>NC_133575.1:47331358-47956358 GCF_048773025.1 Camelus bactrianus
GAACTTTTCTAGTCATCAAAGCACAAGAAAAGAGAACAAAAAGAAGATGGGGGAGGGGGGAAGAACTACAAAAACAAACTCAAAACAATTAACAAAATGGTAGTAAGAACGCACCTATCAATAATTACCTTAGATATGAATGAATTACATGCTCCAACTAAAAGGCATAGACTGGCTGAATGGATGCAAAAACAAGACTCATGTATATGCTGTCTATGAGAGACCCACTTTAGAGCTAGAGACACATACAGGTTGAAAGTAAGGGGGTGGAAAAAGATAGTCTATGTGAATGGAAATGAAAAGAAAGCTGGAGTACCAATACTTATATCAGACAAAATAGATTTTAAAATAAAGACTGTTATAAGAGACAAAGTACACCACATATTGCTTAAGGGATCAATCTAAGAAGAGGATACAATAATTGTAAATACATATGCACCCAAAATAGGAGCACCTTAATATACAAGGCAATTGATAACAGACAAAAGGAGAAATCAACAATAACACAATAAAAGTAGGGGACCTTAACACCCACTTACATCAATGGACAGATCATCCAGACAGAAAATCTGTAAGGAAATACTGGCACTAAATAACACATTAGACCAGATGGCCCTAATTGATATCTATAGAGCATTCCATCTGAAAATAACAAAATACACATTCTTCTCAGGTGCACATGGAACATTCTCCAGAATCAACCACATGCTGGCCCACAAAGCTAGCCTCAGCAAATTTAAGAAAATTGAAATTGTACACAGGATTTTTTCCCACCACAATGCTACAAGGTTAGAGATCAACTACAAGAAAAAAATTGCAAAAGCTGCAAACATTGGAGGCTAAACAATATACTACTAAATAACCAATGGATCACGGAACAAATCAAAGAGGAAATCAAAAAATACTTTGAGACAAATGAAAATGAAAACACAATGATCCAAAACCGCTGGGATGCAACAAAGGCAGTTTTCATAGGGAAGTTTATAGCAATACAAGCCTACGTCAGGAAACACGAAAAAACTCAAGTAAACAACCTAACCTTACACCCAAAGCAGCTGGAGAAAGAAGAACAAACAAACCCCAAAGTTAATAGAAGAAAAGAAATCATGAAGATTAGAGAAAAAATAAATGAAATAGAGATGAAAAAACAATAGAAAAGATCAATGAAACTAAAACCTGTTTCTTTGAAAAGATAAAAAATAAAATTGATAAACCTTTAGTCAGACTTATCAAGAAAAAAAGGGAGAGGGCCCAAATTAATAAAACCAAGAATGAAGAAGATGTTACAACTGACACCACAGAAATACAAGGGATCATAAAAGGATATTACAAGCAACTATACAACAACAAAAATGACAATGCAGAAGAAATGGACAATTTCTTAGAAAGGTACAATTTGCCAAGATTAAACCAGGAAGAAATAGACAATATGGATAGACCAATTACTAGTATTAAAATTGAATCAGTAATTAAAACTCTCTCAACAAACAAAAGTCTAGGACCAGATGGCTTCACAGGTGAATTCTACCAAACATTTAGAGAACAGTAACACCTATCCCTCTGAAATTATTCCAAAAAATTGCAGAGAAAGGAACACTTCCAAACTAATTCCATTAGGCCATCATTACCCTGATACCAAAACCAGACAAGGATATCACAAAAAAAGAAAATTACAGGCCAATATCATTTATGAATATAGATGTAAAATCCTTCAACAAAATACTAGCAAATCGACCACAACAATGCGTTAAAAGGATTATACACCATGATCAAGTCAGATTTATCCCAGGGATGCAGGAATGTTTCAATATACACAAATCAGTCATTAATGAATTGAAGAGTAAAAACCATATGATACTTTCAATAGATCCAGAAAAAGCTTTTGATAAAATTCAACATCCCTTTATGATCAAAACTCTCCAGAAAGTGGGCATAGATGGAACATACTCAACATAATAAATGCCATATATGACAAACCTACAGCCAACATCATACTTAATTGGGAAAAGGTGAAAGCATTTCCTCTAAGATCAAGAACAAGAAAAGGATGCCCACTCTCACCACTTTTATCCAACATAATTTTGGAAGTCTTAGCCATAGTAATCTGAGAAGAAAAAATAAATAAATAAAAGGAATCCAAATTGGAAAAGAAGAAGTAAAACAGTCACTGCAGATGACAATACTATATATAGAAAACCCTATAGAAGTGACCAGAAAACTACTAGAACTCATCAATGAATTTGGTAAAGTTGCAGGATACAAAATTAATATACAGAAATCAGTTGCATTTCTATACACTAACAACAAAATAGCAGAAGGGGAAATCAAGGAAACGATACCATTTACCATCTCCCCAAAAAGAATAACATACCTAGGAATGAACCCACCCAAGGAGGCAAAAGACCTGTATACCAAAAACTATAAGACACTGATGAAGGAAATTGAAGATGACATAAACAAATGGAAAGATATACCATGTTCTTGGATTGGAAGAATCAATATTGTTAAAAAGACCATACTGCCCAAGGCAATTTACAGATTCACTGCAGTCCCTATCAAAGTAACAATGACATTCTTCACAGAGCTGGAACAAAAAATGTTAAAATTTGCATAGAAACACAAAAGACCTCGAATAGCCAAAACAATCTTGAAAAAGAGAATGGAGCTGAGGGAATCATGCTCCCTGACTTCAGAATATATTACAAAGCTTCAGTAATCAAATAGTATGGTACTGGCACAAAAACAGACACATAGACCAATGGAATGGTATAGAAAGTCTGGAAATAAACCCATGCACTTATGGTCAATTAATCTAAAACAAAGGAGGCAAAAATACACAATGGAGAAAAGACAGTCTCCTCAATAAGTGGAACTGGGAAAACTGGACAGCTGCAAAACTGAAATTAAAAAGTTCTCTAACACTATATACAAAAATAAACTCAAAATGGATTAAAGACCTAAATGTAAGACCAGATACTACAAAACTTCTAGAGGAAAACATAGGCAGAATACTCTCGGACATAAATCACATTAACATTTTTTATTGAGCTATAGTCATTTTACAATGTTATGTCAATTTCCAGTGTAGAGCACAATTTTTCAGTCATACATGAACATACATATATTCATTCTCACATTTGTTTCCACTGTGAGCTACCACAAGATCTTGTATATATTTCCCTGTGCTATACAGTATAATCTTGTTTATTCTACATATGCCTGTCAGTATCTACAAATTTTGAACTTCCAGTCTATCCCCTAGCAATATATTTTTTGAACCAGCTCTGGGAGTATTGGAAATAAAAGCCAAAATAAACAAATGGGATCCAATTAAACTTAAAAGATTTTGCACAGCTAAGGATGCCATTAATAAAATGGAAAGACAACCTACAGAATGGGAGAAAATACTTGCAAATGATGCAACTGACAAGGGACTAATTTCCAAAATATACAAATAGCTCATATACCTTAATATAAAAAACAAGCAGTCCAATCCAAAAATGGGCAGAAGACCTAAAAAACAATTCTCCAATGAAGACATACAAATGGCCAATAAGCACATAAAAAATGCTCAGCATCGCTAATTGTCAGAGAAATGGAGATCAAAACTACAATGAGATATCACCTCACAGCAGCCAGAATGGCCATCATTGAAAAGTCTACAAATGATACATGCTGGAGAGGGTGTGGAGAAAAGGGAATCCTCTCACACTGTTGGTGCAAGTGTAGATTGGTGCAGCCACTATGGAGAACAAGTGGAGATTCCTTAAAAAACTGAAAATAGACTTATCATGTAATCTAGCATTCCCATTCCTGGGCATATACCCAGAGAATAATAAAATTCAAGAAGACACATGTACTCCAATGCTCACAGCAGCACTATTTATAATAGCCAAGTCATGGAAATAATCTAAATGTCCATCAACAGATGACTGGATAAAGAAGATGTAGTTCATATATACAATGGAACACTACTCACCCATAAAAAAGAATAAAATAAAACCATTTGCAGCAACATCATGGACCTGAAGATTGTCATTCTAAGTGAAGTGGACCAGAAAGAGAAAGAAAAATGCTGTATGGTATCACTTATATGTGGAATCTAAAAGAAAATAAAATAAGAAAAATAAGGACATACAAAAAAGTAAATATTCTAAATATCATTCAAGTTAATAAACCAAGTCAAAAAATGGAAAGAAGACCTAAATAGATATTTTTCCAAAGAAGACATACAGATGGCCAACAAGCACATGAAAAGATGCTCAACATCACTAATTATTAGACAAATGCAAATCAAAATCACAATGATGTATCACCTCACACCAGTCAGAATGGCCATCATCTAAATAAAAGTCTGCAAATAATAAATTCTGGAGAGGGTGTGAAGAAAAGGGAACCTTCCTACACTGTTGGTGGGAATGTAAATTGGTGTAGTCACTATGAAGAACAATGTGAAGTTTCCTTAAGACTCTAAAGATAGAGTTTTCATATGATCCAACAATCCTACTCCTGAGCATATATCCAGAAAAGATTAAAACTGTAATTCAAAAAGATACATGCACCACAATGTTCATAGCAGCACTATTTGCAATAGTCAAGACATGGAAGCAACTTTGTCCATCAACCATGTTCATCAACAGATGAATGGATAAAGAAGATGTGGCATATGTATATAATAGAATACTATTTAGCCACAAAAAGAATGAAATTTTGCCACTTGCAGCAAAATGGATGGACTTGGAAGGCATTATGCTAATTGAAATAAGTCAGAGAAGAACAAATACCGTATAATTTCACTTATATGTGGAATCTTAAAAATACAACAAACTAGTGACTGTAACAAAAAAAGCAGACTCAAAGATATAGAGAACAAACTAGTGGTTACCAGTGGGAGGGGGGAGGATATTTGGGGTGAGAGTGGTGGGAGGTACAAACCTGAGTATAAGGTAGACTACAGGGATATATTGTACAACACAGAGAATATAGTCAATATTTTATGATAACTATAAATGGAGTGTAACCATTAGAAACTGTATAAAATTTAAAAATAAAAAAGAATATGTATCATTCATCTTTTTATTAAATAAAGTGCCCTGGACATAGTAGGTGCTTAAAGGGTCAATATTCAGAGCCCTGCCTTCATAGAAAGGGATAAAGTCTTACATAATATGAGTCTCATTTTGAGAGTTCTCTAGAATGCAGGCTCTGGTTTACTAGCAGCTTGTTTCTCTTAGACTAATATGAAAATTAATTTCAGGCAAATGTTAATTGATAGCAGGAGGAGGTAGCACAGACACATGCTATGTGGCAGAGGGAAACTAGCTTAAGATTTTAATTTGCCACCAATAATACACAAAGTAAATAGTCAAGCAGATAATCAAGAGGTGGCAGTATATAGCCATTACTCACAATTAGAAACTGTAGGTTTTATAAGTATAACTGGGTGTAGAAAAAACACTGGAATGATATGCACTATAATTTTGAGAGTGACCATCGCTATGAAGTGAAATTATGGGTAATTTTTTCTTATTTATCCCTTGATGCAATTTGTAAACTGCAGGATATGTTCATAAATGCACTTTAAAATAAACTCAGTTCACTTTTGTCAACAAGAATAGAATTAAGATTCACTGAATGCCTATTATGTGTCAAGCACTGCACCAGGCAATTTACAAATGTTATATCATTTAATCTTTGGTAATGCCTTATTCAGCCAATTATATGGATAATGTAACTGAGTTCCAGAGATGCAAAGTGATTTCCCCCAGATTAAGGTCAGAAAGTTCAAGTGTAAAAATTTAAACCCAGTTTTGTCTGTAGGGCTTGGTGAAACACAGATTACTGGGCCCCAAACCCACTGTTCCTCATCAAGTAGATTTAGGGTGAGACTGAGAGTATTCATTCTAACAAGTTATCAGGTTATGCTGACCCTACTGTTCTGAGGATCATACTGTGAAAACCATTGCTCTGGGGAATTCAAGTATTGTGAAAACCTTAAGTAACTTCTCTTGAGCTTCCAAGTCAGTGAATGAAGGCACAGAGCTGTGCCACAAATCAATAACAGAGAGGATTGGCCAAGATGGCAGAGGACAAGGACACTAGTAGCTTACACTTTCCCACAAATACACGAAAACTCACATCCACGGACCCACTCAGCCAACCAGAGCACCTCCTGAACTCTGACAGAACATCGCCCTCTTCAAAAGACAAAGACACCAAAAATCTGGTAGGAGAAAAGAAAAAAGGAAAGAAGAAAAGGCAAAAGAGTGCGGGACTGGTCCCACGGGGAGGGAGCAGCAAAGGAAGAATAGCGATTGTTCGCTGGGTCTCCCCTCACCAACGGAGAGGCCAGCGGGATGGAGGGGGAGCCGTTGAGGCTCGGATCTGTACGGAGTGCCCCTTGACTGAGAGAACTAAGTTAAATGGGCACAGAGGGTCCCTACAACACCCAGCCCGAGATGCAAGCTGGAAGCTGGTGGATGGGACAGGGCATGAGCTGGGAGGAGGACTGGGGCAGCTGCACTGAGGCAGTCCCAAGGGACTGCAGGGTGCTGTGCGCCATGAATGAGTGGGTACAATGGGCAAAACAACCTGGGCCCTCCATAAAACAACACAGCTGATGTGCCCTGGGGGAAGGGTGCCGTATTCTCATCTCTGAAAGCCCACAGAAGGTTTTCGGGCAAAGAGAGGTGGGGCTCAAGCACAGCTGCCATATCCTCTGGGGCTTAGCACCTAGGTGGGGGCGGGGTCCAAACCTGAATCTGTACCTAAGGGCTTAGCAGCCTCAAAGGCCAGACCGAGACTTGTTTACAGCCCAAGGCAGATAGGATCATTCTCCCCTGGTACCTCAGAGAACTCGGAACTGAGTTTTGGCATTGAGCAGGGGCAGGGCTGTTCTTTCGTCTTCCCTGAGGCCACCTATAAGCATGGACCCAAGGCAGTGCGGGCAGCTGCACAAAGCAGGGGAGCATTCCTGGCAAGAATGCTGCATCTGACCATGGTGTTGGGAGGGGGTGGGATCAGCCAGCCTACCTCACCCGAGTGCAGCATCTGACTGCAACATCTGGAGGGAGAGTGACCAGACAACCACCGTGAAGGAGAGCAGCACCTCACCACAGTGTTGGGAGGGGGTGCAATCTGCTTGCCGACAGGCAGTGGGAGCAGCACAAATAAGGGGTGCCAACGGAGGGCCTCTGGAAACAGCAAGCTGAATTCGCAAAACTGGGCAAAGACAGAAAGACTTCTTGATAAAATCATTAAGAGCACACAGTCCCCACAAAATCACCCCCACTTATTATTACCTTTTAATTCTTACTTTTTAAACAATTATATATGCTTCAAGTTTTAATCCCTTTTAAATTTTTCTTTTAAAATATTATTATTATTCTTAAAAATTCACTTCATTTCATTTTTATATCTCTTGGTTTTGATCTCCTGTTATTGAATATACACAGGTTTCAATTTTTTTTTGCTCTTATCTCCTTTTTTAAAGGTTTTTAAAAGACGTCTCAACCTGATTGCTAATCTGCTTCAACTTGCTCTTTTATTATTGATTATACACTGTTTTCAAATCTTATTTTCCTCTCTTCTTTTAAAATTCTCTTTTTAATGTTATCTTCTTTATCTCTTTTATTTTATATTACCTTTTTAATTTTTGCTTTTTACACTTCCAGTTTTAATCCCTTTTAAATTATTCTTTTAAAATATTTTTATTATTGTTATTTTTAAAAATCCATCTGATTTCATTTTCATTTCTTTTGGTTTTGATCTCCTGTTATTGATTAAACACAAATTTCAAATATTGTTTTCTTTTTTTTTCCTTTTTTAAAAGGTTTTTAAAAAGACGTCTTAACTCAATTGCTAGTCTGATTCAAATTGCTCTACTATTATTGATTATACACATTTTTCAAACAGTTTTTTTCTCCCTTCTTTTAAAATTATCTTTCTCTCCCTTTTTTAAAGTTTTACTCCTACATAGGCATTAGATAGATAAATAAAACAACTACTTAAGGACCACAATAGATAACTGATACTCCACAAGCCACAGTGCCAGAGAGATATGAGCAAGATGAAGAAGCAGAGGAACAATTCTCAATTAAAAGAGCAAGAGGTATCACCTGAAAGAATGATGAATGAAATAGACATTGACGACCTACTAGGTCAAGATTTCAAAAAAGAAGTGATCAAAGTACTGAAGGAACTAAAAGAGATAGTGTTTAGAGATATAAAATATGTCAAAAATGGAAAGAAACAAGTAGAACTGCTAAACTCATTTGCTGAGATGAGAACAGATCTAAAGGCTGTACAAAGCAGAATAGATAATGCAGAGGAAAAAATAAGTGACCTAGAAGACAGGACAATAGAAAGCACCCAATCAGAACAGCTGAGAGAAAAACAAATGAAAACTAATAAAAACAACATAAGGGACCTATGGGATAATATAAATCATGTCAATCTATGCATAATAGGGGTTCCAGAAGGGGATGAAAGATCAAAGGGGATTGAAAAAGTATTGGAAGAAATCATGACTGAAAACTTCCCAAACTTAAAGAAGCAGATATTCAGGTACAGGAAGCTCAGAGGGTCCCAAACAGGAAGAACCCAAACAGACTCACACCAAGATGTATCATAATCAAGATGGCCAGAGGCAAGGATAAAGAAATGATCCTAAAGGCAGCATGAGAAAAGCAAAGAGTGAGCTACAAGGGAACCCCCATAAGGCTCTCAGCTGATTTTTCTACACAAACACTACAGGCCAGAAGGGTGTGGCAAGATATATTCAAAGTCCTGAATGAAAAAAGATGCAGCCTAGGATACTCTATCCAGCAAGGCTATCCTTTAGGATAGAAGGAGAGATAAAGAATTTCACAGACAAGCAAAAACTAAAAGAGTTTAGCAACACAAAACCCATGCTAAAAGAAATACTGAAAGGTCTACTCTAAATAGAATAGCAGCAGGATGCTACAGAAATGAGAAACTCAAAACTGGAACAATGATAACAACCATGAATTACAAATAGAATAAATAGGAAATTGTAAAATGAGATATCTAAATCATTAAGAGAGGGAGAGAGAAGCAAGAAAATATAGAGTATTTTCGTTCTTTCTTTCTTTTTCAAATTTGATGTTCTCAGTAAAATGGGTTTGAGTTTAATTATTATCTGTTTAATAAAAACAGTTATAGTAATAGGCTAATAGACTTACAGAAAAGGGTAACCACAAGCCAAAAACTTACAAGTGAGTCACAAAAACTACATAAAATCTATGATAATACAAAGGAAAATTACCAAACCACAAAAGGAAGAAGAAAGGAACAAAAAGGAAATACCAAATCAACCACAAAGATAAGTTCAAAACAGCAATAAACACACATCTATCATTAATTAGTGTAAATGTTAAAGGACTAAATGCTCCACTCAAAAGTCATAGAGTGGCAGACCTGATAATAAAGCAAGAACCTTCAATATGCTGCATAGAAGAGACCCACTTTAGGAAGAAGGACACATATAGATTGAGAGTGAAAGGATAGAAAATGATATTCCATGAAAAAGGAAAAGCCGAAAAAGCAGGTGTAGCAGTACTGATTTCAGACAAAACAGAGTTTAAAACACAGGCCATAAAGAAAGATAAAGAAGGACATTTTATAATGACTAAAGGAGTAATACAAGATGAGGATATTACACTCGTTAATATATATGTACCCAATATAGGAGAACCTACGTACATAAAACAATTACTAACGAAGACAAAGAGGGATACTGATGGGAATACAATCATTGTCAGAGATTTTAACACCGAATTAACATCAATAAACACATCTTCCAGACAGAAAATAAATAAGGCAACAGAAAAATTAAATAATACAATAGAAAAATTAGACTTGGTGGATATTTTTAGAGCATTACACCCCTGAAAAATAGGGTATACATTCTTTTCAAGGCACATGTAAATTTTCTAGGATTGATTATATACTTGGGCACAAAAGAAGCCTCAACAATTTTAAGAAGATAGAACTTATCTCAAGTATCTTTACAGAACATGATGCCATGAAACTATAAATCAACTAGAGAAACAAAGGAGAAAAAAAGTAAAGCATGGAGATTAAACAACATACTATTAAGAAAAAAAAAAACAATGGGTCAATGATAAAATCAAAGTTGAAATTAAAAAATACCTTGAGCCAAATGAAAATGAAAATACAACCACACGAACTTTATGGGACACAGCAAAGGCAGTGCTAAGAGGGAATTTTGTAGCAATACAGGGCTTCCTGAAAAAAGAAGAACAATCTCAAATAAACAGTCAAACTCACTAGCTAAAAGAATTAGAAAAAGAAGAGCAAAAAAAAAAAAAAAAAAAAACCCAAAAGTCAGCAGAAGGAAGTAAATAATAAAGAACAGGGAAGAAATTAAAAAAACAGATATTTTTAAAAAATAGAAAAAATCAATCAAACCAAAAGCTGGTTTTTTGAAAAAGTAAATACAATCAACAAACCTCTGGCCAAACTCACAAAGAAGAAATAAGAGAGAGCACAAATCAGCAAAATAGGAAAGGGAAATGGAGAAATTACAATAAATAACATGGAAATACAGAATATCATACTTGAATATTATGAAAAACTATACGGAAGCAAAATGGATTAGCGGAGATGGACAAGTTTCTGGAAACATACAGTCCACCAAGACTGAACCAAAAAGAAACTGACCACTTGAACAAACTGATCACTAGAAATGAAATCGAAATAGCAATAAAAAACTTCCCTATAAATGAAAGTCCAGGACTGGACGGCTTCACTGGGGAATTCTACCAAACACACAAAGAAGAACTCATAACGGTCCTTCTCAAACTCTTCCAGAAGATTGAAAAGGAGGGAATACTCCCAAACTCATTCTATGAAGCCAACATCATCCTGATACCAAAACCAGGCAAAGATACTACAAAAAAAGAGAATTACAGACCAATATCACTGATGAACATAGTGCCAAAATTCTCATCAAAATATTAGCGAATAGTATCCAACAGTACATAAAAAATTATACATCATGATCAAGTGGGGTTCATCCCAGGGACACGAGGGTGGCTCAAAATATGGAAATCAATCATATAATACATCACATCAACATGAGAAAGGACAAAAACCCCATGATCATCTAAATAGATGCAGAAAAAGGATTTGATAAAGTTCAACACCCATTTATGATAAAAACTCTCAACAAAGTGGGTATAGAGGGAACGTATCTCAGCCTAATAAAAGCTGTATATGACAAACCTACAGCCAGCATAGTACTCAATGCTGAAAAACTCAAAAGCTTCCCACTAACATCTGGGACAAGACAAGGATGCCCACTATCACCACTCCTATTCAACATAGTCTTGGAAGTCCTAGCCACAGCAATCAGGCAAGAGACAGAAATAAAGGGGATTCAAATTGGAAAAGAATTGATAAAAGCATCATTATATGCTGATGCTATGTTACAATATATAGAAACCCTAAAAGGTCCACACAAAAATTACTAGAGCTGATTGAAGAATTCATCAAGGTAGCAGGTTACAAGATTAACGTTCAAAAACAATTTCATTTATTTACACCAATGATGAATCAACAGAAAAAGAAAGTAAAGAAACAATCTCCTTTAAAATAGTACCCAAAGTAATAAAATACCTAGGAATAAATCTAACCAAGGAGGTGAAAGAATTAAACACAGAAAACTATAAAGCATTGATGAAGGAAATTAAAAAATGGAAAGATATCCCATGCTCTTGGATTGGAAGAATCAATATTGTTAAAATGGTCACACTGCCCAAGGCAATCTACAGATTTAATGCAATCCCTATCAAAGTATCCAGGACATATTTCACAGCACTAGAACAAATCATAATAAAGTTTATATGGAACCATCAAAGACCTAGAATTGCCAAAGCATTACTGAAAAGAAAGAAAGAGGCTGGAGGAATAACTCTCCCAGACTTCAGACAATACTATAGAGCCACAGTCATCAAAACAGCATGGTATCAGTACAAAAACAGACATGTAGACCAATAGAACAGAATAGAGAGTCCAGAAATGAACCCACAAACTTTTGGTTAACTCATCTTCGACAAAGGAGGCAAGAATATACAATGGAATAAAGGCAGTCTCTTCTGCAAGTGGTGTTGGTGAAACTGGACAGCAGCATGTAAATCAATGAAGCTAGAACACTCTCTTACACCATACACAAAAATAAACTCAAAATGGATCAAAGACTTAGACATAAGACAAGATACAATAAATCTCCTAGAAGAAAATATAGGCAAAACATTATGTGACATACATCTCAAAAATGTTCTCCTAGAACAATCTACCCAAGCAATAGAAATAAAAGAAAGAATAAAGAAATGGGATCTAATGAAACTTACAAGCTTCTGCACAGCAAAGGAAACCATAAATAAAACAAAATGCCAGCCTTCGGAATTGGAGAAAATTTTTGCAAATGAAACCAACAAAGGCTTGATCTCCGGAATATATAAGCAGCTCATACAACTTAATAAGAAAAAAACAAACAATGCAATCCAAATATGGGCAGAAGACCTAAACAAGCAATTCCTGCTCTGGGCATATATCTAGAAGGTTCCCTACATCAAAAAGACATCTGCACTCCAATGTTCATAGCAGCACTATTTACAATGGCTGAGACATGGAAACAGCTTAAATGTCCATGAACAGATGATTGGATAAAGAAGAAGTGGTATATTTATACATGGAATACTATTCAGCCTTAAAAAACGACAACATAACACCACTTGCAGCAACATGTTTGTCCTTAGAGAATGTCATTCTAAGTGAAGTAAGCCAGAAAGAGAGAGAAAAATGCTGTATGAGATCGCTTATATGTGGAATCTAAGGAGGAAAAATGTGAATATAAATACAACACAGAAACAGACACTTAGATATAGAATATAAACTTGTGGTTGCCAAGGGTGAGTGGAGTTGGAAGGGACAGACTGGGAGTTCAAATTTTGTAGATACTGAGAGGCATGTGTGGAATAGATAAGCAAGATTATACTTTATAACACAGGGAAATATATCCAAGATCTTGTGGTAGCTCACAGTGAAAAAAGAATTGATAGTGAATACATGTATTTTCATGCATAACTGAAAAGTTGTGCCCTACACTGGAATTTGCCACAACATTATGAAATGAATATAATTCAATAAAAAAGTTTAAAAAATTATTTCCTTAGCACTGAATTCCAAAAATTTCTCTCCTATTTTTTCCTGAAATTGTCATATTTCTATGTTGTAATTTAAATCCATCATCAATTTTGAGTTAACTTTTGCATAAGATATGAAGTTTAGGTTAACATTTATTTGTTGCCAATGTATAACCACTTAACTCCAGCATCATTTATTGAATAGACATTCATTCATCCATTGAATTGCTTTTGCACCTTTGTCAAAAATCAGTTGGGCATATTTGTGTGGGTCTATTTCTGGGCTATTCTATTCTATTGATCTATGTTTCTGTCCCACCCACACCACACATTTCTGATTACTGTAGTTATCTAATAAGTGTTGAAACAGGTTATGGTGATTCTTTTCACTTTATTCTTCTTTCAAAATTGTTTTTAGTTATTCCAGTTCCTTTGCCTTTCCATAACAATTATAGAATTACCTTGTCTCTATCTACCAAAAATCTTTCTGGACTTTGATATCAATTACATAAAACCTATATATCAATTTGGCGAGAACTGACATTTTGTCCCAGCACTGATCATTAGGCTCTTGCCTTGATCCCTATGCCTTCATTTGATGTCCACGTTACCAAACCTTGTAAAACAGAGACCTGATTTTTCTCACTGGATAGTCCATCTACATTCTACCATCTCAGATATTAACTGAAGTCTGGTGGCTGAAGCCCTAGTCTATACAGACATACCATCTTGGAGCGCCTGTTGGGATCTTCCAAACACAGAGTTCCTTGGGATCCCCTTGCTCTGCACCTGCCATCTGTTGGGATACTCCTGTTTATTCATGCCACACTCCAACTAACTCTCTTGTCCTTGGCTTGTCAGTTAATGTACCTAGTGCAGCCTTTTTTCTACCTGGTGTCAGAGTCTTCCCCAAGCACTCACCTAACTCCAATGTGAATATGTGGGAAGGGAATAGAGGGAATTATTGGCCCTGAATTCTGACCCCCTCCAGGCTTACCTAGCTCTCCACTGCTAACAAGGCCATACCAGGACATGTCTCAAAATATGGCAGGCAGAGCTTCTAGCTCGGAACTGGATGAGTCACAGACTAAAAATACATTTTGTCAAAGCTGTCTTTGACAAGTAAAGGATAAGCATATTTGTCTTAATAGCACTTGTTTTCTTGTTGCATTTCTTTGGTCTTTGGCCAAGTCCTTCTTGCTCTGATCCTTAGTTTCTCTATCTTTAAAAAAAGGACAAGTGGGACTAAAGTACTGTTCTTCAAATATTTTAAAGCAATAGAGCACTATGTTGAAAAATCTCTTCCATGAAAGCTTCAAATATGATGATGATGAGAAAATGATGTCAGTTGAGCTAGTTGAAGGTGGAATAGGGGTGGGTCCCTTCATTCTGAAATTTTAGGGCTCTGTCAAACCCAGTTTGGAAACTATTGATCTATCTGACTTCTTAGAGGCATTTCCAGCACTGATATTCCAGTGAGGAAGAGTAGGAGATAAGAGGGAGGAAGAAAGAGGGAAGAAAGAGGGTCAAGAGGAGAAATGCTGGGTCAGTCTTTATTCAAGATGTGCTGGTTCAGAAGGGCATGGGCTATAGGAATCTGCATGCTTTTGCCTGTCACAGGAGAAAGATTCAAACTTTCCAATGGTAACTGCAACAGTCCCAACTCTGATAATATCTGTCTGGGAGACCCTTCCTGATTCTCACATGTGGAGTTCCTTAGTCCTTTCTATGTGATCCCAGAGCATGCTATTCACTTTTCAGTTATAACAGCTCACAATGTATTGCTATCATTTATTTACCAGTGCATCTCCAATTAGGCTATGAAATTCCTGAAAGAAGGAACTGTTATTATTTCTTTGGACCTCCAGCCCCTAGAATAGCACTCAAAATAGAGAGGCTATTCAATAAACATGTGTTAATGTGAAATAGTGTATAAAGAAGAAATCATTTAATGAATTCCTTTGTTCCTTGAATTCTTTTCTTTCCCCATGAAACCCAAATCACCCAAATCATCCCCCAATTTAAACATCTAAATTTTAAGAAGGCAAAATTATCTTAATTAAATGTTTAAATGGTGCTCAGTAGAGGTAGTATATTAATTTTTATCTGATTTATGATATAGTTGAGATGCATTTTATGTGCTAATATGCAATATGTAGGATTTATATGATATTATTTAATGAATATGAATAGTAGATCAAGTAATCAATGTATACAGAAAAATTACAGCCATTTTATAGGACTAGGAATATTATTTTCCTATTTTTAAATGATGCTAGAGGTTTAAATTTTTCTTATCCTCAATTTTATGACAGATTGGTGACTACATCAATGATGCACTTATTTGGTATTTTCATTCCTAAGTAGATGGGCACAATCCTTTCTTTTAATCCTTAATATTTGGAGGATAATGGAAACTTGCCTGGTGGGTTAGCTAGACTGCCAATGGTGGAAAACAAGAAGGTGACAAGAAACTTTATTGAAGCATATCCATCATAATAATAGTAAATATTTCTATAGTGCTTAGTATGCCCAGTAACTGGGAGTGGTTTTAAGCCAGTTCCAAACATTAAATCAATTTAATTCTCACTGTAACCCTAAGAGGTAGTTATAATTACTATCACCCTCATTTTCCAGATAAGAAGATTAAAATTCAGAGAAGGGAAATGATTTGTCCATCAGTCAAAGAGCTAAAAGAAAATCGGAGCCCAGACATGAACCCAGGCAGCCTGAATGTTGGGTCTAGTTTCCTCACTATTCTGCTTAATTAGAAAGAAAGGAGTTAGCCAAGCTAGGTGATTATATAGAGTCTATGATAGAGGATTTTGAAGGCTCAGGGAAGGGAAATTTGCCTTCCCACTCATCTCCCAATCCATTTACTTGCTGATGCCTGATGTTTCATTTATTGTGATTCATTTCTTTGACTTAAGATTTGGTCGACTGTTTATAATGCAATCAACCCTATGGGTGAGGTAACATTAAGGCTTCTATTTTCCCTGTTTTCATTCTTATTTTATGAGTGTCACTTTTCATTTTACAGTTTTCATCTTTATATAGTTGAATCTCTCCATATTTTCTGTATGTCACTGTGGCTTTACAACTTATCACCCCTCTAAGCCTCTATTATAATTAAAGCTGTTTTTGCTCTGGACTCAGGTGAGACAATGGCTCCAAACTTCACATCATATGCTGCCCTGTCCACTTTGAGATCTCTAAATAAAACATCTATCTTTGTCTTCTCAAGCATAAATCAAGACAACTTATTTATAATTTTTCATGTTCTGATCCTGTTTCTGTTCACTGAATTCTCTCCAAATTTGGGGGCACAAAATGACTCTGAGAATTAGGGAATGGGGTGAGGGGGGTGAAAAGTATTAACAGGTACTGAATGCATACTATATTTCAGTTATTGTGCTAGGTGCTTTTTCACATCTTATATCTTTTCATCTAATCCTTAAACATCTTTATGAGGGGGAAGAGGGACCTATAGGTGGTTCTAAAATGCTCCAGATTGGGACAGATGTGAAGGGATCCTGGCAAGATTCAGCCTTTCTAGAAGCCCAGCTCCATACCCAGTCTTGGTCATATAAAGAAGGCAGTTAACAATGAGGATCTGAAGGTTACTGAAAGCTAGACCTACAGTTCGGTCATCTTCAAAGAGATAAGAATTGGGAAAGATGGAGGTGGGGTACTGTGAGTTCTCTGAAGGAGAAAGCAGAAGAAAAAAAGAGATATGATGTCTGTACCTTGATGATTACTTCTATTTTGAAGTCAGGAGAAGGAAAAGGAACTAAAGAAGGAGAATACTCAGAGAAGAAGGCAGTAAGGGCAGTGTTGTGGCCTGAAAGCCAAGGAAAGAAATCCTATTTTAGTATGACGTCACTCTGGGGACAAGGTTGTGACCATCTCTATAGGCAAGAATACAGAGTCCAGCAGCCAGCCTGCTGCTCTGCTACCATAGATGCCAATGAGAACTAGGACAGGTTGCTGCAAAAATGAAACATAGATGAAAGCATCTGGTAAACAGCAAAGATATTAACACACAGGTGAACACAGGTCTTGGCAAATCCTTCTGACCATTACTAGCTTATGTTTTGGTGGGAGGGAAATATTCAAGGAGTCAAAAAAAATTACAAAGATTAACCAGCTCCTTTTGCTCCCTAGCAATCCTAAAGGATACCACTTACACCATGATAGAATCCCAGAATGACTGAGCTAGAGTACCAGACCAGCTAGTCCAATCCCATTGTGTTAGGAATGTGGGAACAGAAGCCCAAAGAAGGGACCAGACCTCTCACAGAGAGTTAATGGCAAAGCTGGACAGAGAACCCAGGTCTCCTGCCTCCTCTTCCTCCCATTTGAGTGACTCTGAGTAAATGAGGAATTAATGAGGAAAGGATTGGTGGCAAATGTTTCCACTAAGTTGATGAATTTTAAAAACCATATCTAGTAAAAAATATAATCTCATAATGTCAGCACTACATAAGGCCCCAGAGTTCACCATCTAGTGAGATAATTATTTTACAAATGAGTAAACAGACCCAGAGAAGGTTTGATTGGTTAGTGGTGCAGTCAGTCCCTCAACTCAGCTCTCCTGCTTCCTTAGTCTACCTCTTCATGGAATCAGATCAGCACAGATTTAGAAAACCTGCATACATTTATTTACAAAATAAATATAACAAAAGCAAGTGTTCACATGATTTCTCTTCTTTCCTGATTAGAATGCAAGTGCTGTGGGAACAAGCACATAAGGAAAAAGTTCAGGGAAATGAGAGAATGACTGCATCCTTTAGAACAGGATCAATAGGAAAGGACAAGGGCAGATGGATTAAATGACTCATATCTACCAGGAGTTGAGGGGATTGGGAGGATGGATGACACAGGGCAATAAACCAGGGAGGGCTCTGTGCTTACATCTTATTGGGCTTAGAAAATGAGGTTTCAAGCATGTATCCTCTGTCAACTAAAATTTGTCACTCACCATCTGCCTCTACAAGGATGAAGTCACTAGCCACTTCAGTTGCTGACCTTCAACACATCCTGAAAGGAGTTCAGGGTGGAGATCAGGAATGAGGTCTTCAGATAGTTAGATATTTTCAGGAGGAGTTTTTATAAGTCCAGTTTCCTACACCTCATATCTAGAAAAGTACTAAAACCATTAACGGAGATATCTGCTCTTCATGACTAGCAGCAACCTTCCACCAAAAGTGTGCTTGATTGCATGTACTCCCTTCACCAAAATCACATATATAATGACTTCTCCTATGATCTCCAGAGCAGTTCCTCAGAGATATCCAAGAGGCTGTCTCCCAGCTATAGTCCTCATTTTGCCCCCAAATAAAACTTAACTCACAACTCTCATGTTTGCATTTTTTTTTTTTAGTTGACACCTCTGTTAAGTATTTTATTTTAAGTTCTAGGTGACATTAGAGTTCCATCCTATTGTTTTACAGATGGGAAGACTAAGGCAGTGTCAGAGCTGGGATTTGAATCCAAGGTTCTGGACTCTGCAGTATGTCTTCTCCTCCCTTGAGTTATGGAGGAAACTGATAAATGTTTACTAAGAAAATTCAGTAGATGTATACCAGGCTACTTTTATAATAGGGTTTTTCACAACAGAGTTTACAGACTTGGAGTGGGGCTCCCTTACTCTGCCACCTCTTCTTTATACATTGTACTTTGCATGTGGGGGATCTAGGTCAGTGACATTGGGTAGTTGAGAAAGTATAGAAGGGTAAGAAAGTTCAGAGACACAAAGCCATCAAAAATAGCAAGAATATCTAGCACAATCCATGTAGGCTTATGCAAATTATATGCTAATTACCCACAATTCCCATCTACTAGGGGAATCTTGGGGAAGGCTTCCATTATTCCTCTATCATAATTATATGAATTATTAGGCCAGATTAATTGAAGTGATGGAAGGCATGCAAGTTTCTGGAAGAGTGTGAAAATGAAATTACCCATTCACTGGTTGTCCCCAGGCAGGTCAACGATAATTTTTACTCTATGTGCCCTTCCGATTCTAACATCCTATGTTCTCTTCCAGTCTTTCCTGTCTCAGTGAATGGTACTACCCTATTGCCCAGGCCAAAAATCCAGAAGTCATTTTAGGAGCCCCTATCTTTCCCTCTATAACTCCTCATCCCATCTATGAGCTAATTATATCAGTTCTGCATCCAATAATATGTTTCCAGTCAGCCTGTTTTTCTTCATATTCACTGTTATACTCCAATCCAAGCCACCATCATCTTTTTCCTGGATAACTGCAATAGTCTCCTGGCTGATATTCCTGTTGCCATTATTGCTCCAGTACAATCTATTTTCACAGCAGTCTGAGTGACCTTTAAAAACTAGATCCTGTTACTCCCCTACTTAAAACCCTCAATGGCTGTCTATTGTAATTAGAATAAAATCCAAACTCCTCATCTTGATTTACAAGATGCTGCTTGTCTCTGCCTATTTCCTCAATATATTATTGCTCCCCTCCATCAGACAGAGCCCTGCCTACTTTCTTTCATAGGACAAGCATGTTCCTGCTTCATGCCTCCTATGAAAGAAGGCTCATTGCACTGGCTATTCCCTCTGCTTGGAAGACTTTCTCCAGATCATTGCATGGCTGGGTCCTTCTCAGGTCTCTACTTCAATGTCATCTCTGAAGAGAATCCTTCTCGAACCATCCTACCTAAAACATTTCCCCTTCTGCCACCACTCTATTCCATCATCTTCTTTTAGTTTGTTTATTGGTCTTATCTCCACCTAAAATTCTCATATTTATTTGTTTTTTCTTTTCCATGATTATTGCCTGGCAACTCCAACAAGAAAGTAAACTTCATGAGGACAGGAATCTTAGGGAAGCAATATATAACATAGTGGTTAAGAGCATGGCTTCTGGAGCCAGACTGTCTAAATTCAAATCCCAGTTCTGCCTTATTAGCTGAGTGACTCTGGGACAAAGTTACTTAAATTCTCTATGCCTCAGCTTCCTCTTCTGTAACATGGGGATAATAATAGTAATACTTCATAAGGTCATTACAAGGATTAAATTGACAATACATGCAAAGCACTATATCTCCAGTACTTAGAAGAGTGTCTGGCATGTAGTAAGTGCCCAAGAAATATTTGATGGCTGACTGCATGAATGAATCTTTGATGACTCCTGCTCCTCTCCTTCTTTCCTTCCTTGTTTTCCCTCAGGACTCTTCCTTCAGAAAGCTTTTCCCTGACTGTTCCCTTTCCTATTTCCTAAGACTAAGTTCATTCTCTTGTTTTGCATGCTCACAGAACCCAGACTTCTTCCAATTCCTAATTGCTGGATATAGCTATATACTTATGTGTGCGATCTTTATAATAACAGGCCTCTCCAATTGTAGGCTTGGTGAGGGCAGGGCCTATGTCTGTCATATCTACTGTGGGATCTCTGCTGCCTAGCATAGTGCCTGACACAACAGGTACATAATAAATATTTCTTGGCTGAATGACCCCAAAAATTTGGCTCATTTTTCTCTTAGAAATACTGATTAAGAAATATGACTTGAGAAATTCAGTAAGTATTTTGCAGCATTTTTTGAAAGGCAATTCAAATTGAAAGCTACTGTAGCATCTCTGCCTCCTCTCTTAGTTCAGTTTATTATTGAAGCACAGGGAATGATATATGAATTCAAATATTCTGGCCTCCATTCTTTAAATCTTAATCTATTCTTTGAAAGTATCAGGTCAACAAGAGACTGGTTGGCTTCCCCTTTGCTAATACTTTACACTTTAATGGTATTCATCCCAACATACCCTGCCTCATTATCTGTTTCTTAGCAATAAGGACAATGTTGATTCTGATAGGACCAAGATTTTTCATTCCCACAACCTCAAATCAATCAGTTTTTTTTTCTGATAAAATAACACATTATAACTCACTGCTAGTACAACTCCTAAATATTCTCTCATTTATTATAGGCTTCTGATCAATCGAGAGTTATTGAATACTTACTATAAGGCTACCAGCTTGGCTTAAAGATATTGTTTTAAGTACTGCTTCAAGAGAAGAGACAGAAGGTGATGGTTCCTTTCTATTCCCCTCTCTATCTGTAACATTTTCCTTCCTGTCACTGCTAGCCTGGTTTCTTACAACTTGGCAAGGAGCAGGTGAGACACCTGTTACTAAAGAGGTCAAGAAGCCAAGATAAATCCATGGAGGCTAAGAGGCTTATGGACCCTTTCCTTAATTGGACACCTTGACTGTTACAAATAGTAAAAAACTTCTTCCAAGCTCTAAGTGCTCCCAAGGCCCCTTCTCCTAGATTAACTGTCATCGTCCTTCAGTGTACTTGGATTGGGAGCATGGAACATACTTGGCCTTCTTCAGGGTCTCCATATTGCAGTATACTGTCTGGCTGAAGTAACACAGACATTTGGATTCCATGGGGGCAGCAACAGCTTGATACAGGCAGTGTGGGGCTATGGGAAAAGCATGAGTCCCTGAGTTCAAAGTTTGGTTTCTATATCAGACAGGCTGGGTTACCTTGGATAAGTCATTCACTTCTCTTGGCCTCTTTCCTTATCTGTGAAATAGGGCTTTGGTGAGGCTTGAAAGAAGATATTTGCTAAATTACTTTGAAAATCAGACTGTAAATCTATTAACACATTTAATTTAAACAGAACAAAGCCACATCTAGATCCTGACCAGACACATGAACAGAGCATGAGGTAAAGATTCTAAGAGGAAGTGGATGATGAAAGAAGAGACATTAGTTTTAAAACCTCAAAGATCATTCCTAAATTACTTCCCTCACACCCTCATACACTCCCTCCATTTCTCCTTAAACCAAAGTTAACCCATAAAGTAATTTTTTGACATAAATATATATACTTAAGACCTCATTTTACTTCTGTTCTTTGTATTTTTTTCAGAAATATTCCCTTCCTTAATCTGTAAATTCCTTTGTCCAACCTGAGTCCAGGCTTTAGCTTTGTAACTAATTTTGTGGCCTTGGCCAAGTCAGTTTTCCTGAGTCAATTTTTCTTCCTTGTAAAAAGGGATAAATCTACTTACCCTCTCCACAGTAGTTGAGAGGATGAAATGAGGGACTGTACATACAGCTCTCAGCACAGTAGTTGATACATGCCAGGCACTTACCTGGATTCATTCCCTTCCCTCTC
Source organism: Camelus bactrianus (assembly GCF_048773025.1). Taxonomy (NCBI): domain Eukaryota; kingdom Metazoa; phylum Chordata; class Mammalia; order Artiodactyla; family Camelidae; genus Camelus; species Camelus bactrianus. The sequence continues at coordinate 47,353,702 of NC_133575.1, forward strand.
CTCTTATAGAGCAGAGCTGCAACCAGTTTCGGCACTGAACTCTAAGGTAGAGTAGCTCAGATCCACAGTTTTTGTGACCAACCAGTTGTCTTCAAATGCCTGTTAGTGGCACTATAAGACAGGTTTCTTCAAACCATCAGGAAACTGTTAGGCTAGACACCAGAGAGAACTTCCTAGTTGTGAAAGGGATGTCTGGGATCCAATAATGAGAAGGGATTCAATTCCTTCCCTAGAAAACTCATAAAATCACTGTGGACATCCAGATGTCCTGAGACTCGTGCTCTACTAACTTCTCTCCAGCTTCCCAAAATATCAAGCCCTGTATTTTAATACCCTCTGGGGATGATCTCATTGAATACTCAAAACAAGTCTTTGAGGTGGGGCCAAACAGGTCCATTTTTCAGGTGAGGAAACTGAAGCTCAGAAAAGCAAAGGGCAAGCAAGCTCAATCAGAGAGAGATCCAGCTCACTTTTAGTTGGGAATGAGTCAAAGTCCTCCTTTAATCCAAAACCCAGCTCTATGGGCCTGTCCATGCTCTCTGAGCAACTAGATCTTACATGTTCTCATCTCCTCCAAATCATTCTCCACTTTGCTTCTAGAGTCATCTCCCTAAGACATCTCTCCAACCTTATCACTCTCTGGCTTTGAAACGTAAAGTAACTTGGCATTATTTGGCACACAGTAAGCACTTAATAAATGTACTGGATAAATGTGTGCCTATACAATTAAATCTAACTCTTTAGTTTGGATTTAAATCAAAGGTCTTTCACAATCTGTTTCCAACCTACATCTTCCCATTTCTCTTTCCCACCTCCCCACTCGATATATGATCCTTATGCTTCAGATATCTTACCCCACTTGTCCTTTGCTTTTTATATGTGTTATGCCCTGTTCTAGAAAGTCAATCCTCCTCAAAGTCCTGGAAAATTCTCAGTTACCTTACATCTTCTCTGCTCAGGTTACACCTTATTCATTCCTGTATTATGACAGCACAATTAACTGTAATTAGTGGGTTACCTTTCATTCTCTCCTGCTCCTCAAAGGCAAGGACTTGCTTTTATTTATCTTTGCTTCACTCAGTGCTTCCCCTAGTACATCTCCTTTATAGACTGGCAAAGTTTGAGGTCAATAACTGTGGAATGGTTGGAGGGCTTTAAGGAACGAGGTCACCACAGCCCCATCCCTCAGCTTTAGCAGCTGCTCCCTCCTCCCTTCCCCCTCTTCTCCACAGCACCCCCGCCCCGCTCCATCTCTGTCTGCATGCGAAAGCCACCAATTCCCAAACAGCTGCGAGAACGCGCAACATCTCAAAAGCGAATTCACCTTCAGGGTTTCTCTCCAGCCCCAAACTGTCCACTAACTAGAGAATCCTGGTAAGCTTTTGTTGGAGTGAGGGGCCCCGGCGGGGTGCGAGTATGTCTCTCATCTCTCCAGTTACCTTCTGGGGTATTTCTTCCCCATTTTTTCCCGCGCACCTGCCAAATGAATATCGCCATTCCCTTGTACTCCTCACAACCTTTGACACAATTATCTGTAACAAATTGATTTAAAGTGCAGATGCAGGAAGAGAAACAGGCATGTCGCGCTTAGCCTTCTGGGAGTTGTAGTCCTGCAGGTCCCTGAGCTGCCTGGCTGTTCCTGGAGCTGCGGACTACAGCTCCCAGGCCTTCTCCAAATTCCTACCGCACAGGCTCAGATCCCCATGCCCGGAGGAGGTGGCTACATTGTGTCTATTGTATCTCTGGGCTTGTGTGTTTGTACATTTCGCAGGACGTGAAATTGAGAGTGAAAAGCATGGCAGATGAGCAAGAAATCATGTGCAAATTGGAAAGCATTAAAGAGATCAGGTAAGTGGAACGTTGCAGCACCCCTCAGACCCCCTCCGAAGCCCCCCAAATCCCTCACTGTGGGAGAGGGCTGAGGTACCTATGGAAAGTATCTATTGTTGAGCTACTTGCGGAGGGAGACGGGAAAGGATCCTATTCATCGCGGAATCCAAGGATGGGAAGAAGGCTAGGGGAAAGTCGGAACAGAGACAAGCAGAGAGAGAGAGGCAGAGAAACAGAGAGACTAAGTGAGAGAGATCTCTTGCTAGATGTGTCTGAGAAAGGCAGCTGGAGACACAGTATGTGTGTTTGGAGGCAAGGGTGTTGGTCCCAAGACAGCTTTGTTCTTCTTGGGTGGAAGTTGGGGGACGGCATTCTTGGACCTATTATTTTTTTTAAGTGTTTGTTCGCTCCAAGGTGTATTTGGCTCTTTGGTTTTCAGGAGACTAGTTCTTTTTCAGTCTCTTGTTCAACTTCAGGACCTCGAGCTCAGGCGAGCCTTTTGAGCGGCAGAGTCTAGCGCATCCGTGCTGGTGGCGGCTGGCTGCCAGGGACTGCCTGCTGGGGATGCGGAGGAATCCAGCTAGGCTGGGACTGGGAGGACAGAGAGCACTGGCTCGTGTGTATATATATATATTTTTTGTTTTTGCTTTCAATCGCCACTTTCTTCCTCTCCTACTCGGTGCTCTGAAGGGGTATAGGAGCGATGGAGACTGGGGAGGCAGTCTCCGCGCCTCTGGTGAGATTGCAGCAGTTGCTCTTAGTCCCTAGAGGTGATGGGTTCATGGGAGGGCTGGTAAAGTGGTTATTGCCTGTGTTCCCTACCCCTTGTCTCCAGGAGTGGCTTTGGCAAGGCAATGATACTGTCCTTGCTCAGAATACAATAGCGCCGGTTGAGTGGACTGCCAGTACTGACCCCAGGCCTTCTTTCACCTGCCATCCTCTGCCAGACCCCCTGCCGCCCCCACTCCCTGCACCAGTCCCGTTCCCTCTACTCACCTCGTCCCAGCTTCCACACTTCTCCTGAGGGTGCTCTGGGTCAAGCTGTCTACCTTTACTATTTTCCAGGAAATCTGAAGAAAAAAGAGGGGGATATCAAGTGTATCCCTTTAAGAAATAAGACTTTGACCAAGAGATTTAACCCTTAGAGTGAATGCTTTGGGTGAGACTCACACTTGAGATGCGGAGTGGGGAAGCACGTTGTTTTTTGTTTTTTGTTTTTTGTCCTTTGTAGGGGTTTATCTCTACTACTGGAGAGTAAAAGGAAGGGAAGTACTATTTATTGAGCCCCTGGTTTGCCAAGCTCTTTGAGCTACTATCGCTCATGTAGCAAGAGTCCTGAGAACTTTCTACTCCTTTGCAACTGGGAAAATGGAGACTCAGACAATTTAAATAACTTATACAGAGCCAAAGAGTTTGAAAACGCCAGATTTTGACAGGAATCTAGTCAATTTGCATGCAGAGGCTGTGGTCTTCCCTCTCTATCCCATGGTGGGTCTGGGAAAAGATAGAGAGGGAGGGTATATTGCAATTTTTCTCTGCAAAAGCATCAGGAGACAGGGAGTGAGATACCATGGTGCAGGAAAAGGTCAGCTGTCATAGTAACAATGCAGCTAATAAGAAGTTTATGCCTGCAAGTGAAGAGCCTAGACTTATTCTTACTGGACTTTAAAGAAGTCCCTACCCAATACCAAGAGAATGAACAGTTCAGAACAAGAAAGTGACTCCTCTCAGTGGAGACCAAATGGGGGGCCATGGCTTCAACCCACACCAGTGGTAAACCTGGCATTCCTACCACTACTAGCTGGGATGGGATCCTCAGAGGCCTAGAGAGAGGCTTGATCTCCCACACTCAACCAGCAGTAACAAGGAGCCTCTTTCCAACCTGGATGTCAATCAGAGACCCACTGGAGAACCTGGACTTATACTGCCCCCCTTCCCAGCAAAAGTAGCATGTCAGAGGCCTGCAAAAACAATAGTATTAAGAGAGATCCAGAGTGTCCAAATTTAATTTAAAAAATAATTTGCCATACCAAGATTATCAATTTCAATGACAAGGAAAAGTAAACAGATGCTAGGATTGAGGTGACACAGATGTTAGAATTATCTGACAAGGATTTTAAAGCAGCTATCATAAAAATGCTTCAGAGAGCAACTGCAACACACTTGAAACAATTGATAAAATAGAAAAATCTCAGCATGTAAATAGAAAGTCTTGACAAAGAAGTATAAAACGCAAAGAGCCAAATGGAAGTTGGAGAACTGAAAAATATGATAGCCAATAAATAAATAAATAAATAAATAAATAAATAAATAAATAAAGCAAACAAAAACCTCTAAAAACTCAATGGATGGGCTCAACAGAGAAGACAGAGGGTTGAATCAGACAACTTAGACATAAAACAGTAGAAATCAACCAATCTGAACAGAGGGAAATTAGATGCAAAAAGAAAAAAAGAAAAAAGAAAAAAAAAAAGGAATTGAGCTGAGCCAGAGCCTCCAGACCTGTGGGGACTGTAACAAATGATCTAACATTCATGTCAACAGAATTTTAGAATGAGAAGAGAAAAAAGGCAGGGTGATAAAAAATACTTGAAGAAATAGTGGCTAAAAGCTTCCCAAATTGAGCAAAAACATAAACCTCCAGATCCAAGAAGCTAAGCAAACACTATCAGGATAGATCCCAAGAAATTCACACCAAGACACATCATAGTCAACCTTCTGAAAGCAAAAGCAGAGAAAAGATCTAGGAAGCAGCCAAAGAGAAACACCACCTTTAGGGAAAAAAAAAAAAAAAAAGAATGTAAGCAGATTTCTCATCAGAAAATGATGAGGCCCTAGTAGGAAGTAGCACAATATTTTTCAAGAGCTGAAGGAAAAGAATCAACCCAGTAGCCTATGTTCAGTGATAATATCCTTCAGGAATAAAGGGATAATCAAGACATCCTCAGATGAAAGGAAACATGAGATTTATCAGTAGGAGATTTACTCTATAAGAATAACCAAAGTAAATCTTAAAACAGAAAAGAAATGATAAAGAAGGAACCTTGGAAGAAGGACCCAGTAGACAAAAACATGGGTAAATACCACAGAATTTCATTGCCTCTTGAGTTGTATGAATCATATTTGATGATTGGATCAAAATTTATTACATTGTCTCATGTGGTTCTCAATGTATATAGAGGAACTATTTAAGACATTTATATTATAAACAGGGGAGTGTAAAAGGATGTAAAAGGGAGGAAAGTTTCTATAGTTTACTCAAACTGCTAAAATAATGACATCAGAAAACTGATAAATTATGTACATATAATGTAATACTGAGAGAAAATCAATAAAAATGTTTCATAGATATGCACTGAAAAACATGGATAAATCACTAAGCATAATACCCTCAAGGTCCATCCATGTTGTTGCAAATGGCAAAATTTCATTCTTTTTATGGCTGAGTAATATTCCATTGTGTGTGTATATGTGTGTGTGTGTGTGTGTGTGTGTGTGTGTGTATATATATATACCACATCTTCTTTATTTATTCATCTGTTGATGGAAACTAAGGTTGCTTCCATATCTTGGCATTTTTAAATAATGCTGCTATGAACATTGGACGCATATATATTTTCAAATTATTATTTTTGTTTTTTTAGATATATACAAGAGTAGATCTATTTTTAGTTTTTTGAGAAGACAAATTCTGTATGTTATCACTTATGTGTGGAATCTAAAAAATAAAATAAATGAATAAATATAACAAAATACTGAAACTGACTTACATATTTAGAGAGCAAACTAATGCTTACCAGTGAGGAGAGGAAAGGGGATGAGGGGCATAATGGGGTAGGGGATTAAGAGACATAAAATACTATATATAAAGCAAATAAGACACAAGGGTGTATTGCACATACAGGGAAACATAGCCAATAGTTTATAATAACTTTAAATGGAGTATAATCTATGCAAATTATTGAATCACTATGTTGTACAACTGAACCTAATATTATAAGTCAACTATACTTTAATTTAAAAAATTATAGATACATCAAAATGGAATTTGAAAAAAATATTCAAGTCACCCACAGGTAGGCAGGACAAAGAAAATAGTAAAAACTAGAAACACAGAGAACAAACAGGTAAAAAAATGACAGACAGCCTTAACATGTCAATAATTATGTTGAATATAAATGGTCTAAATAAACCAATTAAATGACAGTCGATTTAAAAACATGACTGAATTATGTGAGAAAGGGTCAATCCACCAAGAAGACATAACAATTATAGATGTATATGCACCAAAAGGGATTTAAATTCCCCTGCTTTTCTCAATTTTACAGTAATATGCAAAAGTTACTTCGCTTGGTTTAAGAATTTAAAATGGGAAAGTATTATAAATACATACTTGATGTTCACATATGGACAGGTAAAACATGTATAAGAGGTGGAGAGAAGGCAGGGGTAGAAGGAACTGGAGAAAACAACTAACGTTTGTTGAATACTTACTGATTTAAAAGCTTTTGGCTCATTTAATATTTAATCTTGCTAATGGAAATCTGAGGTAGGATTTATTGTCCCCATTTTACAGATAAGGATACTGAAGCTCAGGGAGGTTAGGTAATCTATCTATGGTCACACAACTAGGAAAAGAAGAGAGAATATATCTTCCAATTCACATGGCATATTCATTTCAGTAAATGCTGATAATCTAATTAACCATTATTCACAGTTCTTCAACTGCTCTAATCCTAAATCCCTTAAAGCTATAAATAAAGCAGCCTATTTCTGTTTAAAAAAAGTAATAATGTTACTTATGGGCTGAAGTAGCGGTGGTGATGGTAATATCACCTCAAGACCTGGTTAGGTCAGGCTGAGAGCCAGACTCACTCCCAGGCACAGAAATATATACATTCATAGTCAGTGCTCACATACATTGATGGCAGAATTTGAAGTGGGAAATGTCTCAGGAATAGATTCTCCCACCACAGACCATTCCCCACTTCTGACTCTGACCACATGCTCACAGCCCTGTCTTTCTTCCCAATGCAACTACACTCCAACACTATGCTCCAGACTTCAGCCCCCAAATCCCACACTGGTCTATTTTGCCCATCTGTTCCTTGAGCTTTCAAGTGGTGATAAAGGAGCATGTGGATATGCGGAAAGGGGAAGGAAAGAATGGAACAAAAGAAGGGAGATGGAAAAGAGGGAAGGAAAGAAGTCATGAGTTAAAGAAGGTGAGCACAGCCATCACTAGATGAACCAGAGCCCTTCACCAGCTCCCCAAATGCATACTAATAACTCCTTAACATGCATGTGCCATCCATAGACACATATGCACACATCCATGCCCCGATGCACACATACCAATACATAATGAGCTTTCCTAACTTAAGAAAGGAAAAACTCATTTTGGAAGTAAATACTGTGGTGTTAAGTAGTTCCTCTTAAGTCTAAGTTTCTGCCCTGGATCCTCTATGTTTTCTCCCTCTAAACATTCTCCTGGGTTACCTCCTGTACTCTTATGGCCTCAAATATTACCTCCAAATTTTCAATCTATACCCCCTACCTTCCTTCCAAGCTGTATCCTGATACAACCCATACCCAAATGGGCTTGTCCACCTGGTTGTTCCACAGGCACAACTCAAGTTGGCCAACTCTTTTTTTTTTTTTTAACATTTTTTATTTACTTATAATCATTTTACAATGTCGTGTCAAATTCCAGTGTAGAGCACAATTTTTCAGTTATACATGAACATATATATATTCATTGTCACATTTTTTCTTTGTGAGCTACCATAAAATCTTGTGTATATTTCCCTATGCTATACAGTATAATCTTGTTTATCTATTCTACAATTTTGAGATCCCGTCTATCCCTTCCCACCCCCCCCGACCCCTTGGCAACAACAATTTGTATTCTATGTCTATGAGTCTGTTTCTGTTTTGTATTTATGCATTGTTTTTTTTCTTTTTCTTTTTTAGATTCCACATATGAGCGATCTCATATGGTATTTTTCTTTCTCTTTCTGGCTTACTTCACTTAGAATGACATTCTCCAGGAGCATCCATGTTGCTGCAAATGGTGTTATGTTGTCGGTTTTTATGCCTGAGTAGTATTCCATTGTATAAATATACCACATCTTCTTTATCCAGTCATCCGTTGATGGACATTTAGGCTGTTTCCATGTCTTGGCTATTATAAATAGTGCTGCTATGAACATCGGGGTGCAGGTGTCATCCTGAAGTAGGGTTCCCTCTGGATATAAGCCCAGGAGCTGGATTCCTGGATCATATTGTAAGTCTATTCCTAGTCTTTGAGGACTCTCCATACTGTTTTCCATAGTGGCTGCAACAAACTGCATTCCCACCAGCAGTGAAGGAGCGTTCCCCTTTCTCCACAGCCTCTCCAGCATTTGTCATTTGTGGAGTATTGAATGATGGCCATTCTGACTGGTGTGAGGTGAAACCTCATTGTAGTTTTGATTTGCATTTCTCTGATAGTTAGTGATATTGAGCATTTTTTCATGTGCTTATTGATCATTTGTATGTCTTCCTTGAAGAATTGCTTGTCTAGGTCTTCTGCCCATTTTTGGATTGGGTTGTTTGGTTGTTTCTTATTAAGTCGTATGAGCTGCTTATATAGTCTGGAGATCAAGCCTTTGTCGGTTTCATTTGCAAAAAATTACTCCCATTCTGTAGGCTGTCTTTTTGTTTTACTTATGGTTTCCTTTGCTGTGCAGAAGCTTGTAAGTTTCATTAGGTCCCATTTGCTTATTCTTGCTTTTATTTCTTCTAGGAGAAAATTTTTGAGATGTATATTAGATAATGTTTTGCCTATATTTTCCTCTAGGGGGTTTATTGTATCTTGTCTTATGTTTAAGTCTTTGATCCATTTTGAGTTTATTTTTGTGTATGGTGTAAGGGAGTGTTCTAACTTCATTATTTTAAATGCTGCTGCCCAGTTTTCTCAACACTATTTGCTAAAGAGACTGTCTTTATTCCATTCTATATTTTTGCCTCCTTTGTCGAAGATGAGTTGGCCAAAAGTATGTGGGTTCATTTCTGGACTCTCTATTCTGTTCCATTGGTCTATATGTCTTTTTTTGTGCCAATACCATGCTGTCTTGATGACTGTAGCTCTATAGTATTGTCTGAAGTCTGGGAGAGTTATTCCTCCAGCCTCTTTTTCTCTTCAGTACTGCTTTAGCAATTCTAGGTCTTTGATGGTTCCATATAAATTTTATTATGATTTGTTCTAGTTCTGTGAAATATGTCCTGGGTAATTGGATAGGGATTGCATTAAATCTGTAGATTGCCTTGGGCAGTGTGACCATTTTAACAATATTGATTCTTCCAATCCAAGAGCATGGGATATCTTTCCATTTTTTAAAGTCTTCTTTAATTTCCTTCATCAATGGTTTATAGTTTTCTGTGTATAATTCTTTCACCTCCTTGGTTAGATTTATTCCCAGATATTTTATTACTTTGGGTGCTATTTTAAAGGGGATTGTTTCTTTACTTTCTTTTTCTGTTGATTCATCATTAGTGTAAAGAAATGCAACTGATTTTTGTACGTTAATCTTAACCTGCTAACTTGCTGAATTCTTCAATCAGCTCTAGTAGTTTTTGTGTGGACCTTTTAGGGTTTTCTATATATAGTAACATGTCATCAGCATATAGTGACACTTTCACCTCTTCTTTTCCAATTTGGATCCCTTTTATTTCTCTCTCTTGTCTGATTGCTGTGGCTAGGACTTCCAAGACTATGTTGAATAGGAGTGGTGATAGTGGGCATCCTTCTCTTGTCTCAGATTTTAGTGGGAAGGTTTTCAGTTTTTGACCGTTGAGTACTATGCTGGCTGTAGTTTTGTCATATATAGCTTTTATGATGTTGAGATATGTTCCCTTTATACCCACTTTGGTGAGAGTTTTTATCATAAATGGGTGTTGAATTTTATGAAATGCTTTTTCTGCCTCTATTGAGATGATCATGTGGTTTTTGTTCTTTCTGTTGTTGATGTGATGTATTACATTGATTGACTTGTGTATATTGAACCAATCTTGTGTTCCTGGGATGAACCCCACTTGGTCATGATGTATAATCCTTTTTATGTGCTGTTGGATTCTATTTGCTAATATTTTGGTGAGGATTTTGGCATCTATGTTCATCAGTGATATTGGCCTATAATTGTCTTTTTTGGTAATGTCTTTGCCTGGTTTTGGTATCAGGGTGATAGTGGCTTCAGGGAATGAGTTTAGGAGTATTACCCCCTTTTCAATCTTCTGGAAGAGTTTGAGAAGGAAGTCCTTCTTTGTATGTTTGGTAGAATTCCCCGGTGAAGCCGTTCAGTCCTGGACTTCTATTTGTAGGGAGGTTTTTTATTGCTAATTCGATTTCATTTCTAGTGATCAGTTTGTTCAAGTGGTCAGTTTCTTCTTGACTCAGTCTGATGGACAGTATGTTTCCAGAAACTTGTCCATCTCCTCTAGGTTATCCAATTTGATTCCATAGTTTTTCATAATATTCTCGTATGATATTCGGTAGTTCTATTTTATTTGTTGTAATTTCTCCATTATCCTTTCTTATTTTGCTAATTTGTGCTCTCTCTTTTTTCTTCTTTGTGAGTTTGGCCAGAGGTTTGTCGATTTTATTTACTTTTTCAAAGAACCAGCTTTTGGTTTGATTGATTTTTTCTATGGTCTTTTTAAGCTGTATTTTATTTATTTCCTCCCTAATCTTTATCATTTCCTTCCTTCTGCTGCCTTTTGGTTTTTTTTTGTTCTTCTGTTTCTAGTTTATTCAGCTTGTGGGTTAAATTGTTTATTTGAGGTTGTTCTTCTATTTTGAGGAAGGCTTGTATCACTATAAACTTACCTCTTAGCACTGCCTTTGCTGTGTCCCATAAACTTTGTGTGGTTGTGCTTTCATTGTCATTTGTCTCAAGGTATTTTTAAATTTCAGCTTTGATTTCCTCATTGACCCTCAAGTTGGCCAACTCTTAAAACTTCATCTCTCTCTATCCCAATCTAGCTCCTTCCTCTAAACTTCTTGTTTAGTACTATCATTAACCCCAGAAACGTGAATGTTGATTTTGATTACCCTTTCTTTTTTATAACTCACCTCTGGTCATGTAGTATGTCCTGTTGTTTCTACCTCCAATATCTCGCTCAAATTCCTGCCCTCCTCTCCATTTCCACATTCAGTGCCCCATTTTAGGCCTTTAAAATGACTGGCCAAGATAATTGTAGTGTTGTGCCCATTTCCACCTATAGAATTACTTTCCTATCTTCAATCTTCCCCCTATTTTCAATGCCATCCACACTGCTCTGAGAACTGCCTTCCTGGTGTTAATAACATAACAAGTAGTGTTATTACATTATTCCTCAAACACATTCACTGACTTCCCGTTGCCTGTAGCAGTATTTTTCAAAACACAGGTTATGAACTATTAGTAGGTCATGAAATGAATTAGTCAGTTTCTAGTAGCATTTTCAAAAACATTTTTTTTAGACAAAACAAGATAGACAATATCAGCATAGGTTGCATAATAAATGGTAGGTATTCCCTGTGGGAACTTTTGTGTTTCAGTTTTATATCTGTGTATGTGTGTATTGGGTCACGATCTAAGATTCACTTCTCACTGTAAGTCACTTCTTACTGTATGACCATAGATACTTGCCTATTATCATTGCCATGACATTCATGCCCCTCTCCTCCACGAGTCTGGCCTATACCTACCTTTCTGATCTTATCTGCTACTACTTTTCATTCACCTTATCCTTTATCCACATAGAAGTTTCTCACTGTTTCATATACTTCCATTCTTCCAGGTCTTTGCTAATGCTGATCCCTTATTCTTTAATGATCTTCCCTTATTCCAAGCCTGTAAATTCTACTCATTCTTCAAGGAAGACCCAGAACAAACACCACTTCTTGTTCAAAACCTTCTCAAATTCCCCAGTCCAAATTAATAACTAACCCTTTGGGCTCCCACAGGGAGATTTATTATAGCACTCAAGTTATTCTGCCTTATAATAAAATTTTGAATTGACATATGTCTCCTTCCTTCCTTCTATCCTTCATTCCTTCCTTCCACCTGCCATTGCTTTGGCAGCTTTAGCAGGCTCCACTATCACCTGGTTTGAGAAGTAACTCAGCCCCTGTGCTCAGTAAACAGCAAGTCATGGCACAGCTGGGAATTCTGGGACTTAGGAATGGGCAAGTCAAGCCAAACAATTCTGACTTTAGGGTAGAGAATGGAAAGGGATTGACATTTGGTGCTGAGCTGTAAGAAAGTCTTCAAGGTGAACTATTCCAAGAAAACTGCTTTTTCAACAGATGCTTTCCCAGATAAGCAAATAAATATTAAATGGAAGAACACTTGGTATTTAGATAGTAGTCTCACCAGACTAGAGTAGGCAGGAAAAACTGGCTCCTTTTTCTTCCTTCAGTGCCATTTACTAAACACCTGTTCTGGAACATACACATGGCTGGGATATTCTGTGAAGACCACTAATATGAATTAGACGTGCTCTCAAGGATCTTAGAATCAAAGTCAATAGCTCTGATCTCTCCCTTGAGTTCCATACTCACAAATCCAACTTCCTACCTAACCAACCCCACTGGTTGTATCACTGGCATCTCTAACAGACCCCAACAAAACTCTCAACTTCACCCCTGTCCCTACTGCGAAACAGTCTCCTTTCCTAGTTTCCCATCAATAGTAAATGTGCTCTATCCCCAGAGCTGGAATTATTCTTCATTCTTCCCTCTCTTACCCCATGTATCTGAAACACTAGCACAGTGGTTATCAAACTTGAGTGTGCATTAGGCTCTATCTGGAGGTTCACTGAAACATAGATCACCAAGTCCCATCTCCAGAGTCTTTGATTCAGTAGATGGGCTGAGAATTTGCATTTCTAACAAGTTCCCAGGCAATGCTGTTGCTGCCAGTCCAGGGACCACACTTGGAAAAAACTACTGCATTAGTAAGACCTGGCAGGTTATATCTATATTATATATTATAGATCTGTCTACCTCTCACCATTCCCCTAGCTCATCAACAAATCTAAGCAGTTTTCCATACATCTCTGCTAGCCAGTGTCTTCGTTTGGTATGCCTATCCTCAAGTCTTACAGGTCCCAGCTGTGCAATTTGACTTGTTGAGTGAATGTTGGGCCTAAGTTGCCTCTGAAGCTGGCTCAACATTTCAGTAAGACTGCACCCTAGTGATTGTGGGAAACCCCAAGGATGTATCCTGTGGTTTTCCTGGGATTCTGTGGCCACACCAGCAGCACATTGGCCTCTTGGGAGGATTTCATTAGGAAATTTTCCACATGAAATTGGGTCTTTAATGACTTGGATGCTTTCCTTATTTGTATTCCACAATATTCCACAGATTTCATCTCATGGAGTCATCCAACAACTCCGCAAGGCTATGCTGAGTCCTACTTCTCAGGTAGATAGAATTTCCAAGCTTCCAAGAGGTTCCATGATGTACCCAATTTCACCCTGAAAAAAAATTGTTGACTAACCCAGGACAAGAGTCACCCCATTGACTTGTTTTTCATGGCTTGAAATACATCATATGAGGAAAGTTCCTTTATATGGTGGAAAGGTGATTAGGTTCAGCACACTGAATTCTCTACTTTCCAACTTTGTGATGTTGGGCAGGTTATTTTACTTCTCTCAGCCTCAAGCTTTTCATTTGTAAAAATGAAGCTAAACATACCTATTTATATTGTCATGATGAGGATTGAATTACCATATAAAGTGCCTAGCACAGTTGCTGGAACATAGTAGACACTAAAAATAGATAGATAGATAGATAGATATACATAGATAATTTCTGTTAAATACCTTTCTTAACAACCATTACTTCCCAGTTCCTGGCACTTATAGATTCTTAATAAATGTTAACTGAATGAATTAGCCCCCCACCTATTTTAATATCTTTCTTTTTCTCTGAGATTAATGAAATTACAATCAGTACCCTGGACTTACCATCTATTTTCATTCATTTTTGTCACTCCAAATGAAATTGTTGAGCCCCACTTATAGTCAAAGCAGCATGAGAGATGACATGGAATTTACAGAGAGAAATATTTTGCAGTGCCAGTCTCTAGAAGGCTCTTGTATATATAATTAACTGAATTTCAAGTTGCTTCATGCATAAGTCTGTAAATTTAGAGGACCCAGAGGACCAAAGCTGCATGCTCTTGAATTAGTTCCTTTCCCATTCTAGATATTTGTTCCTTCATCTCTGAAATTAAGAGGATTGATTTGCTTGGTGGCTTTGGAATAATGTTCTGAGGAGCCCTGGGAGTTCCAAGGAGGTCTATCAAGGGTCACTGGTAGAGTCAGGCAGGGCTGGATTTGAAGAGAGAATAAGGACTCTGGGACCCACTTCTACTTCAACCATAATAGTTCTGATTCAATCTATTTTCTGTATTGGACCACAATCAATTATTTTACTTGAAGGAAGATGTCTTCTCATCAATCACCCACAGGATTCAACACACTGTTGGGTGAATTGTACTTGCTTAATAATTTTTTCTCTGCTTGACTGATAGAAAATGTAAAGAGAAGGAAGCTAGCACATGTGTGTGTGTGCGTATAAGTTGTGGCTGGCATGATGCCCACTCTGTAGATCTGAGCAAGGAATGAACTTTTACTTAAGTTTAATCTTAGCCCAAACTACCCAGTTGCTGGACAGAGCATGGAAGGCTGGGCATTTGATCCTACTCCTGAAGAATGTGGTAAAGTCAATCAACTACAAGAGTAACAAGTTTCCATTTCTTTTCTTTTTTTTTTTTTTTTATCATTAATCCCCTTCCCATTCCTCTTGGGTACCTCAGTCATCCAACTCCATTTAAAATCTGTTTCCTATACACAAGCCTTTTGACAAGTCATTTATTTTCCTGGGAAAACAGGAGCAGAGGTGAAGAAGTAGCTTAGAATTTGAGTTCAGATGGTGTTGTGGGTTTAGATTTAATACTGTGAAGCTATTGAAGGATATATTTTTAACAGCTTTATTGAGTTGTAATTTATATACCAAAGAAACCATCCATTTTAAGTGTACAATTCAATGATTTTTTAGTAAATTTACATAGTTATTCAACTATACCACAGTGCCATTTTAGATCATTCCCATCATCCCCAAAATAAACCTTATGCCCAGTTTCAGTCCACCTCTGTTCCTACCCATAGCCACAGGCAACCAGTTATACTTTCTGTCTCTATAGATTTGCCTTTTCTGGACATTGCATATAACTTAGCGTATTGTTTTTGTGATTCATACACATTATACCATATATTAGTATTTCTTTCCTTTTTATTGGTAGACCGTATTCCATTATATGAATATACTGCATTTTGTTTATTCACTCACCAGTTGGTGAACATTGGGGTCATTTCCACCATTTGGCTCTTATGAACAATGCTGTTCCAAACATTTGCATGTAAGTCTTTGTATGGAACAATATTTTCATTTCTCCTGGTTAGAGTCTTACAGTGAAATTTCTGGGTCGTATGGTAAGCATAGGTATAACTTTTTAACATATTGCAAAACTGTTTTCCAAAGTGGTTGTGCCAATTTTCATCCCTAGAAGCAGAGTATAAACGTTCCAGTTTCTAATCTTGTTGAGCATCTTCCTCATGGATTTATTTGCCACTCATCTATCTTCTTTGGTGAGGTGTCTATTCAAACCTTTTGCCCATTTTTCATTTGGGTTGTTTGTTTACTTATTGTGAATTTTTAGTGTTCTTTGTGTATTCAGGATATAAGTCCTTTATCAGATACATGCTTTGCAAAGATGTTCTCCCAGTCTGTGATTTGTCTTTTCATTCTTTTAACAGTGTCTTTTGAATTGTGGAACTTTTTAATGTTGATGAAGAAGTCGTATTCATCAGTATTTTCTTTTAAATAAGGAAACAAGTTAAGGAGGGAAGAAGATATACCATGCTAACACTATTCAAAAGAAAACTGTCTAAATGCAGTGTGCTATCTTGGATTGGATCTCAGAACAGAAAAAAGGGCATTATTTGAAACACTGGTGAAATCCAACAATTTAATCTGTCCAATCAATGCAATCCTATCAAAATCTCAGCAGACATTTTTATAGAAATTGATAAATGAACTCTAAAATTCATATAGAAATGCAAAAAGCCTAGAGTAGCCAAAACAACTCTGCCAGAAGAATAACAAAGTTGGAGAACTTACACTGCCTGATTTCAAGAATTATTTTAAGTGTAGTAATCAAAGTAGTGAAGTACTGGAATAAAGATGCACAAATAGACCTATGGAGCAGAATAGAGAGTCCAGAAATAAACCCACAAATATATGGACAACTGATTTGGACAATGATGCAAAGGCAATGCTATGGAGAAAGGATGATCAAACAAATTAAACTATGGGCTGCCTTTTTGTTCCTCTCTAGGTAATGTGCCTTTTGCCCCTCAGACTGCTATTAAGATTTTCCCTTTATCACTGGTTTTGAGTAATTTGATTGTGATATGACTTGGTGTAGTATTCTTCCTGCTTCCTGTGCTTGAGGTTTGTTGAACTTTTTGGATTCATTCATGTATAGTTTTCGTCAAATTTGAAACATTTTTTTGTTATTTCTTCTTCAAATATTTTTTTTCTCCCTCCTTCTTGATCTCCAGTTACATGTGTTTTTAGCCATTTGAAGCTGTCCCAAAATTTGCTGATGCTGTTTATTTCTTTAAATCTTTTTTTTTTCTGTATGTATTTCATTTGGGAAACTTTCTTTTGGTATATCTTCATGTTCTTTAATCTTTTCTCCTTTATTGTCTAAATTGACTAATATACTTTTCATTTTGGACATTGCAGTTTTCATCTCTAGATATTTTAGTTGGTTCTTTTTCATCTCTCCCATGACTCTACTTAATATGGACAGTATTTCCTCAAGCTTTTTGAATATATGAAATGCATTTATAATAACTATTAGTATCCTTGCCTACTAATTCTATCAACCATGTCATTTCTTAGTTTTTATTTATTATTCTCTACATTATGGATTTCATTTTTTCTGCTTAATTGCACACCTGGCAAGGTTTGGTTGGATGCTAGACATTTTGAAATTTCTCTTGTTGACTCTGCATATTTTTTTTATTCCTACAAATATTCTTAAGCTTTGTTCTGGAATGTCATTAAGACACTTGGAATCGGTTTTATCTTTCTGGGCCTTGCTTTTCAGCTTAGGTGAGTGGGACCATAGCAGCATTTATTGTAGAGCTCATTTCTCCTAGCAGTGATGCAGAATGTGTCTTTGTACTTTGATGCTTTGTAAATTGTGAAGTTTTTCTGTCTTGGCTGTTTGGAATAGTCACTATTCTCGGCCCTTTGTAGGCTCTGATCACTGTTCCCTCTAACCCTTTGGGGTGTTTCTTTTTTCCTTGGCTTCAGGTACTTGGTTTTCTTACACACATGTGCTGATCAATATTTCAGTGAGTACTTTAGGTGGATCCTCTGAAGACTGTAAGCATTCTGTCTCTACACAGGTCTCCCCTCTCCAAAACTCTTTACTATGAACTCCAGATGCCTTGGCTTCTCCAGAATCATAGCTCCATTTCAACTGAGGGAGATGGCCAGGCTCTGTCTGAGTTCCATGTCCCTGCCTTTCAGCCTAGAATATTTCTCTAGGCAGTATGATGGGACAGTCCTCAGGCTCATCTAAGCTTTTCCATCTCTCAGATATCATTGATCTTACTTGCCTGATATCCAGTGACTTGATCACTGTTTTCTTTTTCATACATTTTTGTCTTGATGTTTTTGTTTGTTTGTTTTATTTAGTTTTGTTTTAGTTATTTTGCACAGGACAGTGAGTCTGGTCCCTGTTACTCTATCTTGACCCAAGTGGAAGTCAAGGTTATTCCCCAAATTTGGTTTTAAAGGATCATATGTTACCATTTAAGATGCACATGTTTTATATTTTAAAAGTCTTAAGTCAGAATGTGTCCTAAATATAAGCTACCTTACAACTGCTGTTGGCAAAGAGGGAATTGTGTTACTGTCAGTGCATGAGCACATATGAACTTGACCATGAATGTTCACATTATCATCCCTTCAGTTGACTTATATGCATAATTGCCACTGTATGTGCTGAGTTTAATTGCTGTTTAAAATATCTTCAAAAAGATTTCATCATGGTTCTCCCTTAAAGTAAAAAGTTATTGTGTATGAGAAATGACACAGACCAGAAAAATCTGATTAAAATAGTATCTTAAATAAATCTACAAGAGCTCTTTCAAGAACTATTAAACAGTAATTTAAATTATAAGAAAATATTTTTGTCATAATACAATTGATAGAATTTTTTTTCTTACTAGTCCATAAGATAATGTGTACCTTATGTTCAATGGCATCTTAGATTCAATTAAATACAGCAACCAATTAGCAAGGATATTTATTGGTAAAGCTAATCTAACTAGGTTCCAAATTAACAGTAGTTAAAACAAGACAGAAGTTCATTTCTCTCTCACATTATCAGCCTGGGAACAAGCTACCTGTGGATTGTATGTCTGCCTTGTCATGGGGACTCAGGCTCTTTTAATCTTGTTGTTTCACCATGTACAGGGTGTAACCCTCATCTAGATGGTTCAAGATGGCTTAATGTTATGTACACATGCTAGGTGGTGGAAAAAAGGCAAAGGGGAAGTGGATGGCATCCTTCTTCCCTTTAGGGTCACAGCCTAGGAGTTGCACATATCACATGTGTTTTCATCCCACTGGCCAGAACAATGTCACATGGCTACAAACAGCTGCAAAGGAGAGAGGGAAATATAAACCTTATTCTAGACATCACATGGCCAGATGAAAATCTGAGGTTCTATTATTAATGGAGAGAGAGGAGAATGAATTTGAGGGGACAAGGAGCCTTTGTGCTCTGTGTGACCCTAGGGTTTTCAAATTGTTGGAGCTGCCTATGGATGGAATGGATTGTCTAGAGAAGTAGTGAGAGCTCTGTGACTAAATTGTTCAAGGAAGGCCTAATTGAACACTTAGAAGTGATGTTATAGAAAACACTTAAGCAGTGGTTGGGGAAGGGTCAATACATGCCTTTAAAGATCCGTCCCAGCCGGAGATTCACATGTGCTCAGGTCCTACCCACACTGGTCTGTGTATCTGGCTTGCTGTATGTGAATCACTTGGCTGCTGTCTGTGTCCACCATTGCTCCATATTTGGCTTCACTGAAAATGACCAAATACATACAGAGACCTTCAGGTAAAATTCTCATTTAATCCCCAGAGATCGGATGGAGGGTGGGCACAACAGCAATAAGTAGGCAAAGCTCTTAATCATATCTTGGTGGTAGTGGGTTAGAGCTACTAGGTGAATCTGGCAGAGGTTATTTAAAAGAAAAATGATTTCCTTTGCTGTGCAGAAGCTTGTAAGTTTCATTAGGTCCCATTTGTTTATTCTTGCTTTTATTTCTTCTAGGAGAAAATTTTTGGAGGGTGGGAAGGGATAGACTGGGATTTCAAAATTGTAGAATAGATAAACAAGATTACACTGTATAGCACAGGGAAATATACACAAAATGTTATGATAACTTTGAGAGAAAAAAATGTGACAATGAGTGTGTATATGTCCATGAATGACTGAAAAATTGTGCTGAACACTGGAATTTGACACAACATTGTAAAATGATTATAAATCAATAAAAAATGTTAAAAAAAAAAAAAGAAAAATGAGACCAACTCAGGGTACATTCTGTTACAGATCTCCAATTGGCTGGATCTCCTAAGTTTCTCCATTGTTTCTGTTTTCTGAGTACAAACACAGATATAGGAGCCCTTATACACTACTGGTAGGAGTGTGAACTGCTGTGGCCATTCTGCACAACAAATTGGCGCTGCTTAGAGGAAATAAAAATATGCATTACCTGTGCCCCAGATTTCCCACTCTGGGGATATAGCCCCCTAAATTTACTCAGACAAGTACAAGAATATTTGTTGAAGTATTGTTTGTGGAGGGGGGAGATGGAAGCAAAATAAGACTCCATCTTTGGAAGGGTGGACAGGTAAAATGTGATGGATGGCCATACTTAGAAGCAAAGAATCCTCGATCTCTTAACATCAGAGTGCCATGTAAAAACTGTATATTATATTTAGTCTCTACTGTGTGTTTCTGTTTATTAGTCTGCTTAGCCTGCCACAATGAAATAACACATTCTGGGTGGCTTAAATAGCAGACATTTATTTTCTCACAATTCTGTTGACTAGAAATTCATGATATAGATACTAGAAATTTTGATTTATGGTAAGGGCTTTCTTATTGTCTTGTAGATGGCTGCCTCTTCCTCATATCGTCACTCCTCTGTTATATGTAGATAGGGATCACATGTCCCTTTCTCTACTTATTAGAGCATCAATAATATGAGATTAGAGCCCTACTGTGATGACCTCATTTAACCTTATACCTCCCTAAAAGTTCTCTCTCCAAATATTTTGGAGGTTAACTTTTATACCTCCCTAAAAGTTCTCTCTCCAAATACTTTGGAAGTTAATAAGGCTTGAATGTATGTATATTAGGGGACTCAATGCATTCCATAACATTCCACCCTATGCCTCCCCCCAAATTTATGTCCTTCTCACATGCAAAATTCATTCACCCCTCCTAACAACCCCAAATGTCTTAATGCATTCCAGCAACTATACCCAGTCCAAAGTCTCATCTAAATATTATCTAAAGTAGATTTGAGTGAGACTTGAAATATGATTCATCCACAGGCAAAATTCCTCTCCAGCAGTGAGACCAGACAAATTATCTGCTTCCCAAGTATAATGATACAATAGGCATAGGAAAGAAATTTCCTTATTAAAAGGGAGAATCAGAAAGGACATAGGGTAATAGGTCCCAACCAAGTGCAAAACCTAGCAAAGTAAATTCCATTAGATTTTTCAGGCTCAAGAATAATCTTTGGTTGGATGCTTTGAGCAATATCATACCCATTCCCACAGCTCTTTGCTGTCCCTTTATCCTAAGGCACTAGTCAGAGGCATTCTGGCCCACTGAAACTGAAGATGACACAGCTCACAGGGCCTGTTGGGCCTGGGCCTAATGGTGGGAGTGGAAGCCCTGATGATCTCTTAATCAACTTTGTTGTCATTCTTTCCTTTACTTGAAGGAGAAAGCAGATGTGCAGTCAAATAACTCTATTGTCCTGCCTTGTAGAATCCCAGAATCCCAAACTTTTTCCTTTATTTCATCCTTTCTCTGCTCCCTTTGGTCCATCCTGACAGTGTCTGTGCTTGTATAACCTCATCTCTATCCCTGACTTGTGCCGAGATACCTAATTAAAACCACAAGTAATCTCAGGGAGTGATTTTCTAGCCACACTTTTAGTGTTCTCTCCAGAACATGCTTTATCGTTTTTTTGCAAAAGGGATAGAATGAGAATTTTCCAAATCTTCTAGTTCTGGTCCCTTTTGCTTAATGATTCTTTTGATTTAGCTTTCTCTTGCATTTTAATATAAGGAGTAAGGAGAAGCTAGGCTCTACATTCAACACTTTGCTTAAAAATCTCTTCAGCTAAATATCTAATTTCCTTGCTCATAGGTTCTACCTTCCACAAAACACTAGAACAAAATTCAGCCAAATTCTTTCCAACTTTATAGCAAGGATCACCTTTTCACCAGTTTCTAATGGCATGTTCCTTTTTTCTCTTTTAGTCCTCATCAGAAGTAACTTTAATGTCCATATTTCTACCAACAGTCCCTTCAATGCAATGATAAGCTTTTTCTAGCATGTACCTCAAAACTCTTCCAGCCTCTACCCATCACCCAGTTTCAAAGCCACTTCTAAATTTTTAGATTATTATTAAGGTATTACCCCATGTCATGGTCCCAAAATTGGTATTAATCTACTTCATCTTCCACAACAAAATATCACAGATTGGGTAGCTTAAATAACATACATTTATTTTATCACAGTTCTGGAAGAAATTAAGGCATTCTCAGATGAAGGAAAACTGAGAGAATTTGTCACCAGCAGATCTATCCTAAAATAATAATAGCTAAAAGAGTCTCTCTGAAAGGAAGAAAACATGGAATATCAGGGAGGAAGAAAAACCAACAGAAAGAGTAAAAATATGATTAAAATACAGTTCATTTTACTTTTCCTGTTTAGTTTTTTAAATCATTTCTGATGATGGAAATAATGATATAGTGCTGTCTAACATGGGCCTCTACATACATAACTTGTATATAGAAGCAATCTTTCAGATAGTTATGTTATAAATGGTAGAGGGTAAAGGGAGCATAAAGGGAGGTAATGTTTCTACTTTTCACTCACCCTATTCAAATGATGACACAGAAGACTATGATAAATTATGAAGTATAATACCTAAAGCAACCACTAAAAAAACTATAGAAAGAGATACACTTAAAAATAGTGTAGATAAGATATAATTATAAAAAATGTTCAATTAACCATAAGAAGGCAGCAAAAAGGAAAGAGAATCAAATAAGAGATCAAATCATAAACAAAAATAAAGTGATATACTGAAGCCCTAACTTATCAATAAATACACTAGGTATAAGTGGCCTAAATACTGCAATCCAAGTACTGATTAGCCAAGATGATTAAAAAACATGACCCATCTATACACTGTCTACAAGAATCTCACTTCAAATATAAAGATATAGGTATGTTGAAAGACTGGAAGAAAGTATACCATGGAAACATTAATCAAAGGAAAGCAGGAATAGATATATTAACATCAGATAAAGTAGACTTCAGAGCAAATAAAATTACTAGATACAGAGAGGTACATTAGATGACAAAAGTGTCAATCCACCAAAAAGACATAGTAATCCTAAATGGGTATACACCAAACAACAAAACTGTAAAATACATGAAGCAAATCTGATGGAACTGAAGAAAGAAATAGACAAATCCACAATTATAGTTGGAGTCTTTAACATACCTCTATCATTTGATAGAACTAGATAGAAAATCATCGAGGGTACAGAACTCCACAACACCATCAATGACAGGATATAATTAATATTTATGGAACACTCCACCCAACAACAGGATATATATGCTTTTCAAGTGACCATGAAACATACAGAAACATAGATAGACCACATCCTGGAATACAAAAAAAAAAAATTCTTCACTTTAAAAATTTGTGGAAATATACAGTGTGTTCTCTGACATTAATAAAGTCAGAGTAGAAATCAGGAAAAAAAAACAGGAAAAATCTGTAAATATTTGAGCAATAAACCAATAAATAACATATTTATAAAATAAAGCATGTTTCAAAGATGAAGTCTCAAGGGAATTAAAAATACATTGAACTGAGCAAAAATGAAAATAAAACATATAAAAATGTGTGGGATGCTGCAAAAGCAGTGGTGAGAGGGAAACTTATAGCACCAAATGCTTACATTAGAACAGAAGAAATCCCCTAATTAATAATCTAAACTCCCACCTCAAGAAACTAGAAGAGCAAAATAAACCCAAGGCAAGCAGAAAATAGGAAATAATACAGATAAGAACAGAAATCAATGAAATTAAAAACAGAAAAAATAGAAATCAATTAAAAGGCTGATTATTTGAAAAATATATAAAATTTAAAAACCTCTAGCAACCCTAACAAAGAAAAGAGAGAAACCACAAATTATTGAAATCAGGAATGAAACAGCCTATCACTATGGACCCCACAGACTTCAAAAGGACAGCAAGGGAACACTATGAACAGCTCTACTCATGTAAATGAAACCAGTTACGTGAAATGGACCAATTCTCAAAAAACACTTAAGTACCACAACACTCCCAATATGAAATAGATAATTCAAATAACCCTGTAACTATTTAGAAAATTAAAATTTTAACTTAACAACTCCCCAAACTAGAATCTCCATGTCCTAGAGAATTCTACCACATGGTTAAAAAGAATTAACCCCAATTCTAAACAACCTCTCCAGAAAGTAGAATTGGAAAGAACACATCTCTGTTCATTTTATGAAGCCCTTAATATCCTGATACCAATTCCAGGAAAAGACAGTACAAGAAAACTACAAACTAATATCCCTCTTGAATACAGATGTAAACATCTTTATCAAAATATAAGCAAATAGAATTCAGCAATTTATAAAAATAATTGACACTATGACCAAGAGATGCAAGGCCAATTTGTTATTCAAAAATCAATGTTACTTATATTAAAAGACCAAAGAAGAAAAATCACATGATAATGTCAATTAATACAGATAAAGCACTTGACAAAATTCAGCACATATTTATGATAAAATCCCCTAGAAAACTAGGAATGGCAAGGGGACTTTAGTAAAGTGCATTCACTTTGAGGTATCACCACATACCTATTATAACAGTTCAAGTAAAATGGCTGGCTAGATAGAGGAACTGGATCACTCATACATTGTTGGCGAGCACGTGAAATAGCATAGCTACTCTGGAAAAGAATTTGGCAGTTTGTTGAAAAACTAAGCATGCAGTTACCATACAGTCCAGCAATTGCCTTGGTCATTTCTCCTAGAGAAATGAAAACTTATGGTCATACTAAAATTTGTAGATGGATATTCATAGCAGCCTTATTCATAATTGCCAAAAACTGGAATCAGTCCAGTTGTCCTTCATTGGACATTATTTAGAACTGTCAGTGCATGGTGATAATAAAGAGCAGACCAACTTTAGTTGGTTCTATTATTATTTTTTAATTCTCTACACACAATGCACCCCTTTATTGTCTGCACCCAGGGTGGACTGTTTTCACTGCCCTTCCCTTGGTATACCACTGCTGAGAGGTAACAGTAGTACCATCAAAGCCTGCAGTGACACTGCTGTCCCTCCACTAAAGCATGGGCCAGGCTCCCCACCCCTTGAGAAACTGACTTTAAAAACAGCAGTAAATAGAGGCTATTTCTGAACCTCATTTTCATAACTCTTGCTTCCTGTTCCTAACCAGGAGCCTTGGCCCTTCTGCCCCTTAGTCAGGGTCTCTAGTCCTTGCTATTTCTTGCCACAATGGACAGTAGAAAAAGGCTCCAAAACACCTTGGATTGTGGCTTCCCTGGGCCTCATACCCAAAGGATAAAGTTGCCATTTTGCTGGTGACAGCCCTCCTCCCCAGGGAGAGAAAATACCACACTGTTTTGAGGGAGGCTTTCTGCCTTTAATTTTCCAGTTCCAAGCAACACTTGACTGTGACCCTTTGAGGTGAAAAGCCTTGGTTTACTTTTTTAAAATCTGGAATTGCAGTGTCTCTTACCTGTAATAGAACACAACATGACATGTCCTATAAGCAGAATTAGGTATGGAGGGAGAGGGGGATTAGATGAGAGACATTCATCCAAGCAGGGAAAGATGTACTATGTTTCATCTCAGACACCCCTCCAGTCTTTTGCAGTAGATGCTCTAGAGCACTAACCTTTTTTCAGTTCCTCTAATGTGCCATATTCTTTTCTGTTTCAGGGCCCTTGCTAACACTATTCTCTCTGCCAAGACTGTTTTCCTCTGTGTCTGCTTGTACTCACCAGCTATCTCCTACCCATTATCCAGATCTTAGCTTAGATGTCATATCCTCACATTTTCAGAGAAGCTTTCACTGACAGCCCCCTTGGCTACAGTGTCCTTTAGACTATGTTAGATCCCTTTGGTGTGTCTTTCCATTGCATTCTACATCTCATCCCTACTGCTTATTACTTAGTTTCACATATGTTCAGAGTCTATTTTCCTCATTAGATGAAGCTTCCTATCCACAGACTATCCTGTTCTCTGTTCTATCACTAGCACGTAGTGCAGTGCCTGGCACATGATAAATGTTCCATAAGTATTTGTTGAATAAATGTATATTTAAACCCTCTATAATTGTCATATAATCAGTGCTCTATAAGTATAGTTGTTATTATTATTGTCCAAGGGCAAATAGCTAGTCAGGGGCAGAACCAGGATTTACACCCAGGTCTGAACCTAAAGCACATGTTCCTTTCACAATATGGCTTCACCTGCAGAAATGAGTTCTAGGCCCAGCACTGCCACAAACTGGCTGTATGAATTAGGGTGAGACACTGTATCACTCTGAATATCAGTTTTCACATCTGTAAATTGGGGTAGGGATAAGTGAAGGTTAGATTGCTCTGTATGTAATCTACAGGAGGACAATAGAAGCTTAGATAGGAAGAGCTCTAAATAGTTAATAACTGACCAGTACAAATCATTACCATCCCTCTGCAAGATAATTGAACAGGTATACCAAGAACCCTCAATATGCTTATGCCCTTTAGCCTGGATAACCCCACTCACGCAGTGTGGAATAGTAAGTGATATCAGAGAGCCCTGGGTTCAAATCCCAACATCCCATTTACTAGCTCTCTGGTGTTGGGCAAGTTACCATCCTGAACCTCAATTTCCTTCTTTACAAATGGGATAATAACACCCATCCTTTTAACCTTTTCTAAGGTAAACAGCGGTATAACTTGAAAAGAAAGTTTTAAATATTGAAAGAAAATTTTATCCTATCATCCTACACACCTAACACAATTTTTTCTGTGGTACTGTGCCATTGAGGGTCACCTCTTGAGGCAGGAGCCATAGGCTACTGTTGAAGATAGGACACAAAGACTAAAGACAGAAGCAGGCTGAGGTCAGAGGCCAGAGTCTAGGGTGTGGGACAAGAGTATCCACTGGGATGGGATGGGGCAAAGGAGAAAGCCAGCTACTGAGGCACAATAAAGGGGATGCCAAATCTGAGTAATGGATAATGGCAATACAGAACCTGAAAACCAGGAAGTAGAGAGTGAGTGGGTGGGAGGACAACAGTGTGACCTAGAGGGGCCTCCTTCCAAAGTTTTGTGGCTCTTTCACTTGGGCAGTCTTCAAATGGTCTTAAAGATCCTTGAAATTGTACTCTTGCCAATTCCTTTTGTTTAGTCACATGCAGGTGTATTTTGAAATTGCGATCTTAGTGTATATATCTTTACATTAAGTAGCATATCTTCAACATTTTCCATGCCACAAGTCTTCATAATGATTCCTTTTAATGGCTGCCAAATATTCCAATTTTGCCTGTGGCCCAGAAAGCACAACCCTGTGTACTAACTGTTTGCTTCCTCGACTTATTTCCTTAGAATAAATTCTGAAACATGGGATAACTGAGCCAGAGGGTATGTAACTGGAATTTAACCACCAGAAACAGGTTTTATTTTTCTGAGAAAAGAAATGAGCTGCAGTTCTTCCCTTCCCCTTTCCCTTCTGGAACTGATAAGGGTACCCTATAGATCTGTGCTGTCCAATATGAGAGCCATTATTCACATGTGGCTCTTTAGACTAAATTTTAATTGAATAATTAAAATTAAATACAATTCAAAGTTCAGTTCCTCAGTTGCACTAGCCATATTTCACATGCACAGTAGCTACACATGCCTGGTGGCTACTGTATTAGAAAGCATAAATACAGAAAATTTCCATTCATTGTAGAAAATTTATTGGATAGTGCTGCTCTAGGGTTTCTCAAGAGGTCATGTTTGGCATCTTGGGTGGGAGTTATTTGTGGTGTAGAACTTCCCTGTGCATTGAGAGAGAGGCAGTTTAGCATCTTCAGCCCATGTCCACTAAATGCCAGTAGTACACTTCATTGAATCAATCTAACAGCTAAAACTGGTTCCATGTTTGCAAAGGCTCCATAAAGAAACAAAATATCCTCATTTGAGACTCACTGAGCTTTTATCTTAGAAGAAAGTATCTGCTACCTTAGGGTGATGGCTTCAGGTTGGCTCTATCTGAAGAGAGGGAAGCTTAGAAAGATGGCTTAAAAAGATAGCCCTGGCTCAGGGCCTATCTCTGTACTCCATTCCCCTTTTCCTTCCTTCTCCTGCTGGTCTGTTTCTTGCTTTTTGGGAATTGCAGGAACAAGACCCTGCAGATGGAGAAGATTAAGACCCGTTTGAAGGCAGAGTTTGAGGCCCTTGAATCAGAAGAGAGGCACTTGAAGGAATACAAGCAAGAGATGGACCTCCTGCTACAGGAGAAGATGGCCCATGTGGAAGAACTCCGACTGATCCATGCTGACATCAATGTGGTATGTGGCTGGCTGCCTGAATCCTGTTTCTGGGCCCTTTGAGGAATAGGCAGTAGTGAGTACTATAGCCTTTCCATGAGATGTGGTGTGGCCAACTTGAGGGAGTAGTCATTAGACTGTGGTGAAGTAGAAGAACCCAGGAGTTCTGAGATCCAGCCCCACCTCTGTCACTGATTGACTGCATATCACTAGACAAGTTCCTTCTCTCTGGATCTCAGTTTTTCTCTCTGTACCTTGAGAGGGATTCAGTCACCTCTGAGGTCTCATTCAGCTCTAATGTGCTTTCATTCTAGGAGTCTGGGAGTTGAGAGCTAGCTTTGGGGGAAATCAGAGCAGGCAGATGCCTCTGGGGTCTACCTTAAATGACTCCAAAGCTTCCAACTAGGCCAAACAAATCATCTTTGCCAGTCTACCAAAATGAGGCTCCCTCATTAGAGTCTCTCTTTTGGAGACTTGGGAAGTGGGGAATGAACTGCCTGCCAAAGTGATACATTCCCTGCTTACTAGAGTTATTTCAGAGTCCAAATGATCATCTGTCTTGGGTACAGTATTGGTGATTCTTTCTCCAGGGAGGGAGGGAGGAAGGTTGGAGAGGCTGACCCATAGGGCCCTTTCAAACCCTTAGCGCCTATGATAATGAGAAATATTTTTAAAAAATTACTTTTGAAGGAGATAAATTACTTTTCTTGGGTAATTCATTTCTGTGGCAATATTTATTTTCTGATATTGCCAGGCCTAGAATCTTCAATGAAATATGAATGCAATTTGGACAGGAGTTACTTAGGATTTTATATGTCACAAGATCACAGAAAATCAGGATCTCATGAGGAGTTGGCAGTTCTGCTGCCAGCTAACCAAGGATAGAGAGCCAATGAAATAAACAATATTTTAGTCACAGAGGGGCTGAAAATCTAGGCCAGTGGATCTCAAACTTGAACAGGCATCAGAGTTACCCAGAGAGCCTGTTAAAACACAGATTGTTGGAATCCATCCCAGAGTTTCTGATTCCTTATATCTGGAGTGATACCTGAGAATTTGCATTCTTGATGAGTTCCCAGTTGATGCTTGCTGATGCTGCTGATCCAGTGGGCATATTTTGGGAATGACTGATCTAGGAGAAAGGTCACTGGTCTGGGAGGCAGATGCCATGAGTCTTTAGATTTTGCCCTTAAGAAGAATTTCTCTGAGGAAGTTCCTTTTTCTGTCTCAGTCTCAATTCTCTGATCTGTAAAATGGTAGTGGGGTGCACTACATGAGCTCTAAGGGGAATTCCAGCTCTAAGATGCTATATTTGAATAATAACCACCATTCATCAAGCCTTTACTCTGTGTTAGCCCTTGTACTGAGAGTTTATATGAATTCAATCATTGAATCTTCACCAAGATTTTATGAAGTAGGTACTATTATTATCCCTGTTATACAGATGAAGAAACTGAGGCTTGACAAGAGTCACATAGAATATGAGGTAGATTGACGACTTGAACATAGATTGGTCTGGCTCTGGAGTTTGTGCTATTATCCACTCAGCTATAGAACCTTGCTAAGAATCTTGGGGTCTTTTTTCTGTGCCTACTTCACTCTGTGTTCCAGATGGAAAACACCATCAAACAGTCTGAGAATGACCTAAACAAGCTGCTAGAGTCTACCCGGCGGCTACATGATGAGTATAAGCCGCTGAAGGAACATGTGGATGCTCTGCGCATGACTCTGGGCCTGCAGAGGCTCCCTGACCTATGTGAAGAGGAGGAGAAGCTCTCCTTGGAGTAAGCTGCCTGCCTCCTGTCCCTGCAGCATACACCACACACACACACACACACACACACACACTCACACACACACACAGTTGTATATATACACATAAAGTTTGTTCTGAAAGTCAGGGTATCCAGTCCTAGCCCCAGGCCTGTCAGTGGCTGACTCATTACATGGTCCTTGGGTAAGTCTCTGTGCTGGGCTGTTGCACTGAAAGAAGGATGATTAGACTAGAATTGCTAGATGGCTTTTAAAATTCTTCGTGCAGTTTTGACAATACAAGAGTATGTCTATGACTCTTTTTGTATGTGTGTGTATCTATGACTGTTAAAAGGTCACTTCCCAAGTCAAGGTCTAGAAGAGATGTTCAGAAACCTTTGAAAACACAGAAGGGTGAGCTTTCATGCTCTCCAGGGGCTAGTCTGGAACTTTATCTTAAGACCCAGAGTTAAGAACTAGGCTCACCTTATGGAGATACAGAGTTCAGTTCAGTAGAAGGAAGCATACATACTTCCTTAAGGTAGATCAGGCTGCCTGTGGAAGTGGTGAGCTTCTTATTCCTAGAAGTATGACAGTAGAGGCCTGAGAGCACTTAATAGGAATACTGCAAAGAAAAATGGAATGGAGGATAGGCAAATGCTCTTTGAGGACTTTGCTAGCCCTGGGATTTCTTGATTTTCTGGGTCTGTCAGAGTTAAGGACCAGGAGGACTATACTTCCCAGAAGACAGTGAGCCTGGTACCTAGGGAGAAGAACTTTGTGCTGGAGAGGGTGCAGGAACTTTCTACAGTGAGCCATAGCTGAAACCTCTTGGTTCTGTAGCATGGAGTTTTTAAGAGGGGCGAGGTTCTCCTTGCTTTCAGAATGATCCAGCTAATGTCTCTCATCTCAAAAGTTACTTTGAGAAGCAGAAAGCAGAGTGGCAGACAGAGCCTCAGGAGCCCCCCATCCCTGAATCCTTGGCCGCTGCAGCCGCTGCCGCCCAACAACTCCAAGTGGCTAGGAAGCAGGACACGCGGCAGACAGCCACTTTCAGGCAGCAGCCCCCACCTATGAAGGTGAGTGAACTGAGTATGGGCTGTGGAGGAAGAAAGGTATCCTCAAGCAGCCCTGGGGAATTTTGGGTCTGGGGCTCTGGCCTAATGTATTTGGGGTCTTCCTACAATAGGCTTTGCTTGGGACACAGAGGAAGGGGTATTATGTGTATGTGCCGTAGTAGACCCGCTGGTCTTGTTGCCTCATATTCCCAGAGGGGTTAGAATGCAGGAATATTGCCAAGCTCTACTAAAGTATAATTCTCAAAAAGTTAGAAACATGGCTCATGCAAATATATAGTAAGCATGTGTCATTAATGAGGGATCCAGCATGATTACAAAGCTGGTTCCAAGAGCATTAGAGGAACAAACGATCGTATAGTCAGGAAAGGAAAGGAATGCTGAAATGACTGCAAAGTTAAATCCAAAACTGGTTAATGTCCTATAAGACAATAAAACTGTAATCTTTATCTTTCTTTGGAACAGAAATAATTTGCATCTTTACTAGGCAAAAACCACTTTCACCTTATCAATATAAGTCATAGGATCTGGGTCCTGATCAATAGTAAATAGCAAAACAAAGAGACATTCTCCTAGAGCAAGGGTCGGCAAACCAGAGCCCATATACCAAGTCTGGGTACCCACTCCCTGTTTTTGTAAACAAAGTTTTATTGACCCACACACATGTTTGTTTGTTTATATATTGTCTGTGGCTTCTTCATCTAAAGCAGTTAGAGTTGAGTAGTTGCAATTAAAATCATATGACCTGAAAAGAGATTCTAAAATATTTACTATCTTGACCTTTATATAACAAGTTTACTGATATCTGTCCTAGAGAATTAAATAATCCTTGAGTGGGCCTGTTAGACCATGCTCCAGTGTCATGCTTAATGGACCTTTAATTCTCATTTTGCCTTATTTCCAAGTTTTGGGTATTTTTCCTCAATATCCCTCTTTGACTCTCACTCCCTTATATCCTTTACATCCCTTACATCCGGCACTGATCTCGCTGCTTCGGTCTCAGTCACTGATTACTGCTCCTTCCTTTGGAGAAATCACAATTGGTTTTTGAGTCCCTGGGGATCAGAAGGATGAACCATGGCCCAGAAGAATCTAAACACTAACTTTCTTTGTCCTGTGTCCCCCACCAGGCCTGCTTGTCATGTCATCAGCAAATTCACCGGAATGCACCTATATGCCCTCTGTGCAAAGCCAAGAGTCGGTCCCGGAACCCCAAAAAGCCGAAACGGAAGCAGGATGAATGAAGAGAGGGAGAACACATAGAGCTATGCTGCTCATATCCCTTTCCCTTGGCCAGAGCGATTGATGTCTTGATGTGAAACACCCTTTCCCCACCTCTATGAAGTCTCCTATTTAATGTGATGGAAGCACAACCATTCTCTCACTTTGCTCTTACTTCTTTCTGCTCTTGGGGTTTCTGGCTTAGGAAGAGATGTAGTTCAGGTTCTAATGTCAGTGTATCTGGAGATCCCATCTCTGTCACCTACATTTCAACCCCTGCCCTTGTTTGTAGCTAAGGGAAGGGCGGTGGAAGGTCCAGATGTGATTCTCTGTCTCTTATGCCTGAGGCCTGGGGCTTACGTTCTGAGGGCTGGGGATGCCCATATCCTCTTTCAGGTGAAGGCTCCAGGGTGCCCCCTCCCTGTACTTTTGCCTTAGGCTCTGAAGGGACAATAGTCTTCTTGCTGGACTTTCCTATAGGCTTGTACATATACCTCCCCCACCCCTACCTTCATCTCATCCTCAAGACCCAGAGGTACCTTGGACAAGCTCTCTTTTTCATATTCATTTGGGAGGCCTGACTATGATTATTGAATTCACCACCCCACACCCTTGCAGTCTCCCAGATATGTTGAAGTTCTCAGGTACCAGGTTGTGTCTGGGGATCCTGAAATCTGTGGACTTTTCCCCCATAACCCTACTTTTTATAAATCAGTAGTAGAAGTTCCCCACAGTGAAATCAGGTGGCCAGACCCACTCTATAAGTCCTGCTTAACTCATTGCCTGTCATTGGTCTGAGGACTCTACTATAGGGGCTGACTTAGGCTGGAGAGGCCCCAGGCTGACATTTGTGTTGCCTTTTATTCAAAACCATTACTCTGGCACTTAGTCAAATGGTATATCTTGGAGATCAGAGTAGTGGATCGAGATTCAAATGAATGCCAATCACTTTATACAGGTAGGTATGTGGAACTTCTACTACAGTCATCCCTCCATCTCTTGGGTCTTCCCTCTTCTCTAAGGCAGCCTCAGCTCAGGTCAGCTTTTGGCCAACCCCTTTCCTGTGGATTGTGGAGGTGACTTTCCCTCTCAAAAGAAAAGGCACCAGGCTCCCCAAACCCTACAGCTAGTGCTTCCACCAAAGCCAGATCTCTAGTTAAGTCATTTTCAAACTTAAGGGATGGGGATGGGGACTAACTGACTGAAAAACTTTTAGCCCCAGATATCAGTCCCAGGCTGGGGAGGGGGGATATTTTTCCTTCATTTCTTAACTGTAGTTTTAAGTTGCCCGAGAGTCTGTGTGTTCATAGTATATAAAAGGTTCCTCTGCTCTTTGAAAGTAAGAGCATTATGTCTCTACAAATTCTTTTAAATAAACATTTGTTGGTTGGAGTAAATGCTGACTGAGTGCCTACTAGTGCCAGGTAATAGAAAAGATGAAATGTCCTTTCCTTTTCTGGGTAGCTCTTCTTCTTTCTTATACTCTCCACCCTACAAATGAGAAAACCAGGCACACCATTGCACAATAATTTACCCTATAATTATAATTTCCATTTATTCAGTACCTACTCTGTCAGGTCTCTATATAAGATGCTTTATATAAATGATTGTATTTGATTTTCAAAACAACCTTTCAAGCTCAGTATTCTTATTGCCATTTTCCAAAAATGTAAACTGAACCTAAGAGAAGTTAAATAACTTGTACAGTGTTAAACAAACAGCTAGTAAGAGAAGTTTCAGGATTTGAACTCAATTTGTCTGGTTCTCAAGTCTGTTTGTTTTCTGTATTTTTTCTCCATGATAATTTTTTAAGCTTTTCTCCCTTTTGGGATGGATGGATGATAGGAGTAGTTAAAATAACTCTGAACTAGAAACCAGGGACCAGGAATCCAGTGACTGATGCAGGAATGTAAAGGCCTGGTTCCCTATAGGAATATAATAGGGAATAACTCTGGAAGAGCCATTCCAGCTTCAGAGCTCCCCATAGGTGGACTGTAGTTTCCATTAAGACTGAGTTGCAGTTCAGCAGTCCCTCTGTCCAATCCTGCCTTCTTCTCTTCTCTTCTCTTCTCTTCTCTTCTCTTCTCTTCTCTTCTCTTCTCTTCTACAAGTGTTGATCCCAAGGATGCCCCAATTAATATTCTGTATATTAAACTGTCCTAGTGTTTTCCAGAAACCCAACAGTTGAAAGAAACTTCTCTATGCTTCAGTGTCCTCATTTAGAAAATGGGGAAAATAATAGTGCCTACTTCTGAGGCTGTTGTGAGCAATGCCAGCATATCAGAAGAACTCAGTAAGTGTTAATTTCCTTCTTCCCCTTGTGCTTCTGGCATTAGGTAGGTTGGATGACCAAAAAAAATACTGTTTGTCTTAGCTGACATTCCTCTATCACTCCAGATTTTGTTCAGCTACAAGTCTGCTTTTGAAGTGGCCTAGACTCACTCTGGGCAAAGGGAGGACACTCAGCTGTGTGACTTGGAGTATACCTTAACCTATAGAGGCCTCAGCAAGTCCCTGTAAAGTATAGGAGGAGTGGTCACTGTTCTGCATCCTTGGCACACTGGAGATCATATCTGTCAATTCAGTAGTAGCACTACTAACCAGGTCAGCTATTTCTCAGGGAACACTTCTGAATGGGAGGAGAACAATCACATGTTGAGCACCTATACCTACCAGCTACTGGATAAAGTGCTGCTATCTAGTGTTTTCAAGTTCTACTGCTGTAAAACAAACAACCCCCCAAAACTTAGTAGTAGTAGTTAGTAGAGCATGTAGTATTACATTTTACAGAGACCCAGAGGGGGAACTGACTTGCCCAATGTCACTTAGCAGATTAAGAGCAAAGCCACAACTAGAACTCAGGTCTTCCAATCTGGGAATAACCCAATCTGGGGCCCTCTTTACATGTTTGACATAGTGAGGATGAATTGTATACATGTTTTGTGTCAGAGGTCGCTTTTACATTGAGGATAGGTGCTCACCCCACAGGGGAAGTCCAGACAATTTTAGCAATTTTGCTCTTAAAGTCCAGTTCCTTGTTACTATTATGCCCTCAACTTTCCCATAGCAATTATCAGCATGTTTGCAGTGATCAATATCTCCCAAGGTTAACTCTGGGAAGGCTGTTAACTCAGGGCCAGGCACCCTTTGATCCCTTAGATTAGTTACTTAACCTCTCCAGGCCTCCAATTTCTCATATGTGAGGTAGGAATAGTAGTAGTCCTCTCCTTGCAGCGTTGTTGTGAACATTTGATGAACTAATAATATATGTAAAGTGCCTAAAACAGCACTTGAGAAGCATTCAGTCAATGATAGCTATGAGGAAGAAAATGATGACTGACTTCTTGAGAGGCCAAAGATGATGATAAGGAGGAGAAGGAGGAAAAAGGAAGAGAAGAAGGAAGGAGAAGGGAGGGAGCAGCGGGAAGAAGAGTAGGGGTACAATAGGGAGGGGATTGCCCCCATGTAGGGCTTCCCATTGAGAGAAAGCTGATGGCTGAGAGTCATGGTTCCTTTCCTGGAGATTGATGAGACTCTGAGGTTCTACTGCCACCTGCCATTGAGTCTGTTTCATGGTTATAAAAGACACAGACCCCTCCTAGGTACTAGGCAGAATCCCCTCTTTTCACCACATTCTTTTCTGCTGTGGCTGGGGAGGGAAGACCATCCCTAAACAAGAATTCCCCAAACGTGGTCTAAGCACATGTACACTTTTAGTGGTTTCTGTACTTCACAGGACAGGGAAATGACACTGACCCAGGGTCCAGTTGTTCCTGGGTTCAAATCCTAAATCTTTTACTTATTAGCAGTGTATTCTTGAGTAAGTTATCAAACTTCTCCAACCTCCACTTTCCTCACCTGTAAACTAGAGATAATGCCTACTGTGTGGAGTTGCAGTGAAAATTTTAAAAACAAAGAAGGTGTGGATCACCATTCACTGGATGTCTATAATTTAGTGGGCACTGTGCTAAGTATTTTCACATGCTTTATCATATATGGGAGACAGCATAGTGTAGTGGCTAAGAGCATGGATACCAAAGTCAGAGAATCTGGATTCAACTCTCAGCAATGCCATTTGCTGACTGTGTGATCTTCAGTGAGCTCATTAACGTCTTTAAACCTCATGTGTACAATGGGGGTAATAATAGAATTAACCTCATTGAATTGTTATTAGGATTAAATGAGAGAATACTTATGGGTTGCACATAAAAACATTGAGTGTTTGATAAAGTAAACAAATCAAGTCTTCCTTACAGTGCCACCAACTTAGAGATGAGGAAATTAAAGCTGGTAGAAGTCAAGTGCCTTCAAATTTGGATCTGTCTGACTCCACTAAACAACAAAAATGCTTAGAAGAGTGTACTGATGTCTGCAATTTATTTATTTTGAAGTGCATAAAAACTTAGGTGGATTGGTGGATGGATAGAAGGATAGGCATGTGATAAAATAAGCCCAGTAAAATGCTAATTGTAGGATCTAGGTGGGGGCATATGGGTGGTAACTGTAAAATTTGCTGTAGATATAAATTTCTTTATAATAAAATGTTGGGTGATAAAACATCTATCTGGTAATGTTACTTCTCTGCCTAAAAGCCATAGTTTGTTCCCTAGCATTACCACTATATAATTTGACCTCCTGTATAATCAACATAGTTTTCACTGACCCCCTTTTGGAATTGGCAGAACACAGGTGATAATGGAGAGAGGAAGAGAGAGAGAGCGGACTGTTCTGGTTTTAAAACTGAAAGTCCTACACCCCGATAAATCCCGCAGTCCTTGGCAAACTGGGATGGTTGGTAACGCTATTACACTTTTGGGCCCAGTTGTGCCTTCTTTCATTCTGGTAGTGCTAAGGGCAAACTGTCTATTGTTTCTAATCCATGTGATAGCATTCTCAGGGGTTCTTGACAGTTTGAGCTCTGACCCTGACCCACTCACTCTGCCATCTGAGTAGGTGCGGCCCCCTGCTGATGATGGGTGCACCTGTTACAGATTCTTTCCCCACATTGCTGTGCACACCCAATGCAGCAGCAGTTATGTCTGAGCCTTTCTCCACCATACATCACCTTATTCTAGACTTCTGAGCTTGAAATCCTATAACCCTGACAACTACAAGGGCCTGAGACATTGCTGTTGATCTCTAGATCCTACTGCCAGCCCCAACTCCAGACATTCTTCAACATCCTGACCAAGTAACTCACTGCCAAACAGTAGGCATCTGGGTTCCATCCAGAAAGCCAGAAAGGATGCCTCAACAGCAGGTAGGTGGTCATATTTTTTTAAACATTTTTTATTGAGTTATAATCATTTTACAGTGTTATATCAAATTCCTGTGTAGAGCACCATTTTTCATTTATACATGAACATACATATATTCACT
Organism: Camelus bactrianus; assembly: GCF_048773025.1. NCBI lineage: Eukaryota > Metazoa > Chordata > Mammalia > Artiodactyla > Camelidae > Camelus > Camelus bactrianus. The sequence continues at coordinate 47,391,001 of NC_133575.1, forward strand.
GTCACATTATTTTTCTCTGTGAGCTACCACAAGATCTTGTACATACTTCCCTGTGCTATACAGTATAATCTTGTTTATCTATTCCACATTTGCCTGTTAGTATCTACAAATTTTGAACTCCCAGTCTGTCCCTTCCCAACCCCCACCACCTTGGCAACCACAAGTTTGTATTCTATGTCTATGAGTCTGTTTCTGATTTGTATTTATGTTTTGTCTTTTGAGATTCCACATATGAGTGATCTCATATGGTATTTTTCTTTCTCTTTCTGGTTTACTTCACTTAGAATGACATTCTCCGGGGAAATCCGTGTTGCTGCAAATGGTGTTATGTTGTCGGTTTTTATAGCTGAATAGTATTCCATTGTATAAATATACAACAGCTTCTTTATCCAGTCATCTGTTGATGGACATTTAGGCTGTTTACATGTCTTGGCTATTGTAAATAGTGGTGCTATGAACACTGAGGTACAGGTGTCTTTTTGAAGTAGGGTTCCTTCTGGATATATGACCAGGAGCAGGTATCCTGGGTCATGTGATAAGTCTATTCCTAGTCTTTTGAGGAATCTCCATATTGTTTTTCACAGTGGCTGTACCAAACTGCATTTCCACCGGCAGTGTAGGAAGGTTCCCTTTTCTCCACAGCCTCTCCAACATTTGTCATTTGTGGATTTTTGAATGATGGCCATTCTGACTGGTGTGAGGTGATAACTCATCATAGTTTTGATTTTCATTTCTCTCATAATTAGTGATATTGAACATTTTTTTCTTATGCCTACTGATCATTCATATGTCTTCCTTGGAGAATTACTTGTTTAGGTCTTCTGCCCATTTTTGCATTGGGTTGTTTGTTTTCTTCTCATTAGGTCATATAAGATGCTTATATATTCTGGAGATCAAGCCTTCATCGGTTTCATCGTTTGCAAACATTTTCTCCCATTCCGTAGTTTGTAGTATTGTTTTACTTTTAGTTTCCTTTGCTGTGCAGAAGCTTGTAAGTTTCATTAGGTCCCATTTGTTTATTCTTGCTCTATTTCTATTGCTTGGGTAGACTACCCTAGGAGAACATTTTTGAGATGTATGTGAAATAATGTTTTGCCTATGTTTTCTCCTAGGAAGTTTATTGTATCTTGTCTTATGTTTAAGTCTTTGATCCATTTTGAGTTTCTTTTTTTTTTTTTACATTTTTATTGAGTAATAGTTATTTTACAATGTTGTGTCAAATTCTAGTGTAGAGTACAGTTTTTCAGTCATACATGAAAATGTATATATTCATTGTCACATTCTTTTTCTCTATGAGCTACCACAAGATATTGTATAATTTTCCCTGTGCTATACAGTATAATCTTGTTTATCTATTCTGCATTTTAAAATCCCAGTCTGTCCCTTCCCAACCCCCGCCCCCTTGGCAACCACAAGTTTGTATTCTATGTCTATGAGTCTGTTTCTGTTTTGTATTTATGTTTTGTTTGTTTTTCTTTTTTAGATTCCTCATATAAATGATATCATATGGCATTTTTCTTTCTCTTTCTGGCTTACTTCACTTAGAATGACATTCTCCAGGAACATCCATGTTGCTGCAAATGGCATTATGCTTTCGGTTTTGGGGGCTGAATAGTATTCCATCATATAAATATACCGACTCTTCTTTATTCAGTCATCTGTTGATGGACATCAAGGCAGCTTCCATGTCTTGGCTATTGTAAATAGTGCTGCTATGAACATTGGGGTGCAGGTGTCATTTTGAAGTAGGGTCTCTTCTGGATATATGCCCAGGAGTAGGATTCCTGATTCATATGGTAAGTCTATTCCTAGTCTTTTGAAAAATCTCCATACTGTTTTCCACAGTGGCTTTCCTTGCTTCCCTCTCCCACTCTTGATTTAGAAATCTTCTTTTACAATTTTGTGTTTATTTTATTTGTAATTCATGGCAATTATCTCCTTTCCAGTTATGAGTTTCTCATTTTTGTAGCATCCTGCTTCTTTTCTATTTAGAATAGACCTGTGAATATTTCTTTTAGCATGAGTTTAGTGTTGCTAAACTCTTCTAATTTTTGCTTGTCTGTGAAGTTCTTTATCTCTCCTTCTGTTCTAAAGGATAGCCTTGCTGGATAGAGTATCCAAGGCTGCATTTTTTTTAAATTCAGGACTTTGAATATATCTTGCCACTCCCTTCTGGCCTGTAAGTGTTTGTGTAGAGAAATCAGCTGAGAGCATTATGGGGGTTCCCTTGTAACTCACTCTTTGTTTTTCTCTTGCTGCCTTTAGGATCATTTCTTTATCCTTGACTCTGGCCATCTTGATTATGATATGTCTTGGTGTGGTTCTGTTTGTGTTATTCTTGTTTGGGATCCTCTGAGCCTCCTGTACTTGGATATCTGATTCCTTTAGGTTTGGGAAGTTTTCAGTCATGATTTCTTCCAATACCTTTTCAATTCCCTTTGTTCTTTCTTCCTCTTCTGGAACCCCTATTATGCATAGATTGGCATGCTTTATATTATCCCATAGGTCCCTTCTATTGTTTTTATTGGTTTTTGTTTGTTTTTCTCTCAGCTGTTCTGCTTGGATGCTTTCTGTTGTCCTGTCTTCTAGGTCGCTTATTCATTCCTCTACATTATGTAGCCTGCTTTTACAGTCTTTAGGTCAGCTCTCATCTCAGCAAATGAGTTTACTAATTCTATTTGGTTCTTATTTATAGCTTCTATTTCATTTTTGACCTATTTTATCTCTTCAAACACTATTTCTTTTAGTTCCTTCAGTACTTTGATCACTCCTTTTTTGAAATCTTGATCTAGTAGGTCATCAATGTCTATTTCCTTGATAGTGCTTTCAGGGGACTTTTCTTGATCTTTTAATTGGGAGTAGTTCCTCTGCTTCTTCATATTGCTCGTATCTCTCTGGCACTGTGGCTTAAGGAGTATCAGTTATCTAGTTCTCCTGGAGATGGTGTGCTCTTAATGATTTTATTGAGACATCTCTTGTCTTTGCCCTGTTTTGCAAACTCAGATTGCTGTTTCCAGAGGCCCTCTGTTGGCGCACTCATCTGTGCTGCTCCCAGTGGCTGTTGGCTAGCAGATCATGCCCCCTCCTAACACTGGGTCAGGTGCTTAGCTCTTACCCGGTGGGTGGGTGGGTCACTCCCCCTCCTGATGCCACAGTCAGATGCTGCACTTGGGGGGAGGCAGGTGGGCAGATCGTGCCTCCTCCCAGCACCGTGGTCAGGTGCTGCATTCCTGCCAGGAAGGGGGGTGGCCACCTGCCCACTTCCGGCACCGGCCGCTCCGCTGCTGTGTGCAGTTGCCCACTCTGCCTCGGGTCGACACTCTGAAGGCGGGCTCTGGGAAAACAGAACAGCCCCGCCCCTTCTCCATGCCAAATCTCATCTCCTTGTTTGTCTTGGCAGTGCAACTTCTCTGAGGTGCTGGAGCAGAAAGATCCTATCTGCCTCGGGCTGTAAACAAGTCTCAGTCCTGCCTAGGAGGTTGTGGAACCCCGGGGTGCAAATTCAGGTCTTGGCCCTGCCCCCACCCGGGCACTGTGCACAGGAGGAGATGGCTGCTGTGCCTGAGCCCCGCCTCTCTTCTCACGAGATGCACCAGTAATGGCAGCACAGGTCTGAGTAGACAAAGGCTACGGCGCCCCTTCCCCCAGGGCACGCCAGCCATGTTGCTTTGCTTTTTTTGCAATTTGTGGGGGACTGATGTTGTTCTGCTCTGTATCCCCTCACAGCCATGGTGCGCAGCACCCTGCAGTCCCCTGGGGCTGCCTCATTGCAGCTGCCTCAGTCCTCCACCTGGCTTGGGCAGCCTGTCCCAGCCCCAGCTGCCAGCTCGCGTCTCAGGCTGGGTGTCATGGGGACCCTTTGTGCCCTTTTAACTCAGTTCTGTCAGTCAAGGGTTGCTCAGGGCAGATCTGAGCCTCAGGGGCTCCCGTTCGGTCCCGCTGGCCTCTCTGTTGGAGCGGGGGGACCCAGAGAACGAGTGCCAGTTCTCCTTTGCTGCTCCCCCCCCCCCCCCCGCAGGATCGGTCTCACATGGTTTTGCTTTTCTTCTTTCTTTTTTCCTTTTCTCCTAACAGATTTTTGGCGTCTTTGTCTATTGATGAGGGTGATGTTCTGTCAGAGTTTGGCAGGTGCTCTGGTTGGCTGAGTAGGTCTGTAGATGTGTGTTTTTGTGTATTTGTGGGAGAGGATAACCTACAAGCGTCCTTCTATTCCACCATCTTGCTTCTCTCTCATTTTGAGTTTATTTTTGTATATGGTGTAAGGGAGTGTTCTGGCTTCATTGATTTACATGCTGCTGTCCAATCTTCCCAACACCATTTGCTGAAGAGACTGTCCTTATTCCATTGTATGTTCTTGCCTCCTTTGTTGAAGATTAGTTGACCAAAGATTGTGGGTTCATTTCTGGGCTCTCTATTCTGTTCCATTGGTCTATATGTCTGTTTTTGTACCAATACCATGCTGTCTTGATGACTGTAGCTATGTAATATTGTCTGCAGTCTGGGAGAGTTCTTCCTCCAGCTTCTTTCTTTCTCTTCAGTAATGCTTTGGCAATTCTAGGTCTTTGATGGTTCCATATAAGTTTTAGTATGATTTGTTCTAGTTCTGTGAAATATGTCCTGGGAAATTTGATTGGCATTGCATTAAATCTGTAGATTGCCTTGGGCAGTGTGACCATTTTAACAATATTGATTCTTCCAATCCAGGAGCATAGGATATCTTTCCATTTTTAAAAGTCTCTTTAATTTCCTTCATCAGTGGATTATAGTTTTCCATGTATAAGTCCTTCACCTACTTGGTTAGAATTATTCCTAGGTATTTTATTACTTTGGGTGCTATTTTAATGGGGATTGTTTCTTTACTTTCTTTTTCTGTTGATTCATCATTAGTGTAAAGAAATGCAACTGATTTTTGTATGTTGATCTTCTAACCTGCTAACTTGCTGAATTCTTCAATCAGCTCTACTAGTTTTTGTGTGACCTTTTAGGGTTTTCTATATATAGTATCATGTCATCTGCATATAGTGACACTTTTACCTCTTCTTTTCCAATTTGGATCCCTTTTATTTCTCTCTCTTGTCTGATTGCTGTGGCTAGGACTTCCAGGACTATGTTGAATAGGAGTGGTAATAGTGGGCAGCCTTGTCTTGTCCCAGATTTTAGTGGGAAGCTTTTGAGTTTTTCACCTTTGAGTACTATGCTGGCTGTAGGTTTGTCATATATAGCTCTTATTATGTTGAAATATGTTCCCTCTATACCCACTTTGGTGAGAGTTTTTATCATAAATGGGTGCTGAATTTTATCAAATGCTTTTTCTGCCTCTATTGAGATGATCATGTAGTTTTTGTCCTTTCTGTTGTTGATGTGATGAATTACATTGATTGATTTGCATATATTGAACCAGCCTTGTGTCCGTGGGATGAACCCCACTTGGTCATGATGTTTAATCTTTTTTATGTGCTGTTGGATTCTATATGGTAATATTTTGGTGAGGATTTTGGCATCTATGTTCATCAGTGATATTGGACTATAATTCTCTTTTCTGGTAGTGTCTTTGCCTGGTTTTGGTATCAGCGTGATGGTGGCTTCACAGAATGAGTTTGGGAGTGTTCCCTCCTTTTCAATCTTCTGGAAGAGTTTGAGAAGGACTGGTATGAGTTCTTTGTATGTTTGGTAGAATTCCCCAGTGAAGCTGTCCAGTCCTGGATTTTTATTTGTAGGGAAGTTTTTTTTATTGCTATTTCAATTTCATTTCTAGTGATCAGCTTGTTCAAGTGGTCAGTTTTTTCTTGATTCACTATTGGTGGACTGTATGTTTCCAGAAACTTGTCCATCACCTCTAGGTTATCCATTTTGCTTCCATATTGTTTTTCATAATTTTCTCTTATGATATTCTATATTTATATTTTATTTGTTGTAATTTCTCCATTTTCCTTTCCTGTTTTGCTTATTTGTGCTCTCTCTTATTTCTTCTTTGTGAGTTTGGCCAGAGGTTTGTCAATGTTATTTACTCTTTCAAACAACCAGCTTTTTGTTTGATTGATTTTTGTATTGTTTTCTAATCTTTGTTTTCTTAATTTCCTCCCTGATCTTTATTATTTCCTTCCTTCTGCTGCATTTTGGGGCTTTTTCCTCTTCTGTTTCTAATTATTTTGGCTGATGGGTTAGATTGTTTAATTGAGATAGTTCTTTTTTGAGGAAGTCCTGTATCACTACAAATTTCCCTCTTAGCACTGCCTTTGCTGTGTCTCAGAAATTTTGTGTGGTTGTGCTTTCATTTTCATTTGTCTCAAGGTATTTTTTAATTTCAACTTTGATTTCATCTTTGACCATTGATTTTTTAATAGTATATTGTTTAATCTCCATGTTTTCCTTTTTCACCTTTGTTTCTCTGTAGTTGATTTCTAGTTTCATGGCATCATGTTGAGTAGAGATGCTTGAGACAAATTCTATCTTCTTAAAATTGTTGAGGCTTTTTTTTGTGCCCAAGTACATGATCAATCCTGGAAAATGTTCCATGTGCACTTGAAATGAATGTATACCCTATTTTTTTGGGGGGTGTAATGCTCTGACAATATCCACCTAGTCTAATTTTTGTATTGTATCATTCAATTTCTCTGTTGCCTTATTTATTTTCTGCCTGGAAGATCTGTCTAGTGATGTTAATGCGATGTTAAAATCTCTGACTATCATTGTATTCCCTTCAGTATCCCCCTTTATCTCTGTTAGTAATTGTTTTATGTATGTAGGTGCTCCTATATTGGGTTCATATATATTAATGAGTCTAATATCCTCATCTTGTATTACTCCTTCAATCATTATAAAATGTCCTTCTTTATATTTCTTTATGGCCTTTATTTTAAAGTCTATTTTGTCTGAAATCAGTACTGCTACAACAGCTTTTTGGGCTTTCCATTTGCGTGGAATATCTTTTTCTATCCTTTGCTCTCAATCTATATGTGTCTTTCTGCCTAAAACAGGTCTCTTGCATGCAGCACATTGAAGGTTCTTGCTCTATTATCCAGTCTGCCACTCTATGTCTTTTAAGTGGAGCATTTAGTCCATTTACATTTACAATAATTAATGATAAATGTGTGTTTATTGCCATTTTGAACTTATTTTTGCAGTTGCTTTGGTATTTCCTCTTCGTTCCTTTTTTCTTATTTGTGTGGTTTGATAATTTTACTTCGTTTTATCATGGATTTTTTTAGTTTTTATAACTTACTTGTAAGTTTTTGGATTGTGGTTACTCTCTTTAGTAAGTCTTTCAATACATTACTGTAAGTGTTTTTATTAAGCAAATAGTAATATAATCTCAAAATCATCCTACCAAGAACAAAAAAATGTAAAAAAGAAAGAAAAAGAATAATCTATATTTTCTTGCTTCCTTATCCCACTCTTAATGATTTATATGTCTTCATTTTTTACAAGTTCATGTTTGTTCTATTTGTAATTCATGTGTTATCACTTTTCCAGTTTTGACTTTCTCATTTCTGTAGCATCCTGCTTCTTTTCTATTTAGAGTAGACCTTTCAGTATTTCTTTTAACATGGGTTTAGTGTTGCTATACTCATTTAGTTTTTGCTTGTCTGTGAAGTTCTTTATCTCTCCTTGTATTCTAAAGGATAGCCATGCCGGATAAAGTGTCCTAGGCTGCATGTTTTTTTCTTTCAGGACTTTGAATATATTTTGCCACTCCCTTCTGGCCTGTAGTGTTTGTGTAGAGAAATCAGCTGAGAGCCTTATGGGAGTTCCCTTGTAACTCTTTGTTTCTCTCTTGCTGTCTTTAAGATCATTTTTTTATCCTTGACTCTGGCCATCTTGATTATGATATGTCTTGGTGTGGTTCTGTTTGTGTTCTTCCTGTTTGGGATCCTCTGAGCTACTTGTACTTGGATATCTGATTCCTTCTTTAGGTTTGGGAAGTTTTCAGTCATGATTTCTTCCAATGCCTTTTCAATCCCCTTTGTTCTTTCTTCCCCTTGTGGAACCCCTATTATGCATAGATTGACATGCTTTTTATTATCCCATAGGTTCCTTATATTGTTTTTATTGGTTTTTATTTATTTTTCTCGCAGCTGTTCTGATTGGGTACTTTCTGTTGTCCTGTCTTCTTAGTCACTTATTTGTTCCTCTGTATTATCTAGCCTGCTTCATACAGCCTTTAAATCAGCTCTCATCTCAGCAATTAAGTTTACCAATTCTACTTGTCTCTTCTTTATAGCTTCAATTTCATTTTTGATGTATTTTTATATCTGTAAACACTATCTCTTTTAGATCCTTCAGTACTTTGATCACTCCTTTTTTGAAATTTTGATCTAGTAGGCCATCAATGTCTATTTCACTGATCATTCTTTCAGGGGATTTCTCTTCCTCTTTTAATTGGGAGCAGTTCCTCTGCTTCATCATCTTGCTCATATCTCTCTGGCACTGTGACTTATAGAGTATCAGTTGCCTATTGTTGTCCTTAAGTTGCTTGTTTACTTATCTATCTAATGCCTATGCAGGAATAAAACTAAAAAAAGAGAGAGAGTATTTTAAAAGAAGGCGAAAAAAGTTTGAAAACAGTGTATAATGAATAATAGTAAAGCAAGTTGAGTCAGAATAACAATCGAGTTGAGACATCTTTTAAAATCCTTAAAAAAAAGGAGGAAAGCACAATAAACAATATTTGAAACCTGTGTATAATCAATAACAGGAAGTCAAATCCAAGGGAATTAAAAGTGAAATGAGGTGGATATTTAAAAATAATAATAAAAGAAATTTAAAAGAGAAAATCAAGAAAGATCTAAACTGGAGACATATACATTTGTTTAAAAAGTAAAAATTAAAAAGGTAATATAAAATAGAACATAAAAAATAAAAGAAAATGAGAGAATTTTAAAAGAAGGGAGGAAAAAAGTTTTTTAAACTATATATAATCAATAATATAAGAGCACGTTGAAGCAGAATAGTAATTGGTTCAGGCGTCTTTTAAAAACCTTTTAAAAAGGAGAAAGGGCCAAAAAGAAATTTGAAACCTGTGTATAATCAAAAACAGGAGATCAAAACTAAGAGAAATAAAACTGAAATGAGGTGGATTTTTAAAAATAATAGTAATAAAATATTTTTTAAAAAATTTAAAATGGTTTAAGACTGGAAGCGTATATAATTGTTTAAAAAGTAAAAATGGGGGGGAGGGTATAGCTCAGGGGTAGAGCGCATGCTTCACATGCATGAGGTCCTAGGTTCAAATCCCCAGTACCTCCATTAAAAAAAAAAATAATAAAGAAAGAAACCTAAGTACCTCCCTCCCCCCCAAATAAATAAATAAGTAAAATGTTTTTTAAAAAAGTAAAAATGAAGAAGGTAATAGAAAATAGAACAGATTAAAAAATCTAAAGGGGAGGATGTGTTCTCCTGGAGACTATGTGCTCTTAATGATTTTATCGAGAGGTCTTTCTGCATTTACACTGTTTCACGAACTCAGCTTGCTGCTTCCAGATGCCCTGCATTGGCCCCCTCATCTGTGCTGCTCCCAGTGCCTGTCAGCAAGCAGATCACGCCCCCTCCCAACCCTATGGTCAAGTGCTATGCTCTTACAAGGTGGCAGGTAGGTCACTTCCTCTCCAGATGCACCAGTCAGTTGCTGCGGTCAGGCGAGGTAGGCGGGCAGGTCGCACCCTCTCCCAGCACCACGGTCAGGTGTTGTGCTCCTGCCAGGAAGTGGGTGGCCACCGGCCCTCTCCTGGTGCAAATTGCTCCCCTATTTTGTTCATCTGCCCACTCTGCCTCGGGTCTGCACTCCATAGGCTGGCTCAGAGAAGACGATGGAACAACCCTGGCTCTGCTCCATGCCAAAACTCAGCTTCTTGTTTGTCTTGGTGGCGTGAGTTCTCTGAGATACCAGGGCAGAAAGATCCTATCTGCCTCGGGCTGTAAACAAGTCTCCATCTGGCCTTTGAGGCTGCTAAGTCCTTAGGTATGGATTCAGGTTTTGACACTACTACCACCTGGGTGCTAAGTGTTGGAGGATATGGTGACAGTGGCTGAGCCCCACCTCTCTTCTACTGAAAACCTTCGGTGGGTTTTCAGAGAAAGGAGGTATGGCACCCTCCCTCCCCGGGCACATCAGCCGTGTTGTTTTATGGAGGGCCCAGGTTGTTTTGCCCTGTGTACCCACTCATCCACAGCCTGCAGCACTGTGCAGTCCTCTGGGGTTGCCTCTGTGCAGCTGCCCCAGTCCACCACCTGGCTCAGGCAGCCTGTCCTGTCCCACACCTGCCATGTTGCCTCTAGGGCTAGGTGTCCTGGAGACCCTCCGTGCCTGTTTATCTTAGTTCTGTCAATCAAGGGCTGTTCCGTACAGATTTGAGACTCGGAGGCTCCCCCTCTGTCCCTCTAACCTCTCTGTTTTAGAGGGGGAGATTCAGTTAACAAGTGCATTCCTCCTTTCCTGCTACCTCCCCGTGGGACTGGTCCTGCACTGTTTCTTTTTATTTTTATTTTTTTCCTTTTCTCCTACCAGATTCTTGGCATCTTTGTGTTTTGAAGAGGGTGATGTTCTCTTGGAGTTCAGCAAGTGCTCTGGTTGGCTAGGTGGGTCCATGGATGTGAGTTTTGGTGTATTTGTGGGAGAGGGTGAGCTACGAGTGTCCTTCTACTCTGCCATCTTGGCCCCTAGGTGGTCATATTTATTCAAAATGAGCAAGGAACAGACGTCCATACATGGCAGCCTCAGCAAAAATGAAGAGTCAACCTAGGGTTACCCAAAGGTAGAAATGGCTGCTTATATAGTCCCAAGAGAAAAGCCTACATAGACGTGCACTCCTCCAGCCTAATGCTAGTCTGGCAGGGCACCACATCCCTTAAAAAATACAGCTTGCTGGGACCCTGGATGGCTCTGAATTTTCCCTGATGCCTTCTAATATATGTCCTTCTGTAACACATGCATTGGGGTGAAGACAGATCTGACAGAGCCAAAGTATATTAGCTTCTCTTTATTGAGTGAGTATTTACTATGGTCTAGTCATTGAACTATGTGCTTCACATATCACTCACATTTAACCCTCACAGCAGTCCTAAAAGATATGTGCTATTATTATACCCATTTTACAATTTTTTGAAACACCAAGTGGTTAGGTTTCTTGTCCAAGGTCTTGCAGTAAGTTGAATAACTGGGACTAAAACCTAAGAACTCAGAAACCAAAACTCAAGTGTGTAACCAGTCTCCCAAAGAAATCAAATATCTGATTTTCGATGGAAAGACTCCTGGATAAAATCACCAAGAATTTTATAGCGGACTTCTGTGTCCTCCTAAAGCCACAGCAGGGTTGAGCAGTGATGATACAATTGAAAGTATTGTTCAGTGCCCTCTCCATCTCTGTCTTTCTAGCCTATCAACTACAACCCAGGAATAGTCATAGCCTAGCAAGAGTGCCTCAGATGTTACACTCTTTACTGACAGTAAGCTTGGTCAATCTATATCACCATTGCTGAAACTGTGAGTATAACTGACTGCTGTTCTTCATTCTCCCCTAATGGCGGCATTTGCTCCTGTTACTATCCCCACCCTTCAGCACACTACCTGCAGCCTGCCAATACTTGCAGCAAAGCTTCAAAAATTTCTGTAGGACCCACTGGAGTTTACAGAGGAATTGTGTAAAGCCAAAACTCATCCCTGAGCACCAGAGAAGACATTCTCCATACATAAGCCATCTTTATCACCTTTACTCCTGCAAAAACTGGAAAAAGTTACTAAGGAGACAAACCCCATGGCATTTTGTTTCCAGCTGTCAATGTCACGTATCTGATATTGCCGCTGCTCCACCTGGCCTTTCTAGAGCACATCCCCCATCTTCTAGCCTTGTGACCAGCCCCAGCTAGTTGAGATGGAAAACTGGAGACCAGAATAGAAGATGTCTGAACTTCCACTAGCACCAAAGTCAGTCAGCCCCAGTTTCTGGTGCAGTAAAGGGTCATGGGGCCAGATGAAACCTTGTGAAAAGCCACCTTCCAACTCAGGAGCACCCATAAACCCATTAAATTCCTTAATCAATAAAGTGAAGCCAAGGGCAAACCCTTATGATAGAAGAACAGCATGTATGTGTTGGAGATAGGGGTACTTCATCTTTGCTCTATCCATTTAAGCCAACTGAAGGAATGCACAAACTAGGCACCCTATATCTAATAAATGCCTTGAGACTGCTTATGACAAACGTCTGATGCAACCCTCCTCGGGCTACTTATTCCTGACCTACATTTGCTCCAATCTCATCCTTTGGTGATGCACATTCCTGGCTCTTGACCTTGATTCTATCACTGGTCCTCCTTAAGTCTTGCAGTTTGGAATGACTGAGCAATATTGGAACTTCTGGCATGATACCTTGGGACTTAATACTCTGGTTGTGGCCTCTGAATACAACTATTTTTAAAATATTTTTAAAAATATTTTTTATTGAATTGTAATCATTTTACAATATTGTGTCATTTTACAATCATTTTCAATATTGTGTCAAATTTCAGTGTAGAGCACAATTTTTCAGTTATACAAGAACATATATACATTCATTGTCACATATTTTTCTCTGTGAGCTACCATAGGATCTTGTATATATTTCCCTGTGATATACAATATAATTTTGCTTATCTATTCTAGATAATACTGTCAATATCTACAAATTTTGAACTCCCATTTACCCCTTTCCACCCCCCTCTTCCTTGGCAACCACAAGTTTGTATTCTATGTCTATGAGTCTGTTACTGTTTCATATATATACATATGTTTCATATAAATATATATGTATTTTTGAATGATGGCCATTAGGACTGGTGTGAGGTGATAACTCATCATAGTTTTGATTTAAATTTCTCTGAAAATTAGTGATATTGAGCATTTTTTTTCATGTGCCTATTGAACATTTGTATTTCTTCCTTGGAGAATTGCTTGTTTACGTTTTCTGCCCATGTTTGGATTGGATTGTTTGTTTCTTTCTTATTAAGTCTTATGAGCTGCTTATATATTCTGGAGATCAAGCCATTGTCAGTTTCATTTGCAAAAATTTTTTCACATTCCATATGTTGTCTTTCTGTTTTACTTATGGTTTCCTTTGCTGTGCAGAAGCTTATAAGTTTCATTAGGTCCCATTTGTTTATTCTTGCTTTGATTTATATTGCTTGTGTAGGCTGTCCTAGGAGAGCATTTTTGAGATGTAAGTCAGATAATATTTTGCCCGTATTTTCTTCTAGTAGTTTTATTGTATCTTGTCTTATGTTTAATTCTTTGATCCATTTTGAGTTTATTTTTGTGTATGGTGTAAGGGAGTGTTCTAGTTTTATAGATTTACATGCTGCTGTCAGGTTTTCCCAACGCCATTTGCTGAAGAGACTGTCTTTATTCCATTGTATATTCTTGCCTTCTTTGTCGCACATTAGTTCACCAAAAATTGTGGGTTTATTTCTGGTCTCTCTATTCTGTTCTACTGGTCAGTTTTTGTACCAATACTTTGCTGTCTTGATTATTTTAGCACTATAGTATTGTCTGAAGTCTGGGAGAGTTATTCCTCCAGCTTCTTTCTTTCTCTTCAGTAATGCTTTGGCAATTCTGGGTCTTCGATGGTTCCATATAAATTTTATGATTTGTTCTAGTACTGAAATATGTCCTGGGTTATTTGATAAGAATTGCATTAAATCTGTAGATTGCCTTGGGCAGTGTGACAATTTTAACGATATTGATTCTTCCAATCCAGGAGCATGGGATATCTTTCCATTTTTTTAACTCTCCCTTAATTTCCTTTATCAATGCTTTATACTTTTCTGTGTTTAATTCTTTCACCTCCTTGGTTAGGTTTATTCCTAGATATTTTATTACTTTGGGTGCTATTTTAACGGGGATTGTTTCCTTACTTTCTTTTCCTGTTAATTCATCATTAGTGTAAAGAAATGCAGCTGATTTTTTAATGTTAATCTTGTAACCTGCTACCTTGCTGAATTCTTCATTCAGGTCTAATAGTTTTGTGTGGACCTTTTAGAGTTTACTATATATAGTATTATGTCATCAGCATATAGTGACACTTTTATCTCTTCTTTTCCAATTTGGATCCCTTTTATTTCTCTCTCTTGTCTGATTGCTGTGGCTAGGACTTCCAGGACTATGTTGAATAGGAGTGGTAATAGTGGGCAGCCTTGTCTTGTCCCAGATTTTAGTGGGAAGCTTTTGAGTTTTTCACCTTTGAGTATTACGCTGGCTGTAGATTTGTCATATATAGCTCTTATTATGTTGAGATATGTTCCCTCTATACCCACTTTGGTGAGAGTTTTTATCATAAATGGGTGCTGAATTTTATCAAATGCTTTTTCTGCCTCTATTGAGATGATCATGTAGTTTTTGTCCTTTCTGTTGTTGATGTGATGTATTACATTGATTGATTTGCATATATTGAACCAGCCTTGTGTCCCTGGGATGAACCCCACTTGGTCATGATGTTTAATCTTTTTTATGTGCTGTTGGATTCTATTTGCTAGTATTTTGGTGAGGATTTTGGCATCTATGTTCATCTGTGATATTGGCCTATAATTCTCTTTCCTGGTAGTGTCTTTGCCTGGTTTTGGTATCAGCGTGATGGTGGCTTCACAGAATGAGTTTGGGAGTGTTCCCTCCTTTTCAATCTTCTGGAAGAGTTTGAGAAGGACTGGTATGAGTTCTTTGTATGTTTGGTAGAATTCCCCAATGAAGCTATCTGGTCCTGGACTTTAATTTGTAGGGAGGTTTTTTTTTTTTTTTTTATTGCTAATTCGATTTCATTTCTAGTGATCGGTTTTTTCAAGTGGTCAGTTTCTTCCTGATTCAGTCTTGGTGGACTGTATGTTTCCAGAATCTTGTCCATCTCCTCTAGGTTATGCATTTTGCTTCCAGATTGTTTTTCATAATGTTCTTGTATGATATTCTGTATTTCCATGACATTTGTTGTAATTTCTCCATTTCCTTTCTATTTTGCTTATTTTGCTCTCTCTTTTTTCTTCTTTGTGAGTTTGGTCAGAGGATTGTCGATTTTATTTCCTTTTTTAAAAACCAGCTTTTGGTTTGATTGATTTTTTTGTATTATGATTTTAATCTCTATTTTACTTATTTCCTCCGTGGTCTTTATTATTTCCTTCCTTCTGCTACTTTTTGGGGGTTTTTGTTCTTCTTTTTCTAATTCTTTTTCTTGTGGGTTAGATTGTTTATTTGAGATTTTTCTTTTTTTGAGGAAGGCCTGTATGTGTATAAACTTCCCTCTTAGCACTGCCTTTGGTGTGTTGCATAAATTTTGTGTGGTTGTGTTTTCATTTTCTATTGTCTCAAGGTATTTTTTAAATTTCAACTTTGATTTAATCATTGACAAATTGATTTTTTTTAATAGCATGTTTTTAAATCTCCATGCTTTCCTTTTTTTCTCCTTTGTTTCTCTGTTGTTGATTTCTAGTTTCATGACATTGTGGTCAGTAAAGATGCTTGAGATAATTTCTATCTTCTTAAAGTTGTTTAGCTTCTTTTGTGCCCAAGTACATGATTGATCCTTGAAAATGTTCCATGTGCACTTGAAAAGAATATATATCCTATTTTTTTGTAGGTGTAATGCTCTGAAAATATCCACCAAATCTAATTTCTCTATTGTATCATTCAATTTCTCTGTTGCCTTATTTATTTTCTGTCTGGAAGATCTGTCTAGTGATGTTAATGCAATGTTAAAATCTCTGACTATGATTGTATTCTCATCAATATCCCTCTTTATCTCTGTTAGTAATTGTTTTATGTACATAGGTGCTCCTATATTGGGTGCATATATATTAACGAGTGTAATATCCTCATCTTGTATTACTCCTTCAATCATTATAAAATGTCCTTCTTTATCTTTCTTTATGGCCTTTGTTTTAAAGTCTAATTTGTCTGAAATCAGTACTGCAACACCTTCTTTTTTGGCTTTTCCATTTGCATGGAATATCCTTTTCCATCCTTTCACTCTCAATCTATGTGTCCTTCTCCCTGAAGTGGGTGTCTTGTATGCAGCATATTGAAGGTTCTTGCTTTATTATCCAGTCTGCTACTCTTTGTTTTTAGTGGAGCACTTAGTCCATTTACATTTACAGTAATTAATGATGTGTGTTTATTTCCTTTTTGAACTTATTTTTGTAGTTGCTTTGGTATTTCCTCTTTGTTCCTTTCTTCTTATTTATGTGGTTTGGTAATTTTACTTTGTATTATCATGGATTTTGTTTAGTTTTTGTGACTCCCTTGTAATTTTTTTGTTTGTGGTTACCCTTTTTTGTAAGTCTATAAACCCATTTCTATAGATGTTTTTATTAAAATGATAGTAATATAATCTCAAACCCATCCTACCTAGAATAAAAAATTTGAAAAAGAAAATAAAATTACTCTATATTTTCTTGCTTCCCTCTCCCACTCTTAATGATTTAGATGTCTTCTTTTACAATTTCGTGTTTACTTTATTTGTAATTCATGAGTTATCCCTTTTCCAGTTTTGACTTTCTCATTTCTGTAGCATCCTGCTTCTTTTCTATTTAGAGTAGACCTTTCAATATTTATTTTAGCATGGGTTTAGTGTTGCTATTCTCTTCTAGTTTTTGCTTCTCTGTGTAATTCTTTATCTCTCCTTCTATCCTAAAGTATAGCCTTGCTGGATAAAGTATCCTAGGCTGGGTCTTTTTTCTTTCAAGTCTTTGAATATATCTTGCCACTCCCTTCTGGCCTGTAGTGTTTGTGTAGAGAAATCAGCTGAGAGCCTTATGGGGGTTCCCTTGTAACTCACTCTTTGTTTTTCTCTTGCTGCCTTTAGGATTGTTTCTTTATCCTTGACTCTAGCCATCTTGATTATGATATGTCTTGTGGGTCTGTTTGGGTTCTTCCTGTTTGGGATCCTCTGAGCTTCCTGTACTTGGATATCTGCTTCCTGATGTTTGGGATGTTTTCAGTCATTATTTCTTCCAATATTTTTCAATCCCCTTTGATCTTTCGTCCTCTTCTGGAACCCCTATTATGCATAGATTAGCATGCTTTATATTATCCCTTCTGTCCCTTATGTTGTTTTCATTAGTTTTCATTTGTTTTTATCTCAGCTGTTCTGATTGGGTGCTTTCTGTTGTCCTGTTTTCTAGGTCACTAATTCGTTCCTATGCATTATCTATTCTGCTTTGTACAGCCTTTAGATCTGTTCTCATCTCAGCAAATGAGTTTGGCAGTTCTACTTGTCTCTTCTTTATAGCTTCAGTTTCATTTTTGACATATTTTATATCTCTAAACACAATTTCTTTTAGTTCCTTCAGTACTTTGATCACTCCTTTTTTGAAATCTTGACCTAGTTGGCCATCAATGTCTCTTTCCTTAATCGTTCTTTCAGAGGATATCTCTTGTTCTTTTAATTGGAAATGATTCTTATACTTTTTCATCTTGCTCATCTGTCTCTGGCACTGTGACTTACAGCATATCAGTTATCTATTGTGGTCCTTAAGGAGTTTATTTATCTATGTAATGCCTATGCAGGAATAAAACTTTTTAAAATGAGAGAGAAAGTGAGTTTTAAAGGAGGGAGAAAAAAGGTTTGAAAACAGTGTATAATCAATAATAGAAGAGCAATTTGAATCAGACTAGCATCAAATTGAGATGTCCTTTTATAAACCTTAAAAAAAGGTAAAAATAGCAAAAAACAATATTTGAAACCTATGTATAATCAATCACAGGAGATGAAAATCAAGAGAAATGAAAACGAAACCAGGTGGATTTTTAATAATGATAATAATAATAATAATAATAATAATAATAATAATAATAATAATAATAATAATAATAATTAATAATAATATTTTAAAAGAAAAATTTTAAAGGTTTAAACAAAATTGTAGAATAGATAGACGAGATTATAATGTATAGCACAGGGAAATATACACAAAATCTTATGGTAGCTCACAGAGAAAAACATGTGACAATGAGTGTGTATATGTCCATGTATAAAAAATTGTACTGAACACTGGAATTTGACACAACATTGTAAAATGATTATAAATCAATAAAAATGTTATTAAAAAACTAGAAGCATGTAAAATTGTTTAGAAAATAAAAATTAAAAAGTTAGTAGAAAATAGAACTGATAAAAAAGATAAAATAAAAAGGGAATTTTCAAGGAATGTAGGAATGAAAGGTTTGAAAACAGTGTATAATCCATAATATAAGAGCAAGTGGAAACAGAATAGCAAGCTGGTTGAGACGTCTTTAAAACCTTTAAAAAAGGAGGAAAGAGGAAAAAATTTTTTGAAACCTGTATATAATCAGTAACAGTAGATCAAAACTAAGAATTAAAAATGAAATGAGTTGGATTTTTAGAAAATACTAATAGCAAAAGTATTTTAAAAGAATAATTTAAAAGGGATTAAAACTGGAATCATATATAATTATTTAAAAGTAAAAATTAAAAAGGTAATAGAAAATAGAACAGATTAAAAATAGATTTTTAAAAAAGTTTGTGTTCTCGTGGAGACTGTGCACTATTAATGAGAAGCCCTTCTGTCTTCACCGTCTTGCGAACCTAGCTTGCTGTTTCCAGAGGTCTTTGGTTGGCACCCTCGTTTGTGCTTTTCCCAGAGGCTTTCGACAAGCAAATTGTGCCGCCTCCCAATACTGTGGTCAGGTGCTGCTCTCCTTTGCTGTGAGTGGGTGGGTCACTCCCCCTCCCAATGCTGCAGTTAGATGTTGCTGTCTGGCGAGGTAGGCGGGCGGATCTCGCCCACTCCCATCACCTGGGTCAGGGTCAGGTGTTGCATATTCCTGCCAGGAAGGTGGGTGGCCACCCGCCCTCTCCCGGCTGTGGTAGCTCTGCTGCTCTGTGCAGCTGCCCACTCCACCTTGGGTCTGTGTTCCATGGGCAGGCTTGGGGAAGACTGTGGAAGAGCCCCGCCCCTGATTCTTGCCCAAACTCAGCTCCTTGTTTCTCTCTGTGGCATGAGTTCTCTTAGGTATCAGGGCAGAAAGATCCTCTCTGCCTCGGGCAGTAAACAAGTCTCTGTCTGGCCTTTGAGGCTGCTAAGCCCTTACATACAGATTCAGGTTTCGCTGCCGACCCCGCCTGGTTGCTAAGTGCCCTAGGACATGGCGGCTGTGCCTGAGCCCAGCCTCTCTTCAACCAAAAACCTCCCATGGGTTTTCAGAAATGAAGGTATGGCACACTTCCCCCCAGGTCACATCAGCTGTGTTGTTTTATGGAGGGCTCAGGTTGTTTTGCACTGTGTACCCACTCATCCATGGCACACAGCATGCTGCAGTCCTTGGGACTGCCTCAGTACAGCTGCCCTAGTCCTTCTCCCAGCTCAGGCAGCCTGTCCCATCCCCCAGCTACTGGCTCGCGTCTGGGGCTGGGTGTCATAGGGAACATCTGTGCCCGTTTAACTTAGTTCTCTCAGTTAAGTGGTGCTCCATACAGATCCGAGCCTAGGAAGCCCCCCGTCTGTCCTGTTGGCCTCTCCTTTGGAGAGGAGAGACCCAGTGAATGAGCGCTATTCCTCCTTTGCCTCTCCCTCCCGGCGGGACCAGTCCTGCACTGTTTTGCCTTTTCTTCTTTCTTTTTTTCATTTTCTCCTACCAGATTTTTGGCGTCTTTATCTTTCGAAGACGGCGATGTTCTATCAGATTTCAGCAGGTGCTCTGATTGGCTAAGTGGGTCCGTGGATGTGACTTGTGGTGTTTTTGTGGGAGAGGGTGAGCTATGAGCATCCTTCTGCTCTGCCATCTTGCCCTCCTTGATCTGAATACAACTTTGACTTCCATCACTATACTTTCTGGATAGGTGGGCCAATCCTGGACCTCTCTTATGAGGGAAATAATCAAGTGCTGCTGGGAACTCCTCCCAGCCCTGTATAGCCTCGCCCTGCTTAGCACTCATGTTTCCTAACCCCATCTGCACTGTGTAGTTAGATCCTGACACTTTCCTTTCCTCTTCCCTCAGTGAAGAGAAAAGAGAGCTGCCACCTAGAGGCCACATGTGTGCTTAAAATTACATGCATTAGGCAGCATGGACAGGGGAGAAGGGAAGTTTTCAGTTAGATTGATTTGAGTTTGAATCTTGTATCTTCCACTTATTGGTTGTATGACCTTTGAAAAGTCAATAATCACTCTTAAGCCTCATTTTCCTCTTCTGTAAAGTATGGGAAATAGTGTGGGGAATTTGCCTAAGGGATTAGAGGAATATTTGGCAGATGGTAGGTACTCAACAAATGGTTGCTGTTATTCCCGAGTGAGTTGTGCAGTACTCTGATTGGCAATGCACCTTAATTCTAAGTCTGATTGCTTAGTAGGAAGAAGCTGCTGACCAAGTTGTTACTCTGATGCAGACTGGCTCAGGACCCATGATGGGCTTGAGCCAGCAGGTGGGCACATGAAGGGCTTAGGTAGGGAAGACATGGATAAAAGACCCAAAGATGTAGTCTGGGGTCAGACAGATCTGAAATCTTTGTGATGTGGAGGAAGTCACTTTACCTTCCTGAGCCTCAGTTTACTCTTGTGTAAAATGGGAGTAATAGTTATTGCTCAGCACACCTCTCAGGACTTTGGGGAGGGTCAAATGGCATAATGGATGATAAACTGATTTTGAGAATTATAACAAACTCTCCTTGTTTTAGGGGTGTGTGTGTGTGTGTGTGTGTGTGTGTGTGTGTGTATTCTTTCATAAGGGCTATCTATGTTCTTGAACCCAGACTCAGAAGGTGGCAAGAAGCAGCATTGGGATGACCACCATAGGATATCACTCTGAGTATGAACTTCCCCAGAAAAACAAACTGCAACATTAGCCAGGGTTCAGTTAACCTGACCCTTCTTTTTATATTCTGGAAGCAATTTAGGGTGAAAGACTTGAAACCTTTTCCCAAGATTTAGGCTACCCTATGGGCTAAAGATTGCCTCAATGACCCTTTGAGGATCCATCTAGTCCCAGGATTTGGTGATGTAATGAAATTCAAATCAGAATTATAGTCTCATCTCTGCCACTAGCTTCCTGGGAAATCTTGTGTGGGTCCCATCTTATTTCTGGGCTTCAATATTCCTACCCCAGAATAATAGAGGTTAGACAAAATCAGTGGTTTCCAAATGCTTGTCCATGGACTGGATGTTTCAGAATCACCTGAGAAAAGACGTCCACTCAATACCTATGTAGTACCCATGTTCATAAGTTGAACCCAAATCTGATCAAATATCTAGATTAATTACCAGTTCATGGTGTATACAAGGGACAGAAGATCATGTTAATTGACACCACAGGAGAGCAATTAGCAAAATTCAGAATGTAGGAGATTCTGTAGGACAAATGTGGTTTCATCAAGAAATAAATAGAAAGAGAGGAAGAAGAGTAAAATTATGAATTAGTTTTTAATTTGCTGTTGTAACAAATTACCACAAACTTGGTGGGTTAAAACAACTCAAATTTCTTAAATCATAGTTCTGTAAGTCACAGGTCCAACATGAGTATCACTGGTAAAATCAAAGTGTTGGCAGAGTTATTTTCTTTTCCAGATGCTCTAAGGGATACTGCATTTTCTTGTCCTCTCCAGCTTCTACAGTCTGCCCACATTGCTTGGCTCATGGCTCCCTTCCTCCTTCTTCAAAGCCAGCAATGTTGAATCTCTCACATTCTTCTGACTTGCATCTACCTCTGACTCCTATCCTGTCTCTCTATTCTACTTTTCTGGACCCTATTACATTGGATCTGCCCAGATAATACAGGAAAATATCTTTATTTTAAGGCCAGCTAATTAGCAAGCTTAATTCTACCTGCAACCTTAATGTCCCTTTGCCACAACTTCACACATTCACTGCTTCCAGGAATTAGGATGTGGTCATGTTTGGGGGGACATTATTCTGCCTATCACTGAGAATTTATAGCTTAAAAGAGAATTAAGATGTGAATCAACCAAATGCAATGTCTAGTTCTTGGATTGGAACCCAATTAAAGAAACAAACAAACTGTAAAATATAAGAAAAATTGGGGAAATCTGAGCAGGGATTGAATATTTGAAGACATGAGAAATTGTTAACTCTTTAAGCTGTGATATGATACTGTGGTAATATTGGGGGAGAAAGAGTACTTATCTTTTAGGAATACATACTGAAGTATTTTAGGATGAAATGAAATAATGTTTGGGACTTGCTACAGGATAATCCAATAAGGAGATGAGAGAGTAAAGGGGGATAAAGAGTGGCCATGTGCAGACAAATGTTAAAACTGGAAAATGAATACACACAGTTTGATCATACTATACGTTCTCTTGTGTATAGACTTGAAAATTTTCATTATAAAATCATCAGAGGAAAAGATGGGCCACAAATAGTAACAATTTTTTTAACTGTACCCAGACCCTCTCGGTGGGAAGTCTAGTACACTGAAATGCCTTCTAAAAAGATCTGGGAATCCCCAGGATGTTCTCATGTATCTCAGTAATATAGTCTTTCTGATTACTACCTTGTGTCAGTCATTTTACTTCATTTTCCTCTTGCTCCCTGGTATGATGCCCCTTTTCTCTCTTTGATTCTTGGGCCACTTTGTCTGGTTTATGAAGAAAATCAGATTCTACTCTCACTAGTTTCATGTAACACAGGCAAAGGTTTTAGTGAAATCTCTAAGTCCTAAGTCCTGATACTTAGGAATGGGTTCTCAGAGACTGGGCAAATGTGAATGGCAGACCTTATACTGTACTCAGAATATTTCCACTAAACACTGAGCCATTATACTTGACACTCCCATCCTTTAGAGTAACTATTTCCCCAGAAGTCTCCTTGGTGAAGGGGTCATCTTATTGGCATTTCAGTTTTTTTCTGATTTCTGAAGTGAACATAATTGGAATCCCTGTTATACTCATAACAACTCTTCTAATTAGGCATGAATAGCTCTACTTTGCTAATGAAGGAACTAGGGCTCAGAGGGTAAGTAATTTACCTAAAATCACAATACTAGTAAGTGATAGCCCTGTGATTTGAACCCAGGCAGCCTGCTTCCTGGGTCAGTATTCTTTCTCTTTCCTTACATTATTATATACCCACATTGGGCTTAATTTCATCTGCTAATTATTTTCATTTTTCATGATATATATGTTGGTGAGTTGAAGACAGTGAAGATAATGGCCTGATGATAGTGGAAGGTCTATGTTAGGGTGGAGTAAGAAGTAAAATTGGAGTGAGCCCGATTACAGGTGGCCTGGAACACCAGGCTGAAGAGAATAAAATTGCTTTGAGAGTGAGACACTAGGGAAACTTTGTGATATCTGGAATAAGGTGGAGTGTGATGAAAACAAACTCCCAGGAATGTGGAGGTTGAGGAAAATTAGAATAGAGGCCTTGTTACTTTAGTTGTCTTAAGTGTTATAGAGACAAGCTTCAATCATTGGGTACTCAAACCAACAGGATCACAAAGAAGTCAGATCAGAAATAGAAAACTGTCTCTGAGTAATCAATAACTTTCATTTATGTCTATATTTCACATTCACTTTTATTTCCTTCTGAAACAGTCTCCAGGAGGCAAACTAAAAACTTAAATGTAAGAGAAAAATATGCTCCTGGATATAATTGGGGAAGAAAAATAAGTGTTTCTTTACTCGTTAAAGTTCTTGGCTGGGGCCTCTGTAACAAAAGACAGATTAACAAGAGAAAAACAAACAGAAGGAGTTTATTAAAATGTATGTCTCATGTATTCAAGGAGATACCCAGGGAAAAATAGGTAATCACAAATACATAGAAAGCTATTAAAATGTCTGCAGAGCAACACAACCTGATTGTTACTATGACATGCATACAATTTAGAGGGTGGATAAATAATAAGTTGACCTCTCTCTCTCCCTGCTTCACCACCTCATAGAACAACCCCTTCACATTCACACTCACACACAGAGACTGGGGGAAGGAGAAGCAATAATGCCACTGTCTTCTTTCATAAAAATTTTCTGGACATTTAACAGATTTTTTAATGTCACATTATACAATTTGCATGTACAAATATAGTCTTTGTTCTCTCCCAAGCCAATATAACATTGGTAAACTTTGCGTTTACCAATATAAATAACAATACCAAAGCAGAGAGGGAATTCATAGAAGGGGCTAGTTTGAAACCAGGAGCCAAGTTCTGTGGCAGAATTGAGGAATGAGAAAGAATAGAGGGAGAAATGGAAGATGGTTGGAAGGAAGAAAGTATTTACTCTCTAGTAGCTTCTTATGACATCCCAGTAACATTTCTGAGGTAGGAGGCAGGTTCCCATACTTGCAATTCAAGCCTAAGCCTCTCCTAGTGGACCAGGTTCTGGAGTTGTCTGGGAGGTGAAGTCACTGGAGACCTTGATTCTCTTCAATTTACTTATGTCCCCTATCTTAGGTCAGCTGGAGTGCCACTACCCTACATGTTACTTTTGGAAGATTAAAATGATTAGAAAGATTGTAAAGATTAGGAGATTGTTCTTTAGGGAAGCCAGAGCCCTGGGCAAGAGAACACACAATGACAGGTGGAATATGGGCTGCATCTTATTCTCAATTGCCTCCTTACCTGTGACCATGATTTCCTTGGGGCTTAGCACTCATTGCAACAATTTCTTGCCACAGTCCCTGGTGTACCAGCAGGAATCCTAAGACAGGAGCTGAATGACCCACAGTAAGAAAAACCTCTTACCTGGCAACCAGGTACATACCCACCTACGCCCACACACACAGACATATTTATAACTTGAAACCAAAGTTTTACCAAAAACCACTTTGATGCACTTTGATATTTCTATTCTATTCAAAAAGCTGGTCCATGAAAATTTAAAAGATCCATGAAAATGACTGCATGATCCTCTAAGAAATTGTAACCTGTTGTTTGAAAAACCAGTGTTGTACTAGGGGTAATAGCTATTCCAAGGATTGCCATATAAGCTTGATGGAGGGAGACATGCCAAGCCTCAGTTTTATCATCTGTACAGTGGGAATAGTAGTGCTACCTACCTCATATGGCTGTGGCAAAGAATGAATGAAGATATATATAGAACACTCAACACAGGGTCTGACACATGCTAAGTTCTCAAATAATTGCAGTAAGCTGTTTTACATTCTGTGGCAGCGAGGTGAATGGACTTAGCCATGTTGGCAAGTGAATGTTCACCATTAGGGGTGTTTAGGGCAGTTTTTTTATCTTACACCTTTATTGTGGTATGATTTCTGTACAGTAATCTGCACATATTTCTGATGTACAATTTGATTAATTTTGATAGATGTATACACCAATGAAACCACTACCACAACCAAGATAGTTAACACTTCCATCATTCCCCAAGAAGTATAATTTTCAAATTCCCAATTTATTGCTTCCCATCCCCTCTATATCCTGGTAATCATACATTCATACTCTATGTCTGTAAGTCTGTTTCTGTTTTGTAGCTAAGTTCATTTGTGTTATTTTTCTTAGATTCCACATGTAAGCAATATATGGCATTTTTCCTTCTGGTTTAATTCGTGTAGAATGATGATCTCCAGGTACATCCATGTTGCTGCAAATGGCATTATTTTATTCTTTTTTATGGCTGAGTAGTATTCCACATTTTCTTTATCCAGTCATCTGTTGATGGACATTTGGGTTCTTTCTATGTCTTAGATATTGTAAATAGTGCTGCTGTGAACATTGGGGTGCATGCATCTTTTTGAATCGTACTTCTCTCCAGATATATGCCCAGGAGTGGGATTGCTGGATAATATAATATTGTAAGTCTATTTTTAGTTTTTTAAGGAATCTCCATACTGTCCTCCATAGTGGCAGCACCAATTTACATTCCCACCAACAGTATAGGAGGATTCTCTTTTCTCCACAGCCTCTCCAGCATTTATCGTTTGTAGACTTTTTAATGATGGCCATTCTGACTGGTGTGAGGTGATACCTCATCATAGTTTTGATTTGCATTTCTATAAAAATTAGTAATGTTGAACATCTTTTTCATGTGTTTGTTGGCCATCTGTATGTATTCTTAGGAGAGTTGTCTATTTAGGTCTTCTGCCCATTTTTTGATTGGATTGCTTGTTTTTTTGATACTAAAGTGGACAAATCAATATTGTTAATATGGCTATACTACCCAAGGCAATATACAGACTCAATGCAATGCCTAATAAACTACTAATGACATTTTTCATGGAGCTGGAACAAAAAATGTTAAAATTTGTATGGAAACACAAAAGGCCCTGAATATCCAAAACAATCTTGAAAAAGAAGAAGAGCTGGAGGAAACATGCTCCCTGAGCTCAGACTATACTACAAAGCTATAGTAATCAAAACATTATGGTACTTACACAAAACCAGGCACATAGCTCAATAGAACAGGACAGAAAGTCCAGAAATAAACCCACACACTTGTGGTTGATTAATCTATGACAGAGGAAGCAAGAATGTACAATGGAGAAAAGACTGTCTCTTCAATAAGTAGTACTGGGAAAATTGGACAACAACCTATAAAAGACTGAAATTAGAACATTCTCTAATACCATATACAAAAATAAATTCAAAATGGATTATGAAAGACCTAAATGTAACACCAGATACTATAAAACTCCTAGAGGAAAACATAGGCAGAACAATCCTGGACATAAATCACAGCAATATTATTTTTGAACCAGCTCCTGGAGTAATAGAAATAAAAGCAAAAATAAACAAATGGGATATAATTAGACTTAAAAGCTTTTGCACAGCTAACAATATCATCAACAAAACAAAAAAAACTACTTACAGAATGTGAGAAAATATTTGTAAATTATGTGGCTGACAAGGGACTAATTTCCAAAATATAAAAATGGCTCATACACCTTTAGGGAAGTAGCTTTTAAACTGCTCTGAGAATTCCCTAATGGTTCCATTGAGTGTCCTCCATTACAGCCATCAAGGTGATGGTGTTGGCTAAGTGGGTACTACCCAAGGCTGTCACTCATTTCAACAAAGTAATTCTGTTTTTTAATCATGGCCTTTGATTGCCTTTGAATGGAAAAACTGTTTTTGAAAACACTTGAGGAGGAATAAAAGCCAATCACTGTCTGAGTGGCTGGACAATCCTTAGAGGCTGGAAATACTTGTAGTGAGCAAAATAACTGAGGCTGTTGGCAAGCTGGAGAGTGGAGTGGAGGCAGTGGAGGGGAGGCATCATTTTCCTGAAAATATCCACCAAAATTAAGATGTTTTCAAGGCAAGGGAAAGGAGGTAGACTGGGAAATTAAAATGTTAAAAGTATAAAAATACATGCCAATAAGTCTTTTTTCAGCATGTTGGTAACCACAGGTAGGGTTTCTCCATCAAAGAAGTTAATTCTTTTCCCACTAGTAGTTGCAGCTGAGTAGGGAAAGAGACAACATTCAGAGGTTTGTCATTGACATAATAGGGGTGTCACCACTTAAACAGTCGCATCTGTGGAAGAGGCTGAAAGTGGGCTTGAAAGACCAACTTGACCTGTGGAAGAGGCTGCGGGTGGATTTTAAAGGTTATTATTAATATTGTCAATTCTGAGAGTTCACTGATTAAGACCAAACAACTGGGTGAAAGTGAACAAGAGACCATCAACCAGTTGTTTGTTCAACTTCTCAAAGAAACAGCCAGAGGCTTGGTGACACTGAATGAGGGTGTGTCTTTTCAGTGCCATTCAAATGGAGGTCCTACAGAATAGGAAACAAAGGAGGTGGCTACCTGGGTCT
Source organism: Camelus bactrianus (assembly GCF_048773025.1). NCBI lineage: Eukaryota > Metazoa > Chordata > Mammalia > Artiodactyla > Camelidae > Camelus > Camelus bactrianus. The sequence continues at coordinate 47,418,695 of NC_133575.1, forward strand.
GGCCTTTTTATCAATTTAGCCCCTGATCTTGAGATCATAACCTATTTCCCCAATTGTGTGTGTTGAGGGAGAATGTGGTGGAGGCTACGTTACAGTCTGTCTCCTAGGGTGGAGGGTGTTCTTTGCTATGTTTATGATCAATACAGGTACTGTAACTGCTGATTAGTGATATTGATCACATATAGATTAATAGGAAAACAGGACTGAGAAGTAAGTTGGGAGCTCCACAGCTGGCAGAGGGCTCTTAATTCAATTTAATAAGCAAAGATGGTACTGGAGTGAGGAGTTGGAGAGGAGGGAATAGAATGGAAAATTTTCCAAGATTTATAATACTCCAGAAAATCCTAAATCCTCCTCTTAATAGTTGAGCATCTTTGGGTAAGTTTATTCATTCATTCTCTCATTCATTCAATAAACAGTAATGGGGCACCTATATGTCAGGCACTGTGCTAAGAGTAGTTAGATAAACACCCTCACAATTTTACCACAATTCAGTCCATCAATCAACAGATATCATCAAGTACTTACTTTGTGCCAAGCTCTGTGCTTGCTGTGGAGAACTGAGCAGTGAACAAGACAGACAAAGACTCAACCCCTAAGGAGCTTTCATTCTAGTGAAGAGGGACAGGCGAGGGAGGAGACACATGATAAACATGCAGCAATTAAAAAAAGAAGAAAATTAACACTTGTAATATTCTGAGGGAATAAATGGGATGACATATTAGAAAGCAACTGTAAAAGGGGCGGCTACCTAACATAGGGTGGTCAGGGAAAGTTGCTCAGCTGAGACCTAAAGGATAAGAGGAAGCCAACTATGCAAAGAAGCAGGAGAAGTGCATTTTAGGAAAAAGGAACAACTAGTATAAAGGCCTTGAGATGAGAAGAGGGATTGGCTATAGAGAAATAAAAAGGAGGACAGTGTGGCTGGATTATGGTGAGAGGGGGTAGGTGGGCAGAAGAGAGTGGTGCCAGAAGAGATAGTGGAGATAGAGAAAGGATTCCTTCTGATCCCATTCCTTTGTTTGTAAATTAGAGATAATAATAATAATAGCTGGTTCATCTCTCTAACCCCAATGCCTAGTACAGAGCTTGACACAAAGTGGGCACCCAATGAGTTTCAGCTTGGTGGGTTTTTTTTTATTTTTTATTGAATTATAGTCAGTTTACCATGTTGTGTCAATTTCCAGTGTAGAACACATTTTTTTCAGTTATACATGAACATGCATATATTCATTGTAACATTCTTTTTTTCTTGAGCTACCACAAGATCTTGTATATATTTCCCTGTTTTTACAGTATAATCTTGTTTATCTGTTCTACATGTGCTTGTCAGCATCTACAAATTTTAAACTCCCAGTCTGTCCCTTCCCACCTCCTTCCCCCTTGGCAACCACAAGTTTGTATTCTATGTCTATGAGTCTGCTTCTATTAGCTTGGTATGTTTATTGCCTTATAGAGAAGTCAAAGTGAGGAGTGAAGGGAGAGACCTACTTAAAAGTGTCTCTCTAACATCTATGCCAACCAGTGCTAGGTATAGTGGGAAACACATGGGAAAAAAACACAAGGTCTCAGGGAAGTCAGCCTATGACCATCTCCAAGGCTGGCCCTTAGAAGGAAAATGCAGTGCTCTGGGATCACTAGAAAACCAAAGTTCCTAGGACCAAAAGGAGTTTCTGCTGGCACTCTTGGAGCCTGGAGTCAAGCCAAGTGACTGGGCCAGTGTCCATGTTAATTTCTGGGCTATAAAAAGCCTCCAGGTGAAGAGCTTAGGATTGGCAGCATGCGAGGCCCAGGAAAGTTTCTAAGAATCTATTTTTCCATCTGACACAGTAAAATGTTTGATCAGAATCTTTGGAGATGATGATCACATATTGACAACTGGGCTTTCACTTTGCTTTTTAGTTCCAAATCTGACATGATTTTCCCAGTTCCCTCATCTTAAAGACTCAGATCTTTGAATCATAGAACCTCTGGACAGGAAGAACCCCAAAGGTCACTTAATCCAACTACCCAGCTCCCAGCTAGATGCGATCACTCACCTCTTAGACATTCATTATGTCTTGATTTCTTCCACATCTCTGCTAGAGAACAAAAGTGGCCATGAATGAGATGGTTGCTGTGTCTCAGACCCTTGGCTAGGCACTTTGTACCTATTATATCATTTATTATTAAAAAGAGCTCCATTTCAGAAATATGGAAATGAAGCTTAAAAAGGTGAAGAAATTTGTATAAAGCTACACATTCTGTAACTAAGCCAGTTACACTCAAGTTTTTCCATGATGTCATACTGCCACTAATTATCTAGTCTGTTTAGAATTCTTCCAGTAACATGGAATATACACCCTCAAGAGGAGACTGATTCTATTCATGGGCACCTCTGACACTGGAAAGCTAAAATTGGTTTCCTATGTCTTCTACTCTTGGGGACTTACATAATGAGTGATCAGACTTTATAGACCAAAAGATAAAGATCATGTTCTTTGAAAGTTTATCCTGGATCCTGGCTTTCAATCTTCCCTACAATGTGCTCTTTCTATACCAGTGTCCTTCAGTCCTTGTAGCCCTGTTTAGTCAACTTAGGCTGCTAAGTTGGGTGGCTTATGAAAAACAGAAATTTATTTCTCACAGTTCTGGAGGTTGAGATGGCCAAGATCAAGGCACCAGCAGATTCACTGGCTGGTGAGAGACTGCTTCCTTGTTCATGGATGACTACCTTCTCAACATGTTCTCATGTGGCAGAAGGTTTCAAGGGAGGTCTCTGGTATCTCTTTTATAAGGTTCCCACTCCCATTTATGAAGACTCTTCCCTCATGCCTAATCACCTCCCAAGAGCCCTACCTCAATTATCATCACATTGAGGATTAGATTTCAACATATGAATCTGTAAGGGACACAAATATCCAGTCCAAAGTACACACCTTCCTTTGGCATCCCCATCTCCAACATTCAAATCCTGATGATAACAATACTCTGAGATAGGTATTATTAGTATTATGCTTACTTGGCAGATGGGAAAACTGAGGTTTAGAGCAACTGAGCAACCTGCCCAAAGTCACACAGCTAGTAAATGTCAGAACAAGGATTTGAACCTAGATCATCTTGGTCCAAAGCTATGCTATTTACTATTACACTAAACCACCAATCAAACAATGATGATCTTTACAGTGATGACCACATTATTAATTATAAATGTGTTAATTCTATTTGTACTCAGTTTCATACTTTTCTCAGTCACATTCACCTGCATGATCTCATCATCTTTGCCCAGGTACATGATCTTATTTTATAGATGAAAAAAATTGAGGCCCAAAGAAGTAAGTGCTTTGCTCAAGATTACAGAGCAAGTTAGTGGCAAAGTTAGGACTGGACCCCATATTTCCTGATGTCCCATTTATTATCCCCTTTCATTTCAATAGTAGCCCAGGGTTTCACTGTATGCTAAACTCTGGAGTGTACAAATGGTGATCTCAGTGATTATCTGTGGTCTTGAGTTTCTGTACACTATGATATTTTTAAGTACTGACTACCTGTCTAAGGTGTAATAATGTTATTTTGGTACTTTAAAAAGTCTAAAATATGAATCATTTATATCTTGAGATATATCCAGACAATTTTATGCTGTGTGTGTATGTGTTTATTGGGGATAGTGGCATGGAGACAGGGAAGACATTTAAATAACCAGCTAGGCATAATGTGTTAACTGATGAGTGAAATTTAAGCAACTGCTATGAGACATAAAGGGAAAGGATAATTAATCTGATCAAGGAAGTTGGAAAGAAGAGACATAGAAGACAGAAGGAAGATACTCTAATGGAGTCTTAAAAAAAGGGCAGATTTCAATAATGGGGGATGAGTGAGAGATGATATTTTAAACAAAGGAAACATATGAGAAAAGGCCCAAAAGGGGAAGGTCTGACCCAGTTAAAGCACAAGGAGGAGGGCTGCAGGGGTATTCTAGAATTAGTGTCTTAGGCCTATGGCCATCTCAAATGAGATTTAGTCCATCCAGTTTCTATCACCACTACATTCTCAAATTCTTTTTATGGATACATGACAGGAAAGCTTCTGGACTCTGCTTACATACCTCTAGTGATGGGGAGCTCACTGTCTTCTAAAATAACCCCCCTTTACATTATTGGCTGATAAGTTGGTGGTGTTTGGGGGGACAATATTAAAGATAAAATTTTAGATACATGATTAGATCATGTTTGGGCATTTGTTTCTGACTTTGTTTTGTCTTTTATCTTTTCCCCCCAGTTTTATTGAGATATAATTGACATACAGTATTGTATAAGTTTAAGGTGTACAACATAATGATTTGAGTTACATATATCATGAAATGATTACCACGATAGATTTTGTGACCATCCATCATCTCATATAGATACAAAATCAAAGAAATAGAAAAAAATTCCCTTGTGATGAGAACTCAGGATTTAGTTTCTTAATAACTTTCATTTATAATGTACAGCAGAGTTAATTATATTTTATTATGTTGTACATTATATCCCTAGTATTTACTTATAACTGGAAGTTTATACCTTTGGACTACCTTCATCTGATTTCTCCAATGGAAAACAGTATGGAGATTCCTCAAAAAAAAAAAAATAGAACTGTCATAGAATCCCAAAATTCCACATCTTGGTATTTATCTGAAGAAAACAAAAATTCAAAAAGATAAATGCACCCCTACATTCATTGCAGCATTATTTATAATGGCCAAGACATAGAAGCAACCTAAATGTCCATCAATGGATGACTGGAAAAATAAGATGGGGTAAATATATACAATGAAATATTACTCAGCCATAAAAAGATGAAATCTTGCCATTGATGACAACATGGATGGACTTAGAGGGTATTATGCTAAGTGAAGTAAGAGAAAGACAAATACTGTAAGTTCACTTAGATGTGGAATTGAATAAACAAAACAAATGAACAAACATAATCAAACAGAGAGAGTCAGATACAGAAAACAAACAGGTAGTTGTAGGAGTAGTAGGGATTGGGGGAGGAGAGAAATAGATGAGGGAGCTAAAAAGGTACAAAACTTCAGTGATGAAATAAATGAGTCACAGGTATGAAATGTACAGTTTGGAAAATATAGTCAATAATTATATAATATCTTTGGTGACAGATGACAACTAGATTTAGCATGGTGATTGTTTTGAAATGTATAGAAATACTGAATCACTATGTTGTGTAACAGGAACAAGTATAGTGTTGTAGGTCAAGTATACCTCAAAAACAAAACAACTTCATAGAAGAGAGATCAGATTTTTGGCTACCAGAGGTGCGGGTTGGGGGAGGGTGAATTAGATGAAAGTAGTCAAAAGGTACACATTTTCAGTTATACATAAGTAAGTACTAAGGATATAATATACAACATGAAGATAATTGACACTGCTCTACAAAAAAGTAATCATCATAAAGAATTTTTTTTTTCTATTTCAAGTCTAGACTAGTTGGAGAGCACTCTTTTGTTATGGGCGTCACACAAACCTGGCAGCTCTACAAAATCATCCCATAAATGAGTCTGAGCAAGACCCCTGAATCAAAAATCCAAAGAGGTACACCAATTCTTCTGCCATTTTCATAGTGATAGGCGTCACTTTGGAAGCAATGTTCCAACATATTCCTGACCACTGAACCAAGAGAAGCTTCCCCTGAAGTATCAGGCACCTATATTTTCAAAGTACTTTTTTCCTGCCTTCTGGAACATAGAAGGTAGGTATTATTAAGGTATATACAATATTTGTGATTCCCTACTTCCCTGGTTCCAGAGACACGATGTTATCAATGTAGTGTGGACCAAAATGATGTCCTGTTGGATGACGAGATAATCAAAGTTCTTTCATTCTGAATTGTGACAGGGAGCCAGAGAGGTGATCTATCTCTGAGGCAATAGTTAAATATACTCTTCTCACCACCAGGTGAATTGCTTTTGGTATACTTCATTTATTTGAATAGAAAAAAATACATTTTCTAGATTTGATACTGCATACCTGGTGCCTGGAGTTTTGTTAATTTACTCCATAAAAGAGACTATTCCTGGAACAGAGGCTTCAATTAGAGTAACAACTTACAATAAGTAAGCTTACAATAGTTAGCTGTCATAGTTTAAAGTCATCTTCACTGGTCAAGTTAGGGAATGGCTGGTCAGAGGAATTTACCTGTTAGGCCATAGATATAAATACAATTTGAGACAGAAGTAAGAGTACTATAGGAGTAGTCATGAATCAACTGCGTGTGCAACTTACTTGTACCCTCAGGGCTTGCTTTGTTCCAGTCCCATATACACTTCTTTCATCCAATGATGGAGTGGCACAAGGCTCCTCTGACATTATAGCCAGGTAGATCACAGAGTATTCAGATCATGACAGACGTGCACCTCTCCTGTAACTTTCAAGGTTTTGATGGTAGTACTGTGCTCTTTAATTCCTCAGGGACGTATTGGACCTTCTACTTGTTTTTTTTTTTTCCTGCATAATGTTTCATATGTCAGAGAACTGAGGGATTGTGCCTATTACTGAAAAAATGGTCAAAAGCATAGGTTGAGTTTGTAGTCCCAATGGCTTGCTATGAGGAGGGCTTCAGTCAAAACCCCATTTATCACCTGCTCCCCTGCCCTGTGATCCTCCATTGTGACCACAATGGCATTCTAGGTCCATACCTTTGGGTATTTTTCTTTCCCTGGGGCTCAGTTACCTGAATCAATGGCTCCATCTTTTTTTTGGAGAAATAGGAGTAAAATGAACAGAATAAACTTATGATGTTTTAGCAGGGTACTTCATGAAGGGTATCAGGACCCTGCTATATTTATGATGCTCTGAGGATTGGGTGAGGACCCATGACTTTATAGCATAGTGGCTCAGGCCAGACTTCCTTTCAACCACTTGGAGAGGGATTGTTGTTTTCTTTGTTGTTATTGTTTTTGTTGTTAAATAAACCAAATAAGGTCTTAAACTTCCTGTTGAAAGTTTAACAGGGGAACCCCAGTGATGTATGTAGGCCAGAGATCTCATCACAACATCCATTTTCCTGCTTATTGCTCTAAGTATGCCCTTTCTGTGGCAGTTAAGTCCTGTCATAGGGACTCTGCCACCTTTGACTCCCTTTACACCTACTGAGATCAGTCTGCTCATTTTAATGGTAGCCCCTTCCACCAACATTCCTTAACTAGAGACAGTAGCCTGTAGAATTGTTTTTGCTTTTGTTTTTACTTTGTTTTGTTTTAAGGTTCTAGTACTTCCTTCAACAACTTCCTCATGTCCTTGGCTGAAGAGGGTAATTCCAACCCTGTTAGGAGAAGGCAGGAAGGACTTGCAACATAAATCCAATCCAACATTCTTGTCTCCCTAAATCTTTTATTTTCTCTTTCTGCATTGTACCAAAGGATCTTGAGCTTTTTGTAACTTGTAGCATGGGTCAGCCTTCAATCCAAGTTTGCATTAGCCAACCCAAGTAAGTTTAAAAGCTGAAGGCCAATACCTAGGCTAGTACTTTCAATACAGAATTTCTAATAATGGTGCCCAGGTCATTAAATTCAACCAAATTCAAAGTTATATTTCAACCGCCTTAGTCAAGAAAACTCACAAATTTATTTCTGCAAATGTTTTCCAAACTTTATATGATAGTTTCATAAACCTCTATAGTTCCATAAGATTATAACCCTTTCCTTCCCTACTATCATTCTTCACTTCATCCCCTAAACCATATTTGGTCTTGATTCTGATCACCAGCAGAGCAACAATGCTGTGAGGCAGAATGGAATTGTTAGCTTTCTATAACAAGGGAGGCACAGTTTATTGGTGGGCTTTGTCAATTCAGGATACTACAAGTCCTCCAAATATCCATGTTCTGTTTGTGGGGATCCCAGTCTTTCCCATCTAATGCCCTAAATTGCTTCACATACAATGTCCATCTTGGTGGATCTGTGAATTCAGTTACTGACATTGGAACTCAGCAAACCACAGCATCGGTCTCTGAGTCTGGTTTCCAACAATCTACGCCATACACTACAAACACTGGGAGAATTTTCTATATTATTACAGACCAAATCCAAGTTAAACTTCACACCTTTACCTTGAATCTTCTGCCTGCCTGTTATCCAGTAGAGTTCAAGGAACCTTGAATGATAGTCCTGACCAGAATGTACCACTTAGATGAAGAGGTTCCCCAAAGGGAAATCAGAGTTCTTATACCAAAAGAAGGGGGAAGGAATGCTAGATAGATAAAACCAGTGCCTAGATACTACCATATCTAGCTTATAGCTTTTTTCCTATGTGGAGAGCTAATTATTCCTACATCTTTTATCAAATACTACATCTTCTTATTGAATTGAAATGCTATCTTTATCATAAATTATATACACATGGCTCTTGTTACGGACTTTCTGTTCTGTTCCACTGATAGATGTGTCCTTTTGGTTTTTCCCCCATTGGTCTCTTTGTCTATTCATGCACTGGAACCATGTTCTCTTAATTACTATGTCTCTGTAGTAGTTTGGATATCTACTCTAGTAAGACCCCTCTGACTGATATTTTTATACTTTATGGAAAATTTCAGGCGTTAAGAAAGAAATACTGAACAATATTACAAACATCCGAGTACCCACTGCTGCATTACAAATACAGGCAAAGGCCTTTTCTTTATAACATTACCCTACCTTCTTCTTGCCTTCAGAGGTAATCAGTATCCTGTATTTGGTACTCATCCTTCTTATGCACATCTTTATACTTTCACCACATTAAGCACATATCCTGTAGCAATAGGTAGTGATAGTGATAGGTGATAGACATAGAAATGTAATAATACTTTTCAAATATCCTCACTGATACTTATTTTGCATGTTTAAATTATATAGCATTTTAAATTGTGAAATAGAACACACATATATAAAAGTGCATATAACACAAGTGTTCAGTTTAGTGAATAATTGTGTAATCATCCAGGTCAAGAAATAGAACATTACCAGCTGACCCTATCCACTCCTACAGACCCTCTGTGTGTTCTTTCCACATCACAACACCCTCTTACTACTCTGAGGTGGTAACTACCCTTCTGACACCCTAAATAATCCCTAAGCAATATAATCCTTAAGCAATATAATAATCCCTAAGCATAATAGCAATCACTGTTATTATGCTTTATATAAATGGAATTATATGATATATATTCTTCTTTGTCTCTCTTCTTTCATTTAGCACTTTGTAAGTTTTATCCATATTGTGTGTGGCTCCATCTTGTTCATTTTTTTAGGTGCATGTTTAAAATTTTTATATAAGTTGCATAATTCAGAATAAATATTGGGACTTGCTTTTCTTACTCAACATTATGCTTGTGAGATCTGTCTCTGTTTTTAAGAAGCTCTAATTCATTCATTTTTAAATGTGCATAGTAACCTATCAAGTGAATATATGGCAGTTTATATAACTAGTTCAGTTCCTCTGTTGATGAATATTTACAATATTTCCAACTGTTTTATCATTCTAAACAGTGCTGCTCTCAGCATCCTTACACGTGTCTTCTTGTACACATGTGCAAGAGTTTCTTTAAAGCATTACCTACTAGATGCCAGACTGCTCTTCAAATTAGCTTACCATTATGTACTCCAACCAATAATGTCTGAGAATACCCATTTTTAAAATATCCTCACCATGCTAAATATTCCACGACTTTTCAATGCTTGCCAACACAATGAGTTGCAAGGTTAATGCACTATGGTTTTTAATTTGCTTTTTCCTGATTAATACTGAGTTTGGGGATCTTTTCTTACATTTATTGGACATTCATGATTCTTCCACTCTTAATTGCCTATCCATGACAGTTGCCAATTTTTCTATTGTTTTGACTTTTAAAAATTGATTTGCATTAACATTTATTATTCTGGATACTAATCCTTTGTTGGCTATATGTATTGAAAATATCTTCTCCCAGTCTATGGTGTGTCATTGTACATTGTTTGCTGATTAGCACAAAAGGTTTTGATTTTAATGTTGAATTTATCAGTTTTCTCCTATATGCCTTACAGTTTTTGTGTCTTGTTTAAGTAATCCTTCCCTCTCCTGGAGATCAGGAAGGTACTTTCCTATATTTTGTTCTAAAATATTTAAAATTTATCTTTTCAGATTTAGATCTGTACCGTGTGTGTGTGTGTGTGTGTGTGTGTGTGTGTGTGTTCTGGGAGGTAGACATTCAATTTTATGTGTTTTCCATATGGAATTTGTCTTAGTATCATTTATTGGAGACTCCATCACCTCCCTATAGATCTGCAATTTCACTTCCATCATATACTAATAGTCCATATGTGGATTGTTTTGTTTCTAGTCTCCCTATTCAGTTCCATTGGCATTTCTGTCTATTGCTACACCAATGCCCCACTGCCTTAATTACTATGTATTTAAATTAAATGTTGACATTTAGTCGAGTAAGACCTCCTGCTTTGACCTTCTTCTTCATGGGTGTTATTTCACTTATTTCTTGCTGCATAAGAAAGCACCCCAAAACTTAGTCACTTAAAACCACAGATTTTATTATATCTAGTGACTTGGTGAGTGAGTCATTTGGCAGGGCTCAAGTGGCCAATTCATTTGCTCCATTGGTGTCAACTAGGGTCACTCAGTGGTATTCTGTTGGTAGCTAGGCTGCACTGCAGGGTCCAAAATAACTTCACTCATATGTCTGGTTCTTTGAAGGAGACATTTAGAATGCTGGGCTCAACTGAACTCCTCTACTTCTCCATGTAATCTTAGGGCCAGCCCATTGGTGTCTCCAGCAGGGTAGTCAGATTTGTTACATAGTGGCTCAGGGAGAATGCTGCCAGATTTAGCAAATAAAAATAAGGGATCTCTAGAAAAAAAAACTGTTGTTCACATAACAAATATTTTCTTAGTACAAATAGGACCATACAAAGTTTGCAACATACTTATGCTAAGATTTATTAGCTGTTTTTCTGAATCTCAAATTTAACTGAATATCTTACATTTTAACTGGCAACCTTATTTTGGGCTTCAAGAGACCAAGCCAGAATCTACAAGCACTCTTAAAAGTTAAGCCCAGAATGGGCATAGCATCACTTCCATTAGTCAAAGAAGTCACACAACAGCCCAGCTGCAAGGAGAGGGGAAAGAGACCCACTTCTCAATGGCATAACTGTAAAAGACTTTGCAACTATATTTTATTTGCTACAGTGTTTTGGATATACTGAGCCCTTTGCTCTTCTATATAAATATCAGAATCAGCCTGATAAATTCCATTTTCCATGAAAATCAGTTATACTTTTATTGGAATTGTATTGATTATAGAGATTAATTTTAGGATAATTAATAATTTTACAATTTTGAATCTTCTTATCTGTAAGTATAGAGTATTCCCTGTTTGAGTCTTATTGTATATCAGTGAAGTTTTATAATTTCCTCCACAAAGATCATGCATGTCCTCTGATAGATTTATTTCTAGGGATCTTATAGAGTTTGCTTCTGCATTCTTTAAAATTACATTATTTGTAGATTGTTGATGTGTAAGAATGTAATTGATTTTTATGTACTGATCTTATATTGATATAGCAAGCATACTGAACCCTCAGTAGTTCTCTTAATTCATTTATAGATTATCTGTGGCTTTCTATGTAGTCAAACATACAGCATCCATTAAAAAAACACTTAAGGCTATTCCTTTCCAAACTTTACCCATAGTTTTTTGCATTACTGTGCTGGTTAAGATACCCAGAACAATGTTGGATATGCAGCGATAACAAGTATCCTAGCCTCAGGCTGCATGCTTCTGCTGTTTAACCACTAAATATGATATACACTGTAGGCTTTAGGTAGACAGCCTTTATTCAATTAAGGAAGTGAACTTCTGTTACTAGTCTGCTAATTTTTTTTCATTTTAAATCATGAGTTGGTATAGAATTTTATCAAATGCCTTTTCTTCATTTGTTGAGATACTTCATGGGGAAAACAATTTGTACACTGTAAGACACTAAAGGAAATAAGGGGTTTGTTTTATACTGAGACAATTTTCAACATTAAAACATTGTTCATGTGTTCTTAACAATTTGAATATGTGGGCTCCCATATAAGGTTACTTCCAAAATCAAGAGTGTAATTGTGAATAAAGGGAAAGAAGTTTAATAGATGATAAAACTAACCTACAAAAATCACATCTGGAAGACACAAAAGTATGCTTATTTCCATTTATTCAAATCTCATTATCCCAACACAGATGTTGTTGTATAGGACAACTCAACAGCACACATCTGAAAGAACATACAAGTAAGACTAGCCAGAGAAATACTGGAAAAGAAGAGTGCTGCATCACGAAATGAGGATGGCTAACACTCCAGGTATTCAAAAATAGAGGTATTTACAAAGCAGCAAAATTTACAATAGCCAAGACATGTAAACAACCTACATGTCCATCAACAGATGACTGGATAAAGAAGCTGTGGTATATTTATACAATGGAATACTATTTAGCTGTAAAAATGACAACATAAAGCCATTTGCAGCAACATGTACGTCCCTGGAGAATGTCATTCTAAGTGAAGGTAGCTAGAAAGAGAAAGAAAAATACCATATGATATCACTCATATGTGGAATCTAAAAAACAAAATCTTATGGTAGCTCACACACAAAAAAAGTTGACAATGAATATATATATATGTTCATGTATAACTGAAAAATTGTGCTCTACACTAGAATTTGATACAACATTGTAAAATGATTATAAATCAATAAAAAATGTTGAAAAAAGACAAATGAACTTAAATATAAAACAGAAACAGATTCAGAGACATAGAATATAAGCCTCTGGTTGCCAGGGGGGAGGTGGGTGGGAAGGGACAGACTGGGAGTTCGACATTTGTAGATATTGACAGATACATATAGAATAGATAAACAAGTTTATACTGTGTAGCACAGGGAAATAGATACAAGATCTTGTAGTAGCTCATGGTGAAAAAGAATATGAAAACGGATATATGTATATTCATGTATGACTGAAAAATTGTGCTGAGCACCAGAAATTGACACAACATTATAAACTGACTATAACTCAATACAAAAAAATCAGGTGAGATAATAAAAGAAAATAGAGATATTTAAAATGGGGTATTGGTGCAGGACTAGACATACAGATTAATGGAATAAAATAGAAAAGATCCCAGGGACTCAATTACATATGCAAATGTAATATACAATTAAGATAGCTCTTCAATCATTGCAGAAATATGGACTTCTTAATAAATGGTGTTGGGATAACTGAATAGTTATAAGGAAACATGTACAATTTTATGCATTACATGTTAATTTCCAAGTGGATATGGTATTTAAATGTATATTTATACAATGGAATACTACTCAGCCATAAAAACCGACAATATAACACCATTTGCAGCAACATGGATGCTCCTGGAGAATGTCATTAGAAGTGAAGTAAGCCAGAAAGAGAAAGGAAAATACCATATGAAATCACTCATATGTGGAATCTTTAAAGAAAAGAAAAGAAAAAAAAAAAAGACAAATGAACATGAATACAAAACAGAAACAAACTCATAAACATAGAATACAAACTTGTGGTTGCCAATGGGGCAGAGGGTAGGAAGGGATAGATGGGATTTTAAAATTGTAGAATAAATAAACAAGATTATACTGTATAGCATAGGGAAATATACACAAGATCTTATGGTGGCTCACAGAGGAAAAAAATGTGACAATGAATATATATATGTTCATGTATATCTGAAAAATTGTTCTCTACACTGGAATTTGACACAACATTGTAAAATGATTATAAATCAATAAAAAATGTTAAAAAAAATAAAGGTTTGAAACTATAGGATTATTAGTAAAAAGCTTATATGAATTCTTCTGCAAAATGGAAGTGCAGAAATCTTTCCTAAAAATACTCAAGATTCAGAATCAATAAGAAGAAAAGCATATACATTTAATTACATAAAAATGTAATTTGAAAATTTTGTATGATGAAAGTATTCCATAAGCAACATTAAAAGCCAGGTGACAGACTGGAGAAATATTTACAGCTTTTCCCTTGGACTGAATTAATATATTTAATATAAAAATAGAAACCCCAGAGAGAAGTTCCTAAGATGGTGGAGTAGTAGGACACTGATAGCTCACCCTCTCCCACAAATACACCAAGACTCACATCCACAGACCCACTCAGCCAACCAGAGCACCTGTGGAACTCCGACAGAACATCATCCTCTTCAAAAGACAAAGATGCCAAAAATCTGGTAGGAGAAAAGGAAAAAAGAAAGAAGAAAAGGCAAAATAGTGCAGGATGGGTCCTGCGGGGAGGGAGTGGCAAAGGAGGACTAGAGCTCATTTGCTGGGTCTCCCCCTCTCCAACAAAGAGGCCAGCAGGACAGACAGGGAGCCTCTAAGGCTTGGATCTGTACGGAGCACCCCTTAACCAACAGAACTAAGTTAAATGGGAACATAAGGTCCCTGTGACACCCAGCCTGAGATGTGAGCTGACAGCTGGGGGCCGAGCCAGGCTGCCCGAGCCAGTCGGAAGACTGGGGTGGCTGCACTGAGGCAATCCCAGGGGACTGCAGGATGCTGCACAATGTGGATGAATGGGTGCACAGGGCAGAACAACCTGGGCCCTCCATAAAACAACACAGCTGATGTACCCTGGGGGGAAGGGTGCATACCCCCATCTCTGAAAACCCGCAGAAGGTTTTTGGGTGGAGAGTCAGGGCTCAGGCACAGCTGCCATATCCTCTGGCACTAAGCATACAGTAGGGGCAGGGTTGAAGCCTGAGTCCGCACATGGGAGCTTGGCAGCCTCAAAGCCCAGACGGCGACTAGTTTGCAGCCTGATGCAGGTAGGATAATTCCGTCCTGGTGCCTCAGAAAACTCAGGCCACTGGGACGGACAGGTGTCTGGATTTTGGCACAGAGCAGTGGCGGGGCTGTTCCACGGTCTTACCTGAGCCCTCCTGCAGACCGCCAGCTCCAGGCAGAGAGGGCGGCGGCACAGAGCTGTGGAGGGACAGGCACCTGGAAGAGGCGGGTATCCACCCCCCCCCCGCCTTCCCGCAGGAAAACAGCACCTGAAGGCTGTGCTGGGAGGAGGCCCAATCCGCCCGCCTAACTGGCCAGTCTGCAACATCTGACTGCGGCTTAAGGAGGGGCAGTGACCCGCCATCCCATAGCGAAGGAGAGCTACACCTGACCCAGTGTTGGGAGGGGGAGCGATCTGCTTGCCGACAGGCACTGGGAGCAGCACAGACGAGGGCCCCAACGGAGGGCCTTTGGAAACAGCAAGCTGAGCTCATGAAACAGGGCAAAGATAGAAAAAATTCTCATTAAGAGTACACAGTCTCCAGGAGAACACCACCTCTTTTATTTTAAATCTGATTTTACCTGTTCTATTTTCTATTAACTTTTTAATTTGTACTTTTTAAACAATTACATATGCTTCCAGTTTTAAACCTTTTAAAATTTTTCTTTAAAAATATTTTTAGTATTATTATTATTTTTTTTAACATTTTTTATTGATTTATAATCATTTTACAATGTTGTGTCAAATTCCAGTGTTCAGCACAATTTTTCAGTCATTCATGGACATATACACACTCATTGTCACATTTTTTTCTCTCAAAGTTATCATAACATTTTGTGTATATTTCCCTGTGCTATGCAGTGTAATCTTGTTTATCTATTCTACAATTTTGAAATCCCAGTCTATCCCTTCCCACCCTCCACCCCCCTGGCAACCACAAGTCTGTATTCTCTGTCTGTGAGTCTATTTCTGTCCTGCATTTACGCTTTGTTTTTGTTTGTTTGTTTGTTTGATTGTTTTTGTTTTTGTTTTTGTTTTTTAGGTTCCACATATGAGCGATCTCATATAGTATTTTTCTTTCTCTTTCTGGCTTACTTCACTTAGAATGACATTCTCCAGGAGCATCCATGTTGCTGCAGATGGCATTATGTTGTCGGTTTTTATGGCTGAGTAGTATTCCATTGTATAAATATACCACATCTTCTTTATCCAGTCACCTGTTATTATTATTTTAAAAATCCACATCATTTCATCTTTATTTCTCTTGGTTTTTACCTACTGTTATTGATTATACACAGGTTTCAAATATTTTTTTCCCTCTTTTCTCCTTTTTTAAAGGTTTTTAAAAGACGTCTCAACCCAATTGTTATTCTGCTTCAACTTGCTCTTCTATTATTCATTATAGATTGTTTTCAAACACCTTTTTCCTCCCTACTTTTAAAATTCTCTTTATTTTATCTTTTTTATCTATTCTATTTTCTACTACCTTTTTAATTTCTACTTTCTAAACAATTGTATATGCTTCTAGTTTTAATTCCTTCTGAATTTTTCTTTTAAAGTAGTTATATTATTATTATTTTTAAAAATCCACCTGATTTCATTTTCATTTATTTTGGTTTTGATTTCCTGTTATTGATTATACACAGGTTTCAAATATTGTATTTTGCTCTATTTTCCATTTTTAACAGGTTTTTAAAAAGACATCTAAATTCGATTGCTAGTGAGATTCAAATTGCTCTTCTAGTATTGATTATACAATGTTTCCAAACCTTTATTTCTCCCTTCTTTTAAAATTCTCACTCTCTCATTTTAAGTTTTATTCCTACATAGGTATTAGATAGATAAATAAACAAACTCCTTAAGGACCACAATACATAACTGATACTCCATAAGCCACAGTTCCAGAGAGATATAAACAAGATGAAGAAGCAGAGAAACCATTCCTAGCTAAAAGAGCAAATAAAAACCGCTGAAAGAATGATCAATGAAATGCACATTGATTGCCTACTAGATGAAGATTTCAAAAAAAGAAGCGATCAAAATACTGAAGGAACTAAAAGTGATAGAGTTTAGAGATAAAAAAAGTCAAAAATGAAACTGAAGCTATAAAGAAGAGACAAGTAGAATTGGTAAACTCATTTGCTGAGGTGAGATCTGATCTAAAGGCTGTGCAAAGCTGACTAGCTAATGCAGAGGAATGAATAAGTGACCTAGAAGACAGGACAACAGAAAGCACCCAATCAGAACAGCTGAGAGAAAAACAAATGAAAACAAATGAATACAGCATAAGGGACCTATGGGATAATATAAAGCATGCCAATCTTCACATAATAGGGGTCCCAGAAGGGGAAGAAAGATCAAAGTGTATTGAAAAGGTATTGGAAGAAATCATGACTCAAAACTTCCCAAATTTAAAGAAGGAATTACATATCCAAGTACAGGAAGCTCAGAGGGTCCCAAACAGGAAGAAACCAAACAGACACACACCAAGACATATCATAATCAAGATGGTCAGAGTCAAGGATAAAGAAATGATCCTAAAGGCAGCAAGAGAAAAGCAAAGAGTGAGCTACAAGGGAACCCCCATAAGGCTCTCAGCTGATTTGTCTACACAAACACTACAGGCCAGAAGGGAGTGGCAAGATATATTCAAAGTACTGAATAAAAAAAAGATGTAGCCAGCAAGGCTATCCTTTAGGAAAGAAAGAGAGATAAAGAATTTCACAGACAAGTAAAAACTAGAAGAGTTTAGCAACACTAAACCCATGTTAAAAGAAATATTGAAAGTTATATTCTAAATAGAAAAGAAGCAGCATACTACAGAAATGAGAAACTCATAATGGAAAGGTGATAACTCATTAATTACAAATAGAATAAACACGAAATTGTGAAAGAAGACATCTAAATCATTAAGAGTGGGAGAGGGAAGCAAGAAAATACAGACAATTTTTTTCTTTCTTTTAAAATTTTTTTGTTCTCAGTAGGATGGGTTTGAGATTATATTACAATGAGTTTAATAAAAACAGAATATTAATGGGTTAATAGACTTACAAAAAGGGTAACCACAAACCAAAAACTTACAAGGGAGTCAAAAAACTAAACAAAATCCATGATAATACAAAGGAAAATCACCAAACCACAAAAGTAAGAAGAAAGGAACAAAGAGGAAATATCACATCAACTGGGGAAAAGTTCAAAATGGCAATAAACACACATCTATTGTTAATTACTATAAATGTAAATGGACTAAATGCTCCCCTTAAAAGACATAGAGTGGCAGACTGGAAAATAAAGCAAAAGCCTTCAATATGCTGCATACAGGAGACCCACTTTAGAGAGAAGGACACATATAGATTGAGAGTGAAAGGATAGAAAAGGATATTCATGCAAATGTAAAAGACAAAAGAACATGTGTAGCAGTTCTGATTTCAGATAAAAAGACTTTAAAACAAAGCCCATAAAGAAAGATAAAGTAGGACATTTAATAATGAATAAAGGAGTAATACAAGATGAGGATATTACACTCGTTAATATATACGCACACAATATAGGAGCACCTAAATATATAAAAAATTGATAACAGAGATAAAGGGGGATATTGATAGGAATACAATCATAGTTGGAGATTTTAACACCACATTAACATCACTAGTAAGGTCTTCCAACAGAACATAAATAAAGCGACTGAGAAAATAAATGATACAATAGAAAAATTAGACTAGGTGGATATTTTCAGAGCATTACACCCCCCCCAAAATAGGATATACATTGTTTTCAAGTGCACATGGAACATTTTCTAGGACTGACCGTGTACTTCGGCACAAAAGAAACTTCAATAATTTTAAGTAGAAATTATCTCAAGCATCTATACTGACCACAATGCCATGAAACTAGAAATCAACTACAGAGAAACAAAGGAGAAAAAAGGAAAACATGGAGATTAAACAATATGTTATTAAAAAATCAATGGGTCAAAGGTGAAATAAAAGTTGAAATTAAAAAATACCTTGAGACAAATGAAAATGAAAGCACAACCACACAAAATTTCTGAGACACAGCAAAGGGAGTGCTAAGAGGGAAATTTGTAGCGATACAGGACTTCCTCAAAAAAGAAGAATTATCTCAATTAAACAATCTAACCCATCAGCTAGAAGAATTAGAAACAGAAGAGGAAAAAGCCCCAAAATGCAGCAAAAGGAAGGAAATAATAAAGATAAAAGAGGAAATAAACAAAAGAGAGATTTAAAAAATCATAGTAAATATCAGTCAAACCAAAAGCTGTTTTCTTGAAAAAGTAAACATCGACAAACCTCTGGCCAAACTCACAAAGAAGAAAAAAGAGAGAGCACAAATAAACAAAATAAGAAAGGAAAATGGAGAAATTACAACAAATAAAAAAGAAATACAGAATGTTATACAAGAATATTATGAAAAAGTATATGGAACCAAACTGGATAACCTAGAGGAGATGGACAAGTTTCTGGAAACATACTGTCCACCAAGAGTGAATCAAGAAGAAACTGACCACTTGAACAAACTGATCACTAGAAATGAAATTGAATAAGCAGTAAGAAAACTCCCTACAAAAAAAATTCCAGGACATGACAGCTTCACTGAGGAATTCTAACAAACATACAAAGAATTCATAGCAGTCCTCAAACTCTTCCAGAAGATGAAAAGGAGGGAATATTCCCAAATTCATTCTCTGAAGCTACCATCACCCTGATACCAAAACCAGGCAAAGACACTACCAAAAAAGAGAATTATAGGGCAATACCACTGATGAACATAGATGAAAAATCCTCACCAAAATATTAGCAAATAGAATCCAACAACACATAAAAAAGATTATACATCATGACCAAGTGGGGTTCATCCCAGGAACACAAGATTGGTTCAACATATGCAAATCAGTCAATGTAATACATCCCATCAACAAGAGAAAAGACAAAAACCATATGATCATATCAATAGATGCAGAAAAGGCATTTGATATAATTCAACACACATTTATAATAAAAACTCTCACCAAAATGGGTATAGAGGGAACATATCTCAACATAATAAGAGCTATATATGACAAACCTACAGCCAGCATAGTACTCAATGGTGAAAAATGCATAAGTTTCCCACTAAAATCTGAGAAAAGAAAAGGATACCCACTATCACCACTCCTATTCAACATAGTCATGGAAGTCTTAGCCACAGCAATCAGGCAAGAGAGAGAAATAAAAGGGATCCAAATTGGAAAAGAAGAGGTGAAAGTGTCACTATATGCTGATGACATGTTACTATATATAGAAAACCCTAAAAGGTCCACACAAAAACTACTAGAGCTGACCAAAGAATTCAGCAAGTTAGCAGGTTACAAGATTAATGTTCAAAAATCATTTGCATTTCTTTACATTAATGACGAATTGACAGAAAAAGAAAATAAAGAAACAATCCCCTTTAAAAAAGCACCCAAAGTAATAAAATAAGTAGGAATAAATCTAACCAAGGAAGAGAAAGAATTATACACAGAAAACTATAAACCATTGATGAAGGAAATTAAAGAGGACTTTAAAAAATGGAAAGATATCCCATGTTCTTGGATTGGAAGAATCAATATTGTTAAAATGGTCACACAGCCCAAGGCAATCTACAGATTTAATGCAATCCCTATTGAATTACCCAGGACATATTTCACAGAACTAGAACAAATCATAATAAAATTTACATGGAACCATCAAAGACCTAGAATTGCCAAAACATTACTGAAGAGAAAGAAAGAGGCTGGAGGAATAAATCTTCCAGACTTCAGACAATATATAGAGCTACAGTGATCAAAACAGTATGGTATTGTTACAATCACAGACATATAGACAAATGGAACAGAATAGAGAGCCCAGAAATGAACCCACAAACTTCTGGTCAACTAATCTTTGATAAAGGAGGCAAGAATATACAATGGAACAAAGACAGTCTTTTCAACAAATGGTGTTGGGAAAACTGAACAGCGTCATGTAAAGCAATGAAGCTAGAACACTGCCTTACACCATACACAATAATAAACTCAAAATGGATCAAAAACTTAAACATAAGGGAAGATTCAATAAACCTCCTAGAAGAAAATATAGGCAAAACATTATCTGACATACATCTGAAAAATGTCCCTGTAGAAGAGTCTACTCAAGCAATAGAAATGAAAGCAAGAACAAACAAATGGGACCTATTGAAACTTACATTCTTCTGCACAACAAAGGAAACCATAAGTAAAACAAAAAGACAACCTACGGAATGGGAGAAAATTTTTGCAAATGAAACCAACAAAGGCTTGATCTACAGAATATATAACCAGCTCATAGGACTTAATAAGAAACAATCAAATAACCCGATCCAAAAATGGGCAAAAGACCAAAACAAGCAATTCTCCAAGGAAGAAATAGAAATAATCAATAGGCACATGAAAAAATGCTCTATATCACTAATTATCTGAGAAAATCAAATCAAAACTACAATGAGGTATCACCTCACACCAGTCAGAATGGCCATCATTCAAAAGTCCACACATGACAAATGCTGGAGAGGTTGTTAAAAAAAGGGTACCCTCCTACACTGCTAGTTGGAATGCAGTTTGGAGCAGCCACTGTGGAAAACAGTATGGAGATTCCTCAAAACACTAGGAATAGACTTACTGTATAACCCATGATACCTGCTCATGGACATATATCCAGAAGGAACTCTAGTTCAAAATGACACCTGCACCCCAATGTTCACAGCAGCACTATTTACAATAGCCAAGACATGGAAACAGCCTTAATGTCCATCAACAGATGACTGGATAAAGTAGTGATATATTTATACAATGGAATACTACCCAGCCATAAAAACCAACAACATAACACCATTTGCAGCAACATGGATGCTCCTGGAGAATGTCATTCTAAGTGAAGCAAGCCAGAAAGAGAAAGAAAAATACCATATGAGATCGCTCATATTTGGAATCTAAAACAGAAACAAAAACAACAACAACAACAAAAACACATAAATACAGAACAGAAATATACTCATAGACATAGAATGCAAACTTGTGGTTACAAAGGGGTCACAGGGTGTGAAGGGATAGATGGGATCTCAAAATTGTAGAATAGGTAAACAAGATTATACTGTATAGCATAGGGAAATATACACAAGATCTTATGGTAGCTCACAAAGAAAAAATGTGACAATGAATATATATATGTTCATGTATGACTGAAAAATTGTGTCTAAACTGGAATTTGACACAACATTGTAAAATGATTATAAATCAATAAAAAATTAAAAAAATTAATGTTCAATAATCAGTTTAATTTCTTTACACTAATGATGAATCAACAGAAAAGTAAAGCAAAGAAACAATCCCCTTTAAAATAGCACCCAAAGTAATAAAATACCTAGGAATAAATCTAACCAAGGCAGAGAAAGAATTATACACAGAAAACTATAAACCATTGATGAAGGAAATTAAAGAGGACTTTAAAAAATGGAAAGATATACCATGCTCTTGGACTGAAAGAATCAATATTGTCAAAATGGTCACACTGCTCAAGTCAATCTGCAGATATAATGCAATCCCTATCAAATTATCAAGGACATATTTCACAGAACTAGAACAAATCATAATAAAATTTATATGGAACCATCAAAGACCTAGAATTGCCAAAGCATTACTGAAGAGAAAGAAAGAGGCTGGAGGAATAACTCTCCCAGACTTCAGACAATACTATAGAGCTACAGTAACCAAAAGAGTATGGTATTGGTACATAAACAGACATATGGACCAATGGACAGAATAGAGATCCCAGAAATGAACCCACAAACTTTTGGTCAACTAATCTTCAACATAGGAGGAAAGAATATACAATGAAATAAAGACAGTCTTTTCAACAAATGGTTTTGGGAAAACTGGATAGAAACATGTAAATCAATGAAGCTACAACACTCCCTTACACAATGGACAAAAATAAACTCAAAATGAATCAATGACTTAAACATAAGACATGATACAATAAACGTCCTAGAAGAAAGTATAGGCCAAACATTATCAGAGATACATCTGAAAAATGCTCCCCTAGGGATGTCTATCCAAACAATAGCATAAAAACAAGAATAAACAAATGGGACCTAATGAAACTTACAAGCTTCTGCACAGAAAAGGAAACCATAAGTGAAACAAAAAGACAATCTATGGATTGGAAGAAAATTTTTGCAAATGAAACTGACAAAGGCTTGACCTCCAGAATATATAAGCAGCTCATATGACTTAATAAGAATAAAACAAACAACCCAATCCAAAAATGGGCATAAGACCTAAACAAGCAATTCCCAAGGAAGATGTGCAAATGATCAATAGGCACACGAAAAATGCTCAATATCTCTAATTATCAGAGAAATGCAAATCAAACTCCAGTGAGGTGTCACCTCACACCAGTCAGAATGAGAAACACTGGAGAGGCTGTTGGTAAAAGGGAACCCTCCTACACTGTGGTGGGAATACAGTTTGGTACAGTCACTGTGGAAAACAGTATGGAGATTCCTCAAAAGACTAGGAATAGACTTACCACATGACCCAGGAATCCTGCTCCTGGGCATATATCCAGAAGGAACCCTTCTTCAAAATGGCATGTGCACCCCAATGTTCATAGCAGCACTATTTACAATAGCCAAGACATGGAAACAGCCTAAGTGTCCATCAAACAGCCTAAGGAATGCAGGTTGGTGCAGCCACTGTGGAAAACGGTATGGAGATTCCTCAAAAGGCTAGGAATAGACTTACCATATTACCCAGGAATCCTACTCCTGGGTATATATCCAGAAGGAAGCCTACTTCGAGATGACACCTGCACCCCAATGTTCATAGCAGTGCTATTCACAACAGCCAAGACATGGAAACAGCCTAAATGTCCATCAACAGATGACTGGATAAAGAAGAAGTGGTATATTTATACAATGGAATACTATTCATCCATAAAACCTGACAACATAATGCCATTTGCAGCAACATGGATGTTCCTCGAGAATGTCATTGTTAAGTGAAGTAAGCCAGAAAAAGAAAAATACCATATATGATCACTCATAAGTGGAATCTAGAAAAACAAACAAACAAACAAAACACAAATACAAAACAGAAACAGACTCTTAGACATAGAATACAAACTTGTGTTTGCCAAGGGTGTGCGGGGGTGTCAAGGGATAGAGTGAATTTCAAAATGTAGAAAAAATAAACAACATTATACTGTGTAGCACAGGGAAATACATACAAGTTCTTATGGTAGCTCACAGAGAAAAAAATTGTGGAAATGAATATATATATATATGTTCATGTATAACTGAAAAATTGTGCTCTACACTGGAATTTGACACATCATTGTAAAATGATTATAAATCAATAAAAAATATTAAAAAATAGAAACTCCAAAACCAAAAAGAAATACAATCTTATAGAAAAATAGGCTAGAGACATCAACAGTTTAAAAGAAAAAAGACTGCATCTAGCTCAACATTGTTCATTCACAAAAAAGGTGAATGCAAAGTAAAGTCATACTGAGATACTCTTGTTCAACTAATATATTGGGGAAAATCTAAAATCACATCCATGCAACACGGTATTATCAGATGTCAAACAAAACAAAATAAAACAAAAACATGAGGGGCATTCTTACATGCTACCATGAAGTGCTTGTCAATGTATACTGCTCAGTAGAAAAAAAAGGTGCAGTATATTGCATCTAGTATGCTACCATTTATCTCAGAACAAGGGAACATGAATATAAATATAGATGTATAATATATATAACAAATAATGTATTATTATGCTTTAATTATATGTTATAGAATATGTTATATATAACATATTTTATGTATTATACATAGATATGTATCATAATATATTAAGATACAAGATATAAGATAAGCATATGTATAGATGTTTATATTTTTTAACTTAATAACAGAATGGTTCATAACATCTTAAAAAAGAGTGCTAATACATGGAAGGGGAGAATAGGGTGGAGGGTACAGGGATTGAGGGTAGTTTTTTTTTTTGTAGATTTGAATTTGGATTATGTAAAAATTTTGTATAATCATAATTCAAAATTAAATGTAAAAATTTTAAAATAAAATCTGAAAGTTTAAAATAAAATAATCATAAGAATCTAAATGTGCATTGAATTTGGCAATAAAACCTACAGAACAAAATTATTCCAAGTGACTTCACCAGAAAGTAATTTGACTCTAAATCCCTGCTGAGATATACCCAAAAATCAGATAGAACTGCAATAATGGCAAACTATCAGAAACCATGATCTATCCAGTAGCAGTGAGCATTGTTTGCACCCAAGTTGTGGTCTTTTCTTTTTTATTATTGAAGTATAGTTGTTATACAGTATTACATAAATTACAGTTGTACAATACAGTGATTCACAATTTTTAAAGTTAAAGTTTATACTGCATTTAGAGTAATTATAAAACATTAGTTATACTCCCTGTGTTGTACAATATATCCTTGTAGTTTATTATGATAATGTGTACCTCTTAATTGCCTACCCCTATCTTGCCCCTCCCCAATTCCTTCTCCACACTAGTTTGTTCTGAGTCGATTTTTTTTTTTTGGTTATATTCACTAACTTGTTGTATATTTTAGATTCTACATATAGGTGATATCATACAGTATTTGTCTTTTTCTCTCTGCTTATTTCACCTAGCACAACACCCTCCAAGTCAATCCATGTTGTTGCAAATGGCAAAATTTCATTCTTTTTTAGAGCTGTGTAGTATTCTGGTGTGTGTGTGTGTGTGTGTGTGTGTGTGTGTGTGTGTGTGTGTGTGTGTGTATAAATACACAAACATACCAAATCTTCTTTATCCATTCATTTGTTAATGGACACTTAAGTTGCTTCCCTATCTAGGCAATTGTAAATAAAGCTGTTATGAACATTGGGGTGTATGTATCTTTTCAAATTCGTGCTTTTTTTTTTTTTTTGAATATATACCTAGGTGTGGGATTGCTGGGTCATATGGTAGTCCTATTTTTAGGTTTTTGAAAAATCTCCATACTGTTTTCCACAGTGGTTGCACCAATTTACATTCCCACCAACAGTGTTCCCTTTCCTCTACATCCTCAACATTTGTTATTTGTATTTTTTTGACTGACAGGTGTGAGATGATATCTCACTGTAGTTTTAATTTGCATTTCCCTGATGATTAGTGATGTTGAGCATCTTTTTACATGCCTGTTGGCCATCTGCATGTCTTCTTGTGAAAAAAATCTGTTCAGTTCTTCTACCTTTTAATAGGGTTGTTTGTTTCTTTGATATTGCATTCTATGAGCTGTATATATATGTTGGCTAGAAACCCATTATCAGTCATATCTTTAGCAAATATTTTCTCCCATTCAATATATTGTGTTTTTGTCTTATGGATGGTTTCTTTTGCTATGCAAAGCTTTTAAGTTTAACTAGGCCCCATTTGTTTATTTTTGCTTTTATTTCCTTTGCCTTAGGAGACAGATCCAAAAAAATATTGCTACAATTTATGTCAGAGTGTTCTGCCTATGTTTTCCTCTAGTTTTATGGTTTCCACCCTACAGTTAGGTCTTTTATAAATTTTGAGTTTATTTTTGTATATGGTGTTAGAGAATGTTCTAATTTCACTCTTTTACATGTAGCTGTCCAGTTTTCCCAGCAACACTTATTGAAGATACTGTATTTTCTCCATTGTACACTCTTGCCTCTTTAGCATATGGGTTTATTTCTGTTCTCTCTATTCTGTTTCATTGATCTATTTGTCTGCTTTTGTGCCAGTGTCATACTGTTTTGATTTCTGTAGTTTTGTAGCATAGTCTAAAGTCAGGGAGTATGATTCCTCCAGCTCTGTTCTTTCTCAAGATTGTTGTGGCTATTCAGTGGTCTTTTGTGTTTCCATACAAAGTTTGAAATTATTTTTCTAGGTCTGTGAAAAATGTCATTGGTATTGTGATAAGGATTGCATTAAAGCTATAGACTCTCTTGGGGTCTTGAACTATCATTTTCCATGAAAAGGAAGAGAGACTCATTGGAGAAATGGATGACTCCAAGTCTGAGGCTGGAAATTTATAAAATGTACCTGAAATATCATATGCTATAGTAAGGAAATTATCAATGACTACTATAGTGTCAAAAGGGCTCAGGAGCCAATGTGAAGAGGCTCTCACTGGACAAAGAGTGAATAATAAAGATCATAGCTTCAATTAATTAGAGAAATCAAATGTTTAAATTAAATGTGGCAAATTAAAAGGAAGAATCAAGCATTTATCCTGCTTTTCCTAAATGAGTTATACCATTGGTAATTAAATATTGGATGAGAAAAGTTTTATTTATAGAAGTTTGCCACCTAACAAATGAAGAAGGAATGATAAAACTTGAATAAAATAATTTTGCATGCCCTAATAAGCTAATTGATCTAGGCATTCATCATCAGTGGTAGCTAACATCATAGAAAGAAAGATGACTATATATTGGGTGCCACTTGATGAAAGTACATACCACCATAAAGTTGAACCTGAATCTAATCAAGCTTCTAAATTTAACTACAAATTTATAGGAAATGCAGAGGACATAGGAACATGTTAAACTTATCATGAGAATACAAGATCCAGGCTGTAGGGAACGGTACAGGGCAAAACACCTGGTTTCATCAACAAATAAATTACAAGGTAGTGCGGAGGGAAGAAAAGAGACAAAGACAGAAAGAGAGACAGAGATTGATTAAGAGCCAGCCTATAGATTAAGTGGAATATAGGAGACATATCAAGTCATTTACTCTGCCTGAAATGCTTTTCCCCTTTCCCTTTCCCTGGCTAACTCCTTATCAAGTCTCAGCTTGGGTGTCAATGCCTTTAAGAAACATGGGGTAATTGGCTGTTTGGGATTTGGTTTTCTTTTTATCCCTTTTAAAAAACATGCAATGCCTACATTTCAACATATTTCCTTATTTTGTTACAGTCTGTACTTAAAATATCAGCTACATATGCTATGATTATAGAGTATTTTTCTTTTTCTTATCTTCATGATAAATATTGCCAGCCAAGAAATAAACCATGACATTATAAGCCTGATGCTAAACAGAGTTCCTGTCTGTGTATTCAGCTGCCCACTCTTGATGACTAAATGAGCGATATAGAACTTCTGTTTACTCACATCCATCACCAAATGAAAGGTTAATAAAATGTAGATGTAAAATATGTGTTGGCTTCACTTTTACTTTATACCAGAGTAAAATAAAAAAAAAAAGAAATCTACCACCAAGTTGCTTATAACCTATAATAAAACTGTAGGCAAATTTCAAACAATGAATGGATTGATGCACATATCAACTATAACATGAATGCTTGCTTTCAGAATTCATTGTACAATTGTCATTCTCCTCTCCTCTCCTTTAACTTCACGTTGTTTTTCAGTGTGTCATTTTGTTGCCCATGGTTTTAACTCATATTATTTCACTTTTTATTGCTTCCTGTCTAATCTCTTCGAAATCACTTCATGATGGTCAAAGTCATGGTTTTTATTGGTAGGACTATATTTAGATAGAACTCAGGGTCTTCTGACTCTGTCTATGTCTCTTTACATCACTGTTCATTGCCTGTGGCTATTGCAGCAGCTATGTGAACCAACTTTGCCAGGTACATTCAGTAACTATGACACAGCAATAATTTTTACAAAAATGAAGTTCATTAAATATTGCATTAGTGTCTTAGGAGACTTCAGAATCACTCTCCATAGAAGTCTTTTCAAAACTGAGGGTCTCCAGTGGCCTCAGAAAATTTAAGTTTGAAAGTGTATAAGTGACATGGCCCCAAGGTGGCTTCCAGATAAAGGATTATGGTTTATAAATGTATGAAATCAAATGATCTTTGGAATGTTTATATATATCTGCACCTTCATCAGCTGGACCTTATAAGCAGTAGACAAATGAATGGAATTACACTTGGAATTTCTTACTCTTCCAAATCTTTAGCATCTCAATTACACAAAGAGAAAGTGTTGCTTTCTCATAGTTCATAATGTACCATCAAAGAATAGGAAGCTCTTTGACAAGAAGGTCTTTTCCCCCTTTATATTGAGAAAGCTCATCAACTAAAGCTGTCTCTTTAAATTAGGGGCTTGTCTTTGCATCTTTGCAGGGGCAATCGTTTGTTTTACTTAGAGACAATGAAGTTCGAAACCTCCTTACAATTTACGCATTAGTGAACTCTGTTGAGTAGGTGAGAAAATGAAGGAAATGAGGCTTCTGGTCTGAGCTGTGTGTTGTTCCTATGTAATCTGAAACAGTTAGACCTCAAACCCTAGGTCTGCTCTTATTTTGATGGTCTGTCTCTGTCTCAGTCCTTAGCCTGATGGAAAAAGAGGAGGGCAGAGAATACTTTCAGGGCTGTGAAGAGCTTCCCTGGTGCCACATTCCACCTGAGCCTGCTTATTTCAGCATCCCAACACAGAATCCCTCAGGAACTGGACAATGCTAAGAGGAACAAGAAGGGGACAGACATCTCTGGGTGTGTGTGGTTTGTGTTAAGATTGGAGTAGAAGAGAAGTACATGATAGCAAAGATGCTGGTGATAGGCTCCAAGAATCACAAGGGAAATGGCCCAGAGCTCCCAGCTAGAGGACACCTCTGCTGTAAATTTCCTCCAATCCAACCATTATTTACCTAGTACCTCCTCTGTGCTGTCCTAGGCACCAGGACAAAATGATGAATAAAGCCAGGGCTCCTGTGGTTAAGGTACACTCAGATGGGGTGCACCTCTCCAGAGCCCAGAGCTGGGCAACTTGTTCTTGCCTGCATCTCAGCTTGTCTCTTCACTTCCTAAGGGGAAAATCCTATAATAAATCTCCTCCTCCCACTCCCCAACTTGAAGCTGGTGCGCGGCTTGTGGACTAGCAGTAGTAAGGAGGGAGGGACAAGCAGAGGTGATTGAGATGTGGTGACATGATTTCATTTGCCACGTTTCTCTGTTCGTGGGTGCGTCCACGTGACCACATTCCCCTAAATAAAGTTGAACAGTTCTAGGCTGCGTTCATTTGTTGAGGGAGACTGCACCAAGAGTGACCGTCTATAGCTGCAGCAGTACCCTGCTGGCTCTTCTCCACACACGACCCTAAACCCTCGAAACACGGGCATCATCCAGAGCCCAGCCCGGTGCCGAGTACATGAACCGCACAGGTAGGGGGCTTGCTCACTCTTCTGATGAAAAGGTGGGTGGGTGGTGGGGCCTTGGCAATGGCGAACCGAGCTGGGCTGGGAGGATGGGGAGTCAAAGGAGAGAAATAACTCCAAGTGTGAGAAAACTCTTGTAAGGATGGATTCTGTTTGTGCCTGTGGGATCTGCTGAGCATGCAAGGCTTTTGGGAGGCGATGTTGGACTCCAGATGGGAAAAGTACTCTGGACTGGGAGTACAGAAGCCTCGGGTTGCTCCCCAACCCAGCCTCAACCTTTAGCAAGAAGGCTTTCTTAACCTCTCCAAACCTGAGTTTCCTCATTTGAAAAAACCAGGCTCAGATTCTTGCCTGTTCTTGCTAGTAATGCAGCCGAGGGTTCACGAGAGACAATGGCGGAACTCATGGCGCACTTACTTGTGCAAGAGGGCTGTGGAATTGAGGCGCACTGACAGAGCCCGTGAGGTAGGGGTGGAGGCCTCTTCCAGAATGGGAATGGGATATGTGAGGGTGGAGGTGGGGCGTTCACCCCTGTGGCACATGCCTGCCCATGCAGCTGGGCTGTGGACACAGCTGGGGTCCGCAGGTCCACCCTTCCCTGGGCGGCTGCCTCCTTCCTTTTGGGCCAGCATTCAGTTCACATTCCTTTGTCCTAGCTGTGGCAGTGAGATCCCAACTTGCTAGATTTGGCTCTCCAGAATGCCTAGGCTCTGTCCTGGCCACCACCTCCCCAAGATGCGCCTAATCTGGGATCACTCCAGGAAAGGGAGGGGGAGGGGGGAAAGACAGTGTGAACAGTCAGGGAGGAAAGAGCTGTGTGTGCGTGTGTGTGTGTTTGGGGGTGAGGAGCTGGGGGGCATACAGCCAGGAATTCTCAGGCATCCAACCCGTGCCAAGGAAGCGATCTGAAACCCCAAGCTTCCACTCTTAATTCACAAGGGCCCCCCAACACTGTCCTTGAGGTAACAGCTGAGAGACCACGCCCCACCTGGAAAAGGGGTGGGCAAGCAGGAGGCTCACCTACCTGAAGCCCAGAGGTGATAATCCCCCAGCTTAAAACTGAGAGTGCTTTTGAGACACACAGGTTTCATCTCATATTAAGGAAGGAGTGGAGGAGGGAGGAAAAAGGCCGGGTTAGGTTGGGCAGAGAGGGCACACATACTGGCCTAGGCATAGGATGGTTCCCAGTCATTCCAAATCCTTTCTGGTAGTTTCCTCTGACAACAGTGGCAGCTGAACAAACCACTTGAAGTGGTAGAGGATGGAAGTCAGGAAGGGGAGGAAAGCACCCTGAGGGCCTTATGCACCAGATGTCCAGTATACCCTGGGGAAGAGTGGAACCAGGGAAGGGCATAAGCTCTTCCGTCCTTTTGAATCCTAAACTGTGGTCCCTTGCCTTCACAGAGCAAGGACAGGTTAATGCTACTATCTTGAAAGCAACTGTCTTTTTCTACCCCTGCTAGCAATACATTTTCACCTACCGTGAC
The DNA here is from genome assembly GCF_048773025.1 of Camelus bactrianus. Taxonomy (NCBI): domain Eukaryota; kingdom Metazoa; phylum Chordata; class Mammalia; order Artiodactyla; family Camelidae; genus Camelus; species Camelus bactrianus. The sequence goes on from NC_133575.1 coordinate 47,450,212, forward strand.
TTACAAGTGGTAATAATTTCCCTCTCACATTATCCACCACCTCCAGTTCTCATCAACAAGTAACTATCAGGACTCCAGCCCTTTGCAGGACCTGAGATAGGATTCAAAGAAGAAACAATCCTCAGTGGGGTGGTCTGGTGTGATAGAGAGGCAACCATTATAGTGATTGAGCCACTTGCCCTTTCAATTTCTTCTTCTGTATAAAGTGGTGTTTAGTTTAGCCAGAAGCTGCAGGGCTCAGTGTTCATAACACACACACACACACACACACACACACACACACACACACACACACATACACACACACACACTTATGAACTGACAACTCTTGGTACAGTCAGAACCTAAATTTTATGGTAGAGCTTAAGGATCAGCCATCACTTCTCTTTACGTCACTTAATTTATTACTTTTTCACTTGATTCTCCTTCCCCTAGACAGATTAAAATTGAACTCAATATACACCAACCAACAACCCTGATTGGAGATGGGGACGGTAGGAGTAATCTGCTAAAGAAATATATCTAGATTCAGGCAGAGAGATATTTTTACAGGTTGTTGTAGGGGAATAAAGATGTGACAGTGATCTTCAATATGTGGTTTTGAACCCTGGCTGTCCAATTTTCCTTTACAGTGTCTCTAAGTGGAGATGAACTCAGCATTAGACTAGGAAAGTGGCTAGTGCGTTGATGCCTTGACCCTCCTTAGCAGAACAGCTTCAAATAGCAGTGAGGTACCTTAAAGCTAGCCTAGGAACTACAACTCTATAAAACTTGCCTGGAGACTTAGTGCTTTAGTGCTAGGATGCTTTAAGGTCAGTGGTGTTATTTTGTTTTTGTTTTAATAACATCTTCATTCAAAAAACTTTTTTAAAACATTTTTTATTGATTTATAATCATTTTACAATGTTGTGTCAAATTCCAGTGTAGAGCACAATTTTTCAATTATACATGTATTCATTGTCACATTCCTTTCTCTGTGAGCTACCACAAGATCTTGTATATATTTCCCTGTGCTATACAGTATAATCTTGTTTATCTATTCCACAGTTTTGAAATCCCAGTCTATCTCTTCCCACCCCCCACCCCCTTGGCAACCACAAGACTGTATTCTATGTTTATGAGTCTATTTCTGTTCTGTATTTATGCTTTGTTTGTTTTTTTTCTTTTTTTTTTAAGATTCCACATATGAGCGATCTCATATGGTATTTTTCTTTCTCTTTCTGGCTTACTTCACTTAGAATGACATTCTCCAGGAGCATCCATGTTGCTGCAAATGGCATTATGTTGTTGGTTTTTATGGCTGAGTAGTATTCCATTGTATAAATATACCACATCTTCTTTATCCAGTCATCTGTTGATGGACATTTAGGCTGTGGTTTGTTACAGCCACTGTGGAAAACAGTATGGAGATTCCTCAAAAGACTAGGAATAGACTTAACATATGACCCAGGAATCCCACTCCTGGGCTTATATCCAGAAGGAATCCTACTTCAAGATGACACCTGTACCCCAATGTTCATAGCAGCATTATTTACAATAGCCAAGACATGGAAACAGTCAAAAAACTTTTTAGACACAGATTAGGTAGAAGACAGTTTTCATTATTACCTAGCTAAAGTAAAATTAAAACACAAAAATACAACCACCACCAACTACTCTTACAAATGTATATAAAAGAGAAAGTTTTAGGCCATGGAGTCTCAATTTCTATTTCTATGTTCTGTTTTTTGCAAATCTACTGAAGTAAAATCCATAAACAGTATGGGATACATTTTACCTTGGGGAAGAGTCAGAGAGGAATATGAGAGGAGGGAAAGAAGACCACAGTAGATCCTCAGAGGCAGTGGTAAGTGATTTCTCTGAGTTGTTTTTTCTAAGTTTCTGGGAACTCTTCAGATGCTGGGTTTCAGGAATGAGAAAAGAACAAGCTAATAATACTTGAACATGTGACACCAACACATGGGATTAGACTTTCACGAATGCACCTGAGGCAGCCTAGTGAGACAAGGAGTTTGGAGGCCTTATGTGTATTGAATCTGTAGCCAAATCCCTCCCCTCTGTACACAATACACACACACACACACACACACACACGCACACACAACACACTTTAGTTTGATGCATCTTTGTTGAATTCACTTTAAATCAAGGAATAAATACCTAGAATTGACATAGGAATGATTCCATCTAGGCCCTCCGACATCTTCCCACCTCAATTCTCTGTACCTCTGAATTTCTCCTTAGGGCTTAAACTAGACTAAACAGAGGAAATGGGACATGGCATTATATATACTTAACAAGAATCACTAATTGGCTTATTTAAGGGTTCATTTTATGTGTCTTCTGTTGTTCAGAAACAAATCTGTACTTTTAGTGAATGATTTGTATGGTTAATTGTGAAAGCCCTTTCTGATGCATATAATTGTTCATTCATGTAATTTGATAGTGGCAAGGATAAGAGAAGGAACTCCAGGTTTATTTCCATTCTGTGGGCTACTCAATTACATTAGTAATATTTCAGTTTTGGAGGGTAAAGCTGAGAGGCTGGGTGGATAGTTGAGTGGGGACAGTTTTAAAGGTTCTTTGAAAAGGAGTTTGCCAAAGCATGCTACTTCCCTTGATTTCCAAGGCTAGTTCAAAAGCAACTCTCTGATCCAGACAAGAACCTCATGCTGGATCATTAATCCATGACTAACTGGCAATGGAACTTGGTATTACATTCTCTGTTGCAGGCAATGTATCACTTAGAACATGCAAAACATGTTTCCCATCTTCCTAGTTGGAAGTTGAAAGTTTTAAATGTGATTCAAAATTTCCACAAACACATCAAGGGACTATCAGAAGCTGCATTTTTCAAATGGTACCCACCAAAATAGTTGTTCAAAATCGGGATTATTCTGAGCTAAATCTTGGAGTGATTGATGGGAGGATCTTTCTACAACGCTTCTGTACTGTGTCTTGCATTTTGAGCAGAAGAACATAATGTTTACAACCTCATGGACTTCGATCATTGACTATAATTTGTTTACATTTTCATAATTTTATATCACTGTCTTATTTCTCAGGTATACACCCCTAAATCTGTATCCTTTCTTTTTATCAAGATGCACCATACTTCTTGCCCTGAAGCTTTTGTAAAATCCTGCATTTAACTCTCTTGGAATTTAACATATTGTGGGGACATAGAACTTCAGATTAGGGAGAGGAGTTTATTTACTTCTTTCAATAATAATAGTATGCCAATTTATAGTAAACAGGAGTTTCTTAACATTGGAAAGTGCTTAACATCACAGTTAATTAGTAATTAGATACTCAGTTCCCAATTGTAAGGAGGGCTAGGCTAGGTATTTAATAAATTAATTACAATTATGGTAAATGTAAGCATTCCCTTCACAAAGGCTACCATTCAGAATGCCCAAAATTCAAATAGAGCCACAGAGCAGTTTTGGGGTTAAGGATAGATGGTAGTTATATAGTCAAGTCTTTTGAAAAGTATAAATTATTTTCTAAGCATAAGTTATCTTAAAATTTTTTATTCTTCTAGATTAACTCCATTATCAATGTTCTTGCACTGAAACCAGCCAATCAAGGGAACTATGTAATGGAGGTTGAAAATAGTATTGTGTCATTATATGCCACAGGTTACATGGTGTGTTTCCAGAATGACTGTTTTACCTTAGCTTTCAGATAATGTTGTCTTTTAACTAGAGTTAAAAATGCTTACCAAATTCATGCTGTTTTGTCCTAAGTTATTTTTTCAGGTTCCCAATTCTATACAACTTTAGAAAATGCTTAATTTCTTTTTAAAAAACACGTCAAGGAAAGTGCTTGTTGCCCAAGAATGTGAGTAGTACCATCAAAGAGAAAGGTTATGAAGTTTTGCTATATCACTCTTGAATTAAACCCTGCCCCAACCATTCAATGTACTATTTGTAGCTTGTGTATACTTCAGTCCTACTGGGGTTTTAAAACTTTAAATTAGCTTCAGTAGCCCAGTATTAATGGAAATTTGACTCTACTCTCTTCAAACCCAGCTCCTGAGGCTGCCTAGTAGAGATTGCTGACATTTTCCTAAAGTGAGAACACAGCCTTCCTTAAGCAAGGGAGTTATGAGGGGAAACAGTTTTATCTTGGCTTTTCTTCTAATGAGATCACCCTTCAACTTAGGATTCATGCCTGCCTTCTGGACTTCTGAGGACAATGAGAATGTTAAGCTGAATGCAACCATACAGGCTGAAGTCACTCAACTGGAGGCTACCCTCTCCTCCACAATGGCTTTGATAATAGTGCTAATAATTATTTTCTCATTGGTAACATACTGTTTCCACAAGTGGAGACTAAAGGGTTGCAAACTGCAGAAAGCGCAGGAAGAGTATCAAAGAGATCAGGATAAAAACATATTTTATAGCTCTTCTGAACTCAATTACAAAAAATGCAATAAACTAACATGTAAATTGCACCATATGTGATGAAACAACATAACCTGATGTGACAAGAAATGAAAAAAACATGAAAAAAGAAGAAAAGAAGAAACTGGACATGAAACAGTAAAAAGTGAAATAACATGAGGTAAAACCATGGGCGACAAAATTACACACTGCAAAACAACATGAAATGAAAGGAGAGGAGAGAAGAATGACAATTGTACAATGAATTCTGAAAGCAAGCATTTATGTTATAGTTGGTCTGTGCATCAATCCGTTTATTGTTTGAAAGTTGCCTACAGTCTCATTATAGATTATAAGCAACTTGGTGGTAGATTTCTTTTTGTGTTTTTTGTTTATTTTACTTTGGTATAAAGTAAAAGTGAAGCCAACACATATTTTATATCTACATTTTATTAACCTTTGGTTTGGTGATGAATGTGAGTAAATAGAAGTTCTATACTTCTCATTTAGTTATCAAGAGTTGGCAGCTGAATACACAGACAGGAATTTTGTTTAGCATCAGGCTTATAATGTCATGGTTTATTTCTTGGCTGGTAATTATCATTAATATAAGAAAAAGAAACAGAAAGACTCTATAATCATAGCATATGTAGCTGATATTTTAAGTACAGACTGTACCAAAATAAGGAAATGTGTTGAAATGTAGGCATTGTGCATTTTCAAAAGGAGGGGGGAAAAGAAAATTAACTCCTAAACAGCCAGTTACTTCATGCCCTTGAATTTGTGCTTAATAATTAATTAATATTAATTAATTAATATTAATGTTGTAGGTGTTTGAAGCACAAGTCTTCTCTGGTGAGAGTGCTGTATGTATCCCCGTTTTGGTAAGACAAAGTGTTTGTTATAATATGAATGAGACCATTGTAAAGAGCATTTAAGTCATGCTGAAAGTCAAAATATGAAACATATTAAATGATATAGATATATTGTAGAATGTATTGTGGAGTGTATCAATTATTGGATATGAAAGCAAGCAAGCAGTCATACTTTCATACTTTGTGACTCAATAAATACATGCATTACAAGAAAAATGCCAGTTTTTTTAAAAACTAGCAAAGCATTTGTCTTTGAGTAAAGTTGTCTTTCTTGAGTACTTAAGGTAGTGAAGGCTTGGGGATTGAGGCTGGTAGAAAACAATGTCTGTACATCAGTAGATGTCTGGCAAGGGAAGGAGATGGCATGAAACTGAAGGGAAGGAACTTTTAAGGGCTGAATACATAGTTTTAATGCCTCAGAGAGCAAAAATATTTATAGAGATAAAATACATAGTCTCTGTTCTCAAGGAACTTAGGTTGAGACTATGCACACTTACAAAAAAAGCTAAGAACATTTACAAAGCACATACAAGGGGCTTTACATATATAGTGTTATCTCAAATACCTCTAGGCCTCACCAGCCTGTGGATACATACACAGTCTATTAACATCAATACCCCAAACTTTTTGTTCCCACACCCACTTGCTAACATGGGACCTCCAACCTCCCTTGCAACTTCAGTGGGAGTCTCCAAAATGCAGGGTTTTGTGCAGAAAGGGAGGCAGTGGTGTTTACAATTAATATTCCAGCGATAGTCACTACATAGTTTTTTCTCTCATGCTTTGCTTCCCATTTGGCAGCATCTGCTACCTGCAAAGCTGCTGAAAGAAGCTTCATTGTTAAGCCTTGAAGGTGACACTCATTATGTGGAAGCCAAGTCTGTGCCAGTTCTTATAAATCACCATTACTTGGGATGCCAAGGTAGTGTGAGGTTCCATACAGAAGTGAAGAGAAAGACCTTTCCCCAATTCTGTGCCAGGCTTTGTCACCTGTATTTCAAAATAGTGTTGTGCTCAGCAAAATGACTCTTGTCTCCCCACCAAAACACCTGAGACTCAAACGTTCAAGGGACAAGGTTGAGAAAAACACCACACACTTTTTCTCTTTAATCTGGCTCCCTATCTCTTCTGAGACCCATATTCTCCCTCTTTTCCTCAGTTACAAAACAAATTCCTTTTTTTCCTTCCAACATCAATAAGTATAAACAGACACTGGAAGGAAGTAAGAGAGGTATTAGCCATACTATCTCAGACAACACCTCCCTTAATAAAAAGAAGTTGTTATGATATTACAAGATACAAAATAATACATGGAGTAAGAGATTAATCTAACTGATATCACTTTACAAGTATATTATTCCTATGAAAGGATTTTAAATCAGATTTTGAAGGGAAGAAAGAATATGATATGGAGAAGAGGAATGGAAAAAAGAGGATTAGAATTCTTAATGGCATAATGACATTTGCAAAGCTTTAAATATTTGAATCCCTTTTCCTCTTTTCTTTTAAAATATATTTTTATTGAAGTATAGTCAGTTTACAACGTTGTGTCAATTTCTGGTATACAGCACAATAATTCAGTCATAAAAGAACACACATATATTTGTTTTCATATTCTCTTTCATCATAAATTACTACAAGATATTGAATATAGTTCCCTGTGCTATACAGTATAAACTGGTTTACCTATTTTTTATATATTAGTTAGTATCTGAAAATCTCGAATTCCCAATTTATCCCTTCCCATTCCCTTCTCCCCCCTGGTAAATATAAGTTTATTTTCTATGTCTGTGAGTCTGTTTCTGTTTTCTAAATAAGTTAATTGGTCTTTTTTTTTTTTAGATTCCACATATAAATGATATATGGTATTTTTCTTTCTCCTTCTGGCTTACTTCACTTAGAATGACATTCTCCAGGTTCATCCATGTTGCTGCAAATGACATTATTTTATTATTTTGTATGGCTGAGTAGTATTCCATTGTATAAGTATACCACAACATCTTTATCCCGTCACCTATTGATGGACATTTAGGTTATTTCCATGTCTTTGTTTGTGGACATTTGAATGATCGCCACCCTGACTGCTGTGAGATGATACCTCATTGTAGTTTTGATTTGCATTTCTCTGATAATTAGCAATATTGAGCATTTTTTCTTGTGTCTATTGGCCATTCATGTGTCTTCACTGGAGAATTGCTTGTTTAGGTCTTCTGCCAATTTTTTTCTTCTGTCCATTTTTGGATGGGTTGTTTGCGTTTTCTCCCTTTCTCTCCTTTCTTGAGGCAAGGAGATGGTCTCTCTGTGGGGCTTCTGAGGGGCATGAGGGGTTTGCTATGGATGTAGATTGTCCACAGTGTCAGATGAAGATGAAAGTTGGGCAAACTGAGTTGAAGATCGAGGGGGAGCCTAGGCCTTTAAGCCAGAGAAGGGAATCTAAATAAGTTGTCTAATAGAGGGTAAAAAAAACCTAAGTAGACAAAATAGCCTGGAATTTAGTGAGATCTTGGAAAAACAAGTTGAGTGAGTAGGTTAGGAGTCAATCTCAGGCTAACCATTGGGTCAAGTGATGTTACCCCCAGGAGCTTTCTGCATGCTTGCCATATGTGTAAACAGTTGTAACAAAGAGAGGTGTTTTCATTGAAATGAATACAAGTTTTATTTCTCTTTCATGTAACAGTCCAGTGCAGAAGTTCCAAGCTGAATGTTGGTAGTAAGATAAGGGTAACATGGGCTTTGCTCTCTGAGACATTCAGGGATCCATGCTAATGGTGGAACTGCTGTCCTCAGCACATGGCCTTCAAAGTTGCTTCAGTTATCACAGTGCCAAGTGGAAAAGAGTAAGGAAGAGCAGGTCCTTGAAATGGCACATACCACTTCTGCCAATATTCCATTGGAAAGAACTTGGTCATATAGCCAGCCTAACCACAGGAAAGCTAGTAGTATAAGCTAGGCAGCCATATGCCCAGCTAAATGTTTCCAATGGGGAGAAGAGATTTTAGAGGACAGTCATGCAATGTCTTGTCACCAAGTGGCTTGGGGGCAAAGACCATGGTTCTTTTCAAACGATGAGCAAATGGATGCAAAATGGAAAAAGGAGTGAGTTGACTTTTTTTGGGGGGGTTGCAGAGTGTCTTCATTAGGGAATAATGAGAATGATGGGGAAGGAAGTGATAAAACCAGGTAGTTTTAAAATTTGATGCCATAGGAAATCATTTTAACTCCTTGAGCAAGGGTATGATAGTGAAATGATGGTTAAGAGTTTCTTAAATCAATACAAGATTTACTCACATATTTAAACCTGCACATCTTTCAAACACGTTTTGATGAGTTACCTAAGACAAGGCAACGTTTTAAAAATAAATCAGAATACAAGCCAGTTTGTAAGTATTAATTGAACTGGTAAGACTGGAAGCAGTTAAACTAACTGGAAGACTATTGCACTGTAAAAAATAATAAACAGAAACTTTAATTAGATAGAATTGAGAAACCAGAAGCGGGAGCTCTCACACCCTTAGACAATAAATAGCACAGCCTGATAGAAAGAAGATTCTCTTCTTTCCTGGTAAGGACTCAGCCAATGAAAAGCCATGGACTTTTTATTTACTATGATTCCCTAAACTTCCTTTTCATCTCTATAAAAGTGTTCTTCCCTTGCCATGCAAGGACTTGGCATGTGGCTCACCATGGTTGCACACCCCAAATCGCAATTCTCTGCTGATCCTGAATAAACTCACTTTGCTAGAGAAAGAACTGGCAGTCTATTTGTTTTAGGCCAACATTTTGGTGACCCACATGGGGACCAGAGAAGACCCCTGAAGTCTCCAGTGCTGGTGAGCAAATAGGTGCCGTACTCAAAAATTTAACCCATTGTGCTCATTGCTTTTCTCTCTGACCCTGGAGTTTGATGGTATAGCTTTCTCCTGGATCTAAGCTCCTGCCTTCTTTGTGTTTGAGCTTTCCAGAGTTCATTTGGGATCTATTTTAAGGTTTTACTCTTTCTGCTTTGTTCTGTATGCAAGCAGTAATTTTGCACTTCTGTCTGACTTTGAGATCAAACTGTTTCAAACTGGCTGAGAAGCTGTTGGCCCATTCTTTCAGGAACAGAGGCTGCTTCATTTAAACTGTGCTGGTTCAGCCATCAGCTCATTCCTTTGGAAGAGGGAGTTGTTCTCTAGAAGCTGGCTGAAAAATCCTTTGGCCTGGCTCCTCTGGGACCAAGCTGTTTCCTTAGATTTGAAAGGTATTGGCTTGCAAGCTGTGTGAATTGAGCTGTTTGCGCTGTAAGCTGTTTGAAAATTGTTATTCTACTCTAGAGAAAAAGCCTTTGAGAAATGAGATCTCAGGTATCTAAATATTTTGAGGGTGCCTGCCCTACTGAGTCTCCAGACAAATTTATATGTAAAAACCACTGTTCTTCCTCATGTGCATTTTAAACTAAATGGTCTGGCCTGACCTGACCAAAGGCAGTCTAGAATATCAGTAGCCATTATGAGAAACTTTTGAAACTCAATTTTCTTAAAATTGAATTGGACTACTATAGTTCGAAAATTTCCATATCTGAGTGATATACCTATTTTGATTGATATTTTGAAGCTTCTAAATGTTATCAGGAGCCTAAAATTGCCTCTCTGCAAAATAAGATTTTTAAGATTAACTGAAGCAAACACATGATTAAAGAAAGATAAAAAATGGCTTACAAAGCCCCAATCTCTTCTTCCTTGGCTTCATTTTTTTCAGGCTCAGCCTCTAGCACCTTCTTGTCTCCCTTGTGGCTGGACTCTGACTCCATCACCATCTTCCTCCTTCCCTTATGTGCTGCCTATACTTCCCCTATGCCCTCAATTACTCTATACTATTTTTCTGACTGAACTCCCATTTTCTCTGAAATTCTTGCCATTTCCTTTACCTCTGAACTTGTCAGAAACTGTTCCTTTAAAATTAAGCATTCTGAAGATCCAGACTAAACCTTTAATTACTTAGATTCCCTGGACTAAAGCTGAACCATGAACAACAGTCAAAAGATATCCCAAAGTAGCAGAATATCCTTTTTTTTAAAAAAATTACTTTATTGAATTATAGACAGTTTACAATATTGTGTCAGTTTCCAGTGTAGAGCATAAATTTTCAGTTATACATGAACATACATATTCATTGTCACATTCTTTTTCACTGTGAGCTAACACAAGATCTTGTATATATTTCCCATTGCTATATAGTATAACCTTGTTTATCTATTCTGTATATACTGGTCAGTATCTACAAATTTCCAACTTCCAGTCTGTCCCTTCCCACCCCCTCCCCCCGGCAACCACAAGTTTGTTTTCTATCTCTATGAGTCTCTTTCTGTTTTGTATTTATGTTCATTTTACTTTTTTTCTTTTCCTTCTTTTTTTTTTTTTTTTTTAGATTTCACATATGAGTGATCTCATATAGTATTTTTCTTTCTCTTTCTGGTTTACTTCACTTAGAATGACATTCTCCAGGGACATCCATGTTCCTGCAAATGACGTTATGTTGTCATTTTTTATGGATGAATAACATTCCATTGCAGAAGTATACCACATCTTTTCATCCATCATCTTTTGATGGACATTTAGGCTGTTTCCAAGTCTTGGCTATTGTAAATAGTGCTGCTATAAACACTGGGCTGCAGGTGTCTTTTTGAATTAAGGTTCATTCTGGATATATGCTCAAGAGCAGGATTACTGGGTTATATCATAAGTTTATTCCTAGTCATTTGAGGAATTTCCATACTGTTTTCCACAGTGGCTGCACCAACCTGCATTACCAGCAGCAGTGTAGGAGGGTTCCTTTTCCTACACAGCCTCTCCAGCATTTGTTATTTGTGTACTTTTGAATGAAGGCCATTCTGACTGGTGTGAGGTGATACCTCATTGTAGTTTTGTTTTGCATTTCTCTGATAATTAGTGATATAGAGCATTTTTTTCTTGTGCCTATTGATCATTCATATTTCTTCCTTGGAGAATTGCTTGTTTAGGTCTTCTGTCCATATTTGGATTGGATTGTTTGGTTGTTTCAATTTTAGGGGGATGTAATGTCCTAAAACTGTAATGTCCAACTGTTCTATTGTATCATTAGTATCTCCATTGCCTTATTTATTTTTGGTCTGGAAGATCTGTCCAGTGATGTTAATTTGGTGTTAAAGTCTCCTACTATGATTGTGTTCCCATCGATTTCTCCTTTTATATCTGTTAGTATTAGTTTTATGTATTTAGGTGCTCTTACATTGGGTGCATATATGTTAATGACTGTAATATCCTCATCTAGTATTAATCCTTTAATCATTATATAGTGTCCTACTTTTTTTTATCTGTTTCCCCTGTAACACTATATTTTATTTATTATTAATTAATTAATTATTTAAAACATTTTTATTGATTTATAATCATTTTACAATGTTGTGTCAAATTCCAGTGTACAGCACAATTTTTCAGTTATACATGAACATATATATATTCATTGTCACATTTTTTTCTCTGTGAGCTACCATAAGATCTTGTGTATATGTCCCTGTGCTATACAGTATAATCTTGCTTATTTATTCTACAATTTTGAAATCCCATCTATCCCTTCCTACCCTCTGCCCCCTTGGCAACCACAAGTTTGTATTCTATGTCTATGAGTCTGTTACTGTTTTGGATTTATGCTTTGTTTGTTTTTGTTCATTATTTTTTAGATTCCTCTTATGAGTGATCTCATATGGTATTTTTCTTTCTCTTTCTGGCTTACTTCACTTAGAATGACATTCTCCAGGAACATCCATGTTGCTGCAAATGGTGTTATGTTGTTGGTTTTTATGGCTGAGTAGTATCCCATTGTATAAATATACCACCACTTCTTTATACAGTCATCTGTTGATGGACATTTACACTGTCTCCATGTCTTGGCTATTGTAAATAGTGCTTCTATGAACATTGGGGTGCAGGTGTCATCCTGAAGTAGGGTTCCTTCTGGATATATGTCCAGGAGAAGGATTCCTGGGTCATATGGGAAGTCTATTCCTAGTCTTTTGAGGAATCTCCATACTGTTTTCCACAGTGGCTGTACCAAACTGCATTCCCACCAGCCCACTGTATGTCTTTTGACTGAAGCATTTAGTCCATTAACATTTACAGTATTTAATGATAGACGTGTGTTTATTGAGATTTTCGACTTATCTTTGCATTTGATTTGATGTTTCTTCTTTGTTCCTTTCTTCTTCCTTTTGTCGTTTGGTAATTTTCCTTTGTATTATCATGAATTTTATTTAGTTTTTGTGACTCTCTTGTAAATTTTTGGGTTGTGGTACCCTTTTGTGTAAGTCTGTTCGCCCATTACTATATCTCTAACCCATCCTACCGAAAATAAAAAAATTTAAAAAGAAAGGAAGAAAAATACTCTATATTTTATTTATTCCCTCTCCCACCCTTAATGATTCAGATGTCTTGTTTTAAAACTTCGTGTTTATTTTATTTGTAATCCATGAGTTATCACCTTTCCAGTTATGAGTTTGTCATTTCTGTAGCATCCTGCTGCTTTTCTATTTAGAATATAACTTTCAATATTTCTTTTAGCATGGGTTTAGTGTTGCTAAACTCTTGTAGCTTTTTCTTCTCTGTGAAATTCTTTATGTCTCCTTCTATCCTAATGATAGCCTTGCTGGATAAAGTATCCTAGGCTGGGTCTTTTTTTCATTCAGGACTTTGAATATATCTTGCCATTCCCTTATGGCCTGTAGTGTTTGTGTAAAGAAATCAGCTGAGAGCCTTATGGGGGTTCCCTTGTCGCTCACTCTTTGCTTTTCTCTTGCTGCCTTTAGGATCATTTCTTTATCCTTGACTCTGGCCATCTTGATTATGATATCTCTTGGTGTGGTTCTGTTTGGGTTCTTCCTGTTTGGGACCCTTTGAACTTCCTGTACTTGGATATTTGAATACTTCTCTAAGTTTGGGAAGTTTTTAGTCATTATTCCTTCAAATACCTTTTCAATCCCCTTTGATCTTTCTACCCCTTCTGGGACCCTTATTATGTGAAGATTGACACACTTTATATTATCCCATAGGTCCCTTATGTTGCTTTCATTTGTTTTTATTTGCTTATCTTGCACTTGTTCTGATTGGGTGATTTCTGTTGTCCTGTCTTCTAGGTTACTACTTCATTCCTCTGCTTATCTAGTCTGCTTTGCACAGCCTTTAGTTCAGTTTTCATCTCAGCAAATATATTTACCAGTTCTACTTTGCTCTTCTTTATAGCTTCAATTTCATTTTTGACGTATTTTACATCTCTAAACAATAACTCTTTTAGTTCCTTCAGTACTTTGATCACTCCTTTTTTGATATCTTGATCTAGTAGGATATCAATGTCTATTTCATTGATCATTCTTTCAGAGGATTTCTCTTGTTCTACTAATTGGAAATGATTCCTCTGCTTCTTCATCATGCTCATATCTCTCTGGCACTTTGGCTTATGAAGTATCAGTTATCTATTGTGGTTCTTAAAGAGTTTATTTATTTTTCTATCTAATGCCTATGTAGGAATAAAACTTTAAAAGAAAGGAGAGAGAGAGAAAGAGAATTTTAAAAGAAGGGAGAAAAAGGTTTGTATACAGTGTATAATCAATTATAGAAGAGCAATTTGAATCAGAATATCATTTGAGTTGAGACTTCTTTTTTATAAAAGAAGGAAAAAAATCAAAAAATGATATTTGAAACCTATTTATAATCAATAACAGGAGATCAAATCCAAAAGAGTTGAAAATGAAATCAAGTGGAGATTTTTAAAAAAATAATAACTACTTTAAAAGAAAGATTTAAAAAGGAATTAAAACTAGAAGCATACACAATTGTGTAGAAAGTAGAAATTAAAAAGGTAATAGAAAATAGAACAGATAAGAAAAAGATAAAATAAAGAGAATTTTAAAATGGAGGAAAATAGGTTTGAAAACTGTATAGTCAATTATAGAAGAGCAATTTCAATCAGACTAGCATTCGAGTTGAGACATCTTTTTAAAAACCCTTAAAAAAAGAAAAAAGATCAAAAAATGATATTTGAAACCTATTTATAATCAATAACAAGAGATGAAAACCAAAAGAAATGAAAATGAAATCAGGTGGATATTTAAAAAAATAATAATATTACTACTTTAAAAGAAAAAATTTAAAGGAATTAAAACTAGAAGCATATACAATTGTTTAGAAAGAAAAATTTAAAAAAGGAATTAAAACTAGAAGCATATAGAGTTGTTTAGAAAGTAGAAATTAATATGCTGATAAAAAATAGAACATACTAAAAATTATATGATAAAGAGAGAATTTTGAAAAAGGGGAGGAAAGAAAGGTTTGAAAACAGTGTATAATTAATAATAGAATAGCGAGTTGAAGCAGAATAGCAATTGGGTTGAGACATATCTTAAAAACTTTTAAAAAAGGAGAAAAGAGAAAAAATATATTTGAAACTTGTGTATAATCAATAACAGGAGATCAAAACCAAGAGAAATAAAAATGACATGACTTGGATTTTTAAAAATAATAATAACATTATTTTTAAAGAAAAATTTAAAAGGGATTAAACCTGGGAGGATATATAATTGTTTAAAAAGTAAAAATTAAAAAGGTATTAGATAATACAACAGGTAAAAACAGATTTAAAAAAGGGGGGAGGGGGTGTTCTCCTGGAGACTGTGTGCTCTCAATGAGAAGTCTGTCTGTCTTTGCCCTGTTTCGCGAACTCAGCTAGCTGTTTCCAGCGGCCCTCCATTGGTGCCCTCGTCTGTGCTGCTCCCAGTGCCTGTCCTCAAGCAGTTCACACTCCCTCCTGGCACAGGGGTCCTACCAGAAAGGCGGGGGCCACCCGCCGTCCCCTGCCGCCGATCACTCCGCAGCTCTGTGCCTCTGCGTGCTCCAACCATGCACTCCACGCAGCCGCGCACTCCGCCCCAGGTCAGCGCTCCGCTTGTGGGCCCTGGGAAAACCGCTGGACAGCCCCGTCCCTGCTCCGAGCCCAAACTCAGCTCCTTGTTTGTCCCGGCGGCGCGAACTTTTCAAGGCACCAGGGTGGAAGGATCCTATCTGACTTGGGCTGCAAACAAGTCACTGTCTGGCCTCCGAGGCTGCCGAGCCCCCAGGTGCGGATTCAGGTTTCGCCCCCGCCCCCACCTGGGTGCCAAGCGCTGGAGGTTAAGGCGGCCACCCCTGAGCCCTGCCTCTCCTAGCCAAAAACCTGTGGGTTTTCAGAGATGTGGGTATGCACCCTTCCCCCCAAGGCACATCAGTCATGCAGTTTTATGGAGGGCCCAGGTTGTTCTGCCCTGTGCACCCACTCATCCACTTTGCGCAGCACTCTGCAGTCTCCTGGGACTGCCTCAGTGCAGCCGTCCCCATCCTCCGCCAGGCTCGGGCAGCCTGTCCCGGCCCCCAGCTGCCATCTTGGGTCTTGGGCTGGGTGTCACAGGGACCCTCTGTGCCTGTTTAACTTAGTTCTGTAGGTCAAGATCTGTTCTGTACAGATCCAAGCCTTGGAGGCTCCCCCTCCGTCCCACTGGCTGCTCCGTTGGAGGGGGGAGACCCAGCGAAGGAGCGCTAGTCCTCCTTTGCCACTCCCACCCCGTGAAACTGGTCCAGCACTATTTTGCCTTTTCTTCTTTTTTTCCTTTCTCCTACCAGATTTTTGGCGTCTTTGTCTTTTGAAGAGGACGATGTTCTGTCGGAGTTCCATAGGTGTTCTGGTTGGCTGAGTGGGTACATGGATCTGACTGAGTCTTGGTGTATCTGTGTGAGAGGGTGAGCCACGAGCGTCCTACTACTCTGTCATCTTTGACTCCAACCTATTTGGGTTCTTCTTGTTTGGGACCCTCTGTGCTTCCTGTATTTGGTTATCTGATTCTTTCTTTGTGTGTGGGGAGTTTTCAGTCATGATTTTTTCAAATACCTTTTCAATCCCCTTTGCTCTTTCTTCTCCTTCTGGGATCCTTATTATGCATAGGTTGGTATGCTTTATATTATCCCATAAGTCCCTTATATTGCTTTCATTAATTTTTATTTGCTTTTTTGTCTGCTGTTCTGGTTGGGTGACTTCTGTTATCCTGTCTTCTAAGTCACTTATTCATTCCTCTGCATTGTCTAGTCTGTTTTGAGTGCCTTTAGCTTGGCTTTTATCTCAGCAATTAAGTTTTCTGTTTTAAATTGGCTCTTCTTTATAGTTTCAGTTTCCTTTTTAAAGTATTCTCTGTATTCTCTGTATTCATAATCTCTTTTAATTCCTTCAATGCTTTGATCACTCCCTTTTTCAAGTCATGATCTAGTATACTACTGAGGTCTATTTCATTGATCATTCTTTCAGGTGATTTCCCTTGTTCTTTTAATTGGGAGTAGTTTCTCTGCTTCTCCATTTTACTTATATCTCTCTGGCACAATGGATTTTGGAGTATCAGTTATCTACTGTGGTCTTAAGGGATTTTTTAAAAAAGAGGGTACATTTCTGTGTAGACTGTGCACCCCTAATTATTTTGTTCTAGAATCTGTTTCTAATATGGATGGTTGCCACTTCTTTCTTCTGTGTGTATTGGCTGTTATGTCTTTGATTGGGGGTGTGGCCAGCATTGTGGTGACTAGAGTCTTCCTTGGTTGTGTGGGGCCTCCATTTTATTCTATGGTTGTCATACCCCTGACAAGGGACAAGTCTGTTCCCCCTTTGTTGGATTAGAGGCTTCCCGACCCATT
The DNA here is from genome assembly GCF_048773025.1 of Camelus bactrianus. Lineage (NCBI taxonomy): Eukaryota > Metazoa > Chordata > Mammalia > Artiodactyla > Camelidae > Camelus > Camelus bactrianus. The sequence goes on from NC_133575.1 coordinate 47,467,192, forward strand.
TCTGAAGTACAGCGTATGGTAGGTAGGGTTGGAATGCTTTAAGTACTCTTTGTTTACTCTGCCCTTGTCCACACTTTAGCTGTAGGAATGTCAGTGCACTGCTCTGGTGTCCTCCAGATTCTCTGCCCTGAGAACTACCAGTGCAGTTCTGACTTTTGGGTCACACACCTGGATCACGTAGCTCTATCGAGTCTGCATAGTCCCTAGCACCAAATGCAGCTCCTGCACTTGCCTGTTGTGCAAGCTACATTAGCTCATCTTAGAAGCCTGCATTTTCGTGCCCCTAGCCCTCAGTGACTGCACGTTCACACTATGAGTTCACACTACTAGGTCAGCACCATCCCCAGTTCCAAACACAGCCCCTATACTTGCTCCACTGCAGGGCTTCCACCTGCTTGTTCCAGAGACCCATGGGTTGCACCAACAGGTCAATGCATTTCCAGTGCTGTGTCTGCACACAGAAAATGGCTGCACCAGCTTTCACCCCCACCATGTACAAGAAATCTGCCCCTTGCTCGTTTGTCTTAGAGGTGTGGGTCCACAGAGCACCCACAGAGCAGAAGGGTCCCTTCTGTCTGGGGCTGTAAACAAATCTCAGTCCCACCTATGAAGCTGCAGAGCCCCTGGGTAGGGATTCAGGTTTCAAACCCACTCCCACCTGGCACCTGCACATCAGTGACTATGGTAGCTGTGGCCAAGTCTCACCTCTCTTCTCTGGAGAACATGCCAGCAATGGTGCCACTGGTCTATGGAGACAAAAGCTAAGGCCCAGCCACATTGCACCCCTGCCCCCGACATGCACCAGCAGTGTTGCTTTCTTTCTTTCTTTCTTTTATTAGGTGACACAAGCTATTCTGTTCTGTATACACTCCCAGCCATGGCACCTGAGGCTGCCTCTGTACCATTGGCCCCAGTCCTCTGCCTGGCTTGAGTAGCCAGTCCCAGCCCACCCCTGCCAGCTCGCATCTAGAGCTGGGGATTGCAGGGACCCTTTGTGCCTGTTTCATTTAGTTCTTTTGGCCAAGAGCTGCAGTGCACAGATCTGAGACTCAGGGGTCCCCCCTCTGTCTCTGCTGACCTCTCAGTTGGAGATGGGGAGTCCCATCTTAAAAGCACTATTTCTCCTTTGCCTCTCCCTCTCCTCAGGACAAGTCTTGCACTAATTTCCTTTTTGTTCTTTTTTCTTTCTACCTGATTTGTGATGAATTTTGTCTTTTGAAGAAGGTGATTTTCTGTCAAAGTTCAGCAGTTGTTCTGAGTGAATGAGTGGGTTTGTGGATGTCTCTCTTGGTGTGTTCATCAGATAGGGTGAGCTGAGTGTCATTCTACTCCACCTTCTTGGTTGATCCCCTCAACCTTTTAAAATTTCAAAATATCAAGGGTAAAAGCTTTCATAGATGAAAAAGAAATATAAAAATCCTCAAAGGAAAATAATTTATCTAGCATTGTACTTTTCATCACAACACTAGATACTAGCAGAGCAATAGATTCTAAGGAAAAATAAATTTCTCCTTAGATTCCTATACTCAGCCATGTATTACATAAACACAAAACAGAATAAAGACATTGCTGATATGAAAATACTAAAAAAATTACCTCCTACAAACCTTTTCTTAGAAAATTTTTTGAGGATAAGCTCCACCAAAGCAAAGGAATTAACCACGAAATAGGGGAAGAAATGAAATTCAGGAGAGCATATATTCAACCAAGAAGAGTAGGAATAGGATACCCTAGAATGAAAACTGCAACAAGTTTAAAGTACCGTAAATGCAAAGTAAAGTAGGAGAATGTAGGGTTCCAGAAAAAGAGGCATCTAGGAAAAAAGGAATTCTAGGTAATTGGTACCATCGTTGAGACTCTGGAGTTAAGAAGGTAGATAAAACAGATTGTATTTTCAAAGATATAGCCACAGCAATATTGCTGGTTTCACATGCTTTTACAAAACCATGTTATTTGCTTCTCAAGATGTGAAGTCTATTTTCCTACCTCCTGAACCTAGCCAAGACATTGTGAATACCTTAATGAAAAGAAAGTAGGGGAAGTGACACTGATTTCTGAGGTAATGTCATAAAAGCAGATATGGCTTCTACCTGGCTCCCTGTTTCTCTCATGATGCTCAAATCCCAGCCACTATGTTGTGATGAAGCCCACAGCACATGGAAAGATTGCATGAGCTGTTATGGCCAACAGCCCTAGCTAAGGTGTCAGCTGGCAGCCAGCATCAGCCACTAAATATATATGTGCATATCTCTTCAGATTATTCCAGCCTCCAGCCTTCAAGCTACTCCAGCTGACACAAAGTGAAACATAGACAAGCTAACTCTGCCAAACTCTACCCAAATTGCAAATTTGTGAGCAAAATAGATGCTGTCATTGTTGTAAGCCAATAAGTTTTGCACCAAGTTTTGTTTTGTTTTGTTTTGGTTTTTCTGCAGCTACTATAATTGAAATAACAGACATTACAACAATGATAATAAAAAATTAATTAGATACCCTAGGAAAAATAAGCTATAAAATAAATTCTATTCTAGTATACCATTTGACTATGTAGCAAATGATATTCACCGTAAGGTAAAGACTTCCTATTTTTCAACTTTTAAAGTCAACCCATAGAAAGCTTAGAATATTTAATTACAGAACAGATTGTAAACATCGTCAATCTAGAGAATATAAAAGCATAGATGACAGAAATCAAGAAATAAAATGAGGAAATAAAATTAAGGGATAAATAGATTGGTATGATAATATCATCTTGGAAATTAGGGAATCAGATGTTCTGTATAGTTGAAGATAACTTCTGATTTATCATTGTGAAAAGACAACAGATATTGTCATAAATTTCATAAATCAAGAAATTGGGAGAGGTGGATAAGTACATTTTTATGAATATGAACATAATTACTAGAAGATATAAACTTATAGAAAATACAAAAAGGTAAAAATCCAATAGTGGAACTCATGAAGAAGACAGAAACTAAATAAAATTGTTGTAGAAAGTACCAAGTGATTCTTGAAGTGATTGAATCTAACCAAGTACAAGATAATTCATAGAAGTTTGTAATACTTTTACATACATAATTAACAAGTAATTTCTTCTAGTGTGCATATTCCTCAACAATAACTAAAGTCAAGGAGATGGAAGTCAAGAAATATATTAATTAGGGTATAAGATTTTATTTGTTTGAAATCAAATATTCATATTTTATATGAAATTTGAACAGAAAAAGTCTCCAATCACAAAAATAAACAATATATTTCATCACGATCTTGAGAAACATACATTTTTACATCATCAAAGTCAATGGGGGGTAGGAAATATATTGTGTTATCTGAAGACTAATGCTTTAATACACTTATTGTTCAATTTCCAAGTTCACCAAGGGAACTTTCATTTATGAGTCAACAAGGCAAATTCAGTTTCCATTATGCAAAAACCAAGATGATAGGGGGGAGACCAAGATGGCGGAGTAGTAGGACGCACGTAGCTCACCCTCTCCCACAGATACACCAAGACTCACATCTACGGATCCACTCAGCCAACCAGAGCACCTGTGGAACTCTGACAGAACATTGTCCTCTTCAAAAGACAAAGAAGCCAAAAATGTGGTAGGAGAAAGGAAAAAAAAAGGACGAAAGGCAAAACAGTGCGGGACCATTCCTGTGGGGAGGGAGCGGCAAAGGAGGACTGCCGCTCATTCGCTGGGTCTCCCCTCTCCAACGGAGAGGCCAGCAGGATGGAGGGGAAGTCTCCGGAGGCTCGGATCTGTACGCAGCAGCCCTTGACAGACAGAACTGTGTTGAACGGGCACAGAGGGTCCCTGCGACACCCAGCCCAAGACCGGAGCCAGCAGCTGGGGGCTGGGACAGGCTACCCAAGCTAGGCGGAGGACAGGGATGGCTGTGCTGAGGCAGCTCCGGGTGACTGCAGGGAGCTGGGCAACATGGATGATTGGGTGCACAGGGCAGAATAACCTGGGCCCTCCATAAAACTGCACGGCTGATGTGCCCTGGGGGGAAGGGTGAATACCCGCATCTCTGAAAACCCACGGAAGGTTTTTGGCGAGGAGAGGTGGGGCTCAAGCGCAGCCGCAGTATCCTCTGGCACTTGGCACCCAGGTGGGGGCAGGGGTGAAACCTGAATCCGTGCCTGGGGGCTCGGCAGCCTCGGAGGCCAGACAGTGACTTGTTTGCAGCCCAAGTCAGATAGGATCCTTCCACCCTGGTGCCTCGCAAAGTTCGCGCCACCAGGACAAACAAGGAGCTGAGTTTGGGCACGAAGCAGGGGCGTGGCTGTTCTGCGGTTTTCCCCGGGGCCCGCCTGCAGAAGCGCCGACCGGGGGCAGAGCACGTGGCGGCACGGAGCCGCAGAGCAACCCGCACGGGGAGATGACGGGTGGCCCCTAGGCTTTCCGGCAGGAGCACTGTGCTGGGAGAGGGGCGCGATCTGCCTGCCACCAGGCAATGGGAACAGCACAGATGGAGGGCACCAACAGAGGGCCTCGGGAATCAACAAGCGGAGCTCGCGAAACAGGGTGAAGACAGAAAGACTTCTCATTAAGAGCACACAATCTCAAGGAGAACACCCCCTCCCCCTTTTCTTTTCTTTCTTTCTTTCTTTTTTTTTTTTTGGTCTGTTTTTGCCTGTTGTATTTTCTGTTACCTTTTTGATTTTTGCTATTTAAACAGTTGTATATCCTCCCAGTTTTTGTCCCTTTTGAATTTTTCTTTTAAATTGTATTGTTGTTATTTTGAAAGATCCACATCGTGTCATTTTTCTCTCCCTTGGTTTGATCTCCTGTTGTTGATTGTACACATGTTTCAAATGTGTTTTTATTCCTCTTTTCTCCTATTTTGGAGCTTTTTGGGAGACGTCTCAACCCGATTGCTGTTCTGCTTCAACTTAATCTTCAGTTATTCAGTATACGCTGTTTTCAGGCCTTTTTTCCCCTCCCTTTCTTTGGAATTCTCACTTTAGAATTTTTTTTTTGTCTGTTCTATTTTTTATTACCTTTTTGATTTCTACTTTCTGGATGGTTGTGTATGCTTCTAGTTATGGTTCCTTTTTGAATTTTTCTTTCCAGACAATTGTGTGTGCTCCTAGTTTTGATTCCTTTTGGGTTTTTCTCTTAAAGTAGTTATATTGTTTTTTAAAGAGAATCCAATTTATTGCATTTTCACTTCTTTTGGATTTGATCTGTTGTTGATAGTAAAAGGGATTCAGGTGTCATTTTTTGATCTTTTTTCCTTTTTTCTTTTTTTGAGGGTTTATAAAAAGACGTCAACATGAATGCTAGTCTAATTCAAATTGCTCTTCGATAATTGACTATACACTATTTTCAGGCCTTTTTTTCCCTCCCTTCTATTAAAATTATTCTTTATTTTATCTTTTTTATATCAGTTCTATTTTATATACCTTTTTAATTTCTACTTTCTAAACAATTTTATATGCTTCTAGTTTTAATTCCTTTTTAAATTTTTCTTTTAAAGTAGTTATAGTATTATTATTAATTTTAAAAAATCCACCTATTTCATTTTCATTTCTTTTGGTTTTGATCTCCTGTTTTTGATTATAAATAGGTTTCAAATATCGTTTTTGGATCTTTTTTCCTTTTTTCTTTTTAAGGGATTTTTTTTAAAAAAAGCCTCAACTTGAAAGCTAGTCTGATTCAAATTGCACTTCTATAATTCATTATACACTGTTTCAAACCTTTTTTTGTCCCTTCTTTTAAAATTCTCTTTCTCTCTCTCTTTTTATTTTTTAAGTTTGATTTCTACATAGGCATTAGATAGATAAATAAATAAAATCCTTTAAGGACAACAATAGATAACTTATACTTTGTAAGCCACAGTACCAGAGACATATGAGCAAGGTGAAGAGGCAGAGAAACCATTCACAGTTAAAAGAACAAGAGAAATCCCCTAAAAGAAAGATCAATGAAATAAGACATCGATAGCCTACTACATCAAGATTTCAAAAAAGGAGTGATCAAAGTATTGAAGGAACTAAAAGAGATAGTGTTTAGAGATATAAAATATGCAAAAATGAAATTGAAGCTATACAGAAGAGCCAAGTAGAACTGCTAAACTCATTGGCTGAGGTGAGGAATGATCTAAAGGCTGTGCAAAGCAGACTAGATAATGCAGAGGAATGAATTAGTGACCTAGAAGACAGGAAAATAGAATGCACCCAATCAGAACAGCTATAAGATAAACAAATAAAAACAAATGAAAATAGAATAAGGGAGCTATGGGATAATATAAAGCGGGCCAATCTTCGCATAATAGGGGTCCCAGTAGGGGAAGAAAGATCAAAGGGGATTGAAAAGGTTTTTGAAGAAATCATGACTGAAAACTTCCCAAACTTAAAGAAGGAATCAGATATCCAAGAACAGGAAGCACAGAGGGTCCCAAACAGGAAGAACCCAAATAGACCCACACCAAGACATATCATAATCAAGATGGCCAGAGTCAAGGATAAAGAAATGATCCTAAAGGCAGCAAGAGAAAAGCAAAGAGTGAGCTACAAGGGAACCCCTCATAAGGCTCTCAGCTGATTTCCCTACACAGACACTACAGGCCAGAAGGGAGTGGCAAGATATATACAAAGTCCTGAATGAAAAAATGATGCAGCCTAGGATACTTTATCCAGCAAGGTTATCCTTTAGGATAGAAGGAGAGATAAAGATTTTCACAGACAAGAAAAAGCTGCAGTTTAGCAACACTAAACACATGCTTAAAGAAATATTGAAAGTTCAACGCTAAATACAAAAGCAGCAGGATGCTACACAAATGAGAAACTCACAACTGGAAAGGTGATAACTCATGAATTACAAATAAAATAAACACAAGATTATAAAAGAAGACATACAAATCATTGAAAGTGGGAGAAGGAGGCAGGAAAATATAATATATATTTTTTTCTTTCTTTTAAAAAGATTTTGTTTTCGTTAGGATGGGCTTGTGATCATGTTACTATCTGTTTAATAAAAACAGTTATAGTAATGGGCTACTAGACTTACAAGAAAGGGTAACCACAAGACAAAAACTTACAAGGGAGTCACAACAACTGAATAAATTTCATGATAATACAAAGGAAAATTATCAAATGACAAAAGGAAGAGGAAAGGAACAAAGAGGAAATACCAAATCAACTACAAAGATAAGTTCAAAATGGCAATAAATGCACATCTATCGTTAATTACTGTAAACGTTAATGAACTAAATGCTCCAATCAAAAGACATAGAGTGTCAGACTGGATAATAAAGCAAGAAACTTCAATATGCTGCATACAAGAGGCCCTCTTTAGGGAGAAGGACACATATAGATTCAGAGTGAAACGATGGGAAAGGATATTCCATGCTAATGGAAATGCCAGAAAGGAGGTGTAGCAGTACTGATTTCAGACAAAATAGACTTAAAAACAAAGGCCATAAAGAAAGACAAAGAAGGGCATTTTATAATGATTAAAGGAGTAATACAATATGAGGATAATACACACGTTAATATATATGCACCCAGTATAGGAGCATCTAAGTTCATAAAACAATTACTAACAGAGGTAAAGGGGGATATAGATGGGAATACAATCATAGTCGGAGATTTCAGCACATTAGCAGCACTGGACAGATCTTCCAGACACAAAAAAATAAGGCAACAGAGAAATTAAAAGATACAATAGAAATATAAGATCTGGTGGATATTTTCAGAGCATTACACCCCCCCAAAACATTCTTTTCAAGTGCACATGGAACATTTTCTATGGTTGATCATGTACTTGGGCACAAAAGAAGCTAAACAATTTTGAGAAGATAGACATTATCTCAAGCATCCTTACTGACCATAATGCCAAGTAACAAGAAAGCAACTATAGAGAAACAAAGGAGAAAAAAAAGGAAAGCATGGAGGTTAAACAGCATGCCATTAAAAAACCAGTGGGTCAATGATAAAATTAAAGTTGAAATTAAAAAATTACTTGAGACAATTGAAAAGACAAAAAAAGCAACACAAACAAAATTTATGGGACATACTAAAGGCAGTGCTAATAGGGAAGTTTATAGTGATACCAGCCTTCCTCAAAAAAGAGGAACAATCTCAAATAAGCAATCTAACCAACTAGTTAAAGAATTAGAAAAGGAAGAGCAAAAGACCCTAAATGGCAGCAGAAGGAAGGAAATAATAAAGATCGGGAGGAAATAAATAAAATAGAGATTAAAAAAAAACACAGAAAAAATCAGTCAATCCAAAAGCTGGTTTTTTGAAAACAAAAATAAAATCGACATACTTCTGACTAAACTCACAAAGAAGAAAAAAGAGAGAGCACAAATAAGCAAAATAAGAAAGGAAAATGGACAAGTTACAACAAATAAAATAGAAATACAGTATACCATAAAAAAATGTTATGAAAAAGTATATGGGAGCAAACTGTATAACGTAGAGGAGATGGACAAGTTTCTATCAACATACAGTCCACCAAGACTGAATAAAGAGGTAACTGAACACTTCAAGAAACCAATCACTAGAAATGAAATCGAATTAGCAATAAAAAACCTCCCTACAAATAAAGTCCAGGACCGGATGGCTTCACTGGGGAATTCTAACAAACATACAAAGAAGAACTCATAGCAGTCCTTCTCTTACTCTTCCAGATGATTGAAAAGCAGGGAATACTCCCAACTCATTTTCTGAAGCCACCATCACCCTGATACCAAAACCAGACAAAGACACTACAAAAAAAGAATTATAGGCCAATATCACTGATGAACATAGATGCCAAAATCCTCACCAAAATATTAGCAAATAGAACCCAACAATGCATAAAAAAGATTATACATCATGACCAAATGGGGTTCATCCCAGGGACACAAGGCTGGTTCAACATACACAAATCAATCAGTGTAATATATCACATCAACAGTAGAAAGGACAAAAAACACATGATCATCTCAATAGATGCAGAAAAGACATTTAATAAAATTCAACACCCATTTATGATAAAAACTCTTGCTAAAGTGGGTATAGAAGGGACATATCTGAACATAATAAAAGCTATATATGACAAACCTACAGCCAGCATAGTACTCAATGGTGAAAAACACAAAATCTTCCCACTAAAATCTGGGACAAGACAAGGATGCCCACTATCACCACTCCTATTCAACATAGTCTTGGAAGCCCTAGCCACAGCAATCAGGCAGGAGAGAGAAATAAAAGGCATCCAAATTGGAAAAGAAGTGGTAAAAGTGTCACTCTATGCAGATGACATTTTACTATATATAGAAAACCCTAAAAGGTCCACACAAAAACTACTAGAGCTGATTGAAGAATTCAGCAAGGTAGTAGGTTACAAGATTAACGTTCAAAAATCAGTTGCATTTCTTTACAGAAATGAATCAACAGAAAAAGAAAGTAAATCAATCATTTTTAAAATAGCACCCAAAGTATTAAAATACCTAGGAATAAATATATCCAAGGAGGTGGAAAACTTATACATGGAGAACTATAAACCATTGATGAAGGAAATTAAAGAAGACTGAAAAATGCAAAGATATCCCATGCTCTTGGATGGGAAGAATCAATAATATTAAAATGGTCACATTGTCCAAGGCAATCTACAGATTTAATGCAATCCCTATCAAATTACCCAGGACATATTTCACAGAACTAGAACAAATCATAATAAAATTTATATGGAACCACAAAAGACCTAGAGTTGTGAAAGCAATACTGAAGAAAAAGAAAGAGGCTGGAAGAATAACTCTCCCAGACTTCAGACAATACTATAGAGCTACAGTCATCAAGACAGCATGGTATTGGTATAAAAACAGACATACGGACCAATGGAATAGAACAGAGAGCCCTGAAATGAACCCACAAACTTTTGGTCAACTTATCTTCAACAAAGGAGGCAAGAATATACAATGGAATAAAGACAGTCTCTTCAGCAAATGGTGTTGTGAAAACTGGACAGCAGCATGTAAATCAATGAAGCTAGATCACTCCCTTACACCATACACAAAAATAAACTCAAACTGGATGAAATACTTAAATCTAAGAGAAGGTAAAATAAACCTCCTAGAAGAAAATATAGGGAAAACATTATCTGACATACATCTCTAAAATGTTTTAGAAAAAAAAAATTCTCCTAGAACAGTGTACCCAATCAATAGAAATAAAAACAAGAGTAAACAAATGGGACCTAATGAAACTTACAAGTTTCTGCACAGCAAAGGAAATCATGAGTAAAACAAAAAGTCAACCTACAGAATGGGAGAAAATTTTTGCAAATGAAACTGACAAATGCTTGATCTCCAGAATATATAAGTAGATCATATGACTTAATAAGAAAAGAGCAAACAACGCAATCCAAAAGTGGGCAGAAGACCTAAGCTAGCAATTCTTCAAGGAAGAATTACTAATGATCAATAGGCACATGAAAAAATGCTCCATATCACTAATTATCAGAGAAATGCAAATCAAAACTACAATGCAATATCACCTCACACCAGTCAGAATGGCCATCATTCAAAAATCCACAAATGACAAATGCTGGAGAGGCTGTGGAGAAAAGGGAGACCTCCTACACTGCTGTTGGGAATGCAGTTTGTTATAGAAACTGTTGAAAACATTACAGAGGTTCCTCAAAAGGCTAGGAATAGACTTCTCATATTACCCAGGAATCCTACTCCTGGTTATATATGCAGAAGGAAACCTACTTGAAAATGACACATGCACTCCAATGTTCATAGCAGCACTATTTACAATGCCAAGACATGGAAACAGCCTAAATATCCACCAACAGATGACTGGATAAAGAAGTGGTGGTATATTTATACAATGGAATACTATTCAGCCATAAAAACTGACAACATAAGACCATTTGCAGCAACATGGATGCTCCTGGAGAATGTCATTCTAAGTGATGTAAGCCAGAAAGAGAAAGAGAAATACCACATGAGATAGCTCATATGTGGTATCTAAAGAAAAAAAAAAGAAATGCAAAACAGAAACAGACTCATAGACATAAAATACAAAATTGTGGTTACCAAGGGGTCAGGGGTTGGAAAGGATAGAGTCGGATTTCAAAATGTAGAGTAGATAAACAGGATTATATTGTATAGTGCATGGAAATATTTTCAAGATCTCATGGTTGCTCACAGAGAAAAAAATGTGACAATGAATATATATGTGTCCATGTATAACTGAAAAATTTTTGCTGTACACTGGAATTTGACACAACATTGTAAAATGATTATAAACCTATAAAAAATGTTTTAAAAATAATATTTTTATTAACAGTCTAGATAATGTGGAGGAACAAGTAAATTACTTAGAAGACAGGATAACAGAAATCACCCAATCAGTAAAGCAGACAGAAAAGCAAATAAAGACCAATGAATGCAATATAAGGGACCTATGGGATAATATAAAGCAGACCAACATATACATATAATGGTCTCAGAAGGAGAGCAAAGAGAAAAGGTGCTTAAAAAGGTATTTGAAGAAATCATGACTGAAAACTTTCCAAAAAAGAAAGAAACAGACATTCAAGTACAGGTGGCACAGAGAGTCCCAAACAAGAAATACCCAAACAGACCTACACCAAGACATATTATAATTAAGGTGGCCAACATTAAAGATAAAGAAAGGATTCAAAAGGCAGTAAGAGAAAAAAAACAAAGAGTTATTTACATGGGAAGCCCCATAAGGCTTTCAGCTGATTTCTCTACACAAACACTACTTTCCAGAAGGGAGTTGTAAGATATATTCAACGTCCTGAATGAGAAAAGGCTACAACTTAGGATACTTTATCTGGCAAGGCTATCTTTAGAGCAGAAGAAGAGATAAAGAATTTCACAGACAAGGAAAAAATAAAAGAATTCAGCAATACTAAACATATACTAAAAGAAACATTGAAAGGTCTACTCTAAATAGAAAAGAAATAGGAGGCAATAGAAATGAGAAAACCATAATTAGAATTGCAATAACTACAGTGAATTGCAAGGGAATAAACATGAAGATGTAAAAAATACAAAAATAAGGAATATTAAAATCCTAAAAGGTTAAAGAAGGGAGCAAGAAAAAATCGATTTTTTTCTGGCTCCTATTTTTTTTTTTTTTTACTTCATTCTTTTTAGGATGTGTTTGAGCCTATGTGATTATCAATCAAAAGCCAACAGATAGTAAGGCATTAACATACCTGAAAAACAGGGTAACCACGAATCAAAAGCATACAATAAAGTAATGAAATCAAACTAATAGAAAAGAAAATTATCAAACCACAAAATAAAAAAACAAAAAGGAAAAGAAAGTAACAAAGAAAAGATACCATATCAATTGGAAAACAAAGTTCAAAATGGCAATAAACACATATCTATTAATAATAACTATAAATGAAAATGGACAAAAATCTCCAATCAAAAGACATGGAGAGGCAGATTGGATAATAAAATAAAAGCCTACAATATGCTGCCTACCAGAGACCCAGTTTAGAGTGAATGACACATATAGACTGAAAGTGAGATGATAGAAAAAGATGTTTGGTGCAAGTGGAAATGACAAGAAAACAGGAATAACAATACTCATATTAGACAAAATAGACTTTAAAACAAAGGCCATAAAGAAAGATAAAGAAAGACATTTTATAATGATTAAAGGAGCAATATAAGCTGAAAATATTACACTGATTAGCATGTATGCACCCAATATAGGAGCACCTAAATATATAAAACAAATACTAACAGGCATAAAGGAAGAAACTGATAGCAATACAATAATAGTAGGAGACTTTAATACCCCACTAACATCATTGGACAGGTCTTCCAGACAGAAAAACAATCAGGCAACAGAGATACTAAATGACACAACAGAACAGTTGGACTTGGTTGTTACTTTTAGGACATTAAATCACCCCCAAAAAGAATAAATATTCTTTTCCAGTGCTCATGCAGCTTTCCCTAGTCTAGACTATATACTAGGGAACAAAAGAAGCCTCAACAAATTTAAGAAGATAGAAATGTTTCTAAGCATCTTCCCTAACCACAGTGAGATGAAACTAGAAATCAACACACAGAAAAACAAATTAGAAAAAGATGACAGCATGGAGACTAAACAGCATTCTACAAAAATACCAATGGACCAATGATGAAATCAAGGAAAAAATTAAAAAATACTTTGAGAAAAATGACAATGAAAACACAACCACACAAAATATGTGCGATGCAGCAAAAGCAGTCCTAAGAAGGAAGTTCACAGTGATACAAGCCTTCCTCAAAAAAGAAGAAAAATCTCAAATAAACAACTTAAGCTACTACCTAAAAGAATTACAGAAATAAGAGCAAAAACCTCCTGAACTCAGCAGAAGGAAAGAAATAATAAAGATCAGGGAGGAAATAAATAAAGTGGAGATCAAAAAACAATAAAACCAAGAGATGTTTTTTTGAAAGTTTAAAAAGAAACCTGAAAAACCTCTGGCCAGGCTCACCAAAAAGAAAAGAGAGAGTACACAAATAAACAACATAAGAAATGAAAATGGACAGGTTACAACCAACACCACAGAAATACAAAAAATCATAAGAGAATACTATGAACAACTATATGTCAATAAATTGGACAATTTAAAAGAAATGGACAAGTTTCTGGAAACATACAGTCCATCAAAACATAATCAAGAAGAAATAGATCATCCCAGCAGGCCAATCACTAAAAGTAAAATAGAACCAGCAATAAAAAACCTCCCTGCACACAAAAGTCCAAGACCACATAGCTTCACTGGGGACTTGTTTCAAATATACAAAGAAGAGCTCGTACCAATTCTTCTTAAACTCTTCCAAATGATTAAAGAGGAGGCAACACTCCCAAACACATTCTATGAAGCCACCATCACCCTGATACCAAAGTAGACAAAGACTCTACTAAAAGGGAAATCTATAGGCCAATATCTTTGATGAACAAAGATGCAAAAATCCTCAACAAAATATTAACAAACAGAATCCAACAACACCTAAAAAAGAGCATCCAACATGATCAAGTTGAGTTTATTCCAGGAACACAAGGTTTGTTCAAGATATGCAAATCAATGTGATATAGCACATCAACAAGAAAAATGACAAAATCACAGGGTCATCTCAATAGTTGCAAAAAAAGCATTTGATAAAATTCAAGACCCATTCATGATAAAAACTCTTACCAAAGTGGGTATAGAAGGAGCATAACTCAACATAAGAAAAGCTGTTTATGACAAACCTACAGCCAGCATAATATTCAACAGTGGAAAGCTGAAGGCCTTCCCCCTAAAATCTGGAACAAGACAAGGATGCCCACACTCACCACTTCTATTCAACATAGTCTTGGAAGACCTAGCCATAGCACTTAGAGAAGAAAAAGAAATAAAAGCAATCCAAATTAGAAGAGGTAAAATTGTCATTAAATGTGGATGACATGATACTATATATAGAAAACCCCCAAAATACACACAAAAACTACTAGAGCTAATTGAAGAATTTGGCAAGTTAGCAGCATACAAGATTAACATACAAAAATCAGTGGCATTTCTTTATGCTAACAATGGAATATCAGAAAAGGAAAGTAAAGAAACAATCCTGTTTAAAATTGCATCAAAAATAATACTTAGGAATAAATCTGACCAAGAAAGTGAAAGACATATGTGGAAAGCTGCAAAACATTAAGGAAATTAAAGATGATTTAAAAAAATGGAAAGGTATCCTATCTTCTTGGATTGGAAGAATTAATATTGTTAAAATGGCTGTACTATCCAAACCAATCTACAGATTTAATGCTATCCCTATCAAATTACCCAGGATATTTTTCACAGAATTAGAACAAATAATCCTAAAATTTATATGGAATCACAAAAGACATAGAATTGCCATAGCATTACTGAAGAAAAAGAATGAAGCTGGAGGAATAAATCTCCCAGACTTCAGACAATACTACAGAGCTACAGTAATCCAAACAGTAGGATATTGGTACTAAAACAGGCATATGGATCAATGGAACAGAATAGAGATTCAGAAATAAAACCACAGTCTTTTGGTCAATTAATCTTTGACAAAGGAGGCAAGAACATACAGTGGAGTTAAGACAGTCTTTTCAGCAAATGGTGTTGGGAGAACTGGACAGCTGCATGTAAATCATTGAAGTTAGAATACTCCCTCACACCATACACAAAAATAAACTCAAAATGGATTAAAGGCCTAAATATAAGACAAGACACTATAAACCTCTTGAAAGAAAACATAGGCAAAACATCACACAACATAAATCTCAGTAATGTTCTCCTAAGGCAGTCTACACAATCCATAGAAATAAAAGCAAAAACAAACAAATGTAACCTAATTAAACTTATAATCTTTTGCACAACAAAGGAAGCCATAAGCAAAACAAAAATATAGTCCACAGAATGGGAGAAAATATTTGCAAAAGATGAGATTGACAAGGGCTTAATTTCCAGAATATATAAATAGATCATACAACTTAATAAGAAAAACAAACAAGCAAACAATCCAATCTAAAAATGGGCAAAAGACCTAAACAAGCAATTCTCCAATGAAGACATACAAATGGCCAAAAGGCACATGAAAAAATACTCAATATTGCTTATTATCAGAGAAATGCAAATCAAAACTCCAATGAGGTATTACTTCACACAAGCCCGAATAGCCATCATTCAAAAGTCCACAAACAAATACTGGAGAGGGTGTGGAGAAAAGGGAACCCTCCTTCACTGCTGGTGGGAATGCAGTTTGGTGCAGCCATTATGGAAAACAGTATGGAGATTCTTCAAAAGACTAAAAATTGACTTACCATATAATCCAGCATTCCCCTCTTAGGCATATATCCAGAGGGATCCTTAATTCAAAATGACACCTGCACTCCAATGTTCATAGCAGCACTATTTACAATAGCCAATACATGGAAACAACCTAAATGTCCATTGACAGATGACTGGATAAAGAAGTTGTGGTATATGTATACAATGGAATAATACTCATCCATAAAAAATAATGCCATTTGCAGCAACATGGACGGACCTGGAGAATGTCATTCTAAGTGAAGTAAACCAGAAAGAGAAAGACAAATACCATATGATAACAATTATATGTGGAATCTTAAAAAAAAGTCAGACAAACATTTAGGAAACAGAAACAGTCTCACAGACATAGAAAACAAACTTGTGGTTATCAGTGGGGGGAAGTGGGGGAGGGATAAATTGGAAGTTTGAAGTTTGCAGATACTAACTACTATATATAAAATAGATAAACAACAAGTTTATACTGTATAGGACAGGGAAGTATATTCAGTACATTGTAGTAACTTATGGTTAAAAGGAATATGAAAATAAATATTTGTATGTTCTTATATGACAGAAGTATTGTGCTGTACAACAGAAATTGACAGAACATTGTATACTTACTATACTTTAATAAAAATATATTAAAAAAGATTGTTTTATTGATTACATTTTATATAATATTATTTTTGATGTACTGGATTAAATAAAATATATTCTTAAAATTACATTCACTTGTTTCTTTTTTCTTTTTAATATGACTACTAAAATTATTGTTACATATATGATTAGCATTATATTTATATTGAATTTCACTGTTCTATAAATTTTTGACAACATCCATGTTTAAACTAAACTTTACAGTCTCATGAGGGTGTGTATGTGGGGAGGGGATGTTTGAAGTGATTCTTTGTAATTAATAGAGAAGAGGGTTCTGCTTAATCACTACTCCTGGGGACTGGTGACAGCAGAATCATATAAGTACCAAAGTCAAATAAGCACTATAATTTATTACTCAATCTCATCTTTTTCATTTGTTCTTTCTCTCACCCGAGTTTGTCCAAAGTAGCTAGCAACAAGCCAGATTGAATGGTTAGAACTTTTAACCTCCTTTCTTAGCTTTTTCCACCCAGGTTTCCCCTGCCAGTGACAACAATGAACAGATAAATGGTCTAAAACTGAACTACAAATTGGAAGAGTAAAATCCAGCCACCAGCACCCTGGATCATCCACACCCAGCAGAATCCCCACTTTGGAAAATCTCTCTCTTCCTGGTAAGTGATTTTACACAGGTAGCCAATTCCCCTGGCAAAGTCCCATGCTGGGTTATCCTAGGAGGGAAATAGAGAAGTAGAAGACATGCCATCTGCCCTTTAGGAGATTATAATAAGGTTGTGAAACAAAACCAATGTGTGTGTGTGTGAAAATTTAAATAAGAACACAGAATAGTCATCCAAGAAATGTTGGACAGAGTATGATTAATTCCAAGAAAATTTCCCAGAGATAGTGCTGTAGGAATTCAAATTAGTCAGCTGTAGATGAGACAGGAAAGAAGAAGCTGGGGATAGCCATTCAAGAAATAACACAGCAATTAATGCCAAGGTGGCAGAAAATTCAACTCTCAACAGGCCTGGAGGCCCAAGATGGTGGAAGATTTGACTTCTAGTAGATCTTGAGCTTCATTATACGCTCATTGTAATACATTATCATGGTAAATGGCATTCCTGCAGGTGCCATGACAGTTCTGAGGCTAACCATAAAAGGTCAAAAAGTGAGTGGTGGCCCAGTTCCTGGAATTCCCATTCCTTCCCCAAAATAGTTGGTATAATTCTCCCACTTGTTAACATATGAAGTTACTGAGCCCATAAATATTAACAACCCCCACACCTCATGGCCAGTCTCCCTTCTGAGACAGACTGTACTCTATGTAGTGTGTACCTATTTTTTACGGCACCCAGCCCCTACACTTTGTGGCCTTTCTCTTGTCTTCTGAAACAGCCTTCTCTCTGTCTATGGAGTACGTATCTTTCTGAATAAATCTACCTTTACTAAACTGTAACTCACTCTTGAGATCTTTTCTGCATGAAGCCAAGGACCCACCCTTGGCGGAGTGTGTCCCAGGGACTCAACCAAGACCTGGAACATGGCCATCCTCTCCTCCACATTTATTTTTCCTGTATCATAAGGGTTGAGCCAGGCAGAGAAAGCTTCCTCAACTGGAACTGGATTTTGAAGGATGTGTGTGATATTATAAAATCTTAAATTTCCAGAGTTTGAAGGGGCCTTAAAGACATAATGAATTTCTCATTGTACAGTTAAGGAAACAGGCCCAGAGAGAGAAAGATCTCATAGTAATTTAGGAAGAAGTTGGGATTACAACCAAAGATTTTCCAGTTCCCAGACCACTACTCTTCCCTCCATTTCCTAAGAAATGAAAGATAGTGTTCTAGGTGTAACAAAGGCATAAAAAACCGAATGCCTGAATACTCACTCCCCAATCTGCACCCCTTCCCAACACACACACACTCACATACACACACACACATCTCCAAACCTGATCTGAGATCTCCCTTTCTTTTCTCCCCAAGACTATGTTAATGTAGCAAGTGAATCAGATAACACCAAATTCAAATTACAGGTGAAACACCAATTCCTTTTTATTTAGTTAGAAATGGGCCATGTGTTGACGAATGGCCTCTCTGATGTAACCTGCCATCTCAAAAGCCTTGAGGTTGAGAGGCCCTCCTTCTGTTCCTTTTTGTCCCACCACCACAAGGTATACAGACTCGATCTGAACTACTGTCACTGCCTGGCTGCCCCGACTCTGGCCTTTGGTGCGGAGGTCCATGGTGTTGTTGCCTTCAGTGTACAGGTTGTCCCTAATCAACAAGCATTTGGTCCCTGCAAGGGTGATTCCCTGAAGAAACAACTTCTCTCTCCCCTCTCTCACCAGCAAGACTTGAATTTCTTCCTGGGTTAACTGGAACAAGTTGCCTTCAGGATAAGATGCTAACAACCAGGGTGGGGAATTGGTGATTATTGCTGCATCACAGCACATGCCAGTCTGTAGGAAGAGGGTGAGGCAGTCTTGCCAGACTTCTTTACTGATATCCCCTACACACTGCATGATTCAATTTAGCTGTCTCTAAATGATGAATAAAATGCTTTCTAGCAAGTTGGTCTTCAAAAGAAATTGCTGGTAGTTGGCTCAAGATGACTGATAAGCTAAGACTGAAATAAGCTAAAAATACAATCTGTTTCTGATGGCCTCTCCCCAGCAGCAAGGTAGGGAGGTCTTGATGAATTGTATGAAGTTATGTCTCAGCTGCCCTGTGCTGTGATTTATCAAGCTACCTCTGGAGCAGGAGTGAGGTCACAAAGGCTCTGTGACTTTTTAAATAGGCATCATCTACCACATCATGGATGACCTTTGGCAGTAGCTTACTGAGGCTGTATTTCTGCTAGTGTGATAGTGGGGCAAAATACACCTACTTACTTCCCTAGGATACCATCGGAAGCATACCAACCCCAATTTAAAAAAGCTCTCAAAGTAAAACATAAATGGGCAATAATTGAGTTAGAGGTTTGGATATAAAGTAGGACATGTGAGATTTACTGTGGCAACTAGTATCTCAGATGTTGACTAATCTGAGATCTGAGCTCTAGGTACAAAGCCAAAAAGTCAACAGGATCACTGGTTTACAACTTCTTTTGGATGACCATAAGAGCCTCCTAATGATTTCCTTGACTCTAGATTCTTTCCTTCTAGTTTATCTTCTGACCCACACCAACTGTGAGTGTAGAATAATTCATTTTCATCTAGTCATTCAACAAGTATCCATGAAGAATTCACTGTGTGCCAAGTACTTTTCTAGGCATTGGAGTACAGTAGTGAACAGAGAGAAACCTCATGGAGTTGGCATCATAATAGGAGAAGACAAATAATAAATCGATAATAGTATTCCCTTCACTGAAATATGAGTAATACTTTCTTCTTCCATATTTTCCCTCTTAGTCCAAGGCTTTCTCTACTCCTCTGGGAGTCCAATCTGATTTGTGACTCTCCTGCAACCTTTGGCAAACCACCATCTGTGCCTCTGAATTTAACTTAGCTCCTCTGAAATTTACTTCCTTTAAGGAGGAATTGTTGGGAAGAATGACTAAAGTTAATGGTGGAAAAAGTCAAGGATAGCTTAGAAAATTCATGTATTCAACAAATATTTATTGAATACTTACTGTGTGCCAGGTCTGTTCAAGACTTTGGAGATCAAGTAGTAAAAACAAACAAACAAACAAAAAAAAAAAACAAAAAACTCCCTCCCTTTATGACGCTGACATCCTAGAGGGGAGAGACACATAATTACTGACAAAGACATTTATAATATGTCAGGTGGTACTGATAACTATGAAGGAAAGGGGTTAAGAGGGTAGAGAATGCTGAGGAAGAAGTGATCATGGTTTTATTTAATATATGGTGCTCAAGTAAGGGTTATCTGATATGATGACATTTGATCAGAGACATAGCAGAGATGAGGGAGTGAATATACAGATATCTGATTGAAAAGCATCCTAGGGCAAAGGGAACAGCAAGTGTGAAAGCCCTGAGGCAGGAGGATATCTCATACATTTGAGAAACAGAAAGAAGATCAATGTGATATAAGCAAAGAGAGAAAATGGCAATAGAAGATATAGTTAGAGATAAACTGGGCTTAGATAATATGTAGGGGTTCATAGGCCATGATTAAGGATTTGGCTTTTACTTTGAGATGGGAAGTCACACGCAGATTTTAAGCAAAAGACTGACATCACTATAGATTCTAGAATCTAGAATATGCTATGTATAGAATAGATTATATGGAGACCAGGGCCAAAACACGGAAACCAGCCTATGACAATAATCCAGGCAAGATAAATAGGGGTTTGGG
The DNA here is from genome assembly GCF_048773025.1 of Camelus bactrianus. NCBI lineage: Eukaryota > Metazoa > Chordata > Mammalia > Artiodactyla > Camelidae > Camelus > Camelus bactrianus. Next base: position 47,487,926 of record NC_133575.1, read on the forward strand.
TCAGAATACAGGGGTGAGAAGTGGTTGGATTTGGAGACTATGTTGAAAGAAGAGTTAATAAGATTGGATGATTTGTTGAGTATGGGATATGAGAGAAAGATGATGTCTCCAAGGTTTTTGGCCTAAACAACTGGAAAGATGGATTTGCCATTTTCTTAGATGAGAAATACTATAGGAAGACCAGATTATAAAGGTAGAAATCAAAAGTTGTGTTTTGGATAGGGTAAGTTTGAAATGCCTCTAAGACATCCAAATAGACATGTCAGTGTGCTGTTGGATATTATGTAAGTTTAAGAGTTCAGAGGGCAGATCAGGACTGGAGATAAAATTTTGGAAGTTGTTTGCAAATATATGGTATTTAAATGCATGAGGAGAGGACCAAGGTCTAAGTCCTGACAGCATTCCAACATATAGAAATAGTTACCTACCTATCTCCCTATAAGGGAGAAACAGCAAAGAAGATTAGGAAAGAGATGTCAGAGAAGTAGAAATGAGAGTAGTGTCCCCAAGTTAAAAATATATATCAAGGGGAAGGGAGTGATCAAATACTGCTGAGATGACAAGAAGTCTGATGATTACCCAATGGATTTTGCAGCATGAAGATTACTGGTAAACTTGACAAGGGCAATTTGGTGGAATGGTGGGAACAATACCTGATTAGAGTGGTTTCAAGAAAGAATAGGAGGACAAGAAAAGAAGTGGAGTCAGATAATTAATTTAGACAGATCTTTGTATGAGTTTTGCTACAAAGTGCAACAGAAATGGGGGGATGGTAGATGGGGAGAGGAATGAGGGTCAAGAAAGAATTTCTTAAAGTTGGAAATATTATACTATGTTCTTTTGCTGGTGGAAATGATCGAGGGACAACCGAGTAGGTGAGGGACAATAAAATTGAGTGGGCAAATGGAGGAGTTGCCTTAGGAAGTCTCAGGGGTAGTTGATTCATTGAAGGAAGATTATATGGGTTCACATGCAGGGCAACAATTAGATTTTGTTGTGGGAGGATGTGGAAGTTCCTTTTTGATGGCTTCTATTTTATCAGTGAACTAGGAAGCAGGGTAATCATCTACGAGACAGGAGAAGAGCAGACTTGTTTAATAGTTGAGTTGAGGAAAGGAAGGTAACCACCAATATTCATCGTGCCCTTATGATGTTCCTGGCACCTGATATATGTTACCTCTTTGAATGCTCAAAAGCACATTACTAGAACAGGCTTATAGATGAGAAAACAGACCCAGAGAGGTTGTATAACTTGCCCAGGGTCATGTACCATTGGCAAATAGCTGAGCCAAAATTTTAACCTGAAGAACACACTCCTTTTAACTATTCCAAACAGCTTGGAAATGAAGTTTGAGTCTGAGCAACTGGGTGTATGGTATAGGGATAATAAAACTTAAAGAGCAAGTGGCAGAAGTGGGAGAGGGCAGGGGGTAGGAGGGTGTGTGAAAGATGAGGAGTCTTTTTTCTGCCATGATGCCTTTAATGTACTAGCAGCAACATCAAAGTGGGACTCTCAGGGAAGAGTTGGAAGTTTCAAACGAGCTCAGGAGAAAGAAGACAGGACTTGAGATGGAAATTTGGGAGTCCCCTATCAGAGGAAAAGGATTAGACTTAAAGATTAGATCTAGATTACTAAAGGAAAGAAAATACAGAGAGTAGAGGAATGAGGACAGAATCCAGGGAAATGGATAAAGAATGGCAAGAGGAATTGGGAGGAAGACAGAAAAGGAACAGTTAGGGACGAGGCAGTGAGCCTGCTTTATAACAAAGGCCAAGGGAAGAAAGAGTGTCAAAAAGAAAGTGAATCAACAGTGTTAAACACTGCAAAACAAATAGAGATTGAGCACAGAGAAAAGCTATTGGTTGTAATTGGAGTTCACGATGATTATAAAAGACCCAAATAAGAGGAGCAGTTAGCATGGAGTGAGTATGTTCTGAAGACTTGGAGAAAATGATGGGAGTAGACTATCCTTCTGAGAGGTTTGACAGTAAAAGGACTGAAAATCACAGAATGACAGCTCAGGGGATAACTGGGTCATGGACTGAGGGAAGGGCTTTTAGGCTAGGGTAAAAGGCAGAATATGATGAATGAGTAGTTTAGCAAATGTTATGGATGCTCAAAGAAGAAAGAAATCACTTTGTAGGGGAGGTGAGATTGCAAACCATAATACCACAGTAGCAGAACTAGAAATGACCCTAGAGATTGTGACCAATACCCTCATTGTAATCTTGGGCAACTTAAGGCTCAGAGAGGTGACATGATTTGCCCAAGGTCACACAGCAAGTTAGTGGTAGACCTGAAAGTAAAACCCAGGTTTTCCAACTCCCAGACTGTTCTCTTTTCCATCACAAATCTGATTCAGAGTACATAACTAAATGACTGCACCTCATCTGAGAAGTGCTCCAGTGGGTCCTTGATCCTTACCTGTGATGACAAAAATTATGAGACTACTGTAATAGTCCAGGCCTTAGCTAGGTTGATGGCAGTAGACTTGTAAATGACAAAAGTGAGAGGAGGATATGCTTATAAAGCATTTCAAAAATATTTTACAATGACTTGCTCAAGGTCTTACAGGAAGCTCTTCTGAAACTCAGTTATCACCATATGCTATCTCTGTAGGGTGCCATCACTATTAACTTTAGAGAGTAATGGAATGATATTGGTGATTAGAATATTTACAACATCATGGGGTGTGAGAAGGGTGGCAGTACTCAAGTCTGGGACTTGAGAACCCCTAGGCTGGGCCAATTGTGTTGTCTGAACCAAAATAATCTGTTTTTTTTTTTAAGCCTAAGAAAATGGAAGCGGTCCTAGAAATATTTGTGAGCCTAATATGTCACTGTTCTGTCTCTTGTCTCCATTCCTAGTAGTTTTCCCTTTAAAACATTTTGTAAAAGCCACAATTGCTGGATTTTAAACCAAGTGCTCTTAGAGAGCTAAAATGTATAGTTAGCACAGTTTCCTTTGCATTTTGAGAAGCTCCCCCAAAGAAAAAGGGCATTTGCCAGGAAGCAAGAAGGAGGAAGCGGCCACGAGCGAAGTGTCGCGATAGGAGATTAGGCGAAGATCAGGTGAGGAGAGCTTGATCCAGGACAGGGAGGGCAGAGCTGGAGCCCAGGTTGGGAAGGACGCAGCTGCAGTGGGTTGCGGCAGAAAAAGCAACAGTGGCGCTGGCCTGAGTACCACCGAGAGATTCGGGTGGTGGGAACCACAGTCATGGACCTTATCACGGTGCCCAAGGTAAGGAGAATAGTTAGGCGAGGCTAGGAACCGCGGGCTCCCTCTCGGTACTCAGCCGCGAGTCCAGGCACACCCCCTTAAACCTTTTCCGTGTGCTCTTTGATGCCCTCTTCCGCGCCCAACCTGAGTTCTCTTTCTGGGATTTCGCTCCCTTTCAACCAAACTGAGCTCTCTTTTGGGACTTGCCTCTGGGCTGCGGCGGCTCGGAGGAGAGATGGTCTGCGTCAACCATCCTTTCACGCGACGGCGGGTCCCTCCCTGCTCTGTCCCTCCGACCGCAGCTCTTCCTGGCCCTGCAGCCTTTACCTCATACACCCTCTTAATCCAACCTTTTATACACACTCGCTGCACTTGTAACAGCCTTTCTTGAGTACGCCACATGGCATCTCCTCGAGGAAAGTTACTTCCTTTATCCAGCTTTTTTCTATCCTCCTCTTGACTACCTTTGCCCCTAACCTGCACTGATGGCTGCCTGCCCAGACCACCACTACCGGCCCCACCCCAGCTCCGGCATGCATGTGTGGGTTTGTGAGGCAAAAGCATCTGTCCAACCCCAAGCCGGGCCATGGGAAAGGAAGGACATGTAGCAGAGTGGACCTGATCCTGCTCAACTAGGAAGAAAACCCCAGGAGTTTGTATTGCTAGGCCAGTTGGCCTCCGTGTACAGCTGACCCCTCATTTAGAGACTCTTCTGCTGATTTTCTTTCCAGACCCTACCTTTCCCTCCTCAACTCTAGCCTCTTTTTATTCCAATTCCACCTCCCTTCTGTCAATTTTCTTTCTACCATATGAGGCTGAGGATCAGGGAAGAGTTACAACTAGTCTCTGCTTAATTTTTTTCTATTGATCATAATGGATATGGCCCAGGCTAACTGAAGTCCACATAAAAACCCAGTGTGTTGTAACCAATTAAGAGCACAGAATTTTAAGCTAGAAAACTTGAATTAGAATGCTGGTCCCTTCAACTACTAGCTGATGACTTTAGACAAATTATTTAACCTCTCTGAGACTTTCTTTCCTCCTTTACCAAGTGAGGATCACGAAATTTGCTCTGCTCACTTCATGGGGTGGTTGTAAGACTAAATAGAAGGATGTGTGTGAGAGCTTTTTTGTAATATCAACTGTAAGGATCACTAACTATAAGAGGCAAAAAGGCAGTTTATTTGGGATCTTAGAATTGCAATTCACGGATCACAGAAAATTCGGAAGAAAGCAGAATAGTGTCCCACTGGAAGAAAATGGGTTGGGATTTTTACAGAAAAAGAGGGAAGTCACTGTAGACTTAAACAAGTTGTTTACCAAGAATTTGAATTGAGGGTAAAACTATTCTATACATAAGATTGAGTTATGGGATACATCTCATTCATTACTAAGGAAAGGTATGTTTTCTTAGGCTAGATAAAGTCCAGTTCTCAGCATTATTCTCTCCTTTTAGCAGCTTAGCAAATATTCAGCGGTTTTAATACAGAATGTTCAGCAAAAGTCCACCCTGGACAGCTAAAGTGGAGGTCCTCAGGTTATGTCTCAGTCATTCCTGACATTTTTTTTCCGCATTTCCCCCCTTTGCCCATGATTTTTACTGAAGAAAACATCATTGGAGCAATTCTTAGTCCCATGTAGCCAGAGTGGCTAGGATGACTGCTCTGGATACATGAGTCCCTTGGAGGGCAGTAGTGTGAATGAATCAATAGAGAGAATGGAAAATTCATTTGAGTTATCATGATGTTGTGCTACCTCAAGTATACCTATTTGCATGAACGTCAACTGAGCAGTAGAATGGTTAAGTATAGAAGTAATCAATGTAAGCAAGCACATTATCAATGTAAAGAAGCTGGCTACAATTTTTTAAAACATTTTTTATTGATTTATAATCATTTTACAATGTTGTGTCAAATTCCAGTGTTCAGCACAATTTTTCAGTCATACATGGACATATACACACTCATTGCCACATTTTTTTCTCTGTGAGCTACCATAAGAACTTGTCTATATTTTCCTGTGATATACAGTATAATCTTGTTTATCTATTCTACAATTTTGAATTCCCAGTCTATCCCTTCCCACCCTCCACCCACCTGGCAACCACAAGTCTGTATTCTCTGTCTATGAGTCTATTTCTGTCCTGTATTTATGCTTTGTTTTGTTTGTTAGTTTGTTTGTTTTTGTTTTTTAGATTCCACATATGAGCGATCTCATATGGTATTTTTCTTTCTCTTTCTGGCTTACTTCACTTAGAATGACATTCTCCAGGAGCATCCATGTTGCTGCAGATGGCATTATGTTGTCGGTTTTTATGGCTGAGTAGTATTCCATTGTATAAATATACCGCCACTTCTTTATCGAGTCACCTGTTGATGGACATTTAGGCTGTTTCCATGTCTTGGCTGTTGTGAATAGCACTGCTATGAACATTGGGGTGCAGGTGTCATCTCGAAGTAGGCTTCCTTCTGGATATATACCCAGGAGTAGGATTCCTGGGTAATATGGTAAGTCTATTCCTAGCCTTTTGAGGAATCTCCATACCGTTTTCCACAGTGGCTGCACCAACCTGCATTCCCACCAGCAGTGAAGGAGGGTTCCTTTTCCTCCACAGCCCCTCCAGCATTTGTCATTTGTAGATTTTTGAATGATGGCCATTCTGACTGGTGTGAGGTGATACTTCATTGTAGTTTGATTTGCATTTCTCTGATAATTCTTGATATGGAGCATTTTTTTCATGTGCCTATTGATCATTTGTATGTCTTCCTTAGAGAATAGCTTGTTTAGGTCTTCTGCCTATTTTTGGATTGGGTTGTTTGGTTGTTTCTTCTTAAGTCGTATGAGCTGCTTATATATTCTGTAGATCAAGCCTTTGTCGGTTTCATTTGCAAAGATTTTCTCCCATTCCGTAAGTTGACTTTTTGTTTTACTTATGGTTTCCTTTGCTGTGCAGAAGCTTGTAATTTCATTAGGTCCCATTTGTTTATTCTTGCTTTTATTTCTATTACTTGAGCGGACTGTTGTAGGAGAACATTTTTGAGATATATGTCAGATAATTTTTTGCCTTTGTTTTCTTCCAGAAGGTTTATTTTACCTTGTCTTAGATTTAAGTATTTAATCCAGTTTGAATTTATTTCTGTGTATGGTGTAAGGGAGTGTTCTAGCTTCATTGCCTTACATGCTGCTGTCCAGTTTTCCCAATGCCATTTGCTGAAGAGACTGTCTTTATTCCATTGTATATTCTTGCCTCCTTTGTTGAAGATACGTTGACCAAAAGTTTGTGGGTTCATTTTTGGGCTCTCTGTTCTGTTCCATTGGTTTGTATGTCTGTTTTTATACCAATACCATGCTGTCTTGATGACTGTAGCACTATAGTATTGTCTGAAGTCTGGGAGAGTTATTTCTCCAGCCTCTTTCTTTTTCTTCAGTAATGCTTTGACAACTCTAGGTCTTTTGTGGTTCCATATAAATTTTATTATGATTTTTTCTAGTTTTGTGAAATATGTCCTGGGTAATTTGATAGGGATTGCATTAAATCTGTAGATTGCCTTGGTCAGTGTGACCGTTTTAATAATATTGATTCTTCCCATTCAAGAGCATGGGATATCTTTGCATTTTTTAAAGTCTTCTTTAATTTCCTTCATCAGTGGTTTATAGTTCTCCATGTATAAGTTTTTCACCTCCTTGGTTAAATTGATTCCTAGGTATTTTATTACTTTGGGTGCTATTTTAAAAATGATTCTTTCACTTTCTTTTTCTGTTGATTCATCATTACTGTAAAGAAATGCAACTGATTTTTGAACATTTGTCTTGTAACCTGCTACCTTGCTGAATTCTTCAATCAGCTCTAGTAGTTTTTGTGTGGAACTTTTAGGGTTTTCTATATATAGGAACATGTCGTTGGCATATAGTGCCACTTTTACCTCTTCTTTTCCAATTTGGATGCCTTTTATTTCTCTCTCCTGCCTGATTGCTGTGGCTAGGGCTTCCAAGACTATGTTGAATAGGAGTGGTGATAGTGGGCATCCTTGTCTTGTCCCAGATTTCAGTGGGAAGCTTTTGATTATTTCACCATTGAGTACTATGCTGGCTGTAGGTTTGTCATATATAGCTTTTATTGTGTTGAGATATGTTCCCTCTATACCCACTTTGGTGAGAGTTTTTATCATAAATCAGTGTTGAATTTTATCAAGTGTCTTTTCTGCATCTATTGAGATGATCATGTGGTTTTTGTCCTTTCTCTTGTTGGTGTGCTATATTACATTGATTGACTTGCATATGTTGAACCACACTTCTGTCCCTGGGATGAACCCCACTTGGTCACGATGTTTAATCTTTTTTATGTGCTGTTGGATTCTATATGGTAATATTTTGGTGAGGATTTTGGCATCTATGTTCATCAGTGATATTGGCCTATAATTCTCTTTTTTGGTAGTGTCTTTGCCTGGTTTTGGTATCAGGGTGATGGTGGCTTGATAGAATGAGTTTGGGAGTATTCCCTCCTTTTCAATCTTCTGGAAGAGTTTGAGAAGGACTGCTATGATTTCTTCTTTGTATATTTGGTAGAATTACCCAATGAAGCCGTCCGGTCCTGGACTTTTATTTGTAGGGATGTTTTTTTATTCCTAATTTGATTTCATTTCTAGTGATCAGTTTGTTCAAGTGGTCAGTTTCTTCTTGGTTCAGTCTTGGTGGACTGTATGTTTCCAGAAACTTGTCCATCTCCTCTAGGTTATCCTGTTTGCTCCCATATACTTTTGCATAACATTTTTGTATGATATTATGTATTTCTATTTTATTTGTTGTAATTTGTCCATTTTCCTTTCTTATTTTACTTATTTGTGCTCTCTTTTTTTCATCATGTGGATTTGGCCAGAGGTTTGTCAATTTTATTTACGTTTTCAAAAGTCCAGCTTTTGGTTTGATTGATTATTTTTCTATGTTTTTTAATCTCTATTTTGTTTATTTCCTCCCTGATCTTTATTATTTTCTTCCTTCTGCTGCCTTTTGGGGATTTTTGCTCTTCTTTTTCTAATTCTTTTAGATATTGGGTTAGATTGTTTATTTGAGAGTTTTCTTATTTTTTGAGGAAGGCCTGTATCTCTATAAACTTCCCTATTAGCACTGCTTTTGCTGTGTCCCATAAATTTTGTGTGGTGTGTTTTCATTTTCATTTGTCTCAAGGTATTTTTTTTGATTTCAAGGCAACAGTTATTAAGAGCAATAACCGTGTTTGCAGAACAGTTTTAAACCATGATCCGATGTTTGAGGGTAACCAACTAAATAAATCAAACATTAGTGGATTATTAAGTATATAAGAAAGAAGCCAAGTGACCTTCTTTTGTAGGATCCCAATCTGAGTTCCTACTATAACAGAGGCATTTATCCAAATACAGCAGGGCATATTTAACAGGGCACAGACACCGTCAAGTTCTGCTAGAAGGTAGTCCAAGGCAAATCTTTTAGCTCACACAACAAGTGCAAGCAAATTTAGGAAGTCTTTTTTGATCACTTAATGCTTTAGCTGTGGTATTAGCTGTGCCTGGTATGGTAGCAGAGAAGTTTTTAATGATTTGGTCAAGGGCTCTAATACCCCACATGGTGAATATAATTCTTGGGAACCTGTGAAATCCCTCAGAAGGAGTTTCTCATTGGAGGTGGTGAGTAAAGTGTTTGTGCCATTTGGTAATTTCTGAAGATGTTAACACAGTCAAAGGAACTAATAAAAGTCCTTGTGCACATTGAGAACCCGAGGTTAGGGGATTGAGGCAGGACATCACCCAGGTGGTACTCTTCCAAACACAAATAAAGACATATGTGGAACACAGAGAAAGGAGATGTCAAAGGTGAAATTAAACCATGGGTTGGTTATATTTGAGCAGCCTAGAAACTTTTCTTATTGAAATTCATGGGGATTATCATGAAAATATGTTTTGTTGTTTCACAGTGAAGTAAAGGTAGTTGTTTGGAAGCTGGGTCCGATGTTTTGGAGTAACCACAGCATCCTGTTGGAACACATGTTACTAAGGAACTATTTGGGGTTTTATCTGGTTCCAAACAAGGAAAACAAGGAAGAGGAGCCATGGATTTGAGTAGATGTACGTGGTACGCTAAGAGAGTAGATGAATTCTGAATAAAACATGGTGGAAGGGTACCAGTAATATTGGCAATAGCCAAGGCAAGGGGATCCCAGCAATCAATGAATGATCTATGGTGCCATTGTCATATCCAACAATCTGTTAGATTTCCTCCAGTGACTAGACTTAGGCAAATTCAGCATAAGGCATTATTTTCCCAGGCATAAGGAGTCTAGATGGATATTAAGAGAGATAATATTAACATAACTCTAGTAAAAGAACTATCCCAGGAAAAGTCAGCCACTTTAATAGAAAGAGAACTAAGGGTGACTCCTGGCCTTGGTTATTGAAAGAATCCCAAGCTGAATAGATTAATTGAATGGCCAAGAATTGGAGCCAGAGGCTTATTTCCATCAGAGTTGATGCAGGATTTATGGTTTTCATAAAATTACCACTCATGGAGGATGCCCACTGTATGTAGTAGGGCAAAGAGCATTAATTAACTGTTAGCTTCAAGAATGAGTCCCAAAAGTTCAATTCTCCAGTCATTCATAGTCAAAATCAAAGGACCAAAGGGCCAAGGCTACTTCCTTTAAACTTGAATTCCAGGCATAAACCTATTCATGGAAATTTTCACTCCTTGAAAATATATCTATAAGAAGGAGTTTAAGAAGGAAACAAGTTGATGCATCATCAGTTATTACACAATGAAGGATATGTAGCAACTCTATGATGACAGCAGTTAGAAAAGGGTTAACTTGAAGGATTTTCTAAATGGGATCATGGAAAGTACCAGCCTTGTCCAAAGTCTTGGGAGAACTGTCTACTTTAGTTGCCATCTGCTTTGCTTCTGGGTCAACTTCAGTTTTAGTTCTGCAACTGTTTCAGATGCCCATTCAGGTGGGGAAGATTTTTTTTTTTTAACAAGGGAAACATGAATCCAAGAATCAAAGCCTTTAAGTTTTAGTGGCTCAGAAGTTGGTTAAAAGTACCTGATAGGGTCCCTTGACTCTGGGCTGTAAGGATTCCTTTAAAAGATATCTTTTCCAATAAACATAGCCCCTTGGTTGTAAAACTGTGCTATTATGTATCTTCATCTCTGTCTCCCAGGAATGCACTGTAGAAAGATTTTTCAACCTGGTGCTCAATTATTAAAGAGCCTTAATGAGTCTTTGACAATAATGTAAAAGATTTCCCTTGACTAGAAGAAGAGGCTTATATAGTCCTGAGCCAAGAATCATGGGTCTTTTGGTATTTTTTTCAAATGGTGACAGTTTTTGTTCTCCAGTGTGTATAAATATTAAATTTAACAGAACTATGGGTAGCAATTTAGGCCAAGGAAGGCTGAAGGCCTCAGAGATTTTTGCCAGTTGAGTTTTGATTATGCCATCAGTTCTTTCCACTAGACTAGAAAATTGAGGATGATAGTCACAGTGGAAATGTTGTAGTATAGTCCAGAATTCACAAACAGCATTTAGAAATTGTCCAGTAAAATGGGCACCTTTATCAATATGTAATTCCAGGTGAATTCCCCAAGTTGGAATGATCCCTTCCAACAATATTTAGGCCACTGCAGGGAGTTGCTTCTCTGCAAGGAAAGCCTTCCACCCAATGGGAATACATGCACAGCATCACCAGAACATATTTGTATCCTTGAGAGGGAGGCATCTGGATAAAATCTAGTTGCCGGATAGAAGAGGGACCAAGAGGCAAAGGAAAGTGGTCCTGAGAAGTAAGTTTGAATAGATTTTCCTAGGTTATATTTAGGGCAAATCTGATACTTCTGACTTATTTCAGCTGCTGCTTTGGAAGAAAGTTTCAAAAAGTATTGTTTTCCCCAGGTTAGCATTTTATCAGTTCCCCGAATGACTCATTTAATGTGTTAATTTTAATATGGTTTCTTGAGTAACTGCAGAAAGAGTAATGTGGCCATTTGACTCATACCAAAGCCCAGTATGTTGATCAAATGTGCATCCTTCAGAAACCCACCTCTGTTCCTTAGCTTAGCATGCAATTGCCCATCTCTGATAATATCCTTTAAATCTCAGGTGTCCTTCCAAGTAGTAGCTAACCTGGTGTGAATAGAATGATGTATCAGAAGAGGTTCCTTTATGGAACTTAAATCTTATAATGCTGCTGCCTTAGCAGCTTTTTTGGCCAATCAGTTCCCCTTCCCTTCCTCAGTGTTGTCTTTGGAATGCCCTAGGACCTTTATTATTGCCAGTTGTGGCAGCAAGATTGTATCCCGCAAGGCCCTAATGAAGGGACCATTTTAAATTTAATTTTCCTCTAAGGTCAAAAAACCTCTCTTTCCAAGGCATTCCAAAGTATTGAGCAACTCCAGAAGTATACCTGCTATCAGTGTAAATGTTAGTGCATTTGCCAGAGGCCAAAGTCCAGGTATGAGTGTGTGCATATAGTTTAGCATGTTGAGCTGAAGAAACAAAAGGTAGAACATTGGATTCTGTTAGCGTTAAGGGAGTAGTAATAGCCTATCAAGCTTTCAGAAGTCCATCATCATTCTATATGTAGGAGCCAACTGTAAACCAAGAAATGTTGGGGTTGTCTAAAAAGTGTTTCTTGTAAATCTGAATGTGGACTAGTCAAAAGATCAGTCGTGGTTATGCAGTCATGTGGGGTCTCATCTGTTGGTAATGGTAAGAGAGTAGCAGGATTTAGGGAGTTAAAAATGAGACACAGTGATATTGGAGAGGAAAGCAATACAATTTCATAAGATATCCATTGGCTAGTGAATACGTGTTATGTATGATGTGAGTTCAAGAGTAACTGAACAGAGTGAGGGACAAAAACCCATAAGGAAGACCCCATAATTATCTCCTGCAGCCTGAAGAAGGGCAGTGGTGGCTGCTATTGATCAGAAGCAAAGTGGAAGTCCTCAATCTATGGAGTCTAACTGTTGGGTATAATAGCTATTAGGCCTGCTTTGGAGTGGGGCTGAAAGAACACTCCAAGGGCATTTCCGCTTACATCATGTATGAATAGTAGACAGGGAAGAGAATAATTAGGATGTCCTAAAGAAGTGGCTGTGGCCAACTGAGTTTTTAAAGTTTTAAAAGCTGACTCAGCCTCATTATTCCAAACAAGAGAATTGGGCCTGTTGTCCTTTAAAAGATAATAGAGGGGTTGTATATACAGGAGATATTGGGACCCCGAACTTCTGCAGTAGCTTTCTAGACTGAAAAAGTGTCTCAATTGGCACTTGGTGGAAGGAAGGGGAAACTGAGAAATGCCCGGGATGTGTGTAGGATCAAGCATTAGCTCTTGGAGGAGGGATAAGCAAATGACCCAAGTATCTTACTTAAGTTTGAACAAATTGGAGCTTATCCCTTGAAAACTTAGGCCTTTTGTGTGCTAGCTGAATGAGGAGATATAGGCTGTCCTGAGGCTTGCTTCCTCAGTAGGGGTGCATAACAAAAGGTCATCAAGATTTTGGAGTTAAGTAGAGCCATGAGTAAAATTTACATTGGCCAAAGCTTACCACAATATCTGTGAAAAATAAGTAGGGCTTTCCATGTGGCCCTGATGCATAACAGTCCAAGTAAATTGACATCCTTCTCTTATAGAAGCAAACAGGTACTGGCTACCTGGATGGACAGGAAAGCTGAAGAAAAGCACTATATAAATCTGTGACTGGAAATAATTGGATGTTTGGTATGAGGGTTGGGGACCACAAGGTGATGTGGTATGACTATATTGTTTATGGCTCAGAGATCTTGAATACAATGTCAACCTTGACAATGAGGCTTGCATATAGGAAGGACTGAAGTGTTTCAAGGACTGGTGTATGGGTTTATGAAGCCCTTCTGGAAGTGTGTCTTAATGGTAGGACAAATTCTTTTCCAGGGCCTCAGGCCTAAGAGGGTACTATCTGAGGTGAGGCAAAGACTTATTAGGGTCTATCTTGATCTTAATTGATGGTACTGAATACATTCATCCTATGTCATTTGAAGAAGTAGACCATAAGGTAGGGGGAACAGAATCTAGCAAATCTTTACAACTGGGAATTGACAAGAAAAGAGCAAAGATGGGAATTTCAATATTAGTACTAAATTCAGAAGCAGACTTAGAGAGGTCAAGGATTTGTGAGTATGTTTCTCCTTTTGGGGAAAAGGAAATATTAGCTTGTAATTTTTCCAATAGGTTTTGGCCCAAAATGTGTACACAAAGAGCACAAAGAACAAGAAGGAACTGCTGAGTTCCCTGAAAAGAGCCTATGTCAAAAGACAATGGGGACAATTTGCTTATCTTCATAACTGTAGGAAACTACCACCATTTATACCTTTTTTGTTCTTCGAGGAAGGGGGGCCTTGATTCTAGTGAGGGTTCAGGATAGGCAAAGTTGCTCCTGTGTCCACAAGAGCAGTAATAGCCTGAGCTCCTATAAAACAGCCCAGTGGTATTAGTGGGAGTACTACGAAGACTCCTATACTTTCCTCAGAGCATCAGTATTCATGAGTGTCTACAAGAGGGAGGTTCTTCTCAAATATCTCAGAAAGTTCATGGAAAGGGTCAGGGCAAGGGGCTTTGGGCTACTGATAGGTCCTTCTTTTTAAATTTGAGCAATTCTTCCAGTGGTCAGGCTGCTCACAGTAATGGCAGGGACCTCGTCCTGGAAGGAGCCCCTACAGGAATTTTAGTCTTTCCATTGAGGTGGCCATTGAGCAGCAGTGACCAATTGCTGCAGCTGCAAATTCATGATTTTAGTCATCTTATATTTTTTGTATGTTTGTTTGTTTTAGATAGCTGATTAGCCAAATTAACTAGATCAGGAGGGACCTTTATTTCCCAATTTAAATGTGCCTGTTTCACCAAGTCTGAGTTCCTCATCTAATCCTCTAATAAAGATTGAATTAAAGATGGTTTGAATATTATTTGCTCCAGCAGGTATTCCAGAGTTTTCCCAGAATACTGTCTATAGGTGTGAGTAATGATCATGAACAGTTTCATTAGGTCATTGTGTAGTAGACTGAATTTTCCCCCAGTCAATGGAACAGACAAAATCCCAAAGAATTGCTTCATGAAGGGCTTGAGCCACCTAAGAAGCTGGTCCCACTGCACTAAAGCCCTTTCTATGGCTACCTTTCAATGAAGCCAGCTGGCAGTAGTTTGCCAGTGTCTGGCTTGGCTTTCTCTGCTAATATGTGGGTTAGTTGAAACAAGTCAAAGAAGCTTGGATCATAGGTTTGCGTCACAAAGTTAAATTCTTCCACAAAGTAGACCTTGGGAAATTCCTTAGCTATGGTCCATAATTCTTCAGGAGATCAAAGTCTATAGTCTACCAGATTTTGGGTGCCAGCAAGGTTCAATATAATGACAAAGGGAAAGATTTTTGTGGTAGGGCTAGTAGGTAGAGGGTAAGGATTTTGCAGGAGGAACAGGAGAATCAGAAATACAGACTTAGCAAGTTCTGGGTAAGCAGGAGCCAAAGAAGGAGGGGAGGAAAAGTCTCTTGAGACTTTTCCATACTATTTAGACAAGAGTAGAGGTCTTTATTTGCAGCAGTGTGCTTAGAAACAATATCCTGAAGTGAAACAATTTTAGATTCACAAACCCTTTGGGTTTTCTGAGCTCATTCGGAGTCTTCAGCATAACAATTGAAATAGGCTCTCCACCCTATTGTTTATTTTAGATCCCTTGGCATATAATTCTGTGTACAAAAAGAAAAATTTTGGAATTTCAAAGGTTCCCCATTGTGGCCAGGTCAATTTTATGTCTTCTCTGGTATACCATTGCCATTTACCTAGGTAAGCACAGGAGGCAGCCCCATACGTTTTGTGTAGGTACCCAGCAGGAGTCCCAGATGGGGGAGAATCCTCCCCCATAACAGTCTTATACTGTGAATGACTCATTATGATGCACTCACCAAAAGGGAGCAAGCCCTTAAGTAATCAATTGATTGAACAAAAGACACACAGAATAAAGACCTGAACCTCAACCAAGACAGGAGGTTTGGGAACGAGAGGACTTATTGTCTGGGCCTGGAGCCACCAGGGAGGCAATGAAGCAAAATGGGCTCACACAGACACCTTGCTCGAATCCATCATGGCTTTGGAGCTGGGCATAATGCTTCAGCTCTTACTTCTGACACCAAAAATGTCAGCTGAAAGGATCATGGACTGTAAGGAGGTAAAAAGGCAGTTTATTTGTGGTCTTAGAATTGCAATTCGAGGATCACAGACTCCAGAGGAAACTAGAATAGTGTCCTACTACAGGAAAATAGCCAGGGGCTTTTACAGGAAAAGAGAAGTTAATGCAGGCTTACACAAATTGTTTACCAAGAATTAGATTCTATACAATATGATTGGGTTATGGAATGCATCTCATTTGTTACTGGGGAGAGGTATGTTTTCTTAGGCCAGATAAAGTCTGGTTCTCAGCATTATCCTTTCCTTTTATCAGCTCAGCAACTATTCAGCAGTTTTAGTTTACACTGTTCTGCAAAAGTCCATCATGAACAGCAAACGTAGAGGTCCTCAGGTCATGTCTTAGTCATTCCTGACAGTTTTTGTCACACTGAAAAGTCTTCTTCCCAATTGTTAACTACATTATGATGCTGCTTGATGGGCAAAACATGAACTCAAAGCAGGATCCCTTGTAGAATCCAGTCATTCTTTTTTCTGGGTCTCTTCCTTTCCAGGCCATGTTATTTGCACCAGGTTCCCTGGCATGCTATAGGAAAGTGGCATCATCAAAACCAAGGGGCTTCTGCTATCCAGACTCCCTCTTCTCCCAACCCATCTAACCCTGGGCCACTATACTTGCCCAGTTCCAAATGAGCTCTTCTGAATAATCCCCTTTTTAATCTTTTGACCTGGTGGTGGAGGAGCAGAACTGCCCTTAGCTTGAGTGTTAAAATATTAAAAAATTTAACATATTAAAACCTCCCTGTTGGAGGATGAAAGCTATAAACTGGGTTAGATGTATGGTAAGGGAGAAGATACCATTATTGCACCCACATCAAAATAATAGTAGCAGCTAACCCATTGAGTATGTAACTATGTGGCAGGCACTGTGCTAAACAACTTACAAGGGAGGTATTATTGTTACTCCCATGTCACAGCTGAGGAAACTGGTACCCGTAGAGGTTAAATGACTTGCCTAATAAAGATAAGAGTGATCAGTTTCAGACTGGTAAGATGGGGTTAGTGTTCAAGAAAACTTTAACGGGCATCGTGCCCAGACTCCATTTTTACTGCATGGATGGTATTGTGAGTCTTGAAATACAAATAAAAATTCCAAATGAAGACTTAGTTCTTTAAATAAAGTTGGCATTTCTTTTGGTGCCTGGCAGGGCTGTGAGTGCACACAGGTGGTATGTTGCCACAAGTCTATTATTTTGTCTTTATTATAAATTCTGGGAAGAATTAGGGTTGCACTAATGGCAAGGAATTTGAATGGCCTCTCTCTAATTTACTCATTGTTTCCACAAAAGGGAAAGACATCAGTCTTATTCATCTCAGGACAAAGAGATAGCCATGAGTTTGTTAGTCATTAGTTCAACATGTCAAGTGCAAAAGTGACTTTTATTTTTGGCTCTTAAATCCTTTTCTCTTCTCAGGAAGACTTAAAAGGAACTGTATTCCCAGTCTTCAGTTAGATAAACTTTTACATGTTATGTTCTAGACTACAAAACTTTAGCAGCTCTTTGCTACCTACAGAACCAAGTTTAAATTCCCCAATGTAACATTCAAGGTCTTCTACATTCTATAGAACCTATCTCTCCAACTTAATTTCTTGCTACATTCCTCTCAATCTTGCCTCTTAGCTTATGCCCCTGAGCTTATGCTCTCGCAATTCCCTTGGTGGGGAGTGCTTCTCACTTCCCCAGTCTGTGAAGAGTAAAATCCTATCTATTATTCAGACTCAGCTTACATCCCACTCCTTTGTAAAGCTTTCTTCATTTCATACTCCTCACCCTCATCTAGAACTGGAATTTATTTATCTTTAAACTCTAATAGTATTTCATTCATCCCTCTCATAAAAGTTCTCACTTTCATTCTTTAATCTTATGCTTAACATCTCATCACCTTACTTTATTAAGAGATACTAGAGGGCAGTTGCTATATCTAAGACAGCTATATATCCTTAACAACTCCCAATGTGGGATTCTGTAAATAATAACAATTAGTGATGATGATGATGATAGTAATCATTAGCTAAATTAAGCATTCACAATGTGCCAGGCACTGCTTTAAGCACTTTTATAAATATTAAGTCATTTAATCCTTATAACAACCCTGTGAGACAGGTACTATTGTTATTACCACCATTTTACAGATGAAACGGAGGCAGAGAAGTTACCTACTTGCCATAATCACAAAGTTAGTTAAATAGTAAGGTTGAGATGTGAATTCAGTCTGGCTCCAAAGCATACATTTGAATCACTTCAGTAAATTTCCAAGCAACTTGAATCTCAGTAAATGTTAAATGAAAAATTCCCTAATTAATAAGTTCCCACTGCAGGAAGGTAAGGTAATTAAGAATTATATGTGCTAAGTGACACAGAAGTGATGAGGGTAAGGAAAATTACAAAGGACAAATTCTGATTTAGACAAGAGTCATTAAAGACCTGAGGTGATACAAAAATCATTGTTAAACTCTAAGGCTATAACTTAAAAAGACAGTTCCTCTTTTATACATAGGTGGTTGGAGTGCCAAATTGGTAGTATCTACTCTAGCTGAAAGAATACATATCCTATGATCCAGAAATTCCACCCCTATATATACCCCAACAAAAATGCATATGTATAGCCATCAAAAGAATGTTCTTGTAACAGCCAGAACTGGAAATTTCCCATCAACAGAAGAATGGATACACCACATGTGGCATGCTAACAAAATGGAACACTATGTAGCAATGAAAATGATCTATAACTACAAGGAATAATATGGGTGAATCTTTCAAACATATTATCGAACAAAAAATCCAGATACAAAAGAATAGATGCCATATGAGTCCATTATATTAAGTACAAAAAAGGGCAAAACTAATCTCTGTTAGAAGTCAGGATAACAGTTACAATTGGCAGGGGTATTGACTAGAAGAGGAATGAGGGGACTCCTAGTAATGTTCTGTTTCTTGATCTCGGTGCTGGTTACATGGGTGTGTGCAATTTGTGAATATTCATGGAGTACAAACTTATAATCTATGAACTTTTTATATGTTATACGTCAATACAGTTTTTTTAAGTCTTCCTGAGAAGAGAAAAGGATTTAAGAGCCAAAAATAAAAGTCACTTTTGCACTTGACATGTTGAACTAATGACTAACAAACTCATGGCTATCTCTTTGTCCTGAGATGAATAAGACTGATGTCTTTCCCTTTTGTGGAAACAATGAGTAAATTAGAGAGAGGCCATTCAAATTCCTTGCCATTAGTGCAACCCTAATTCTTCCCAGAATTTATAATAAAGACAAAATAATAGACTTGTGGCAACATACCACCTGTGTGCACTCACAGCCCTGCCAGGCACCAAAAGAAATGCCAACTTTATTTAAAGAACTAAGTCTTCATTTGGAATTTTTACTTGTATTTCAAGACTCACAATACCATCCATGCAGTAAAAATGGAGTCTGGGCACGATGCCCGTTAAAGTTTTCTTGAACACTAACCCCATCTTACCAGTCTGAAACTAATCACTCTTATCTTTATTAGGCAAGTCATTTAACCTCTACGGGTACCAGTTTCCTCAGCTGTGACATGGGAGTAACAATAATACCTCCCTTGTAAGTTGTTTAGCACAGTGCCTGCCACATAGTTACATACTCAATGGGTTAGCTGCTACTATTATTTTGATGTGGGTGCAATAATGGTATCTTCTCCCTTACCATACAGCTAACCCAGTTTATATGCTCCTTATTTGTAAATGGGGACATTATCTAATTCTTGGGACAATGATGAAGATTAAGATAAGGTATGATAAGGGCTTGGCACATATTAAGTGTTCCATGACTATGTATTCCCTTCTTTTCCCATTAGAGCCAAGGATTCAGTATATACATCAGTCCTGGGAGGTCTTAAAGAGGAGTATTTTCCTGAGCATCCAGAAAGGCTCTTGGCACTACAGTGCAAAAACAAAGGCTACCCAGGAAGCTCTGGTGGCAATGGTCTGGCATTTTGGCCATTTGGCCATTATAGGCATTGGAGTTATCTACCTCACCACCAGAGCCTCCTCCTTTGAACTCACTTTGTACTTGAGAAACCTCAACTAAACTGTTACACCTAGAAACCACTGGGATTTGTTTTAGGGTTGTGTCTTTTTAAAAACCATTTTGCGGTTTTGTGGTACAATGCTTAAATGCTTTAGAAAGATTTTTTTTTGATAAGCTCCAAAGGCATTTTCATTATTTGAGAAACCCATACTGCACAGGGAGTCAGATGATCTGAGCTGCTGCTGACAAGCTGTGTGACCTTCGGTTTCATTTTCCTTGTGGATAAAATATTACTATGTAACTTTTATTGAGCAACTACTATGTGCTGGACACTATTCTAAATGCTTTACACAAATATTGCCTATCTATATACTCATTTAACACTCAAAACAATACTATCATTGTACTTATTTCAAAAGATAAAGAAATCAATGCCCAGAAAGCTTAAGCAACCTGCTGAGAGTCAGAAATGAAGCAGAAAGTCTCCGTGACTTTAAAGTCTGTGACTCAGAAGTCTGTGCTCTTAACTCCTACACTGTTGTGCTTCAATAAAAGGAGCAGATTGGATTATTCGAACATTTCCTAAACTTTGTTCCTGATGACCACTAGTCCCACAAGGTAAGTTGTTTAAAAAAGGAAAAAGGATTCTAAGATAAAATATGTTGGCACCACAAATACTGTGGAAATTGATAGTAAATTTTCACCTGTTAAAGTCTCTGAGGAACCCTGCAATAAAGAAGCCTGTTTATAACACAATGTTTCTCTAACCTGACCACAGAACTCTGTGTGTGTGTGTGTGTGTGTGTGTGTGTGTGTGCGTGCGCGCGCACGCATGCACGTGTGTACACACACACCTGTTAACATCCTGTGGAACTAGGGTTTATAGAACATGCTTTGAGAAATGCTGATGTTAATCTGGAAAGTTCATTGTAGCTCTTAAGTGCTTCCAGCACTGAATAATAGAATGATAGGTGTGTGGAATGTAAAATGCAGCATTGTTTTCTGTGTATCAAAATTTTTTTAATTGGAGGAGTGCTGAAAAAATACAGCATGATGAGGCATAGATTCAAGGCTAGTCTGGGTTACATTTTTAACACTTGATTCAAGAGACCTTGTATATCTGACCGCAAAAGATTTAGTTTTGCCCTTCACCTTTTCCTTTTCTCCTTCCTCCCCCATTACATATTTTCTCATTTATTACTTTAAAGGAGATCTAAATCAGAGATGCTTGTTATGAAAGTAGGAGAAATCCTTTTTAATATGTGCAGGGTGCAGCAATTGTTTTCATGATGCATACTCTTTGCTGTCAGAGGTGATGCCACATGGGGACACTGTATGTGGGACATGTGTATGACTGTTTAGATATCATCATACTGTCAGTCCTCCTGGAGCCAGATGTTCCCCCTTTTATTTATTTTTCAGTGTTTCCAAGTTATTACCAGTAATTGTGACAAACCACGATGGTAAATGGATTCAGAGACTTCTGAAGTGCACCTGATTTCCTCCCTTCCTCCCTTCCTGGAAGGGAAACAACAACAACAACAACAACAACAACAACAACAACAACAACAACAACAACAACAACAACAACATGGTTTATGGTTCATAGCTTCTCTAGGAGAAAAGATCTTGTAAATGTCAGTGTGTTCTGTCTACAGTCCAGTTGTGTAAAACTAACAAAGCAGTTGGGTGGTGTTACTGAGAATTAGTCTGTATGGTACTAGTGGTGATCATCTTCTTTTCTCCCCTTTTCTTTTTTTCTCCCTCATCTCTCTCTCTTTACTCTCCCTCTCCTCTCTTTTCTCTTCTCTTTTTCTCCCCCTCTTGCCTTCCTTCTTTTCTCCCCACCTTCTCCCGTCATGTCTCTTAAGTCTCTTCCCTGCATCACTCTTCTCTTTTTCTTTCTTTTGTCCCCCTGCTTTACACACATGCATGTACACATACTAGGGGACCCAGATTTCTCTGGGAAAAAATACATGCCAGACAGAGAAACCCTCTTACCACACTGTCTTAGAACCAGAGGGGTCTCTGCTCCCCATCAGTAGAGAAGGGGCTGGGTCTGAGTAATTGCAGATCTCCTAGAAGGTCCTACCTGCTAATAGACACAGGTTCCCTACCGTGTGGAGTCCTATAGGAAGTCCATATTAACATTTTTAATATCAACAGTGTCCCTTTTCTTTGAGGCGCATAATAACTTTCACACATAGACTTTGTAGCCTTTTGGTAAATAGTGCCCTAAGCCTTAGCAATAACTCCTTTTGAGTAGCCAATTTTTCCCCTTTTTGAGAATCTCCTTCCATCAAGGCTGCCTGGGACAGGTAGGAGAGACCTAAAGATGCTTTATAGTTTCAATTTCTACTCTCTCCTTGCTGTTCATTTCCTGTAGTGTGGCTATTTTTTTTTTCCCCTGAGTATAAGTGAGCCCTTATTCCAATTGGCTCTGATGTCTTCTGTTAACCTAGTCACAATACAGTTCCTCTACCAGGTCTGCTTTTCTTTTAACTTTCAGCTGGCCAAAGCAATCACATGCTTTTACCACACTATTCTCATCAAGTTTACATAGCCTACTGCATTCAGATTAGGAAATGCCTACCTTACAGTTTCCTCATCAGGAAGGGAAAAGGTATGCACTCATACTTCTCTTGCAGTAATCCTTTGCAGCTTTTCCCCTAAGCATTTTTACCGTCTATCCCATACCTACCCTTCTACTTGTTCAGTGCCTAAAGATTGCCATGGATTCTATCTTTTTTTTCCTTCTTCTTAGTCTGTTTGGGCTGTTATAAATGTATGTGGTATATGGTTATAACATACCACAGACTAGTGGCTCATAAACAGCAGAAATTTATTTCTCACAGTTCTAGAGGCTGGAAGTCTGATATTAGGGTGCTAGCATGGTTGGATTCTGGTAAAGTTCCTCTTCTGACTTGCAGACTGCTATCTACTTCTCACTGGGTTCTCACATGGTAGAAGCTGGCAAGGAATCTCTCTGGAACCTCTATCATAAGAGCACTAATCTCACTAATCCTATTTATGAGAGTTCCACCCTCATGACCTAATCACCTCCCAGATGCCCTACCTTGAAATACCAACACATTGGGTGTTAGAATTTCAACATACAAATTTTGGGGAGACAAACATTCAAGCCAAAGCACCTTCCTTCTCCACTTGGGTTTTTGGCCTTAAAATGTCTCCTAGGATCTAATAGTTCTTTTTCTTTTATCTTGTACTGGACCTTCTGAATCTGGCTTTTTGCTTATTAGCTCTTTACTCCTTCTCTGGTCTTGTCCTTCCACCCTCCTTCTCTTCTCTAATTGGACACTTCTTGCTGTCTTTCCCTTCCTTGTTTTTCTCCTTAGTTACATTATATATTTGTACCTCTAGTATGGGTGACTCTGTGCTGGAAATAAAAACCTGTCAAAGTAAATAAGACTAGTTTTTCTTGGGATTGGTAAAGAGTTCTTTCTTTTTAATTGTGGGGAAAAAACTGTAACATTAAATTTACCAACTTAACCATTTTTAAGTGTGCAATTTTATGGTGTTAAGTATATTCACAATATTCTTCAACAGATCTCTAGAACTTTTTCATCTTGCAGCATTGAAACTCTGTACTTACTAAACATTAATTTCCTCTCCCACATCCCTAGCCCTTGGCAACCACTTTTCTACTTTCTGTTTCTATAATTTTGACTAATTTAGATATTTCTTTTTGAATGTAATGATACAGTATTTTTCCTTTTATGACTAGCTTATTTCATATAGCATTATGTTATCCATGGTATAACATGTGGCAGAATTTTTTGAGGCTGCATAATATTCCATTGTCTGTGCATTTTCTTTATCCCTTTATCTGTCTATGGACATTTGGGTTGCTTCCACCTCTTGGCTATTGGGAATAATGTTGCAGTGAATATAGGTGTGCAAATATCTCTTCAAGAACCTGCTTTGAATTATTCTATGTCCAGAAATGAGATTGCTAGATCAGATGGTAATTCCATTTTTAATTTTTGAGGTACTTCTAACTGCTTTTCATAATAGCTGAACCATTTTACATTCCCACTAGGAGTGTACAACGCTTCCAACTTCTCCATATCCTCACCAACACTTATTTTTGTTCTTTTCATTGTGGCCATCCTAATGTGTGTGAGGTGATAACTTCTGGTTTTTCTCCTATGAATAGTGATGCTGATCTTTTTCATATGCTTGTTGGCCATTTGTATATCTTCTTTGGAGAATTGTCTATTCAAGTTCTTTGCCAAGTTTTAATCAGGTTATTGTTATTTTTGTGTGTGTATGGTTGAGTTATAAAAGTTCTTTTTAAATTATATATATATATATATATTTATTGAGATATAGTCAGTTTACAATGTTGTGTCAATTTCTGTTGTACAGCACAACACTTCAGTCATAAATGAACATACATATATTAATTTTCATATTCTTTTTCAATATAAATTACTACAAGATATCAAATATAGTTCCCTGCACTATACATCATGAACTTGCTGTTTATCTATTCTAGTATCTGCAAATCTCTAACTCTCAATTTATTCCCACATCCCCCCCCACAAATTTGTTCTCTATGCCTGAGAGTATGTTTCCGTTTTGCAAATAAGTTCGTTTGTGTTTTAAATTCTGGACATTAACCCCTTTTCAGATATATGATTCAGAAATATTTTCCCATTTTGTAGGTTGCCTTTTCACCCTGTTGATTATTTCCTTTGATGCACAGACGTTTTTAAGTTGATGTAATCCTTTTTATCTTTCATTTCCTGTGCTTTTGGTGTCATATCCAAGAAATAATTGCCAAATCCAACATCCTGAAACTGTTCCCCTAGGTTTACATCTTTACTCCATTTTGAGTTAATTTTTATATATGATATAAGTTAACGTTCTAACTTCATCCTTTTTCAGGTAAATATCCAGTTTACCCAACACCATGTGTTGAAGAGACTGTCCTTTCCCCATTCTGTAGTCATGGTACCTTTGTAAAAAAAATCATTTGGTGAAACATGCATAGGTTTATTTCTGGGCTCTATTCTGTTGCATTGGACTATATATATGTTTTTATGCCAGTGCTGCACTGTTTTGACTATGTTGCTTTGTAGTATGATTTGAAATCAGGAAGTATGAGATTGCCAACTTAATTATTCCTTTTCAAGATTTATTTGGCTATTTGGTATCCTCAGAGATTCCATATGAATTTCAGATTTTAGGATTTTTTTTCCATTTCTGCCATTAACTATCTATGTGTTTCAAGGAGGAAGGATTGATAACTATGTCAAATGCTGCCTATAGATCAATAAGTGAAATAAGGACTGAGAAGTCAGGCCAGTCGTTCTATTCTCTTTTTAAAAAAATTGATAAACTTAATTTGTTGAGACAATTTTATTTTTTAAACATTTTTATTGAGTTATAGTCAGTTTACAATGTTGTGTCAAATTCCAGTGTAAAGCACAATTTTTCAGTTATACATTAGCATATATATATTCATTGTCACAATTTTTCCTCTGTGAGCTACCATAAGATCTTGTATATATTTCCCTGTGCTATACTGTATAAACTGGTTTATCTATTCTACATTTTGAAATCCCAGTCTTTCCCTTACCACCCTCTGCCCCCTTGGCAACTACAAGTTTGTATTATATGTCTATGAGTCTGTTTCTGTTTTGTATTTATTTATTTATTTTAGATTCCACATATGCGCAATCTCATATGATATTTTTCTTTCTCTTTCTGGCTTACCTCACTTAAAATGACATTCTCCAGGGACATCCATGTTGCTGCAAATGGTGTTATGTTGTTGGTTTTTATGGCTGAATAGTATTCCATTGTATAGATATATGACATCTTCTCCAGAAGGAAGCCTACTTCAAAATGACACCTGCACCCCAATGTTCATAGCAGCACTATTTACAATAGCCAAGACATGGAAACAGCCTGTCCATCAACAAATGAGGCAATTTTAGTTTTACAGAAAATTTGAGAAGAGTTCCCCTACACCCTCATTTTTCCATTCAGTTTCTCCTATTATTGACATATTGCATTAGTGTCATACATTTCTTACAATTGGTGAGCCAATATTGATAAATTATTGTTATTAAGTTTATCATTTACATTAGGGTTCAATCTTGGTGTTGTACAATCAATAGATTTGGACAAATGTATAATGACATTTATCCATCATTACAGTATCATTCAGAGTATTTGTATTAACCTAAAAAGCCTATATGCTTCACCTATTCATCTCTACACCCAATCTCAGCTCCTGGAATCACTGATCTTTTCTCTGTCTCCATAGTTTTGCTTTTTCCAGGATGCCATATGGTTGGAACCATACAATATGTAGCCTTTTCAGATTGGCTTCTTTCACTTAGCACTATATATTGAAAATTCCTCCATGTCTTTACATGACCTAATAGCTCACTTTATTTAATCCACTGAATAATATTTTATTGTCTGGATGTACCACGATTTATTTATCAATTCATCAATTAAAGGAAATGTTGGTTTCTTCAAGGCTTTGGCAATTATTAATAAAATGACAATAAATGTGTGTGCAGGTTTTTATGTGGGCATAAATTTTCAACTAATTGGGGCAAATATCAAAGAGTGCAGTTGCTTGGTTTGTACAGTTAGAATATGTTTAGTTTTGTAAGAAACTGCCAAAATATCTTCCAAAGTAACTGCACCATTTTGCATTCCTACCAGCAATGAATGAAAGTTCCTGTTGCTCCACATCCTCACTAGCATTCGGTGGTAGTGTTTAGGATTTTGGCTACTCTAATAGGTGCACAGTAATATCTAATTTTTGTTCTAATTTCCATTTCCTTAATGAAATATTATGTGAAGCGTATTTTCATATGCTTATTTGTCATCTATATATCTTCTTTAGTGAGACATTTATTCAAATATTTGCCCATTTGTTTATTGGGATGTTGTCTTATTGTTCAGTTTTAACAGTTCTTTTTATATATGGGTACAAGTCATTTTTCAGATACGTGTTTGGAAAATATTTTTGTCCAGTCTTTGGCTTGGCTTTGTATTCTGTTAACAGAGGGACAGTCTTTTGCAGAGCAGAAGTTTTGAAATTTAGAGAAGTACAACATACTGATTTTTTTCTTTCATGGATCCTGCTTTTGATGTTGTTTCTGAAAAGTCATCATGAAACCCAAGGTTACCTAGATTTTCTCTGATGTTATCTTCTAGGGGTTTTATACTCTTGTGTTTTACATTTCAGTCTATGATTAATTTTGAGTAAATTTTTTGTGAAAAGTTTAAGGTCTGTGTCTTGATTTATACTTTTGCATGTGGATGTCCAGTATTTCCAGCACCATTTTTGAAAATACTGTCCTTTCTCCACTGAACTGCCTTTGCTCCTTTCTCAAAGATCAGTTAGCCCTATTTGTGTGGGTCTATTTCTAGGCTACTTATTCTGTTCTCTCTATTCAGTTTATCTGTCTGTTCTTTTCCCAGCACCATACTGTTTTGATTACCACAACTTTATAATAAGTCTTGAAGTTGAATAGACTCATTCCTCTGGCTTTTCTCTTGTCTTTCAATATTGTTTTGGTTGTTCTGAGTCTTTTGCCTTTTCATGTGATCTTTAGAATTTATCAATATGCATAAAATAACTTGATGGGATTCTAATTGGGAATGTATTGAATCTATAGGTCAAATTGGGAAGAAATCTTGAGAATATTGAGTCTTCCTATACATGTGCATGTACTATCACTCCGTTTATCTAGATTCTTGGTTTTCTTTATCAGAATTTGTAGTTATTTTCATATCTTATAAATATTTTGTTAGATTTATACATAAGTATTTTGGTGCTACTGTAAATCATATTGCATTTTGAATTTCAAATTCTAATTGTTCATTGCTAGTATATAAGAAAGTAATTTGCTTTTGCATTTTAGCCTTGTATCCTGAAACTCTACTGTAATTGCTAAAAAGCTCCTGGAGTTTCTGTTTTGTTTTTGTTGATTTTTTGATATTTTTACATACATAATCATGTTTTCTAAAAAGAAAGTTTTATTTCTTCCTGCATAATGTGCATACATTTTATATTATTTTTGCTTTATTGCATTACCTGAGACTCCCAATACAAAGTTAATTAAGAGTGGTAAGAGCAGACATCCTTGCCTTGTCATCAATCTTAGCAGGGAATATTTAATTTCTAAGTATGACATTAGCTCTAGGTTTGTTGCTGATGTTCTTTATCAAGTTGACAAAATTCCCTTCTAGTCCTAGTTTGCTAAGAGTTTTTATCATGAATAGGTGCTGAAGTTTGTCAAGTGCTTTTTCTGCATCTAGTGATAAGATCCTGTTTTTTAAAACATTTTTTATTGAGTTATAGTCATTTTACAATGTTGTGTCAATTTCCAGTGTAGAGCACAATTTTTCAGTTATACATGAACATACATATAATCATTGTCACATTTTTTCACTGTGAGCTACCACAAGATCTTGTATGTATTTCCCTGCGCTATGCAGTATAATCTTGTTTATCTATTCTACATAAACCTGTCAGTATCTACAAATTTTGAAATCCCAGTCTGTCCTTTCCCCTTGGCAACCACAAGTTTGTATTCTATGCCTATGAGTCTGTTTCTATTTTGTATTTACGTTCATTTTTTTTAGATTCCACATATATAAGCGAACTCATATGGTAATTTTCTTTCTCTTTCTGGCTTACTTCACTTAGAATGACATTCTCCAAGAGCATCCATGTTGCTGCAAATGGCGTTGTGTTGTCGGTTTTTATGGCTGAGTAGTATTCCATTGTATAAATATACCATATCTTCTTTATCCTGTCATCTGTTCATGCACATTTATGCTGTTTCCATGTTTTGGCTGTTGTAAATAGTGCTGCTATGAACATTGGGGTGCAGGTGTCTTTTTGAATTAGAGTTCCTTCTGGATACGTGTCCAGGAGCGGGATGACTGGGTCATATGGTAAGTCTATTCCTAGGCTTTTGAGGAATCTCTATACTGTTTTCCACAGTGGCTACACCAACCTGCATTCCCGCCAGCAGTGTAGGAAGGTTCCCTTTTAATTTAAAGTGAGAGACATGTGACTATTCCTCTTACTTGAACACTAGCAGTCACTGTAGGGTTATTAATTGGTATAATTTCAATACTGTTATGTCTCAGGAAATAAGGAAGCCCTGAGGAGAGGGAGAGGGATGGAGAACAGCCTGTTGGTGGAGCAGTCAAACCATAGATGATTTTTATTGAGTTCACTGTCTTATACGGGCGTGGTTCATGGCACCTCAAAATAATTACAATAGTAACATCAAAGATCACTGGTCACACATTACAATAACAAATATAATAATGATGGAAAAATTTGATACATTGCAAGAATTACCAGAATATGGCACAGAGACACGAAGTGAGCGAATGATGTTGGAAAAATGGTTTTGATAGAATTGCTTGACACAGAGTTGCCACAAACCTTCAATTTGCATAAAACTCAATATCTGCAAAGTGCAATAAAATGAAGCACACTAAAACAAGGTGTGACAACACATATTTAGTTAGGCCCCTTTCCCACATTTCACTCCCTTATTATATGCAAGCATTCCATTGTGATTAATGTGATATTTACATTTGAAAATGTTCTTCAAAACATGAATGTTTGCATGAATATTTTTAAAAAATTTTATTGATTTATAATCATTTTACAATGTTGTGTCAAATTCCAGTGTAGTGCACAATTTTTCAGTTATACATGAACATATATATATTCATTGTCACATTTTTTTCTCTGTGAGCTACCATAAGATCTTGTATATATTTCCCTGTGCTATACAGTATAAACTTGTTTATCTAGTCTACCATTTTGAAATCCTAGTCTATCTCTTTCCAACCCCCACCCCCATGGCAACAAGTTTATATTCTATGTCTGTGAGTCTATCTCTGTTTTGTATTTATGCTTTTTTTTTCCATATATGAGTGATCCCATATGGTAATTTTCTTTCTCTTTCTGGCTTGAGGAATCTCCATACTGTTTTCCACAGTGGCTGCACCAAACTGCATTCCCACCAGCAGTGAAGGAGCGTTCTCTTTTCTCCACAGCCTCTCCAGCATTTGTCATTTGTGGATTTTTGAATAATGGCCATTCTGACTGGTGTGAAGTGATACCTCATTGTAGTTTGATTTGCATTTCTCTGATAATTAATGATATGGAGCATTTTTTCATGTGCCTATTGATCATTTGTATGTCTTCCTTGGAGAATTGCTTGTTTAATTCTTCTGCCCATTTTTAGATTGAGTTGTTTGGTTGTTTCTTCTTAAGTTGTATGAGCTCCTTATATATTCTGGAGATCAAGCCTTTGACGGTTTCATTTACAAAAAATTTTTCCCATTCTGTAGGTTGTCTTTTGGTTTTACTTATGGTTTACTTTGCTGTGCAGAAGCTTGTAAGTTTCATTAGGTCCCATTTGTTTATTCTTGCTTTTATTTCTTCTAGGAGAAAATTTTTGAGATATATGTCAGATAATGTTTTGCCTATATTTTCTTCTAGGAGGTTTATTGTATCTTGTCTTATGTTTAAGTCTTTGATGCATCTTGAGTTGATTTTTGTGTATGGTGTAGGGGAGCTTTCTAGCTTCATTGTTTTACATGCTGCTGTCCAGTTTTCCCAACGCCATTTGCTGAAGAGACTGTCTTTATTCCATTGTATATCCTTGCCTACTTTGTCGAAGATAAGTTGACCCAAAGTTTGTGGGTTCATTTCTGGGCTCTGTATTCTGTTCCATTGGTCTATATGTCTGTTTTTGTACCAATACCATGCTGTCTTGATGACTGTAGCTCTGTAGTATTGCCTGAAGTCTGGGAGAGTTATTCCTCCAGCCTCTTACTTTTTCTTCAGTAGTGCTTTGGCAATTCTAGGTCTTCGATGGTTCCATATAAATTTTATTATCAATTGTTCTAGTTCTGTGAAATATGTCCTGGGTAATTCAATAGGGATTGCATTTAATCTGTAGATTGCCTTGGGCAGTGACCATTTTAACAATATTGATTCTTCCAATCCAAGAACATGGGACACCTTTCCATTTTTTAAAGTCTTATTTAATTTCATTCATCAATGGTTTATAGAATTCTGTGTATAATTTTTTCACCTCCTTGGTTAGATTTATTCCTAGGTATTTTATTACATTGGGTTTTATTTTAAAGGGGATTGTTTCCTTACTTTCTTTTTCTGTTGATTCATCATTAAAGAAATGTCACTGATTTTTAAATGTTAATCTTGTAACCTACTACCTTGCTGAATTCTTCAATTAGCTCTAGTAGATTTTGTGTGGACCTTTTAGGGTTTTCTATATATAGTAACATGTCATCAGCATATAGTGACACTTTTACTGCTTCTTTTCCAATTTGGATCCTTCTTATTTCTCTCTCTTTCCTGATTGCTGTGGCTAGGACTTCCAAGAGTGTGTTGAATAGGAGTGGTGATAGTGGGCATCCTTGTCCTTGATTTTAGTGGGAAGCTTTTGTGTTTTTCACCCTTGAGTACTATGCTGGCTGTAGGTTTGTCATATATAGCTTTTATTATGTTGAGATATGTTCCCTCTATACTCACTTTAGCGAGAGTTTTTATCATAAATGGGTGCTGAATTTTATCAAATGACTTTTCTGCATCTGTTGAGATGATCATGTGGTTTTTGTCCTTTCTCTTGTTGATGTGATGTATTCCATTGATTGATTTGCATATGTTGAACCAGCCTTGTGTCCCTGGGATGAACCCCATCTGGTCATGATGTATAATCTTTTTTATGTGTTGTTGGATTCTATTTCCTAATATTTTGGTAAGGTTTTTGGCATCTATGTTCATCAGTGATATTGGCCTATAATTCTCTTTTTTGGTAGTTTCTTTGTCTGGTTTTGGTATCAGGGTGATGGTGGCTTCAGAGAATATGTTTAGGAGTATTCCCTCCTTTTCAATCTTCTGGAAGAGTTTGAGAAAGACTGGTATGAGTTCTTCTTTGTGTTTGATAGAATTCTCCAGTGAAGCCGTCCGGTCCTGGACTTTTATTTGTTTGGAGGTTTTTTATTGCTAATTCGATTTCATTTCTAGTAATCGGTTTGTTCAAGTGGTCAGTTTCTTCTTGATTCAGGCTTGGTGGACAGTATGTTCCAGAAACTTGTTCATCTCCTCTAGGTTATCCAGTTTGGTTCCATATAGTTTTTCATAATATCCTCATATCATATTCTGTATTTCTATTTTATTTGTTGTAATTTCTCCATTATCCTTTCTTACTTTGCTAATTTGTGCTCTCTCTTCTTTCTTCTTTGTGAGTTTGGCCAGAGGTTTGTCGATTTTATTTACTTTTTCAAAAATCCCACTTTTGGGTTGATTGATTTTTTCTATGGCCTTTTTAACCTGCATTTTATTTATTTCCTCCCAGATCTTTATAATTTCCTTCCTCCTGCTGCCTTTTGGGGATTTCTGTTCTTCTGTCTCTAGTTCATTCAGCTGGTGTGTTAAATTGTTGATGTGAGATTGTTCTTCTTTCTTGAGGAAGGCCTGTATCACTATAAACTTCCCTCTTAGCATTGTCTTTGCTGTGTCCCATAAATTTTGTGTGGTTGTGCTTTCATTTTCATTTGCCTCAAGGTATTTTTTTTAATTTCAGCTTTGATTTCCTCATTGACCCATTGTTTTTTTTAATAACATATTGTTTAATCTCCATGCCTTCCTTTTGTTCTCCTTTGTTTCTGTTTTTGATTTTTATTTTCATGGCATTGTGGTCAGTAAAGATGCTTGGGATAATTTCTGTCTTCTTAAAGTTGCTGAGGTTTCTTTTGTGCCCAAGTACACGATCAATACTAGAAAATGTTCCATGTACACTTGAAAAGAATATATGTCCTATTTTTGGGGGGTGTAATTCTCTGAAAATCTCCACCATATCTAATTTTTCTACTGTATTATTTATTTTCTCTGTTGCCTTATTTATTTTCTGTCTGGAAGATCTGTCTAGTGGTGTTAATGCAATGTTAAAATCTCCAACTATGATTGTATTCCCATCAACTCCCCCTTTATCTCTGTTAGTAATTGTTCTATGTACTTAGGTGCTTCTATAATGGGTGCATATATATTAAGGAGTGTAATATCCTCATCTTGTATCACTCCTTTAGTCATTATAAAATGTCCTTCTTTATCTTTCTTTATGGCCTTTGTTTTAAGGTCTATTTTGTCTGAAATCAGTACTGCAACACCTGCTTTTTTGGCTTTTCCATTTGCATGGAATATTTTTTTCCATCCTTTCACTCTCAATCTATATGTGTCCTTCTCCCTAAGGTGGGTCTCTTGTATGCAGCATATTGAAGGTTCTTGCTTTATTATCAAGTCTGCCACTCTATATATATTGACTGGAGCATTTAGTCCATTAACATTTACAGTAATTAATGATAGATGTGTGTTTATTGCCATTTTGAATTTATCTTTGCAGCTGAATTGATATTTCCTCTTTGTTCCTTTCTTCTTCCTATTGTGGTTTGTTTATTTTCCTTTGTGTTATCATGGATTTTATTTAATTTTTTGTGACTCCTATGTAAGTTTTTGGCTTGTGGTTACCCTTTTTCATAAATCTATTAGCCCATTACTATAACTGTTTTTTTTTTTTACTGATAGTAACATGATCTGAAACCCATCCTACTGAAAACAAAAAATTTAAAAAAGAAAGAAAAAAATATTCTATATTTCCCTATCTCCCTCTCCCACTCTCAATGATTTGTATGTCTTCTTTTATAGTTTCGTGTTTATTTTGTTTGTAATTCATGAGTTATCACCTTACCAGTTGTGATTTTCTCATTTCTGTAGCATCCTGCTGGTTTTCTTATTAGAGTAGACCTTTCAGTATTTCTTTTAGCATGGTTTTAGTGTTGCTAAACTCTTGTAGCTTTTTCTTGTCTGTGAAACTCTTTATCTCTCCTTCTATCCTAAAGGATAACCTTGCTGGATAAAGTATCCTAGGCTGCATCTTTTTTTCATTCAGGACTTTGTATATATCTTGCAACTCCCCTCTGGCCTGTAGTGTTTGTGTAAAGAAACCAGCTGAGAGCCTTTTGGGGGTTCCCTTGTTACTCACTCTTTGCTTTTCTCTTGCTGCCTTTAGAATCATTTCTTTATCCGTGACTCTGGCCATCTTGATTATGATATGTCTTTGTTTGTGTCTATTTGGGTTCTTCCTGTTTGGGACCCTCTGAGCTTCCTGTACTTGAATATCTGATTCCTTCTTTATGTTTGGGAAGTTTTCAGTCATGATTTCCTCAAATACCTTTTCATTGCCCTTTGATATTTCTTCCCCTTCTGGGACCCCTATTATGGGAAGAATGGCATGCTTTATATTATCCCATAGGTCCCTTATGTTCTTTTCATTTGCTTTTATTTGTTTATCTTGTAGCTGTTCTGATTGGGTGCTTTCTATTGTCCTGTCTTTTAGGTCACTAATTAGTTCCTCTGCATTATCTAGTCGGTTTTGCACAGCCTTTACATCATTCCTCATATCAGCCAGTGAGTTTACCAATTCTACTTGGTTCTTCTTTATAGCTTCAATTTCATTTTTGACATATTTTATATCTGTAAACACTATCTCTTTTAGTTCCTTCAGTACTTTGATCACTCCTTTTTTGAAATCTTGATCTAGTAGGCTATCGGTGTCTATTTCATTGATCATTCTTTCAGGGGATTTCTCTTTTTCTTTTAATTGGGAATGGTTTCTCTGCTTATTCATCTTGCTCATATCTCTCTGGCACTGTGGCTTATGGAGTATAAGTTATCTATTGTGGTTCTTAAGGAGTTTATCTATTTAATGCATATGTATGAATAAATCTTAGAAAAGAGAAAAAAAAGAGTGAGAGAGGGAAAGAATTTTAAAAGAAGTTAGAAAAAAAGGTTTGAAAACAGTGTATAATAAATAATAGGAGAGCAAGTTGAAGCAGAATTTTTAAAAATACTAATAATAAAGTTATTTTAAAAAAATTTAAAGGGATTAAAACTCGGTGTATATATAATTGTTTAAGGAGTAAAAATTAAAAGGGTAATAGAAAATAGAACAGGTGAAACAGATTAAAAAGAAAAAAAAGTTGGGGCTCGATGTTCTCCTGGGGACTGTGTGCTTTTAAAGTGAAGTCTTTCTGTCTTCATCCTGTTTTGGAAGCTCAGCTTTCTTTTTCCAGAGGCCCTCCATTTGTGCCCTTGTTTGTGCTGCTCCCAGTGCCTGTCAGCAAGCAGATTGCACCCCCTTTCAACACTGGGTCAGGTGCAGCTCTCCTTTGCTGTTGGTGGGCGGGTCACTGCCCCTCCTGATGCTGCAGTCCTATGTTGCAGACTTTCAGATAGGAGGGCGGGTCACGCCCTTTCCCTGCACTGTGGTCATGGATTGAGTTCCTGCTGGAAAGCCGGAGGGCTGCCTGCCCTCTCCCGGAATCTGTCGCTTCACTGCTCTGTGCCGCTGCATGCTTCGCGTCGGGTTGGCGCTCTGCAGGCGGGCTTGGGGAAGACCGAGGAACAGCCCTGTCCCTGCTCTGGGCCAAAACCCAGCTCCTTTTTTGTCTTGGTGGAGCAAGTTCTCTGAGGGACCAGGATGGAAGGATCCTATCTGCCTCGGGCTGTAGACAAGTCTGTGTCTGGCCTTTGAGTCTGATGCGGATGCAGGTTTTGCCCCCGCCCCCGCCTGGGTGCTAAGCACTGGAGGATATGGCGGCTGTGCCTGAGCCCTGCCTCTCTTCACCCAAAAACTTCCCTCTGGTTTTCAGAGATGGGGGTATCTACCCCTCTCCCCAGGGCACATCAGCCATGTTGTTTTATGAAGGGCCCAGGTTTTTCTGCCCTGTGCACCCACAGCCACAGTGCCCAGCCCCTTGTAGTCCCCCGGGGCTGCCTCAGTGCAGCCGCCCCAGTCCTCTGCCCGGCTTCGGCAGCCTGGCCCTGCCCCCAGCTGCCAGGCCGCGTCTTGGGCTAGGAGTCGCGGGGACCCTCTGTGCCCATTTAACTTAGTTCTGTCAGTCAAGGGCTGCTCCACATAGATCCGAGCCTCGGAGGCTCCCCTTCCATCCCGCTGGCCTCCCAGTTGGAGAGGGGAGACCCAGCGAGCGAGCGCCAGTCCTCCTTTGCCGCTCCCTCCCGCGACCCGTCCCGCGCTGCTTTGCCTTTTGTTCTTTCTTTTTTCCTTTTCTCCTACCAGATTTTTGACGTCTGTATCTTTTGAAGAGGGCGACGTTCTGTTGGAGTTCCGCAGGTGCTCTGGTTGGCTGAGTGGGTCTGTGGATGTGGGTCTTGGTGCATTTGTGGGAGAGGGTGAGCTGCGAGCGTCCTACTCTGCCATCTTGTCTCTTCTCCTATACATGCTTTCTAATATGGTAGTTTCTTAAAATTTCAATTGTTAATTGCTATAAAAATTTTTCTTCAAATAACGTATTCTGAGGGTCTTTTCATAGATTGAATCTTATAATTTCTCATCTCTCAAGTTATTGACTATAGTCATCTTAAACTACATGGGACTTTTCCTCAATATTTTTAGGTAAAGTTGTCTCTGCTTATTTTCAAAGCCTACCTGGTAAGCATCCTGAAGTGCTTTAAAACTTTGCTACCTATAAAATGTGGTCCAAGAACCAGGAACATCTGTATCACCTGGGAGATTGTTAAAAATGCAGAATCTCAGGCTTAAGATTTTAAATTTCTGAAACGCTCTTTGGTGATGCTGTTGGCCCATGGACTACACTCTTGATAGCAATGACTTAGATCATATCTCTGACCTAAGACAGGGGTTATTTTGTGTTTGTGTGTGTCTGTCTGTCTGTCTGTGTTGTTACACTTTTAAATAATTGTCTCTAATTAGTTTAGCACCACTGACATTACTTTATGCCTTCCTCATCCTAAAATAGCATCATTTAATCATTTGCCAGATTTATGCTTGGACCTCTATAACAAGTAAAACATGCTTCTGATATACGGCATAGCATAGTGATTAAGATCACAGGCTCTACAGCCAGTCTGCTTAGGGTGAAATTCCCGCTTTAACATTTGCTACCTTTGTAACCTTGGACAAGTTACTTAACTTCTCTGTGTCTTATTTTCCTCATCTGTAAAATCGGGAAAATAATAATACTTGGTTATGAGAATAAAAAAGTTAATGTTGTAAGTGCTTAAAACCATGCCTGACACATGATCAATAGTACTATATAAGTATAAAATAAATTAAACAGAATATATATTTGAAAGAAGTATTCTAATACTTCCTTTTTAAAAAAATACCATGAGCTTTCTCCATATAACATTTTGTCTTGTTCTCTTTGGTATGATGAAAGAAATAACAAAAGAGAAATCAGGAGAGTTGGTTCTAGCTAGACTCAGCTGTGCACTAACTGGCTATATGACCTCAGGCAAGTGACTCGTTCTCTGGGCTTCAGTTTCCTCATCTGTAAAATGAGGTGGTTAGATTATGTAATTAGTAAGGACTCTTCCATTTCTAAGTCTGCGAACCACTTTAGTACTGACTGTGCCATAAGCCTTTCCCTTTTCTACCTTCATTTATAGACAGCACACATCTCCAGATTTGTTTCTACTGAATATTGTTTTAAACCTAATTGACTAGATCTGGAAAGGAGGACTTATGTTAATTATTTCTATATGTCAAAGGAGGCTTGTTTACCCAATTAGTACTATTAATGAAGCTCTTTCCAGCCTTAGTGTGCTTCAGTTTCTGCCACTTCCCAAATCACCAGTTTTTTGCTTGATGTCTGATTTTGATGATCAGTGTTTTACTACTCAAACACAGATCTCCCATGTTGATCAACAGGGCTTTGATTTTCTTGAAATTTCATATATTAATTCCTGTTACATTATCAGTAGTTTTTATATGGCCCTTCAAAACTGCCATAACAGGAACTCAGTTTGAGAAAATAGTTAAAACAGAAATTGGGATGGAATATCCCTTCTTGGGATATGTAAATGGTCCCTAAAAGATGATGGATATGACTGAAAGATTTCCTGGAAGAGATGTCTGTTCCAAATAAACAGGGACTGGGGCAAGGACTGTGTGGGATATAGGAAAAGAAAAGATAATGATGATTAAGGAGCCCAGAGAATGAAAAGAGTACATTCAGGCTCTAGCTGCAGGAAACATCAGAGACACAGATAGTAGGAGAATATCAAAGACTAAAATGTAAAACCATGATTCCATGGCTTTTTGATATAAAGAGAAACTTGTAGTATTTGTATACAGTTTCTTATACTGGTTCCCTTTCCATGAATTTCTTTTTTTGCTGGCATCAGCATGGGTAGGAATAATTAGACTAAAGACTAATCATCCTTCATTTTGTAAAAACATCAGAATTTATTAACTTGTACTCCCATGGGAAACAACTTTATTAACTATAGTACAGTGCTTATGCATAGTTCCTTTAGTCCTTAGTATTGAAGTCTCTATTCCTTTCCTAAGTTACTTAGGTAAAATTTCTCCCCCCATTTCATTCTTTGCTTTACTGTCACTAAAGTATTAGAGATAAGTTTTCCTTCTAATATTTCTAGTTAAATCCTATTTCCAGGATTAGAGTTTTTAGAGATATTAGAGAAGTAACCCTAAACAAAGTTAGACTGCCATGGTTCAAATCCTGTTTGTGCCACTTTTTGGCTGTGTGACCTCTGATGTGGAATTCACTTTTCAGAGCTTTGATTTCTTCACTCCTAAAATGGGATGATTATACCTCGACTGTTACTACAGGGATTAAATAGTTAATGGTCATGGATCACCTTGTGAGCAATAAAGCACAATAGCAGTTATTAATCATTTTAGTTAGTAATTTGGTAGAACAAAAGGAAGTTCTCTTTTGCTCTGTGAGGATCATTCTACTATGAATTTTTGTTTTTTGGGGGGAGAGGGAGGTAATTAGGTTTATTTATTTCTTAATGGCAGTACTAGGGATTGAACCCAGGACCTCGTGCACACTAAGCATGCACTCTACCAATGAGTTATACCCTCCCCTCTTACTATGCTTTTTAAACTCCACCATAGCTTGCTAGAAGCCATGTTTTTTGAGCCAGTTCATGGCAATCCCCCCACAAACCTCTTAACCTTATATCACTAAGGAGAGAGAGGTTTTATAACACCGTAATTTGCTTCTCATTGCTTTACCACTGTTTACTTCTGTTTGAAAGAAACCCAGTTGTGCCTTACAAAGGATAGTTGTAGGCCGTAGATGCGATCACATCTCTGGCCGTGATGTTACCATTACTGAGATTCGAGCACACTGAAAATGATAGAACTAACGCATGTCTGTGTAACTTTTTTTGATCTTTTCTGTTTTTTAGATTACTCTGCATCATATTGGTACTGTGGAAAAGTTGCCCATCACTAGCCTGGGT
Source organism: Camelus bactrianus (assembly GCF_048773025.1). Classification (NCBI taxonomy): domain Eukaryota; kingdom Metazoa; phylum Chordata; class Mammalia; order Artiodactyla; family Camelidae; genus Camelus; species Camelus bactrianus. The sequence goes on from NC_133575.1 coordinate 47,526,768, forward strand.
TGTCTCCTGATCCTCCACTGCAAGAACTTCCGAGTGGCCCACTTTGTATTAGACTCTGATGTTGTGTGCCATGAGGTTTATATCACTGCTCAAGCTTTCTCAACCAGGTAGTTATGATAGTATTTTTATTTAAAACCATTATAATTTTCTGTAGAATGACATAATGGAAAGATCATGGCCTATGGAGTTAAATAGAGCAGAGTCTGGATCTGGATTCTGCCACTTACAGCGCCATGATATTTGGGCAAGGTACATAACCTTTGAACTCAGCTTCCTCATCTATAAGAATCCTGATAGATAAGCTCCCTATGGGAGTTGTTTTGAGGCTTAAATGCAATTATGCATTTTCCTCTGTACTTGGTATATAGTAGATGTTTAGTAGATGTTATTTCTATCTCTTTACCTCTTTCCTTTTAAGTAAAAACTTGTAAATTTTTCATCAGTTCAGGAAAGAAGCTGCTTTGGAGCAAAACTTGTTTATATTCCCTGTAAGTTTTAATGTTTGTGTTATTGTTCTTACCCCTCCCTTTAGTTTCAACTAGCAAACTATGGCAGCTTATCAGAATCCTTAATGCAGTTATCCCTGCTTTCTCCAGCATTATCCTCTTAACCTCTAGCCCCAATTCTACATGGCTAACCCACAGCTTCCTCTGATTTTAGTCTGTGGACTAAAGTCCAATAGTCTGTGGATTAAAATTACATTTCCCTTCCCATTGTTTTTCACCATTTCCTGGAATAATTCTTCAGAATTTGTTGGTATTCTATTGATAGAAGTTATCTATCAGCTGGCCCAACACTTTATAAAAGGCTCTGGCAGACTCCATCCATCTCTGGAAAAGTTATTGCCACATAAATTGGTCAAATGAGTTATTGACTACGTGTTGCGTCTTGTGAAGGGAGGAAGTGGGGTTGACAGGAAGAAGAGAAGAAATGGGCATTTATCAGCCAGAAGCAGGTATTGGCCTGAGAAGTAGAATGCAAGAATGCTGTTAATGTTTGCAATATGTTAGAACAACCAGTGCAATTAGGACATTGAAGCTCAGTTAAAAACTTTTGGTAAGAACCACTTTCTTAGCATGTGAAACCTGGAAGCTTCAATTCAGTCCATTATCCAGCAATTCAGAGGAAGCCAGGCAGAATGTTCTGCTTTGTACCGATATCACATAAATTAAAATAATATTTAAAGAAGACTCTGAAGCAATATTCCAGTTCTTATTCCTTACATAAAGACAACCTGTACACAAATTATTGTCCTTTTCAGGGGCTGTTGACAAATACTCCCATTGGGAGAAGGAAATCCAGCCTTTTTTGCATTATTTGGTGTTCTTTTAGTTTCAGTTATTATTACTTCATTTTCATGCCTATATTTCTCTGCTAGCATCACCTGAAGATCTGTACGCTTTTTCTTATGATCCCAAATCCTCCAAAGAGATGAGAGAAAATGGATGGAATCTGACTGACCCAATATCAGACTTTGGGGGTATGGGAATATCTAACAGGTACTGGACCATAACAGATGCCAACAGAAACTATGCGGTAATTTTGTCATCATTGTTTTCTTTTGGTTCACTTAACTAAAATGGAAGAATATCAGCAAACAAGATTTTGAAAAAAGGAAAAAAAATCACTTATGATCTCTCTTTTTCATTCAACATTCAGCAATTCAACAAGCATTTATTAAATAACTAATGCACTCAAAACACTAAGTGAGAGTTTTCATAGTCTAAAGCATAGGGTGCTATGGGAGCATAGATGAAGAATATGGAAATCAGACTGGGAAGACAGAAATAGCCTTATGCTTTGGGGAATAGCCTGGAGAGGGAAATATATCCTAAATTAGATAGGGAGAGAAGGAAACAGGTCAGTAAGTGAACTTAGATCATGAAGGGCTTCATGGCTAAATTAAGGAATTTGAACATTATCCTGAAGACAGCAACCACAGGAGTATTTTAAGTTGGAAATCACTATAGGTGTATTTGTATTTTAGAAAGATAACTTTGGTATTGGTATGGAGAACTAGTTTGCTGAAGCTAAGAGTGCAGTAGAATGATATGAGAAGCGATAAGAACCTGAACTAAGGCAGTGACTATGGTTGAAGAGGAGGAAATTGTTTTAAGAGATATTTAAGTGGCAGAAATAAAAGAACTTGGTGACACATTAATGTGGCTGTGAGAAAGAGGAATAAATTTAGTATGCATCCCAGGTTTCATGGTTTCTGGCTTAGGTGACCCAAGTGAGTATGGACATGTTAGCAAGATAAGGATAAGATACGAGGAGAGATAGACAGTCTTCAGTTTTAGACTTGAGTTCAAGGTGATTAAAAAATCAGGTATTTGATATAAAGCATTTGAGTCTAGATTTTGAGAAAGAACTCTGAGACAAATACAGAAGATTGGGAATGTGTTAGGGGTCCCTAAGACCATCCTTTATGTTCATTGATTCACGAAGAGGTCTCACAGAACCTGGCATTTTGTCATACTTGTTACTATGATTTATCACAGTGAAAGGTTATAAAGCAAAATCAGCAGAGAGAAAAGGGTGAAGTCTAGAGAAAATGAGGCATGAGTTTCAGAGTCCTTTCCCAGTGGAGTCACATAGGACATGCTTAACTCCTCTAATTAACAAATGATGATAACATGTGAAAAATGTTGTTTACTAGAGAAGCTCATTGGCGAATCAGTGCCCAGGATTTTTATTGGGGGCTGGTCACATAAGCACTCTCTGCTTGGTGTATGCCAAAATTCCAGATGCTCACAAGGAAAGCAAATGTTCAGCATAAACCACATTATTTGTACTAACAGTTTAGGCACAGTGAATCACTCTTGTCAGTTAGGTAATGGTGGGGACCTTTCCAAAATTCAGGTTCACAGGCATCAGCCAAGGGGTAACATTGCATGTTGGCCTTTGCAAGGATAGCAGTCTGGTCTCCTATGATAACTTTTCTGCATATAGTGTTTAAATTGTTATTTCTGAATTGTTGGATCTTTATTTTCAGCTTTTTACTATCATAAAAAGACAGTGATTTTAATGACTTTCTGGTAACTCAGTTTTGCATACCCACCAGATATTAGGATTGATGAGCTGTTACTCAGCGGGGTCATCTGTGAGGTGCTTGTTAGGGTCATATTTGATGGGTCAAATATGTGTCTAAGTCCCCCAAATGAGGTCTGAAATAGCTGTGTTGGCAGCTTGGATGCATGTAGCCATCAGAGTTGAAAAGGAAGCTCTATTTATTTCTCTTTATAGGACCACCTTCTCCAAAGTCTAAGTCTAGGTAAGGGGATGGGTAGAGAACTTTTTCTCTTTCAAATGTTTTGCATTCTGAGACATTGACTTTAATGAGTTATGTAGAAAAATTCCTAATCTAATCCACCTCAAACTTTTTTGCCTACTCATTTTGTAATTTGTTTGATGCATTATCACACGCTCAAGAGTGTTCTTAGAGGAGTGATTGGAATTAATTTGACATTATCAAGTCTGTGTTGTCATAATATTTTGTCACTGTCTCTTTGTAAAGATATGTTTTTGGAAATCACTAAAAATTGATAAAATTGAGATAATTTTTTTTTTTGTAGAGTAAGTCATACCCAAAATGTTAACACTTGATGCCCAAACTCGTGTTTTAAGGGTCCCCAAGATGTGCTTGTTTAGGAATTTAGTGTGCATTAAAGAAAAAGTAAACCGTCTTTCCTCATTTTTCACTTGCCTACCTTACATTTGAGTCTATTTGTTATAATTTACTTCTTTATAATATACATTGTTTGCTCTGCTAGGTAAGTGTAGGAATTTCATGGTAGATTATACATACATTTCTACTTGTAGTTAGTTATTCTAAAGGTACATTAACTCAATAACTTTCTAGAAAATAATACTATACTTGGGAGAGCTTTTACATCAGGGATATTTTTGTTCCTATTTCAGAGGAATGGGTGATTCTAGATAATAAATACCAGATAGCTAGTTCTTGAGTGATTGCTTCTCAAAACTGTTACTAGCAAGTGAAAAATGTAAAAAAAAAAAAAAAAAAAGGAGTTTAAAAAATTGAGGTTTTTTTTTTTTTTTTCTTTTAGATATGCAGGACCTACCCTCCCAAAATAGTGGTTCCTAAATCTGTTACCTTGGGAAAGGTGGTTGGAAGTTCAAAGTTCAGAAGTAAAGAACGTGTACCTGTGCCTTCCTACCTCTACAAAGAGAACAATTTGAGTTGAGCAAATTTCTCTCATGAGAACTAAACTTGGCTCTAGTAGACCTGGGTTTAAGTTGTACCACTGCCACCTACTAGCTACATGAATTCAAACAAGTTACTTTTCTGACCTTTGCAATTCTGAGGGTTTTTAAGTGGATCACATGAGGGAAAAAATATATGTGTACTTTGTAAATGTAAAGTGTTGTACAGATGTTAAGTGGCATTTTAGTGTGTTCATTTGTTTCTTTCCTTCTCTGTGGGCTCCTGCTGGATAGCAAATTATTGAATGAAAGGAAGTATGAGAGGATATTTGAGAACTGTGGCCTCACATTAGAACACAGATGTCCTTGAGTCTTTCTCACTAATTTTCAAATAATTTAAGGTAGTAGAGAAAAGCACTTGACTCCTCTGTTTGAGTCCCCTTCCATAGGAAGGGATAATAGTTCTTGCCTCTTATGGTCTCTCTGAGATCTGGAATTAGACAAATAGTCAAGTTCTCAGGTAGCCAACTATTCAAGTGCTAAAGAGTATAGTAAAACAAGTGGATGTCACTATAAAAGTGAGAAGACTCCATAAAAACCACACCAAAGTGTAATGTAGTTCACTAACTAATCATTACCAGATGTACTTGCTAAATAGCTATTTTGTTTTCATATTGAAATGGCTTCAAACAAACAAGCTCTCTGAATTCGCATTAACTCCTGAAATGAGTGAACTCTATTCTGTCAAGAGACTCTATATCTTTGTTCTATCTTGAATTCTGCTGCCACTTCAAGCCCCTGGTTTATGTGGGTAATATTACTGGGACTATAAAAAGCAGGAAAAGGGGGTTGAGCCAAGATGGCAGAATAGAGAGATTCACAGCTTGCCCTCTCCCACAAATACACCAAGAATTACACCTACAAACCCATTGACTCACACAGAACACCTACTGAACTCTGGCAGAGTGTCTCTCATTTTGAAATATAGGAGGATTCTCAAAAATCTGGTAAGAAAAATAAGAAAAAACATAAAAATGGTGCAAGACTGGTCCTGCATGGAGGGAGTGGCATAGGAAGAAAGGCACCCTCATGCTGGGATGCCCTCTCTCCAGCTGGGAGGTCAGTGGGGACAGAAGTGGAGCTTCTGAGGCTCCAAGGAGAACTTCTTGGCAGACAGAGCTAAGGGAAACTGCCATGAAGGGTCCCTTTGATCCCTGGCCATAGACATGAGCCTGCAGGGATGATCTGGGACTGGCTGCTGGAGATCAGGGAGGAGCCAGCCAGAGGGAAGGGGCACACTGCATAGAGGCAGCCTCAGGGGACTGGAGGGCTGTGTGAGCTCTGGCTGAGGGTGTGTGCAGAAGAGAATAGCCTGGGACATCCATAGAAAAGCACCACTGTTGGTGTGTGTGTAGGGGAGTGGCACAACACAGCTGCGTCATAGCCACTTTCTCTGCTTGGCTCCACTGTTGGTGTGATTTCATGAGAAGAGAGGTGGGGGCTTTATCATAGCCACCACTGCTGCATGGAGGTGGGGCTGAAAGCTGAATACATACCCAGTGTTCCTGCAGCTTCACAGGGGGGACTAAGATTTTTTATAGCCCCACACAGAGAGGGCGAACTTGCTCTCTCTGGATCCTTTGTGGACCTGTGCCTCTGAGATGAATAGGCAGTGAGTGGAGTTCTGACTCATGGTGGGGGTGAGTATAGGAATTTACAACAGACCTGGGTACCAGACCATATGTGGAGGCAGGGCCAGGGTCTGTGCTGACCCAGTGGTGCACCACAGATTCAGATGTGTGATTGCACACTTGCTACAGTGGGTCTTAGAGCCAGACATTGGTGGATCTGTATTGGGATATCCTGGGACTCAGAACCTGGGGGACACCAGAACAGGTGGCTAACATTCCTGCAGCTAAGGTGGGGACAAAGGCAGCATCAAAAAAGAGTACTCTATAAGCCCGCATAACAAGTGACAGACAACACCACAGAGGGCACTTCCCAGTGGACATTTCCTGCCTACTCTTCCCAGATGAAGCACTCCAACCCTGCCTACTATACACCACAGCTCAGAGATGGATCTAGAAGCCCCTATTCCCGCAACAGGGGAGCAGTCCAGACATCTGTCATGGCTCTGACAACTACAGAACAAAAGAGGCCCAGCTCAACAACAACAATCAGGGCAGGCTCTGAACACTACAACACCAACCATACCTCCCATGAAAGTGATAACAGCAAAAACACAGGGAAGGAAGATGTGGCAACCATCCAAAGTAAAAACGGCCATTGCAACAAAACTATTAGATGCACACAGTCTACACAGGAACACTCAAACTTTAAATAAAAACAAACAAACAAACAAAAAAAAAGCCCTTCAAAACCACAGTAGACAACTGATACTCCTAAATCCATACAGCCAGAGAAATATAAGTAAATTGAAGAAGTGGAGGAGCTACTCCCAATTAAAAAAAACAAGAGAAATCCCCTGAAAGAATGATCAGTGAAATAGATCTCAATATTCTAGATCATGACTTCAAAGAGGGAATGATCAATGAACTGAAAGAACTAAAAGAGACTATCAATAGAGACAGAGAATACTTTAAAAAGGAAATAGAAACTATAAAGAAGAGCCAATTAAAAACAGAAATCTCAGTTGCTGAGATGAGAGTTGAGCTAAAGACAGTCAAAAGTAGACTAGATAATGCAGAGAAACAAATAAGTGACTTAGAAGACAGGATAACAGAAATCACCCAATCAGAACAGCAGACAGAAAAGCAAATAAAAATCAATAAAAGTAATAAGAGGGACCTATGAGATAATATAAAACGTGCCAACCTACACAGAATAGGGGTCCCAGAAGAAGAAAGAGAAAAGGGGCTTGAAAAAGATTTGAAGAAATCATGACTGAAAACTTCCCAAATATAAAGAAGGAAACAGATATCCAAGTACAGGAGACACAGGGGGCCCCAAATAAGAACCCAAACAGACATACATCAAGACATATTATAATTAAAATGGCCGAAGTTAGATAAAGAAATGATTCTAAAGGCAGCAACAGAAAAACAAAGAGTTACATACAAGTGAACCCCCATAAGGCTTTCAACTGATTTCTCTACACAAACATTGCTGGCCAGAAAGGAGTGGCAAGATATATTCAAAGGCCTGAATAAGAAAAAGCTGCAACCTAAGATACTTAATCTGGCAAGACCATTCTTTAGAGTAGAAGGAGAGAGAAAGAATTTCATAAACAAGCAAAAACTAAAATAATTCTGCAATACTAAACCTATCCTAAATGAAATATTGAAAGGTCTACTCTAAATAGAAAAGGAACAGGAAGCTATAGAAATGGGAAAACCATAATTGGAAATGTGATAACTACAGTGAGTTGCAAGAGAATAAATACAAAGATGTACAAAAATAAATAACTAAATATGAAGAATATTAAAATCCTAAAAGATGAGAGAAGGGACCAAGAAAGTATAGATTTTTTTTCTCTCTTTTTTCTTTTTTTTTAATTCTTTTTTAGGATATGTTTGAGCATACATGACTATCAGTCTAAAGCAAACAGATATAGTAAAGGTTTAATATACCTGAAAAACAGGAAAACCACAAATCAATAGCATAGAATAGAGTGACAAAAACCCAAAAGCAAACAAGCTAATGCAAAAGAAAATTATCAAACCTCAAAAAGAAAAACAAAAAGGAAAAGAAAGGAACAAAGAAGAAATACCAAATCAACTGGAAAACAAGGTTCAAAATGGCAATAAACACACATCTATCAATAATTACTATAAATGTCAATGGACTAAATGTTCTAATGAAAAGATATACAGTGATAGATTTGATAATAAAACAAAAACCTACAATATACTGCCTGCAAGAGACCCATTTTAGAGTGAAGGACACATATAGATTGAAAGTGAGAGGATGGGAAGATATTTCATGCAAATGGAAATGACAAGAAAGCAGAGGTAGCAATACTCATATCAGACAAAATAGACTTTAAAATAAAGACCATAAAGAAAGATAAAGAAGGACACTAATGATCAAAGAAATAATAAAAGATAAAGATACTGCACTCATTAACATAAAGGCACCCAATATGGGAGCACCTAAATATATAAAACAAATACTAATAGACATAAAGGGAGAAATTGATAGGAATACAATAATAGTAGGAGACTTTAACACCCTACTAACACCATTGGACAAGTCTTCCAGACAGAAAATCAGTGAGACAATGAAGATACTAAATGACACAATAGAACAGTTGGACTTGGTTGTTACTTTTAGGACGTTACATCCCCCCTAAACAGAATATACATCCTTTTCAAGTGCTCATGGAACTTTGTCTAGGATAGACCACATACTCAGGCACAAAAGAAGCCTCAAAAAATTGAACAGGATAGAAATTATTCCAAGCATCTTTTCTAACCACAATGGCTTGAAACTAGAAATCAACCACAGGAAAACAAATGAGAAAAAGACAATAGCATGGAGACTAAGCAACATGCTACTAAAAAATCCACTGGGTCAATGATGAAATCAAAGAAGAAATGTAAAAATACCTTGAGACAAATGACAATGAAAACACAACCACACAAAATCTATGGGATGCAGCAAAAGCAGTCCTAAGAAGGAAGTTCATAGTGATATAGGCCTTTCTCCAAGAAAAAAAAAAAAAAAAAAAAACGAAAAGAAAAGAATACTCAAGTAAACAACCTAACCTACCACCTAAAAGAATTAGCAAAAGAAAAACAAACAAAACCTAAAGTTAGCAGAAGAAAACAAATAATAAAGATCAGGGAGGAAATAAATGAAATAGAGATTAAAAACAATGAAAAAATCAATCAAAACATGGCTAGTTTTTTGAAAGAATAAACAAAATTGACAAACCTCTGGCCAGGCTCACCAGGAGGACAACAGAGAGAACAGAAATAAACAAAATAAGAAATGAAAATGGAGAGATTACAACCAACACCACAGAAATACAAAAAATCATAAGAGAATACTGTGAATAAATTGGACAAGTTACAAAAAATGGACAAGTTTCTAAAACACACAGTCCACCATAACTGAATAAAGAAGAAATAGATCATTTGAGCAGACCAATCACTAGAAGTGAAATAGAATCAGCAATAAAAAACCTCCCTGCACACAAAAGTCCAAGACCAGATGGCTTCACTGGGAACTTGTTTCAAATATACAAAGACGAGCTCATACCAATTCTTCTTAAACTCTTCCAAAAGATTAAGAGTAGGGAACACTCCCAAACTCATTCTATGAAGCCACCATCACCCTGATACCAAAGCCGGACACAGACACTACCAAAAAAGAAAGCTATAGACCAATATCATTGATAAACATAGATACAAAACTCCTCAACAAAGTATTAGCACACAGAATCCATCAACACATTAAAAACAATCATACACCATGATCAAGTTGGATTCATCCAGGGGACACAAGGATGGTTCAACATATGCAAATCAATCAATATAATACAGCACATCAACAATAGAAAGGACAAAAATCACAGGATCATCTCAATAGATTCAGAAAAAGCATTTGATAAAATCCAACAACCAGTTATGATAAAATTTTACCAAATTGAGTATAGAGGGAACATATCTGAACATAATAAAATCTATTTATGACAAACTCGCAGCAAGCATAATACTCAATGTTGAAAAACTGAAAGCCTTCCAACTAAAATCTGGAACAAGACAAGGGTGCCCACTTTTACCACTTCTACTCAACATAGTCTTGGAAGTCCTAGCCACAGAAATCAGTCAGGAAAAAGAAATGAAAGGAATCCAAATTGGAAGGGGATAGGTAAAATTGTCATTATATGCAGATGACATGATACTATATATAGAAAACCATAAAAGGTCCACACAAAAACTACTAGAGCTAATAAAAGAATTCAGCAAGGTAGTAGGACACAAGATTAACATACAGAATTCAGCGATATTTCTTTACACTAACATTGAAGTATCAGAAAGGAAACTAAATAAACAATCCCTTTTAAAATTACACCCAAAACAGAAAAATACTGACCAAGGAAGTGAAAAAGTTATACGTGGATAACTGCAAAACATTGACTAAGGAAATTAAAGATGACTTAAAGAAATGGCAAAATATCCCATGTTCTTGGATTAGAAGAATTAATATTGTTAAAATTACCATACTACCCAAACCAATCTACACATTTAATGTGATCCCTATCAAATTACCCAGGACATTTTTCACAGAACTAGAACAAATCATAATAAAATTTATATGGAATCACAAAAGACCCAGAATTGCTAAAGCATTACTGAAGAAAAAGAATGAAGCTGGAGGAATAACCCTCCCAGACTTCAGACAATGCTACAGAATTACAGTAGTCAAAACAGCATGGTATTGGTACAAAAACAGACATATGGATCAGTGGAACAAAATAGAGAGCCCAGAAATAAATCCAAAAACTGTAAGTCAATTGATCTTTGACAAAGGAGGCAAGAACATACAGTGGAGTTAAGACAGTCCTTTCAGCAAATGGTGTTAGGAGAGCTGGACAGCTGCATGTAAATCAATGAAGTTAGAATACTCCGTCACACCATACACAAAATTAAACTCAAAATGGATTAAAGGCCTAAATATAAGACAAGACACTATAAACCTTTTAGAAGAAAACATAGGCAAAACATTATCCAACATGAATCTCAGCAGTGTTCTCCTAGGGCAATCTACCCAAGCCATAGAAATAAAAGCAAAAATAAACAAATGGAACCTAATTACACTTATATAGATTTTGCACATCAAAGGAAACCATAAGCAAAACAAAACAACAACCTATGGAATGTGAAAAAATATTTGCAAAAGATGAGACTGACAAGGGCCTAATTTCCAGAACATATAAACAGATCATACCACTTAATAGGAAAAAAAACAAATAACCCAATCTAAAAATGGGCAAAAGACCTGAACAAGCAATTCTCTAAGGAAGACATACAAGTGGCCAATAGGCACATGAAGAAATGCTCAATATCGCTGATTATTAGAGAAATGTAAATCAAAACTACAATGAGATATCACCTCACACCAGTCAGAATGGTCATCCTTCAAAAGTCCACAAATGATAAATGCTGGAGAGGCTGTGGAGGAAAGGGAACCCTCCTCCCTCCTACTGCATTGGTGGGAATGCAGTTTGGTGTGGTCATTGTAGAAAACAGTATGGAGGTTCCTCAAAAGACTAAAAATAGACTTACCATATGACCCAGCAATCCCACTTCTGGGCATATATCCAGAGGGAATCCTAATTCAAAAAGATATCTGCACCTCAGTGTTCATAGCAGCAATATTTACAGTAGCCAAGACATGGAAACAACCTAAATGTCCATTGACAGATGACTAGATAAAGAATTTGTGGTATATTTATACAATGGATTACTACTCTGCCATATAAAATGATAAAATAATGTCATTTGCAGCAACATGGATGTCCCTGGAGAAAGTCATTCTAAGTGAAATAAACCAGAAAGAGAAAGAAAAATACCATATGATATCACTTATATGTGGAATTAAAAAAAAGATAAACAAACTTGTTTACAAAACAGAAACAGACTCACAGACATAGAAAACAAACTTGTGGTTACCAGGGAGGGAAGGGGGTGGGAAGAGATAATTTGGGAATTTGAGATTTTCAGATATTAACTACTATATATAAAATAAATAAACAACAGTTTTATACTGTATAGCAAGGGAACTATATTCAATATCTTGTAGCAATTTATGGTTAAAAAGATTATGAAAATGAATATATGTATGTTCCTATATGACTGAAATATTGTGCTGTACACCAAAAATTGACACAACATTGTAAACTGACTATACTTCAACAAAAATATATTTTAAAAAAAGAAGGAAAGTTTCAGAAAAGTACTAGCCTAATACATATTGAAAATAGAGCTTTATTAAGGAAACACTCAAGGTGTGATTTTCTTGTAGTTTGGATTTGCCAAGACTGGTTTGGGGATCTTAACCATGTAGAAGAAAAAAACAGTTCTGAGCAGCAGTTTGTGGTAATGCAGCCCATATGCCTGAAGGAGACAAGAGGTTGAACCCAATGGTGGTGGAATCACTGGGCTTCAGAGCTACATCTCTTTGCTTTAGTATCCTGAGTTGGCTCATCCTCTTCCTCTATGGACTAAACCTGGGATCAAGGAGGATTTTTGACCACCTCTACATATGATCACTCAACTGACACATTTTTTTTCCTTACAGGCTGCCATTTGTCGCTGTAGCCAGCCTTTGTCTGGATTTTACACTCGTTGCATTGATGATGAGCTTTTGCTAGAGGCCATTAACCAAACAAACACAGGGAGCCAGTTTATGTATGTGGTAGACACAAGACCAAAGGTATCTATCTATCAGTGTACCAGTGACCTTTCTAATACTCCTGCTTCACTCATCTTTCAATAATCCCTCCCCGAATGTTGAGCTTTGCAGTGTTAATGGGAAAGTTAGGTTTGTGTATATAGGTTTATTGTGTCATAATTGTGTAAAACCATTTGAGTAAGCCATCGGTGCTCATTTTATCATAGCCTGTTACTGTGAAGCAAGACTGTGAGAAGGTACTTTGAACAACCTAGCCTTGCCACTGCCTGTGTGAATATTAGCCTGAACTCTGCATTAATTCCTTGACCCTCAATATTTTGTCTAGCTCTAATAATGAATTGTAGAAGAATTAATTGTGCCCCATAAGGCAAGTAAAGAACAGATTCCCTTTTCTTAAATACTGTCCTTTTCACAAACATCCCCAGAAAGAAATAATTTTGCATACATTTTGATGTGTGGAGTGTGGCTGACTAGGAGGTTTCATTGCTAACTAGTGATTGCTAAGTCGCTGATTTAGATCTAAGCCTAAGCCGCGTGGTTGTGGCTTCAGAGTTCAGCAGCTGGGTGTGCATGAAACCAGATAGTGGCCTTACATAGCTGTCTGACCATTTTGGGGGTCTCCCACTGGCTGTTCTCTCTAGAACTACCTAGAATTGACTGGGGTCAAGAGAGAAAATAATTTCTCTTTCTGCTAAGGCACAATCCTTCAGTTTCTTAGAAGTTTGCTATCTTGCTTCACCTATAGCTGCATTTGACATTCTGTGATTGAAGAGAATTTAATCAAAGCTGTGTCTTTCAACAGGATTAGTCTTAAAATGGTAAAGAGAAGTACCAAGCTTTTGAGAAAATAAGATTGCTTTTTGTCCAAACTGAAGACCAAAAAGTCCTTTTTTAGTAGGTCCCTTTTTCCTTTCCCAGAGGGCCTAGAAATATCTAACAACTTCCCTCTTCTAGATGGCTAGATCTATACTTTTATTAAAAATTGTGTTGTGGTAAAATTAGATTCTTAATAGTCATTCAAATCTGGGGTCAGATCCTACCTTCAGACTTTATCCATATGATCCTGGTTGATATTTGTTCACCTCTCTGAGCCTGTTTTCTTATGATGATAATAATAGTACATATCTTGAGGGGCTGTAGTGAGAATTAAATAATATATGTAAAGGATCTAGCACAGTGTCTGCCACACACTAGGGGCTCAGTAAATAATATATCTTCTTCTCTATTTGAACATAAGGCTGCTAATATACATATATACAGCTATAGCTGTTTCTAAGATCTGCAAGACATATTGCCAAAGAGTGTATACTGGTATGATATACCTAGCTATCTGCAGAAGTTAACCATTCTAGTGCTGCTCAGACCTGGGTAGGGACTGCTGTAATTGTTGTTTTATTTGCTGAAGCATCCATCAGTCATAGCAATCTTCCTTGTTACTAGGTCTTACAACACTTCCTCAGGTGTTCCTTTGACATTTGTCATTAATTTAATGAAAGCTCAGTGACATTGTCTGTTTGATAAGAGATTAAAATTACCATCATGGTTCTCCCTTTAACAAATATTTTGCATTCTAAACAGAATATTGTTACACATATTCTTTTTTCCTTGCATGTATTAACGTGAATCATTTTAATTTTGAGGTTTTAATGGCATTCTTTTTTATTAATACAAAAACTACACCCTGCCCATATGCATGCTCTTCCTGCCTTTCTGAAATGTATAATAATGGAAGATGACAAACAGGCCCAGAAAACAGAAAATCATTTAATTAGTAAGATGGTTATCATTATACAAGGTATCCTGGCTGCTTTCTAGTTTTTGCATTAATATCTCTTCTCAGCAAGTCTCATTTACTCACTACCCCACTCAACAATCTTTATATGACCTAGAAATATTCTGATTACCACAAGCTGAACATAGTGTTAAAATAGCTCTTGGTATCTCCATTTCGGTTTTATCGGTGAGTGAAAATAATTTATCTCATGCAGTCATGTTTTAGACATTTTTCTAGAGTAACTAAAATTAATTGGCCCTGAAGTTCTTAAACTCCTTTCTGGAGCTTCTTCTTTGTAAAGATTTTTGAACTTTCACATATTTCTCAGTATAAAGCCCTTAAAGCTGAGAAAACAGTTGTTTGTGATAGAAAGATCAAAAGTATTGTTTTAGTTCTTCAGATCAGATATCCTCATAGCTGCCATATTCTTCTTTCCCTATACTGCTTCATTACTTAAGATACCTGATCCAAAAGCCAGTAAAATTATCTCCATTCCAGAATGTGCCCTGATTTAACTTCTTTATAAATGGGTAAGATTTAAACCTGTTTGGGCATTGAGATTGGTGAACTGTGCTCGTTCATCATCTGCCCGATTTGTTCTCTTATGTCCTCAGTATTGCAGTTAAATGCCATGGCCAAGCAAGCATCTGGGAAGGGATATGAAAATGAAGACAATTATGCCAACATTCGCTTCAGGTTCACGGGCATTGAGAACACCCATGTAATGTGGTGCCTGCAAAAACTCTTGGAAGGTACCGGGATTTCAACTGGGCTAGGCCAGCGGTTATAAGCTTTGCATAATTGTATACAGAAAAAATGTGCCTGATTTTGAGGTGAAACATAAGGCAACCAGATAAGCAGAGTTAATAGGAAATAAGATTTTTTAAAACTATATTCAGTTTACAGTGTGTCAGTTTCTGGTGTACAGCATAATGTTTTCAACATAATGTTTCAGTCATACATATACATACATTTTCATTTTTATATTATTTTTCATTATAGGTTACTATAAGATTTTTAAAATTTATTTTATTGAGTTATAGTCAGTTTACAATGTTGTGTCAATTTCAAATATAGAGCACAATTTTCCAGTTACACATACACATACATATATTCATTGTCACATTCTTTTTCACTGTGAGCTACCATCAGATCTTGTATATATTTTCCTGTGCTATACAGTATAATCTTGTTTATCTATTCTACATACGCCTGTTAGTATCTACAATTTTGAACTCCCAATCTGTCTCTTCCCACCCCCGGCCCCCTTGGCAACAACAAATTTGTATTCTATGTCTATGAGTCTGTTTCTGTTTTGTATTTATATTCATTTGTCCTTTTCTTTTCTTTTCTTTTCTTTTTAGATTCCACATAAGATATAGAATTGAATATAGAATAGGTGATAAGATTTTTGACTACAGTATGAATCTAGTTTACATTGATAGTACTGAATTATAGCAGTGTTGACTTGACAGAGGACTAAGATGTTTCATTTCATAACTGTGGAGTCCATCTGGGTTTTGTTCCTACAGAAATCATTTCTCTCTGCAGAATTACAGAGACTGCTGTTTAGGGGTGGGTAGATCAACACTTGCAACATAAGTGTAAACAAATTTGGGATTCATTTCATCATCCTCAAGGTAAGAACTCACCTCATTTAATCTGCTGTAAGGAGTCAGTCTGATTTCATCACTGTGGTGATTAAGGGGGTGAATTTAGACTTCAAAGGAATAAAGCTGGTATCAGACAATTTGGGTCATCTGCCGTCACTGGAAAATAATTGGGATCAGAATTGGGGCAAGATGAGATGGGGGCATTATAGGACTCCTGAGTCTAACACATTTCTCCCAAAGCCACTACCTGTGATTCCACGTTGCAGTATGTTAACTCAAGCACAGATAGTGAAAACCTGCCTTCATTAAGTGAACTCCCTGTTCCTCCTCTCTCTTCTTCAATTTTGTACTCCTGTTGTCTGTCAGGACCTCTCCCTTACACAACCCTTGTCAGATCCTGTCTTTTCAGTCTGTAGCCCATTTAGGATATTAGTTGTTCTTCCTTGGGTATCTTCCTCCTTTCTTTTTTGTACCTGAATATTCTATAGTAACAGTATAAGAGAAAGGGACTTTCTGCAGGTATTTGAGGCAAAAGATTGCCCTCTGCTGGGTAACTAGTGCAAAGTGCATGAAAATTAACGTAATTTTTTTTCAACCTGTTGATACAGCACAGGGCTGCAGGGAGTAGGTTGGAATGTGGAAGTAGAGACAGATGTTAAGGGCTTGCAGAGTAAGGATGAGTAGGAGGAATTGAGATGGGAATCAGAGGAGATATGAGTGTTTTCCCATGGATGCTGATTCAGTCTTCTGGCTCTCTTATTCAGAGATTTCAGAGATTTCTATGGTCTTGGGGGATGGGTTCTACAACTCAAGAAAGCAGAGAACCAAGCTCGGAGATATGGTAGGCTATAACCCTGTTCCTGGCCCTGATTCACTGTGTGGTTTCCAACTAATCATTTAAGCTTTCTGTACCTCAGCTTCCTCATTTACAAAATGGGGATTCACTGTCCCCTTTCTTGGTGAATAAACTGAGGTGATTGTGAATTTCAATCTCTGCTTCCTTTTCTACCTTAGTTTGTGAATTGAAAACCCCAAGAATGAGTGAATTTCTTAGCAGCCTGGAGAGCTCAGGGTGGTTGAGACACATTAAAGCTATTATGGATGCTGGAATTTTCATTGCAAAGTTAATAATTAGGACTTTTAAAACTTGCACTGACTTAATTATGGGATCTCTTGAGGTAGCAGTGTATCATGGTGGAAAGAATATTGAAAAAAAAACTTAGTTTGTAGATTCAGCTCTGCCACTAATTTATTGTGTGCCCTTGGCAAATCTCTTCCCTTATTTGGGCCTCAATTTCTCCATCTGTAAGACAAGGTGGCTGGACTAAAATCTAATGATATAACTTTTGAAGGACCCACAGAACTCTTTGGGAATATGATTGACCCTCTCCCCCCAGAAAATGTATATATGGCTATACATGCAGAAAATAGACCTTAATTTCAGGGAAGTACACAGACCCCAGATCTTAGGTTAAAAACTCTTAGATAATCTCTCCTGGTCCTTCCAGCTCAAATACTCTGGTATATTTTTGTCTTGATTCCAAGATACCAAGTGGAAGTAAGAGTGAATGTAAAATAAATGCAGAGCTTGTATTTCTATGGGTTTTCAGAGTTCTGAGTATAAAGCAGACATTTTTTACTTCTTTGCTTAGGTCTGCCTTGAATGCAGTCTAAGCAGACTTAATCACTCATTTATGCTGACTCGCTTATTTTCTGACCTTCAGAACCATGGCCTCTGTATCACTTGTTAGGTGATGTAAAAAATAAAGAAGAAATTTGGAGTCTACATTTTCTTATTTTAAAGTTTTGTTTATATATTCCTACATGAAAACTTGCTCTCTTTACCCCACTCCTGTTATTTGGTAGAAGTAAAGAAAAGGAGAGAATCACTTGTCATCCTTCTGCTGTCATTTTCTCAGTTGAAGGTAATGAGATTTATAGCCTCTGGATTAACAACTTTTTAGGGTATGTGTAATTAAATATCCAACCCTACTGTCTTAAATATTCAACCCTAATGTTTTTCAATTGCCTAGTCCTATTGCCTACATTTTTCATTGTAATATATTATTAATGCTTGCTGTGTGACTCCCTTGGTCGTTTCAAGACCACTGCTCTAGCCATTCTTCATATTGTCCCTTTTTCACATGTCTCACATCCATACATTTGTATTTCCTTTTTGAAACCAGCTTCATTAGACCAAAGAGAGTGAGAATGGAGAAGAGGGATAGATTTGATAGACAGTACGACCTCATAAATATTTGTTGAATTAAAATAAGTAGATGAAAAAGATAGGCTTGGAATTCCACAATTATCCTGTGCTTCCCATCTTTATCACCACCTATCTGGTATCCCAAGTTTGAAAACTCAGTCAGCCCTGAATTATCTCCCCCTCCATCTGGCAATCGCCTAGTCCTGTCAGTTCTTCTCAGAAGTGTTTCTCAAATCTGTCTTTCTTCCCAGCCTCTACTGCTGAAATAGTTAAGACATCCCTTGCCTTAGGTACTATAACTTTCTAACTGATTTACTTATCTCTAGTAGTTGCTCCCCAATTTGGCAACCAAATTGCTTCTAAAGTCATCTTTCTTGAGCATATCTAATAATGCCACTTTAAACTCAAAATCCTCCAATGGCTCCCTATTGCTCATAAGACCCTGGCAATGGTGAAAATCTTGTTGTTCTCAAAAACACTATAGTATCCTTTCCTCTCTCACTTTGTCTCTCATTATCTTTATTTTCTTCTCATTACAAAAGTTATACATGTAAGTTATCAAAGAAGTAAATGTTTCAGAAATATATAACGTAAAATGCAAATGTTCCCTGTAGTTTGCCCCGCAATACACATATCACATATAGTTCAAGGTAAGCCGCTAGATCAGCACTGTCTATCTGAACTTTCTATGATGATGGAAATGTTCTGAATCTGTACTAATACAACAGCCACTAGTCATATGTGGTGATTGTATACTTGAAATGTGGCTAGTGAGAGTGAGGAACTGAATTTTAAATTTTATCTGATTTGAATCAATTTAAATTTAAATAGCTGCTTGTGGCTAGTGACTACCATATTGGACAGTGCAGGTCTAGAATTTTTCAACATATATAATTACATATTTTACTATAACTTTGTAAAAATGAGATTATACTATGCATATTTTTCTGCAACTGACTTTTTATTCTTAATATATAATGAACATTTTCCAGGTCAGTTCAGTCAGTACTACCTAATTCTTTTCAGTGACTATATAATATTCCTTTATGTGAATTTATCATAGTCACTGTTAATGGGCAATTCAGTTATTCACATTTTTTCACAAATGCAGAAATTGTTGCATCAGTGTCTTTGAACGTATATTTTTTATATGTGTGGGCACTCTTAGAAGTGGATTTTGAATCAAAGGGTGTGAATATTTCAGGCTTTACTAGATGTGGCTAAATTGCCTTTCAAATAGGTTGCATCACTTTCCATTCCCACCAAAAATGCCTATTTCTCCACATAGCTAGTGATGGTTATTTATCATCAGTCCTTTTAAATCTTTGCCAATTTGATAGGTGATGCATTTTATGTCATGTTTTAATTTGCATACCTTTAATCATTGGCAAAATGGAGCATCTTTTCTAGTCCACTAGTGACTTTTTACTCTATTTGTAGCCTTAAGGAAAGTGTGTAGTTGCCGCCGTCAGGCCTCTGATACTACTTGACATATCTGGTTAACTGAGGAGTTAAAAAGGTTAATAAACTTTTTTCCAGATCTCTCTAGCTTTTGTCTTGCTTGCAACCTAACTATCCTAGGAATATCATTTCTCTTGTACCTTCTACTACAAAGGTTACTCATGTTTCTACACCCCATGAGCCACATGATCCATGGCATGTTAAATACTCTCCTTGCTCCTTATAAAACTCCTTTCTCCGCTTAGATCTATTTCAGTTAGCTATATCACTCTGTACCTCTCTTAGTGACTCCTTCTCCATTAAGGACTTTGGAAATAGCTTTAGGAGGGTGGTTTCTTCTCCATCCTGATTATTCCTCTCAATCCCAGGAGACTTTTGATTGTCCATTTACAGTCTGTCAAACACTGCACTGATAGTTCTTTCAGCTTTTATATTCCAGGTCTCACACTCTTACTCCAGCTAACCTGGTTCTTCTATCCCATGGAGACCTCTACACTTTTAACTCCACTTTTTCCACCTTTTCCTACATTCTTCCCTATCTAGCCAAGACCTAGTGTTGTAGCACCTCACCCATTCCACCTTGCCTCTTTATCCTTCCACTCTACCTGCCTTGCTAATCTCTAATTCTCTTCTTTCTGCTTTTATACCCTGACTACTAAACTTTGCTACAAAGAAATAAGTCCCATAGACATGTTAATTGGTACAATCACTGGTTTATGGTCTATAATAATGACTGTAGTCTGTACGCCCCCGACTGTGGGAACAAAGGAACGAGCCTTGGGCTGGAATGGTAAACAAGTTATAAAAAGCTGCAGACTCAGAGGTGAGAAGGCTGGTTAGCCAAGGATGGGTCAGATCTCCAGAGGGGGCAACCTAAGACAGGCACAGCCGCCTGAGTCCAGGAAGAATGTTGTGAAGCAGCCGTTTCTCATACATTCCGCCCTGATAAGTTGTAAGGCTCGCTGGTGCCAACACGAACATGATTTACCAAAACATAAAGGGTCTTCTTACCTTGAGCCAGACACTGCCTGTTAACCATTTCCCTTGTCATTCTTCTTTGCTATATAAGACTGTGTAACTTAATAAAGCTTCAGAGTAGCCATCAGCTCTCTCTGCATACGGTGTGTATGTGTACATGATATCGCTACACCAACAGTAGTCCTGTAGTTTTAGGACCACTTAGAAGTCATTTTATGTATCTCTGGTTAGGTCCCAGTTCTGTTCCACCAAGCAGGTATTCCTAATTTGTATTTTACTTTCAGGCTGGCTATGTCACCGTTACACCTCTCTCTATAAACACATATTCAGATATGTCTCCTTTGTGGAGAAATCAAGGTTGCCTTCCCACTACTATCCTTAGCAACTTTTTTTCCTCCTTTCTTGTTATCTCAGAGGAAATGTTGCCTCATCTTCTGTGTCAGACTAATCCCTCTACCTGTATCCTTAATACCATCCCCTCCTTCAAGGAACCTCTTTTCCCTACATTTTCAACCTATTTCTTTTATTGGCTTCATCCTTTAGAAATATGCTCAATACTTTTTTATTCCTACTTTTCTTAGCCTCTTCTAGCT
Source organism: Camelus bactrianus (assembly GCF_048773025.1). Lineage (NCBI taxonomy): Eukaryota > Metazoa > Chordata > Mammalia > Artiodactyla > Camelidae > Camelus > Camelus bactrianus. Next base: position 47,547,945 of record NC_133575.1, read on the forward strand.
ATTGTCCTCTTTCCTCTTGGTTGGAGCTTTCTTGAAAGCAATTGTCTTTCCCTATTAACAGTTCCTCACCTCCCCCTTCACTCTTCAGTTCACTGTGATCCAATTTCCATATCATTACTACTATTCTTTCTGAGGTCAATATTGACCCTTAACTTGTCAATCTAAGGGTCACTCTTTAATCTTTGTTCTGCTTTGACTACTCTGCTGCATTTGGTACCATTGTCGCCTTTCTCTTTGAACCATTTTTGTAGCCTTGGCTTTAATCCAACTACTCCTTCCTGGTTCTCTTTCTGCCTTTCAGGCTTCTTTTTCACAAGCTGACTCCTATCATATTTCCCCCCACCTCTACTTTTCCTTTAAAATTTACTGATTTTTAAGGTCTTTCCTTTTCTCACTGTGGTCTCTGCCTGGACAGCACCAGCCGTACACAACTTCTACTATCACCTCTATTCAGATAGTGGTCAAATCTATACTCTGGCTCAGTTTCCTCCCTCTCCTGAACGCCAGATCCACATATCCAGTTCTCCACTGGACTTTCCATTGGATGTTCCTCAACTACCTCATTATCACCATGGCCCAAACTTAAATCTTCGTACCTACTCTCAACAACTAAAACTTGTTTCTTCATCTGTATTCACTGTTCAGACTGATGGCACTATCAGCCATCTAGTTACTAAGCCACACATTTCAGGGTCATCTTTGATTCTTCCTTCTCCTTCTTCCCACATCCATTCTCTCACTATGTCCTGTTAAATTTTCATTTTTAACATCCATCTTCTTCTTTTCAACCCCACTGCTCCTATCTTAGTTCAGGCCCTCATTGCCTTTCACAATTTTAGTAGCTCTATGACTGGTCTTCCTAAATCCAAATATATGCCCTTCCAATTCATTCTCCTTGCTGTCAGCACAGTGAATACATCTGATCATGGCACTCCACTGCTTTTAACACTTCAGTGGGTCCCTGTTGCCACCGGATAAAATGCACTCTTGTCAGTCTGACTCTTGCCTTCCTGACCAGACCTATCTCTCCTGACTGCCTCACTTCCAGCCTAACATCAACCACCAACCTACTTAAGAATTCCTTACCTATGCCATGCGTCCTTGCCTTTGTACATGCTGCCATATTATGCCTCTGCCTGGAATCTCCTTTCCTCCTGGTCCATCTGCCAAATGCCTACTCATCTGACAAGACTTGCTTTAGTCATCTCCTCCTTTTTGGTTATTGTGTGCCTTTGTTGTATCCAGTACCAACTTTTATTGTTTCAGTTATCAATGGTTTGTAGTCATTCATTTAAGTGTTTTTTGTATCCTCCGTGTACACCATAGTATAGTCACTCAGTAGTTATTGGCTAGGTGACTAAAGGAATGAATGAGTGAATAAATTAATTTCTTTCTCCTTCATCACCTGAGGAAATCCTACTCTTCCTTCAAGGATTAAGCTTCCCTGGCTCCTACAAAAAGATATAGTTACTACACATTACCTTATAGCAGCAATTTTCCACTATATTGTATTTATTTATTTAACTTTGCTCACCCTGACTAGTTTGTGAGCTCCTTGAAGGCAGAACCTGAATCTCATCTTTGTATTTCTAATCCTTAGCACATACCTGGCACAGAGTAATTAACACTAATTAAGTGTTAGAATTAATAAGTGAAATCTCAATAGCTACCATTGCCAAAATTGCCCAGGTTGAGTAACAACCCATCTTTTTACATCATTCTGATTGTACAGAAACTGACCTCAGACAGGTAAACCCCTCCCTCTTAAGTTGGAAGGATTTACATTAGTAAGACTAAACGGTAAAGATTACAGAGGAAGGCATTGTCTGATCTGGGACTGGAATGTAGAAATATTCTGTTTTTGAGCATGAATTCTTCCCCTTGCCCATTCCTCTTTCTTTTTTTTCTTTTTTTAAAAAACATTTTTTTAATTGATTTATAATCATTTTACAATGTTGTGTCAAATTCCAGTGTAGAGCACAATTTTTCAGTTATGCATGAACATATATATATTCATTGTAACATTTTTTTCTCTGTGAGCTACCATAAGAGCTTGTGTATATTTCTCTGTGCTATACAGTATAATCTTGTTTATCTATTCTACAATTTTGAAATCCCAGTCTATCCCTTCCCACCCTCCGCCTCCTTGACAACCACAAGTTTGTATTCTATGTCTATGAGTCTATTTCTGTTTTGTATTTGTGCTTTGTTTGTATGTTTAGATTCCACATATGAGCAATCTCATATGGTATTTTTGTTTCTCTTTCTGGCTTACTTCACTTAGAATGACATTCTCCAGGAGCATCCATGTTGCTGCAAGTGGCACTATGTTGTCGGTTTTTATGGCTGAATAGTATTACATTTTATAAATATACTACCACTTCTTTATCCAGTCATCTGTTGATGGACATTTAGGCTGTTTCCATGTCTTGGCTATTGTAAATAGTGCTGCTATGAACATTGGGGTGCAGGTGTCATTTTGAAGTAAGGTTCCTTCTGGATATATGCCCAGGAGCAGGATTCCTGGGTCATATGGTAAGTCTATTCCTAGTGTTTTGAGGAATCTCCATACTGTTTTCCATAGTGGCTGCACAAAACTGCATTCCCACCAGCAGTGTGGGAGGGTTCCCTTTTCTCCACAGCCTCTCCAGCATTTGTCATTTGTGGACTTCTGAATGATGGCCATTCTGACTGGTGTGACTCTTTCTGAGACTTGATCCTTGTCTTCTTCAGAAGTTTTATGAATTTAGACTTACCTTTGTTTTTCTTTTTACCTTGTATCATGTGTTGGTTTTGGTTTTCTTTTCCTATATGGTAAGCTCTCCTGTTTTAATTCCCCATACAGGATGTCAATATTATGAGAAGAAACTAATGTAGCCCAGTAAGATCAAGTTCTCCACTATAGGGATGGCATTTGGCAACCCTATTTATTAACCTGGCATGCTATGCAAAAGTTGTTTATGCTACTTTTTGACTCTTGTCTTCACAGGCAGTGAAGGTAGAAAAAGCCAACGTCTTAGTCCACTGTTCTGATGGGTGGGACCGCATAACACAGGTCTGCTCTGTGGCCAGCATCCTCTTAGATCCATTTTATAGGACATTAAAAGGACTCATGGTAAGAGAGCAAGTGACTGGATTTTATTTCATACAAGTAGCAGATTGTGAATGAATAAAAAATAACTCTCAACCAATTTGTTTTCTATAAGAAGGAGCTCCAAATCTACAAAAGTAGCTGTTTTTCAATTTAGCTTCTTTCTGCTAAACTAGGAATTTATAGCATATATATTTTTCTGTTGCACATTGAACATAGTTTCTTACCTGTCAAAAGATAAGTTGTATATAATAGGCTGCTCTAAGGGCAGGAAAGACTCAAAAAAGTTTGTGAAGTTGAATGGATGAGTGAAAAATAGACTGATAGGCTCCTCATGTCCAATATTTCAGTTGTTTGGATGCCAGACTCATAAATATTTTCTGGTGCTAAATCCAAGGCTTCTTTATCTTTCTAAGAAACAGAATTCACAGGAGTTTATCCCCTTTTGGGGGAAATACTTTATTTTTTAAAATTATTGAAAATGATTTTATACCAAAATTTGTTCTTGGTTCAAACCCAAATACTACCTTTGGATTCCCGTTTTTCCATAGATTGATTTTAACATCATATTCATAAGTATTGAATTAGTTATGACTAAAATAGCTTATCACACATCATGTAAAAGCCAAAAGAAATATGACACTGGTTACAAATCCAGAATAAATGCTCTTGAGAGCTTTGAAATTTGAAGGAACATTGTATAGGCCTTTAGATGAAATCCAAGTTACTTAGTTATCATTTGGTAAATTAAGTTTATGATCAATTCAACCCAAATTTGTACAAAGTCCATTTCAGCAAAGTGTTTTGATATTTTTACAGTTATGGCTAATTAATTTTATGATTTTCCTAATACAGAGTTTTCTTATTGTATAAAAATAAAGATCCTGATGGAGAAATAATGGATATCCATGGGCCACAAATTCTCCCAAAGGTAAAAATAGCCTTATTTTAAAGGTAGAGGCTAATGAGAGTTCATTAGGATGAGGTTTATCAAACCCCAATATGTTCTTGTGCAGGAAGGAATAGTAAGACTAGAATATTATATCTGCCTTCAAAGTGTGCAGGTGATTATATCAAATTGTTAAATATTTCAGAGAACAGGCATCATCAGCCACAGAGGAAAAAATGCTTAACTGTGTTTGAAGAAGTCAGGATAGGCTTCCAGTAATAGGTAGTATTTAAAGATAAATTTTAGGGAATGAATAGGAGTTTGCTAGACAGAGCAGTGGGATGAGGAGGGTATTTAGGCAGCAGGAATATCTAAGACAGTGCATCTTTTAACCTTTTATAAGAAGAAAGGCAGGCGCAGATATCTGTTCTTCCATAAGAGGTGGATGCAAGGACTTAGATTTATGTAGTGACCTAATGTCTGCTGTAAGACAAACAGCTTCACTGTGATTTTACCTATGTTATGAGAACAATAACAAATACTTACCAAGTAACTAACAATATGCTTATATTATATCAGACACTGAGCTGGTACCAAAGGCACATTTTTACTTGATGACCTTGATCTTTTTTAGTGACACTGTAGAAATCAGTGTGAAATGGGTTAGGGTTTGATAAGATAGCTTAAAATTTTCAAGAGCTGTAGAGGTTAATGGGAAAAGTGGGTTAAGGATATACTTAAAGATTATTTGGGAGCAATGAAGTCCCACCTGAGTATGAAGACAGTGGTGGCAATTTGCATAGGTTTATAATTTTCTCAAGTAGCATTCATCAGTCAGGATGTGGAAGCAGAGAACATAGCTTTTTAGGCTCATCTATGGTTGGATTTTGAAGGAAAATAATGACAAGAAAGACCAGAAAGTTGAAGAAGATGGGGAAAGAATAGTTGATGGGGCAGACCATATAATAGAAGATGGATAAGGAAGAAAGGGAAGTTAGTAGGAATCTGGCAAGTTGAGACATCCAGACATGAAGGCTGGAGGAAGTAAGATGAATAGCCTTTGGAAATATAATATATGGTGATTAGAGTAGGATATTGAGATTAAGGTTTCAGTGTAGAGTAAGGACCTCTAGGTAACATCAAGAACCAGCCATGGATGCAGGAGACTAATGTGGAGTAGAGCTAAAGATCAGTGAAGATAATTGGATTTGAGTTAGTTAAGGAATATGCTAAGCCAGTGTAGGACATTTGTGTCAACGCCAAAGATAAGTACTTATAACAGGAGTCAGATTCTTCAGAAAATATGGAGAAGTGACTCAAAGATTGTAGAAGGCAAAACTGAGGAAGGGGAACAACAGCATGACTCATAATGGAAGTGTTTTTAAGACAGTGAAAGGAGTAGTAAAACGTAGCAGGAGCAAGGAGAAAGTTGATCCCACCTCTACCCTGTTTTAGGATTATGACACATGGAAAGTGGGATGACGAGCATTCTTTGTTTGATTTGGACCCCAAGAAGAAGTTGTGTCCTTGGTGAGGCAGATATCAGTAAATCAAAAGGTAGACTATTCAGTGTAGAAGCTAAGGATGCCATATTTGTTTCCAGTGGAATAGAATTTCTGGTGGATGGCAGAGCTGGTAAAGAGGGCATCATGGGAGAGATAACATTAAACAGTCTGGGATGCAGTTTGTTCATTCACTTAATAAATAAATATTAAATATCCATTTCATGCCAGGCATTGTCCCATAAACAATGTAGATATAGTCCTTGCTCACATAAAGCTAAATGTGGTTGTTTATATTTAAATTGATTAAAATTACAATGAAAAATTTAGTTCATTAGTCACACTAGATACATTTCAAATGCTTAGTAGTTAGTGACTACCATATTGGACAGCACAGATATGGAACATTTCCATTATTGCTGGAAGTTCTACTGTAAAGAAGGTGTAAAAGGAAATAGGATAGATGACCAGAGGGCTTATTATCTGGATAATAGTGAAGACTGCTGGTGGCTGAGAGGTCCACTCGGATTAATGAACTTTGAGATTCTGGTGGCATTTTGGTGTTAGGTGTTTCTTTGCCAATGCAAGCAGAGACAAAAGGTGACCTTGCTATAGCCTATTCCAAACAGTGTAATCCCTGATGTTAATCATTATCTTTCTTTACCTTCATTTGCATCTCTTAGGTGTGGCCACCTGGATGGGGACTCTAAAGAAGTATCCCCTATCTTCACACAGTTCCTAGAGTGTATCTGGCAATTAATGGAACAATTTCCTTGTGCCTTTGAGTTTAATGAAAATGTCCTGCTGGAGATTCATGACCATGTTTTCTTCTGCCAGTTTGGGAACTTCCTTGGAAACTGCCAGAAGGATCGGGAAGATCAGAGGTGAATTCAGTTTGTGCAAAAATATTGAATAGGGAGAGGGGATTCATGTAAAAGGAATTTACCAACCACCTTGAATTTGGGACAGCAGTTCAGGAGAGGGAGGAGATGCCAACGGTAAAAATTAACTTTTGAAGCATAAAGTTTTGAAGCAATGTTTGCATGGAGATTCCTCAAAACCTCAGATTCTTTTTCTGTAAAATAGGGATAATACCTACTTTTCAGGACAATCATGAGGAATCAATAAAACAGTAGATGTGCAAGACTCTGTAAAGAACAAGTTACTGTGTAGATGTGAGTAGTCATTATCTACAGTCCTTTATCACTTATGTCAAAGATCACAAAGTAGCAGTTCATAGGCCAGTTCTTGCTCAACAGGCATGTGTTGTTTAGTCTGTGGAGCATTTTTAAAAATGGAATTCGTTGTCAGCATTTAAATATTATGACATTTCACTTAAAAATTTAATTATTTCATGATTATTTTCCTAAATAGAAAAGCCATTGTGCCAAGATACTCTGCAAGATCAGGAGCTCTGGCCACATTGGAACTGCATTTTCTTATGGCAGTAATCAGCTACAGCTGAAAACAGCTGCTCCATTAAAATGAGGCAAATACTCTTGTTTGCCACAGTTCTCACCACTCTCTATAGTTTATCCTCAGTGCACTTCTAATGTTATCCTCCCAGCTCCTGTAGGCAGTTGAATTTGCACTAAACTTAAACTTCAACATTCTCACAATATATAAAACACAAATATTTTTTGAGGTTGACAAGATAAAGTTGCTGTCAACAGTATTCTTATTTTGGAGTCAGAGAAAAAGAATAGGTAAGTATCTCACAACCCACTCTTGTTTCACAACTGTTGGTTAAGTAGCAGTTAGCTCAAGGCCTCAGGCCCCTCTTTGATGTATCCTGGATAGCATCACATTTCTGATTCTGTTTTCTTGTCAGCACAGAGAACAATGATGAATCTTGCTACTTTAATATTTGTACTTACTAGATAGCTTATATGCACATTTCTCTTGTATTTTGGAACCAGACCTTTCTTACCCTCTTCCCAAATGCTTTGAGATACATTCAGTCTGTCTATGACCTGCTTTTCTAAGCATTAAAATCTAAGATATTTTTCCATAGTCTTTGTTGTGCCCTCTTAAAATGAGGCTAATATGTCCTACACCCATTCCCCACACAAATCTGAATCTCCATGTATGAAAGTTGAAATTTTTAACATACATTAAAATAGTGATTATTTAAAACAAGCAGAAATATCATTCATTTATGAAAGGAAAATCATGCAATCTAGAATCAGAGACCTGGGTTCAGACTTTGGCTCTGTCACTCATTAGCTATGTGAATTTCTGAAAATTAGTTTTTCTCTCATTTTCTCAGTATTATTTTGGGGATAAAATATCTCACAGGGTTTTATCATGAAAATGTAATGAGTTATTTTAGGTAGTCTGGACAAGTGTTTAACACATAGTGAATACTCAACAAATATTAGCTATCTAACCTGTGAAAGTTTTTGTTTTTTTTCAACAAACAAATGAGAAAGGTGGATATACAAGGACTTTGGTCTCATTGAAATGGTCTGAGGGCTATAAAATTTACAAGGCTATAATTTTAGGTCCTACAACCCATACTGTTTCTCTTTGAATTTTCTTTGACACTGAATGTGCCAATGACTTTCCCACACATGGTTACACAGCACTCTCATTGAGGACAATTGATCCCAAGCTTTTTGGAGTATTAACTAAGAGGCTTTCTTGCTAGGTGATCAGGCTTCCCAAGGTCTCAACTAAAGTATAAGAAAAAAATCAGTCTTGCAATATAAATATCACAGTCTGTGCTGCTCACCTAGGATTACTCACAAATATTTGCTAATATAAATTGCCAATTGTCTTTCACTATCTTATACAATGTCTTCCTCTGAGAGGAGGAGAAGCTGGCTTGAAATAAAATAAAATATAGAAAAGCCAGACATTCACCCTCTAGGCTGTCTGTTAACTTACCAGATTTTTAAAAGCAATTCCAGACTTTTTAAAACTGGAAAGATCGTTAGTTCATAGAATAGACAGGCCCAGAAAGAGCCACGGGCATTCCTAAGATTACATAGCTACTCTATGGCAGAGACTGGGTTTAGCATCTCCTGCTGTCAATGTAGAACTCTTTCTAACTTATTCATTTAAAACATGGATAAGTTAAAGCCCAGATAATTTGTTATGCTATCAATGCTCATTGGCCACTTACTTCCATTATCCTTCTACCATATTCTATCCCTCTCTTTTGAATTAGGTTACTTGTTAATAAAATTTGGCTGATTATCAAGTTTGACAGGACTATTGAGAATACTTGCTTGCTGCTTTTAATTTTTGGCTTGTTTTTCTTTTCTGACAGAGTCTCTGAGAAAAACCATTCGGTGTGGCCTTTCTTGGTTCAGAGGAAACCAGACTTCAGGAACCCTCTCTATAAAGTCTTCACTGTGTATGAGACGTTCAATCTTAGTACTGTGCCCTACAACATTCAGTAAGTTTCTAAGCTGTCCTGTCATTTTTTACAGCAGGTCACAGGACCTCAGCTGCTTTGCCTCTCCTTGTATTGCTGACATCATCTCCATAAGCCTGGCTATGAAGTATGATTCTCTCTCCCCAGACCACCCATTCCTTGCTGCCTCTGAAAACAAGACCACAGTCCCTTTGGTTTTCAGGGCTTTGCTGTTACTTGCTTAGGGAAATAAACAAGAAATAATAGTTGGTTTGTAGTAATACAACCAGTCAGGATGTAGGTTTTTTTCATTTCTTTTAGTCTTCCCTGTATCTTCCTCTTCATTCCCATCCTTTTCCTCAACAAAGAGAAGGAAACACAGAGAAATAGAATGTGCTGGTATTTTTTTGTTCTACTCCCCCTCTCAAATTTAAAGTACATGGTGCTGTGCTCAATGACCACAGCTTAATGAGTGCAAGACAGAGCTGAATTTGTTTATTATGTTGTATCAGCTCTAATAGCTTATTTTCTATATTCCTTATGATTTTGTATATGTAAGATCATGTCATTTCTGAATAGAGATAATTTTACTTATTCTTTTCCAATTTGGATGCATGCATGCATGCATTTATTTATTTATTTTTGTTTAGAACGTATAATGTTGAATCGAAGTAGTGAAAGCCAGCATCCTTGTACTGTTCCTGATTTTAGGGGGAAACCTTTCAGGCTTTCTCCATTGAATTTGTTATTGTTTTATTTTGTTTTACAAATGACCTTTATCATGTTTAAGACATTCCTTTCTGTTCCTAGTTTGTTGAGTGCTTTTATGATGAAAGAGTGTTAGATTATGTCAGAGTACTTTTTTTCTACATAGTGTTGAAATGCAGATGATTATGTTTTATTTTTTCCTTAATTTAATTAATGTAGTATATAACATTGATTGATTTTCAGGTGTTGAACCTCCGGTGCTTTCCTAGGGTAAATCTCACTTGGTCATTGTATATAATTTTCTTAATATGCTGCTGCATTCAGTTGGCTAATATAATGTTGAGGATTTTTGCATCTGATTCATAAAACATATTGATCTGTAGTTTTGTTTTCTTGTGATGTCTTGGTCTGGCTTTGGTATCAGGGTAATGGTGACCACATAGAATGAGTTAGGAAATCTTCTCTTCTATTTTTTTGGAAGAGTTTGAGAAGGATTGTTGTTAATTCTTCTTTAAGTGTTTAGTGCATTGAAGCTATGTGGTCCTGGTTTTTTTTATTGTTGTTGGAAATTTTTGATTAGTGAATCAGTGTCTTTACTTGTAAAAAGTCTGTTCAAAGTTTTTATTTCTTCCTGAGTCATTTTTGGAAGTTTGTATATTTCTAGAAATTTGTCTATGTCATGTATCTAATTTGTTGGCATGTAGTTGTTCATGATTTTCTCTCATGCTCTTTTTTGTTTCTGTAAGTTCAGTAGTAACATCACAATTTCACTTATGATTGTAGTAATTTGAGACTTTTCTCTTTTTTTTAATTTTTGAGGCAGAAATACATTCCTTTAGTATCAAAAGCAACCTGTAAATAAAGTGGATAATGTACATTAAATTATACATTTATATGACCTTTAGGGTGTTGGGGGGCATTTTTTCCAGCTTTATTGAGATATAATTGACATATAACATGGTGTAAGTTTAAAACATACAATGTGATGATGTGATACATGTATATATTGTGAAATGTTTACCAAAGTAAGTTAACACATCCTTTGCCTCACACAGTTACCATTTTGTTGCTGCTGTTGTTATGGTGAGAACATTAAAACTCTACTCTCATAGCAAAAATATGGAATGATTCACAAATTTGCATGTTATCCTCTCACAGGGGCCATGCTAATCCCATATCATTCCAATTTTAGTATATGTGCAGCTGAAGTGAGCACTCTGTCAAGTTTTTAATCAGTTTAGCTTAAAGGTTTGTTGAATATGATTTTTACAAAAAACAACTTTAGTTTGGTTGATTTTCTCTAATTTTTAATAATCTTTATTTCATTTGTCTCTGTTCTTATCATTATTTCTTCCTTTCTGCTAACTTTGAATTTAATTTGCTCTTCTTTTTTAGTTTTATAAGGTGTAAAGTCAAGTTATTTATTTGAAATGTTTCTTCTTTTTTAATGTATGCATTTACAGCTATAAATTTCCCTCTTAGCAGTACATTCTCTGTATCTCACAAGTTTTGTTATATTGTGTTTTTGTTTATATCCATTCTAAGGTACTTTTTAATTTGAGTTTCAGAAAAAAACAAAAAATAATTGGTTTTAAAAGCTTGGATGTGTAGGGGAGGGTATAGCTCAAGCGGTAGAGTGCATGCTTAGCAAGCACAAGGTCCTGGGTTCAATCCCTGGTACCTCCTCTAAAAATAAATAAATAAATAAAATCTAATTACCTCCTCCTGCCAAAAAAAAAATTTAAAAAAAGCTTGGATGATATATTCCTTTAATGCATTTAAAGACAATTTAAAAATGTATATAGAAACGGATTTGAAAGTTATAGTTAAAAATTAAAAGTAAGAAATGGTGAATTGGGGGGTTCAAGGTGCAGCTTCCCTCACCTCCCTCAGTGTCATCTTCACACAGGTGAGGTTCCCTGGACATCCCTTCTCCCATGCAGGCTACAGGAAGCAGTCAGTTAAATCATTTTATTCCTTAAAATCTATGGGATAGAGTCTAACCGGGGTGGCAGTGGGGGTGGGAGGTTGTGAATTGAAGGGAATATATGCATTCAATTAAGTAACACATGATGCCAGATTTGCCTCGTGTTTCTTCTTGAGCCTGACTTTCTTTTGGAAGGGTGGGGCATCTGCTTAGCTCTCTCTCCATAGGCAGAGCCTGATTTCTCAGCCCTCCTTGTCCCCTGCTTCTTTCAGGAAACAGCCCTGCCTTATTTCCCTGACCCATTTTATTAACAACTTAGCGATCAAACCAGTGCTGTGCTGAGCTGTATTGGAGTCTGATGCAAGGGGCCTGTATACATGCTCCCTGTCCACATTACTCTGTTTTCTGTATCTATCTGTTTGCTTTGTTTTCTGTTCATTTTTCTTTTTTTTTCCACATATGCATGAAATCATAACAGTATTTGTCTTCTCCACCTGACTTATTTAACTTAGCATAAAACCCTTAAGCTTCATCTATGTTATCGCTAATGGTAAGATTTCATCTTTTTATAGCTGAGTAGTATTCCATTCTGTATATTCTCCCTCTCTCTCTCCCTCTCTCTCTCTCTCTAGCTATGGTAAATTATGCTACAATAAACATAGGGGTGCATATGTCTTTCCATATTAGTATTTTTGCATTTTTAGATGAATAACCAGAAGTGGAATAGCTGGATAGTATGGTATTTCGGTTCTTAATTTTTTGAAGAATCATAAAGTTTTCCATAGTGGCTGCATCAATTTACATTCTAACCTGCAGTGCATAAGAATTCCTTTTTCTATACATTCTTTCCAATACTTGTTATTCCTTGCCTTTTTGACAATAGCCATTCTAATGAGTGTGAGGTGATATGTTGTTTTGATTTGTGTTTCCCTAATAATTAGTGATATTGAACATCTTTTTATGTACCTATACCTATTGGCCATCTGTATGTCTTCTTTGGAAAAAATGTTTATTCAGAACCTCTGCTCATTTTTTTAAATTAGGTTGTTTATTTTGTTCTTCTTGAGTTGTATGAGTTCTTTATATAATTTGGATATTAACCCCTTATCAGATATATTATTTGAAAATAACATCTCCCATTTGGTAGGTTGTCTTCTCATTTTGCTGATGATTTACTTTACTGTATAGAAGTGTTTTAGTTTGACATGCTCATATTTGCTAATTTTTTGCTTTTGTTTTCCTTGCCTGAGGAGAAATATCCAGAAAGATATTGCTAAAACCAATGCCAAAAAATGTACTATGTCCTATTCTAGTTTTATGGTTTCAGGTCTTACATTCAAGAATTTCATCCATTTTGAGTTGATTTTTGTGTATGGTATGAGATAATGGTCTAGTTTCTTTCTTTTTTATTAATGTGGATTTTCTAGTTTTCCTAACACATATATTGAAGAGACTACCTTTCTCCATTGTATGTTCATTGCTTCTTTGTTAGAAATTAAGTGTCTGTATACTTACAGATTTATTTATGGGCTCCTAATTCTGATTCATTGATTGTTGTGTCTGTTTTTCTGCCAATACTATGCTTTTTTGATACTATAGCTTTGTGATATACTTTGAAATCAAGGAGGTAATATCTCCAATTTGTTCTTTTTCCTCAGGATATTTTTTCCCGCTATTCAGGGTCTTTGAAGATCCATATACATTTTAGGATGTTTTGTTCTATTTCTGGGGAAAATGTCATTGGGATTTTGATAGGAATTGCACTGAATCTGTGGATTCCTTTAGGTAATATGGACATTTTAACAATTTTAGTTCTTCCAATCCAGAACCATGGAATATCTTTCCATTTCTTTGTGTCTGCTTCAATTTCTTTCAAGAATGTCTTATAGTTTTTAGTGTAGTGGACATTCACCTCCTTGGTTAAATTTATTCCTAGGTATTCTTTTTGTTGTGATTGTAAATGAGATTATTTTATTTTCTTAATTAATCTTTCAATTAGTTCATTGTTATGTATAGAAACTCAACAGATTTTGCATATAGATTTTGTATCCTACAACTTTCCTGTATTCATTTACTATTTCTAATAGTTTTTTGGTGATATCTTCATAGTTTTCTATGTATGAAGTCATGTTATCCACAAATAGTGACCATTTTATCTCTTCTTTTCCAATTTGGATGCCTTTTATTTCTTTTTCTTTTGTAATTGCTCTGACTATTATTTCTTCTGTTGAATAAGAGTGGCAGGGGTGAACATCCTTGTCTTGTTTCTGATCTTAGAGGTATACTTTTCAGTTTTTCATTGTTAAGTATTATGTTAGCTGTATGTTTGTCATATATGGCCTTTGTTGTTTTAGGAACATTCATTCTAAATCCATTTTGTTGAGAGTTTTTTTTTTTTTATCATAAATAGGTACTGAATCTTGTCAAATGCTTTTTCTGCATCCGTTGAGATGATCATATGATTTTTATCCTTTATTTTCTAATGTGATGTATCACATTGATTGATTTGTGAATGTTGAACCATTTTCACATCCTTGTTATAAATCCCACTTGATCATATTGTATCCTTTTAATGTATTGTTGTATATACTTTACTAATATTTTGCTGACAATTTTTGTGTCATTCATTAGATATCTATAGTTTTTGTACTTTTTTTGAGTTGCCCTTGTCTGGTTTTGATATCAGGTAATATAGAGCTCATAAAATGAGTTAGGAAGCATTCTCTCCTCTTCAGGTTTTTGGGAGAGTTTGAAATAGCTAGGCATTAAATTTTCTTTAAATGTTTGATAGAATTCACCTGTGAAGCCATCTGGTTCTTGATTTTGTTTTTGGGGGGAGGTTTTCAATTACTGTTTCAATTGTTCTACTAGTGATTAATCTATTCAGATTTTCTACTTCTTCATGATTCAATCATGGAAATTTGTATGATTCTAAAACTTTATCCATTTGTTAGTCTGTCTAATTTATTGCTGTATAGCTCTTCATGTTATTCTCTTGTAATCTTTGTATTTCTGTGTTATCCATTGTTATTTCTCCTCTTTTCTGTCTAATTTTATTTAGCTGAGCCTTCTCCCTTTTTTCTATGTGGGTTAAGCTAAAGTTGTGTCAATTTTGTTTATCTTTTCAAAGAACCAGCTCTTAGTTTCATTGACATAGTCTATTTAAACTCTATTTCACTTATTTTTGCTCTGACGTTTTTTATTTCCTTCCTTATGCTGACTTTGGGCTTTGTTTTTTGTTCATTTTCTGGTTCTTTAGCTGTAAGATTAGGTTGGGTTTTTTTTGAGATTTTTCTTTTATCTTGAGTTAGGCCTGTATTGCTATCAACTTCCCTATTACTACTGCTTTTGCTTCATCCCATAGATTTTAGTATGCCATATTTCCATTTTCATTTGTATTCAGGAATTTTTAAGATTTCTCCTTTGATTTATTTGTTGACCCAATAGTTGTTTGGTAGCATATTTTTTAGTCTACACATATTTGTGATTTTTCCAGCTTAATCCTTGTAGTTGATTTCTAATTCTGTACCCCCATCTGATCAGAAAAGAGGCTTCATGTGATTTCAGTCTTCTGAAATTTAGTGACACTTGTTCTGTGTCCAAGCATATGATCTGTTGTTGAGAATGTTTCATGTGCACTTGAGAAGAATGTGTATTCCGCTGCATTTGGAAGAAACAGTCTATATGAATCTATCAAATCTACCTGGTCTAATTCCTTTAAGGCCACTGTTTCCTTGTTGACTTTCTGCCGGAATGATCTGTCCACTGATATAAGTGGGGTGTTAAAGTCCCCGACAATTTATATGTTGCTTTCAGTGTATCCCTTTAGGTCTGTTAATAATTGCTTTATATACTTTGGTGTTCCTTAACATGGTGCATATATATTCATAACTGTTGTGTCTTCTTTATGAATTGTACCCTTTATCATTATATAATCAATTTTGTTTCTTGTTACATGTTTTGGCTTAAAGTCTAATTCTCTGACATAATATGCCTGCACCCTCTTTTTTTTTTTTTTTTTCTATCATTTGCTTAACTTTGAGACTATGCTTGTCTTTAGAACTGAGGTTAGTCTCCTGGAGGCAACATATAGTTGAGTCCTGTCTTTAAATTTATACAGCCACTCTGGGTCTTTTGATTGGTGAGTTCAAATAATTAGTTCAACTAATTTACATTTAGGGTAATTATTGCTTTTGAGGACTTAGTACTGCCATTTAAACTTTTGTTTCTGGTTCTTCTATCTCCATTGTTTATTTTTACCTTGTATTCCTGTCTGCCATTTTACTTTGGTAGTTTCCTATGAAGTTTTTCTCTTTTCTCTTATATGTTTTGTGTTCTGCTCTAGATTTGTGTTTTGTGGTTACTATAAGGTTTATATAAAATGTCTCTTAGATAATGTAGTCCCTTTTCTTCTTTTTTCATTGAAGTATGGTCAATTACAATGTGCCAATCTCTGGTGTACAGCACAATGTCCCAGTCATGCATTTACATACATATACTTATTTTCATGTTTTTTCCATTAAAGGCTATTACAAGATATTGAACATAATTCCCTGTGCTATAAAAAGAATCTACTTTTTAAATCTATTTTTATATATAGAAGCTAACATTTGTAAATTTCAAACTCCCAAATTTATCACCTCCCACCCCCCTTTCCACAGTAACCTTAAGATTGTTTACTAAGTCTCTGAGCCTGTTTGTGTTTTGTAGATGAGTTCAGAGTGTCCTTTTTTTTTTTTTTTTTAGATTACACATGTGAGTAATATCATATGGTATTTTTCTTTTTCTTTCTGGCTTACTTCACTTAGAATGATGATCTCTAGGTCTATCCATGTTACTGTAATTGGCATTATTTTATTTGTTTTTATGGCAGAGTAGTATTCCATTGTATAAATATCCCAAACCTCTTTATCCAATCATCTGTTGATGGACATTTAGGTTGATTCCATGTCTTGGCTATTGTATATAGTGCTGTTATGAACATTGGGGTGCATGTATCTTTTTTGAATTAAGGTTCCTTCTGGATATATGTCCAGGACTGGGATTGCAGGATCATATGGTAAGTCTATTTTTAGTTTTTTGAGGAATCTCCGTACTGTTTTCCATAATGGCTACACCAAACTACATTCCCGCCAGCCGTGTAGGAGGATTCCCTTTTCTCCACAATCTCTCCAGCATTTATCATTCATAGAGTTTTGAATGATGGCCATTCTGACTGGTGTAAGGTGACACTTCATTGTAGTTTTGATTTGTACTTCTCTGATAATTAGCCATATTGAGCATTTTTTTCATATGTCTATTGGCCATTTGTATGTCTTCATTGGAGAATTGCTTGTTTAGGCCTTCTGCCCATTTTTGGATTGAGTTGTTTGTTTTTTTGTTATTAAGTTGTACGAGCTATTTATATATTTTGGAAATTAAGCCTTTGTCAGTCACATCATTTACAAATATTTTCTCCCACTCCAAAGGTGTTGTTTTGTTTGCTTATGGTTTCCTTTGCTGTGCAAAAGCTTATGAGTTTAATTAGGTCCCATTAGTTTATTTTTTCTCTTATTTCCATTGCCTGCTTTAGGAGAATGTTGCTAAGATTTATGTCAGAGAATATTTTGCCTATGTTTTCTTCTAGATTTATTGTGTCTTGTCTTATATTTAAGTTTTTAAGCCATTTTGAGTTTATTTTTGTGTATGGTGTGAGGAAGTGTTCCATTGATTTACATGCTGCTACCCAGTTTTCCCAGCACCACTTACTGAAGAGACTCTCTTTTCCCCATTGTACATTCTTGCCTCCTTTGTTAAAGATTAATTGACCATAGGTCTGTGGGTTTATTTCTGGGCTCTCTATTCTGTTCCATTGATCCATATTTCTGTTTTCATGCCATTTCCATGCTGTTTTGATTACTGTAGCTCTGTAATATTGTCTGAAGTCTGAGAAGGTTATTCCTTCAGCTTTGTTCTTTTTCTTCAATATTGTTTTGGCAATTCTGGGTCTTTTGTGATTCCATATAAATCTTAAGATCATTTGTTCCAATTCTGTAAAAAATGTTTTGGGTAATTTAATAGGGAATACATTGAACCTGTAGATTGCCTTGGGAAGTGTGGCCATTTTAATGATATTGATTCTTCCAATTCAAGAGCATGTGATATCTTTCCATTTCTTTAAGTTTTCTTTAATTTCCATAATCAGTGTTTTGTGGTTCTCCATGTATAAGTCTTTCACCTCCTTGGTCAGATTTATTCCTAAGTATTTTATTGTTTTGAGTGCAGTTTTAAAAGGGACTGTTTCTTTACTTTCTTTTTCTTTTGATTCATTGTTAGTGTAAAGAAATGCAACTGATTTGTGTATGTTAATGTTGTATCCTGCTACCTTGCTGAATTTTTAAATTAGCTCTAGTAGTTTTTTTTGGGGGGGGAGCTCTTAGGGTTTTCTATGTATAGTATCATGTCACCTGCATATAGTAACTTTTACATTGCTTTTCTTGGATTTTACTTGTTTTTCTGTCAGCCAAGGGACTGTTTTGGACTTCTCCAAGCCTCAGAGGATCCCCCTCTTTCCCTATTGACCTCTCTGTTTAAGCAGGGACATCCCACTATGAGAGTACTATTCCTCATTTGCCGCTCCTTCCCTGAGGGGAAGGTCCCATACTAATTTCCTTTTCCTTTTTTTTGTCCTACCAGATTTGTGAGGAATTTTGTCTTTTGAAGAAGGCAATGTTCTGTGTAAGTTCAGCAGGTATTCTGAGTGAATGAGTGGGTCTGTGGATGTCTCTCTTGGTGTATTCGTGGGAGAGGGTGAGCTAAGCATGTCCTTCCACTTTGCCATCTTGACCACAAAAGGTCTTTATTTTATACATAATAGTTTGTACCTCTTAATTCCCTATCCTTATATTACTCCTTCCCCTTCCCTCTTCCCACTAGTTAATCACTTATTTGTTCTCAATATCTGTCTGTCTGTTTTTGTTGTTGTTGTTATATTTACTAGTCTGTTTTAATTTTTAGATTCTTCTTGCCAGTGACATCATACAATATCTATCTTCTCTAATTTATTTCACTTAGCATAATACCCTCAAAGTCCATCCATGTTATTGCAAATGGCAAAGAATTATTTTTGTGTGTGTGGGTAAGTAGTATTCTATTTTATATATACACTACTTCTTTTTTATCCATTCATCTGTTGATGAACACTTAATTTGCTTTCATATCTGGGCTACTGTAAATAATGCTGCCATGAACATTGGGGAGCATGGAACTTTCCAAATGAGTGTTTTGGGGTTTTATTTTTAGATATATACCCAGGAGTGGGATTGCTGGGTCATATGGTAGTTGTATTTTTAGATTTGTGAGAAACCTCCATGATGTTTTCCATAGCTGCTGCATTAACTTACATTCCCACCAACACTGTAAAATGGTTCCATTTTATCTACATCCTTGCCAACATTTGTTATTTGTGTTCTTTTTGATGATACCATTCAGACAGGTGTGAGGTGATATCTTGTGCATTTCATTATCATTTATCTGGTAATTAATGATCTTGAGCATCTTCTCATGTGTCTGTCACTAATCTGTATATCTTCCTTGGAAAAATGTCTATTCCATGTCTTCTGCCCATTTTTAACTAGGTTGTTTTTTCATATTCAGTTGTATGAGCTGTTTATATATGTTTGATATTAACCCCTTACTGGTCGTATCATTTGCAAATATTTTCACCCATTCAGAAGGTTATCTTTTCATTCTGTCATTGGTTTCCTTTGCTGTGCAGAAGTTTTTAAGTTTAATTAAGCCCCATTTGTTTATTTTTGGTTTTATTTTGTTTGCTTTGGGCAACAGATACAAAAAATAACCTTATGATTTATGTCAAAGAGTGTTCTGCCTGTGTTTTCTTCTAGAAGTTTTATGGTTTGCAGTTTTTCATTTAGGTCTTTAGTCCACTTAGAGTTTATTTTTGTATATGGTGTTAAGAGAATGTTCTAATTTCATTCTTTTATGTGTAGCTGTCCAGTTTCCCTAGCACCATTTATCGAAGAGACTGTCTTTTCTTCATATTATTGATTCCTTTGTCATAGATTAATTGACCTTAGGAGCATGGGTTTATTACTGAACTCTCTATTCTGGTCCATTGATCTATGTATCTGTTTTTGTGCCAGTATCATAATATTTTAATTACTGTAGTATTATAGTGTAGTGTGACACCAGGGAGCATGGTTCCTTCAACTCTGTTCTTTCTCAAGATTGTTTTGGTTATTTGGGGTCTTTTGTGTTTCCATATAAATTTTAAAATTATTTGTTCTAGTTTTGTGAAACATGCCCTTGGTGTTTTGATAGGGATTGCACTGAATCTGTAGTTTGTCTTGGGTAGTATGGTCTTTTTAACAATATGAATTCATCCAATCCATGAAGATGGCTTATCTTTCCATCTATTCATGTTGTCTTCAATTTCTTTCATCAGCTTCTTATAGTTTTCTAAATATAGATCATTTACCTCCTTAGGTAGGTTTGTTCCTTGGCATTTCATATATTTTTGATACTATTGTAAATGGTATTGTTTGCTTAATTTCATTTTCTGATTGTTAGTGTATAGAAATGCAACAGATTTCTTTATATTAATTTTGTATTGTACAACTTTACCAAATTCGTTGATGGGCTCTAGTAATTTTTTGGTGGCTTATTTAGGATTTTCTACATGTAGTATCATGTTATCTGCAAACAGTGACAATTTTACTTCTTCCTTTCCAGTTTTGATTCCTTTATTGTTCTTGTCTAATTGCTGTGGCTAAGACTTCCATTGCTGTGGTGAATAAAGTGGTGAAAGTGGCATCCCTCTCGTGTCCCTATTCTTAGAGGAAATTCTTTCAGCTTTTCACCATTGAGTATATTGTTAGGTGTGGGTTTGTCATATATGGCCTTTGTTATGTAGAGGTATGCTCCCTATATCCTCACGTTCTGGAGAGTTTTTATAATAAATGGATGTTGAATTTTATTCAAAGCTTTTTCTGCATCTTTTGAGATGATAATTTTTTTTATATTTTTCAGTTCATTAATGTGGTGTATCACATTGATTGATTTGTGAATATTGAAAAATCCTTGCATCCCTGGGATCATTCCCATTTGATCATGGTATGTGATCCTTTTAATGTATTGTTGGAATCAGTTTGCTAATATTTTTGTTGAAGATTTTTGCATCCACGTTCATCAGTGATATTGGCCTGTAATTTCCTTTTTAAGAGGGGCCTTTGTCTGGTTTTTGTATTAAGGTGATGATGACTTCCTAGAATGACTTTAGAAATGTTCCTTCCTCTTAATTTTCTAGGATAGTTTGAGAAAGATAGGTGTTAACTCTTTAAATGTTTGGTAGAATTCACCTGTTAAACAATATGGTTCTTGACTTTTGTTTGTTGGGAGTATTTTTATTACTGATTCAATTTAATTACTGAATATTGGTCTGTTCATATTTTCTATTTCTTCCTGGTTCAGTTGTGGGAGATTGTACATTTCTTGGAATTTGTCCTTTTTTTCTGGGTTGTCCATTTTATTAGCATATTATTGTTCATGGTAATTTCTCTGATCATTTGTGTTTCTCTGGTGTTGGTTGTAACTTCTTTTTCATTGCTGACTTTATTTATTTGGGCCCTCTTTAGTTCTTTTTTCATGGCCCTGCCTTTTACAGAGGCTGCTGGCTGCTGGTTGGTGGGATCTAGTCATATGGAGGCTGACTGGGGGCTCTGCAACTAGTGTTGGGTAACTGGAAGATGGAGTCAGGGTCCAAGAGACCCCAGGGCTTTTGCCCACCCACTGGTTGGTGAAGCATGATGCTTGGTCTGGTGTTCATCTACTTTCAGGCAGCACCAGATCCTAGAGTCCAGTTCCAGGGCCCAGAGGTCCCAGAAGTGGTGTCAGATCACTGGTGCTTGGGCCCCATTCCTGACACAATTTGGTGCAGAGTCCAGTGTGTCCCAATACTTGTGTTAACCTGTTAGAGGATGAGGCCAAGACACAACTATTATAAATGGTATTGTTTACTTAATTTGGTCTGCTAGTGGGTGGGCTGGGTCCACAGTCTGTGGGGTTACTGTTTTCTTGCAGCTTGCTTCTTCCTCCTTGTGATTGAGGCTGGTCCCAAGGCTAGAGCAGGCTTACTGATGTTGCATTGCCAGGTCCAAACTCATCCCAGGGCAGAGTCTGGCCTGCTAATGGTTGGGCCAGGTGGGCAGGCTGCAGGACTGTGGTTTTCTTGTGTCTGGTGTCTGCCCCCTGCTGGGTGAGGCTGATCCAGAGACTAGAGCAGAGATTGTGAAAGTTTCTGGAGCTGGTGCCTGCCCACTGGTGAGTGGAGCTGGGTCTTGGTACCTCTAGAGGGCTAAGCCATATCTAGAGGCAGCTGTGGGCTTAGGGGGTCTTAATGCAGCTCATCTGTGGGTAAGTGGGGCTGTGTCCCTGCCCAGTTAGTTCCTTGACCTAAGGCCTCTCAACACTGGCCCCTACAGTTTGTTGGGCCACTGCAGGGCTGGGTCCTGGGGCTAATAAGATAGAGGAAGAATTACACATTGGTGTTTCACCAGCACCAGTGTCCACATGGTAGAACAAGCTCCCAGTAATGGATACCTTCAGTGCCTGTTTCCCAGGATAAACTGCAGTTGTCTCATGTTTCTCTGGGAGATCACCAAGATCAGCAGATGAGTCTGATCCAAGCTTCTATTAAATTACTGCTTCTTCCCTGTGTCCCAGAATATGTGAGATTCTTATGTGTGCCCATTAAGAGTGCAGTCTCAATTTCCCCCAGCCCTCTAGGACTTTGAAAGGAAGCTCTGCTGCCCTCCAAAGCCAAATGCTCTGGGACCTAGTGTTCCCAGTGAAGGACCACCCAGGATCAGGAGCCCAACATGGGGTTCAGACCTCTCACTCCTGTGGGAGAATCTCTGCAGTTTTAATATTCTCCTGTTTGTGGGATACCCACCTGAGGGTATGAAACTTGAGTATATTGTGACTCTGCACCTCCTACCTGTCTCATTGTGGTTCCTTCTTTATGTCTAGTTGTAGAAGATCTTTTCTGGTAGGTTCTGGTCATTTTCATCAATGGTGGTTCTGCAAATAGTTGTGATTTCAGCATACCTGTGAGAGGATGTGAGCTCAGGGTTTTTTTTCTCCATCATCTTGGGTGATCTCACCATGTTTCAATCACTTTAGTTTGATTTCTGGTGAATTGTACATTTTCTTCTTGTGATACTGTGTTACTGTGGTTTTTCATGGTGCATGATGAGTTGTTTACCTGCCAGTGGATTTGAAGTTAGTAAAACCTTTCTTTATGTAAAGCTACCTATACTAGCCACAGCCATGTGAGGGAAGGAATAATAAACAAGGCAAGCAGAAGACAGACTGAAAGGCCTGGGAAGGATGAAACTTGGCAAGGAGATACATGGGAAAATAAGGACACTGAAAAGCTCCTGCATATACCCATAATGTAGACATATACTTTTTTTTAATTTTAAGGAAAAAGAGCAAAATTATGAACCAAAAGTACAATAATGTTGTTTTTTTATATTTAACTAATTAGTTACCTTTACTGGTATTCTTTATTTTTCTATATGGCATAGGATTGCTGTATAGTGTTTTTTAATTTCAGCCTGAAGTTCACCTTGTAGTTTTTCTTGTAGGGCAAGACTACTAATGATAAACTCCTTCAGCTCTACTTTATCTAGAAATATCTTAATTTCTCCTTCACTTTTGAAGGGTATTACTGCCAGATACATAATTCTTGCTTGGCAGTTTTGTTTTTCTTTTAGCACTTTAAATATACTATCAAACTGCCTTCTGGCCTCCATGGTTTCTAATGACAAATCATCTGTTAATATTATTGAAGCTGGATCCCTTGTATGTAGTGAGTAGCTTCCGTCTTGTTGCTTCCTAGAGTCTCTGTATTTTGATGTTTCATTATAATATATCTCAATGTGAATCCCTTTGAATTCATCCTACTTATTGTTTTTTGAACTTTTTAGATGTATAGATTCATATCTTTCATAAAATTTAGGATATTTTTGGCCATTATGTCTTTGAATATTTTTTCTGCCCCTTTTCTATATCTTCTGTCCTTCTGGGACTACCATTATGTGTATGTTGGTATGCTCATGGTATCCCACAGTCCATTAAACGCCTGACTTTTCATCATTTTTTTTTCTTTCTACTCCTTAGAGTGGGTAATTTCAATGTACCTGTCTTCAGGTTAATTAATTAATTATTCTTCAGCTCAAATATGTTGTTGAATATTTCTATAGATTTTTTCATTTCACTTACAGTACATTTCATCTCCAGAATTTCTATTAAGATCATTTTTAAATTTCTGTCTCTTTATCATTATTTGGTGATATTTCATTCACCTGGTGTCCTTTAATTTTATGAGCATATTTAAGACTTAGTTCTTTGAGCATATTTATTTTTTTTGTATATGAGAAACTCTGTGTCTTTATTTTCTTAACATTTTTTATTGAGTTATAGTCAGTTTATAATGTTGTGTCAAATTCCAGTGTAGAGCACAATTTTTCAGTTATACATGAACATACATATATTCATTATCGCATTCTTTTTTGCTGTGAGCAACCACAAGATCTTGTGTATATTTCCCTGTGCTATACAGTATAATGTTGTTTATCTATTCTGCATATGCCTGTCAGTATCTACACATTTCAAACTCCCAATCTGTCCTTTCCCACCCCCGTCCCCCCTGGCAACCACAAGTTTGCAATTATGCCTATGATTCTGTTTCTGTTTGTTTGTATTTATTTTATTTATTTTAGATTCCACATATGAGCCAACTCATATGGTATTTTTCTTTCTCTTTCTGGCTTGCTTCACATAGAATGACATTCTCCAGGGATAACCATGTTGCTGCAAATGGCCTTATGTTGTCAGTTTTTATGGCTGAATAGTATCTCATTGTATAAATATACCACATCTTCTTTATCCAGTCATCTGTTGATGGATATTTAGGCTGTTTCCATGTCTTGGCTATTGTAAATAGTACTGCTATGAACATTGGGGTGCAGGTGTCTTTTTGAAGTAGGGTTCCTTCTGGATATATGCCCAGGAGTAGGATTACTGGGTCATATGGTAAGTTCATTCCTAGTCTTTTGAGGACTCTCCATACTGTTTTCTGCAAGTATATTTGCTTTTGAATCTTTTTGACAGTATCATTTAAGCCACTCCATCCCTGATAAAGTTCTGAAGTGGGCAAAACAGCCCCTGAACTCATCCCTTAGGGAGCTACCAGGGAGGTCAAAATATATAACCACAATAATTTGAGAAAAATTTCTGTGTTGGCCCTCTGGCATCAGAAAGCCACACTGTTAAAGTGAGCTGCCATCCCCAAAGCTTATGATAAGCTGGAGAGTAACGGCTGGGAAGCATGTAATATGTTCTAATGTTATAATATTCTCTTAACAAGGCTTTTTTTTGTTCTGTTTAGCCTTCCCTTGATTGTTGTAAACTTTAGATTAGATTCTGAAGTTTCAAATAAGTTGATTTTTACAGATTTGCCTGCTTAATCATTGCTTTAGTGAAGGTATAGGGTTTAGGAGATCCCTACTTCATTGTTTTCAGGGATATTATCAATAATAGGTAATTTTTATTTTTCCCTACTCCTCCCTGGACATTGTAAAACAAACATTAAACCACTAGAAAAGTTGGAGAGAAGATGGCAGACTGACTACGGTCCTCAGAACCAAAGGAAAATACAATGGTGTGTTACATGGTTTTTGTTTGTTTGTTTTTTGCTTCATATATTCCAGACTTAGAGCTGAAGAAGTTGGAGACCAAGAAACACAAAGGAGACAAGAAAATAAGAGAAGCCTGCTCTCTCTAGCCAAAAGACCAGGAAAGGGGCAGCCTAGCAAAACAGAAAACCTTTAGATTAATAACTGTTGTCCTCCAGTCAAACACTACAGAAATAAACTGTAGCCCCACCCAGCTAGCAAAGGCCAAGTAAGGAGCCTGGATTTTTACCCTCACCATTCTGTAACAAAGCACACAAATGTCCCTATGTCCTCTCTCCAGAGTGGTATCAGAGAAGGTCAAGTGGGAAAGCTGGCATTATTTTCCCCACCAGATACACTTCTGCCGGCAGTGTCAGTAGAGATCATGTTGGGAGACTGGACTTACACCTACACTCATTGATAGTAAGTTATCTCTCCCTCTCCCCACTTGGATGGTATCAGAGGAGGCCTGGTGTTGAGTCATGAATTTTACCACCACAGCATTAATGAGGCCACACCCTATGGGCATCATTGGAATTCACATGAGGAGAAGTAATGAAGTACATCTGCTCACCCCAGCTAGGTTGCTCTCAGTATAACACCAGTGAGGTTCTTGAATCCCCACTCTCATGCAGCAGTACTCTGTGGGGGGGTCCTCTCCAACTTGAGTGTTAGTGGAAGCCATGTGGGGAACCTTAAATTCTGTTTCCACTTGGCAGTAATAGGAAGCACCCACATTTCCTCTGCCAGAACAGTGTCATAGCAGGCTTTCTAAAAGAGAAAATTTAAATAAGTACCAGAGTTTCATAACAAAATTGCGAAAATTTCTAGCTTTCAGTTGAAAATAACTCATTATACCAAGAATAAAGTATCAACTTACATGAAAAAAAGCATTCAATAGACATGAACACAAAGATCACAGTGATGTTAGAATTATTTGACAAATATTTTAAATAGCCATCATTAAAATTCTTCAACAATTACAAATGAAAAAAATAAGCCTCAGAAAATAAAAGACATATAGTACCAAATGGAAATTATACAACTGAAAAGTAAAATCTCAAGAATTAAAAAAATAATAATAAATGGCTTAACTCAACAGCAGAATGGAAGAGAAAGAGGAAAGATCCCAAGGAACTTAGTAAAATTAAAAAAAATACTCTTGGGATTAATGAGTGAGTTCAGCATGATTACAGGATACAAGATGAACATAACAAAAACCAGTTGTGTTCGCATATACTTGTAATGAACAAAGGAACATGGAAATAAAAATTATATACTCTTTGAATTAGTTTCCCTAAATATGAAATACTTGAAATCCTGAATAGCCAAAAAACAATCTTAAATTACAACAACAAAGTTGGAGGACTCACACTTTCTGATTTCAAAAGTTACTGCAATTCAACAGTAATCAGAATGTTGTTGTACTGATATAAGGACAGACATATAGACCAATAGAATAGAATAGAGAGCCAAAAAATAAACCCTCATATAGTCAGTAGATTTTCTGAGGGTTCCAAACCCATTCAATGGGGAAAGGACAATCTTTTCAACAAATGATGCTGGGAAAACTGGATACCCACAGAAGAATGAAGTTGGACCTGTACACCATACATTCCAGCAGCTGCACTCCTTGTTATTTACCCAAAGGAGTTGAAAATTTATGTCCACACAAAAACCTGCACACAAATGTTTATAACAGCCTTTTCATATATGCCAAAGCCTGAAAGCAAGCAAGATGTCTTTCAATATGTGAATGGTTAAATAAACTGTAGTACATGCAGACAATAGGATACTATTCAATGCTAAAATGAAATGAGCTATCAAGCCCTGAAAAGACACGGAGACACCTTAAATGCATATTACTAAGTGAAAGAAGCCATCTGAAAAAGCTACATACTGTATAATTACAACTATATGACATTCTAAAACAAAGGTTCAACTTTGGAGACAGTAAAAAGATAAATAATTGCCAGGATTTGGGGTGGGAAGAGAGATTAATATGCAAAGCATAGAGGCTTTTTAGGGCCATGAAAATACTCTGTATGAATCTGTAATGATAGATCCATGTCATTTAAAAGTTTATCCAAACTCATGGAATTTACAACACCAAGAGTGCATCTTGAGGTAAACTATGGACTTTGAGTGATTATGATATGTCAATGTAGGTTTATCAGTTATAAAAAATGTGCCACTTTGGGGATGTTGATAATGGGGCAGGCTAAACATGTGTGGGTACAGAGTATATATGGGAAATCTCTGTTCCTTCACCTCAGTATTAATGTGCACTTAATACTGATATAAAAACAAATCTTCAAAAAACAGAAATATAAAGTGAGAAGAATGACTTGGCCTGATTTGAAGACTTATTATTATATAATTATAACATCATATATTTATTATATAGTCAAAACTATATTATATTAATATATAATTATATATTCCTTAATATTATATAGTTACATTAACAAATCTGTGAGGTATTTGTGAGGGATAGACTTTAATTCAATAGAACTGGATAGAGAACCAAGAATTAAGCCTACACAAATATACCTAACTGATTGCAAAAGCAATTTAAAGGATAGCCTTTTCAACAAATCATGAGGGAGCAATTGAATATCCATTGGAAAACAAACAAACCAACTTCCATCTAAAGCTCATACTTCAGAAGATGGCGGAGTAGAAGGACGCTCTTAGCTCACCCTCTCCCACAAATACACCAAGACCCACATCTACAGACCCACTCAGCCAACCAGAGCACCTGCGGAACTCCGACAGAACATCGCCCTCCTCAAAAGATAAAGACGCCAAAAATCTGGTAGGAGAAAAGGAAAAAAGAAAGAACAAAAGGCAAAGCAGCGCAGGACAGGTCCCATGGGGAGGGAGCGGCAAAAGAGGACTGGCGTTCGCTCCCTGGGTCTCCCCTCTCTTGCTGACAGGCCAGTTGGATGGAGGGGGAGCCTCTGAGGCTCGGATCAGTACAGAGCAGCCCTTGACTGACAGAATTAAGTTAAACGGGCACAGAGAGTACCCCCAATACCCAGCCTGAGACGCGGGCCGGCAGCGGCAGGCAGGGCCTGGCTGCACAAGCCGGGCGGGGGATGGGGGCGGCTGCATGTAGGCAGCCCTAGGGGACTACAAGGGGCTGCATGCCGTGGCTGTGGGTGTACAGGGCAGAACAAACTGGGCCCTCCATAAAACAGCAAGGTTGATGTGCTCTCGGGGGAAGGGTGCAAACCTCCATCTCTGAAAACCCGTGGAAACTTTTTGGGGGAAGAGAGGTGGGGTTCAGGCACAGCCACCATATCCTCCGGCACTTAGAAACCAGGCGGGGGCGGGGGAGAAACCTACATCCACACCAAAGGGCATAGCAGCATCAAAGGCCAGAGTGAGACTGGTATACAGCCCGGGGCAGATAGGATCCTTCCATCCTGGTCCCTCAGAGAACTTGCTCCACAAAGACAAACAAGGAGCTGGGTTTTGGCTCAGAGCAGGGACAAGGCAGTCCCTTGGTCTTCCCCGAGCCCACATGCGGAGCTCCGACAAAGGCGGAGCTCCGACCAGGGTGGAGCTCGCAGCCCCACAGAGCAGCGGAGCTACCTGCAGCTAAGGTAGAGGGAGAGCGGCCACCCGCCTTTCAGGCAGGAACACAGCCCCTGACCAAGGTGCTGGGAGGGGGCACGACCCGCCTTCATACCTGGCCAGTCTGCAACATCAGACTGTGGCATCCGGAGGGGCAGTTACCCGTCCGCCCACAGTAGAGGAGAACTCCCCCTGACCCAGTGTTGGGAGGAGGAGCGATCTGCTTGCCGACAGTTGCTCGGAGCAGCACAGAAGAGGGGACCAACGGAGGGCCTCTGAAAACAGCAAGCTGAGTTTCCAAAACAGGACGAAGACAGAAAGACATCACATTGAAAACACACAGACTACAGGAGAACACTGATAACCGCCTTTTTGTTCTTAAATCTGTTTTTACCTTTTCTATTTTCTATACACTCCAAATTTTTACTTCTTAATTCATTTCTATTTCTCTTGGGTATTGATGTGCTGTTATTGATTAGACACAGGTTTCGAATACATCTATTCATCCTACCCCCCTTTTTCTTAAGGTTTTAAAAGGACGTCCCAACTCGATTGATATTCTCCTTCAACTCATTCTTCTATTATTCATTATACACTATTTGCAAACCCTCTTTCTCCCTTCTTTTAAAATTCTTTCTCTCTCTCTCATTTTTTTCTTTATTTGCTAACTACTATACCTAAATAGGCATTAGATAGACAAAATCCTTAAGGACCAAACAGATAATTGATATGCCACAAACCACAGGACCAGAGAGATATGAGCAAGATGAAGAAGCAGAGAAACATTTCCCAATTAAAAGAACAAGAGAAATCCCCTGAAAGAAAGATCAATGAAATAGATATCAATACTCTACTAGATCAAGATTTCAAAAAAGGAGTGATCAAATTGCTGAAGGAATAAAAAGAGATAGTGTTTAGAGATATAAAATATGTCAAAAATGAAATTGAAGCTATAAAGAAGAGCCAAGTAGAATGGGTAAACTCATTGACAGAGATGAGGAATGATCTAATAGCTTTGCAAAGCCGACTAGATAATGCACAGGAACGAATTAGTGATCCAGAAGACAGGGCAATAGGAAGCACCCATTCAGAAGAACTACAAGATAAGCAAATAAAAAATAATGAAAATAGCATAAGGGACGTATGGGATAATATAAAGCGTCCCAATCTTTGCATAATAGGGGTCCCAGAAGGGGAAGAAAGATCAAAGGGGATTGAAAAGGTTTTTGAAGAAATCATGACTGAAAACTTCCCAAACTTAAAGAAGGAAACAAATATCCAAGTACAGGAAGCTCAGAGGGTCCCAAACAGGAAGAAAACAAATAGACCCACACCAAGACATATCATAATCAAGATGGCCAGAGTCAAGGATAAAGAAATGATTCTAAAGGCAGCAAGAGAAAAGCAAAGAGTAAGTTACAAGGGAACCCCCATAAGGCTCTCAGCTGATGTCTCTACACAAACACTACAGGCCAGAAGGGAGTGGCAAGATATATTCAAAGCACTGAATGTAAAAAAGATGCAGCCTAGGATCCTTTATCCAGCAAGGCGGTCCTTTAGGATAGAAGCAGAAATAAAGAGGTTCACAGACAAAAAAAAAAAAGCTGCAGGAGTTTAGCAACACTAAACCCATGCTAAAAGAAATATTGAAAGGGCTATTCTAAATTGAAAAGCAGCAGGATGCTAGAGAAATGAGAAACTTACAACTGGAAAGGTGATAACTCATGAATTACAAATAAAGTAAACATGAAATTATAAAAGAAGACACACAAGTCACTTAGAGTGGGAGAGGGAGGCAGGGAAATATAGAATATGTTTTTCTTTCTTTTTAAAACTTTTTTAAAAGTAGGATGGGTTTGAGATATTGTTTAATAAAAACAGTTATAGTAATGAGCTAATAGATTTAAAAAGAGGGTAACCACAAGCCAAAAACTTACAAGGGAGTAACAAAAATTAAATAAAATCCATGAAAATACAAAGGAAAATTACCAAACCACAAAAGGAAGAAGAAAGGAACAAAGAGGATATACCAATTCAACTGCAAAGATAAGTTCAAAATGGCAATAAGCACACATCTATCATTAATTACTGTAAATGTTAATGGACTAAATGCTCCAGTCAAAAGACATAGAGTGGCAGACTGGATAATAAAGCAAGAACCTTCAAAATGCTGCATACAAGAGACCCACTTTAGGGAGAAGGACACATATAGATAGAGAGTGAAAGGATGGAAAAGGATATTCCATGCAAATGGAAAAGCCAAAAAAGCAGGTGTTGCAGTACTGATTTCAGACAAAATAGACTTTAAAACAAAGGCCATAAAGAAAGCTAAAGAAGGATATTTTATAATGATTAAAGGAGTGATACAAGATGAGGATATTACACTCGTTAATATATATGCACCCAATATAGGAGCACATAAGTACGTAAAATAATCGATAACAGAGATAAACGGGGATATTGATGGGAATACAATCATAGTAGGAGATTTTACAACTGCATTCACACCACTACACAGATCTTCCAGACAGGAAATAAACAAGGCAAAAGAGAAATTAAATACTACAATAGAAAAACTAGATTTGGTGGATATTTTCAGAGCATTACACCCCCCAAAAATAGGATATACATTCTTTTTAAGTGCACATGGAACATTTTCCAGGATCGATCATGTACTTGGGCACAAAAGAAACCTCGACAAATTTAAGAAGATAGAAATTATCTCAAGCATCTTTACTGACCACAATGCCATGAAACAGGAAATCAACAACAGAGAAACAAAGAAGAAAAAAAGAAAGCATGGAGATTAAACAATATGTTATTGAGAAAACAAAGGGCCAATGAGGAAATCAAAGCTGAAATTAAAAAATACATTGAGACAAATGATATAGAATGCACAACCCCTCAAAACTTATGGGACACAGCAAAGGAAATGCTAACAGGGAAGTTTATAGTGATACAGGCCTTCCTCAAAAAAGAAGAACAATCTCAGATAAAGAATTTAACCCAACACATGAATGAATTAGTAAAAGAAGAACAAAAAGCCCCAAAACAGCAGCAGAAGGAAGGAAATAATAAAGATCATAGAGGAAGTAAATAAAATAGAGGTTAACAAGACCATAGAAAAAATCAACCAAACCAAAAGCTGGTGTTTTGAAAAAGTAAATAAAATCGACAAACCTCTGGCCAAAGTCACAAAGAAGAAAAAAGAGAGAGCACAAGTTAGCAAAATAAGAAAGGGAAATGGAGAAATTACAACAAACAAAATAGAAATACAGAATATAATACGAGAATATTATGAAAAAATATATGGAACCATACTGGATAACCAAGGGGAGATGGACAAGTTTCTGGAAACATACTGTCCACCAAGACAGAATCAAGAAGAATCTGAACACTTGAACAATCCGATCACTAGAAAGGAAATAGAAATAGAAATATAAACCCTCCCTACAAATAAAATTCCAGGACCGGACGGCTTCACCGGTGAATACCAACAAACATACAAAGAAGAACTCATACCAGTTCTTCTCAAATTCTTCCAGACGATTGAAAAGGAGGGAATACTCCCAAATTCATTCTATGAAGCCACCATCACCCTGATACCAAAACCAGGAAAAGACACTATAAAAAAAAAGAGAATTAAAGGCCAATATCATTGATGAACATAGACGCCAAAATCCTCACCAAAATTTTAGCAAATAAAATCCAACAACACATAAAAAAGATTATACATCATGACCAAGTAGGGCTCATCTCAGGGACACAAGGCTGGTACAACATACGCAAATGAAACGATGTAATAAATCACGTCAACAAGAGAAAGGACAAAAACCACATGATCATCTCAATCGATGCAGAAAAAGCATTTGATAAAATTCAACACCCATTTATGATAAAATCTCTCGCCAAAGTGGGTATAGAGGGAACGTAACTCCACATAATAAAAGCTATATATGACAAAACTACAGGCAGCATAGTACTCAACGGTGAAAAAATCAAAATCTTCACACTAAAATCTGGGACAAGACAAGGATGCCCACTATCACCACTCCTATTCAACATAATCCTGGACGTCCTAGCCACAGCAGTCAGGCAAGAGAAACAAATAAAAGGGATCCAAATTGGAAAAGAAGAGGTAAAAGTGTCATTATATGCTGACGACATGTTACTATATACAAAAAACCATAAAAGATCCACACAAAAGCTACTAGAGCTGATTGAAGAATTCAGCAAGGTAGCAGGTTACAAAATTAACGTTCAAAAATCAGTTGCATTTCTTTACACTAACGATAAATCAACAGAAAAAGAAAGTAAAGAAACAATCCCCTTAAAAAATAGCACCCAAAGTAATAAAATATCTGGGAATAAATCTAACCAAGGAGGTGAAAGAATTATACAGAGAAAACTATAAACCATTGATGAAGGAAATTAAACAAGATTTAACAAATGGAAAGATATTCCATGCTCTTGGATTGGAAGAATCAATATTGTTAAAATGGTCACACTGCCCAAGGCAATCTACAGATGTAATGAAATCCCTATCCAATTACCCAGGACATATTTCACAGAACTAGAACAAATCATAATAAAATTTATATGGAACCATCAAAGACCTAGAATTGCCAAAGCATTACTGAAGAGGAAGAAAGATGCTGGAGGAATAACTCTCCCAGACTTCAGACAATAGTATAGAGCTACAGTCATCAAGACAGCAAGGTATTGGTACAAAAACAGACATATAGACCAATGGAACAGAATAGAGAGCCCAGGAATGAACCCACAAACTTTTGGCCAACTCATCTTCGACAAAGGAGGCAAGAATATACAATGGAAAAAAGACAATCTCTTCAGCAAATGGTGTTGGGAAAACTGGACAGCAGCATGTAAAACAATGAAGCTAGAACACTCCCTTACACCATATACAAAAATCAACTCAAAATGGATTAAAGACTTTAACATAAGACAAGATACAATACACCTCCTAGAGGAAAACATAGGCAAAACATTATCTGACATACATCTCAAAAATTTTCTCGTAGAAGAAATAAAAGCAAGAATAAACAAATGGGACCTAATGAAACTTACAAGCTTCTGCACAGCAAAGGAATCCAGAAGTAAAACAAGAAGAAAACCTACAGAATGGGAGAAAAATTTTGCCAGTGAAACCGACAAAGGCTTGATCTCCAGAATATATAAGCAGCTCATATGACTCAATAAGAAAAAAATAAACAACCCAATTCAAAAATGGGCAGAAGACTTAAACAAACAATTATCCAAGGAAGACATACCACTGATCAAGAGGCACATGAAATAATGCTCAATATCACTAATTACCAGAGAAATGCAAATCAAAACTACAATGAAGTATCACCTCACACCAGTCAGAATGTCCGTCATTCAAAAATCCTCAAGTGACAAATGCTGGAGAGGCTGTGGAGAAAGGGGAACACTCCTTCACTGCTGGTGGGAATGCAGTTTAGTGCAGCCACTATGGAAATCATTGTGGAGATTCCTCAAAAAACTAGGAGTAGACTTACTGTATGACCCAGGAATCCCACTCCTGTATTTGTATCCAGAAGGAACCCTACTTCAGGATGACACCTACACCCCAATGTTCATAGCAGCACTATTTACAATAGCCAAAACATGGAAACAGCCTAAATGTCCATCAACAGGTGACTGGATAAAGAAGAGTTGGTATATTTATACAATGGAATACTACTCAGCCATAAAAACTGACAACATAATGCCATTTGCAGCAACATGGATGCTCCTGGAGAATGTCATTCTAAGTGAAGTAAGCCAGAAAGAGAAAGAAAAATACCAAATGAGATCACTCATATGTGGAAACTGAAAAACAAAAACCAAAACAAAGAAACAAACAAAAACAAAGTGTAAATACAGGGCAGAAATAGACTCACAGACAGAGAATACAGACATGTGGTTACCAGGGGGGTGGAGGGTGGGGAGGGATAGAATGGGATTTCAAAATTGTAGAATAGATAAACAAGTTTACACTGTATAGCACAGGGAAATACACACAAAATCTTATGATAACTGAGAGAGAAAAAATGTGACAATGAGTATGTATATGTCCATGAATGACTGAATGATTGTGCTGAACACTGGAATTTGACACAACATTGTAAAATGATTATAAATCAATAAAAAATCTTAAAAAAAAGAATCTGAAAAGAAAAAAATAAAAAATAAAATTATTAAAATGGGGTGAATTTTATGTTATGTATATTTTACCCCAAAATAAACAAACAAACAAAAATGGAGTCAGGAGATGGACATTAGTGAGCCAAAGATGAACTCTGTATCGTGCCTGTATGTTATTTACTTCTTAGGACCCATTATTTCAAAAGCCTGCCTAGGAGAAATCTCAAATTTTCACACATCTAATTGTTTTAAATATAGCCCACTAAAGCCTCCCTGCCTTACATGCTCTGTAAAACTGCACCCAATATTTACTAGCCCTTGATGTGATAAACACAAGGCCATAAAGACCTCAAGCTTGTACTAGCAGAGTTCTCTGACCAGGAGATTCCCACTCCCCCATGCTGCTGAGTGACATCATGTGGACACTCGAGGCCCCCCAACAATCCTTCTTTCCCTGAGGAGCAGCAGCAATATATGAGAAATTCAGTTGTTTAGATCCTTGTCAGCATTTGGTGGTTTTAGTATTTTTTTATTTTAGCAACTCTGATAGGTGATATTTCATTGATCTTTTATTTCCCTAATGCCTAATATGTTGAACATCTTTTTGTGTGTTTAGTTCCATTCTGAACATCCTCTTTTTTTATAATCTTTAACTTTATTAATTGAAGAATACTCAAAATGTATCAACTTCTGGTGCACAGCATAATGTCCAAGTCATATATACATATATATTCATTTTCACATTCTTTTTCATTAAAGGTTATTACAACACATTGAATATAGTTCCCTGTGCTATACAGAACTTGTTTTTTTTTATCTGCTTTTATATATAGTGGTTAATCTTTGCAAATCTCAACTCTTAAGTGAAGTGTTTGTTCATTAAATTATTTTATAATTATATTTTTATCTGCTATTGAGTCTAATGGTTCCTTATATATTTCAGATACTATTTACACTTTGGATATGTAGTTTGTAATACATAGCTTTACCTTTAATCATCTGAACATAGGCTTTCATAAAGCAAATTTTTAAAATTTTGTCAGTGTCCATCTTCCCATTTATATATTATACTTTTAGAATCAACTGCCTTGCCTAAGTTCTGGAATTTTCTTTTTTTTAACATTTTTTTATTGATTTATAATCATTTTACAATGTTGTGTCAAATTCCAGTGTTCAGCACAATTTTTCAGTCATTCATGGACATATACATACTCATTGTCACATTTTTTCTCTCTGAGATATCATACCATTTTGTGGGTGTCGGAGAAGATGGTGGAGTAGAAGGACGCTCGCAGGTCACCCTCTCCCACAAATACACCAAGACCCACATCTACACACCCACTCAGCCAACCAGAGCACCTGCGGAACTCCGACAGAACATCGCCCTCTTCCAAAGATAAAGACGCCAAAAATCTGGTAGGAGAAAAGGAAAAAAGAAATAACAAAAGGCAAAGCAGCACGGGACGGGTCCCGCGGGGAGGGAGTGGCAAAGTAGGACTGGCGTTTGCTCGCTGGGTCTCCCCTCTCCAACTGAGAGGCCAGCGGGAAGGAGGGGAAGCCTCTGAGGCTCGGATGTATATACGGAGCAGCCCTTGACTGACAGATCTAAGATAAATGGGCACAGAGCATCCCCCCGACACCCAGCCTGAGACGCGGGCCGGCAGCGGTGGGCAGGGCCAGGCTGGACAAGCCAGGCTGAGGACGGGAGTGGCTGCACGGAGTCAGCCCGGGTGGACTGCAAGGGGGTGTGCGCCGTGGCGGTGGGTGCACAGGGCAGAAAAACCTGGGCCGTCTGTAAAACAGCAAGGTTGATGTGCTCTTGGGGGAAGAGTGCACACCCCCATCTCTGAAAACCCGCGGAAACTTTTCGGTGGAAGAGAGGCGGGGCTCAGGGACAGCCGCCATATCCTCCTGCGCTGAGCACCCAGGCGGGGGCGGGGGCGAAACCTGCATCCGCAAGGAAGGGTTTAGCAGCCTCAAAAGCCAGACTGAGACTGGCCTGCAGACCGGGGCAGATAGCATTCTTCCATCCTGGTCCCTCAGAGAACTTGCTCCACAAAGACAAACAAGGAGCTGGGTTCTGGCTCGGAGCAGGGACAAGGCTGTCCCTCGGTCTTCCCCGAGCCCACCTGCGGAGCGCCGACCAGGGCGGAGCTCGCAGCCGCACATAGCAGCGGAGCTATCGGCGGCGAGGGTAGAGGGAAAGTGGCCCCCAGCTTGGGCAGGAACACAGCCCCTGACCGAGGGGCTGGGAGGGGGCATGACCCGCCCTCCTACCTGGCCAGTCTGCAACATCTAACTGCGGCATCCGGAGGGGCAGTGACACACCCGCCCACAGCAGAGGAGAACTGCACCTGACCCAGTGTTGGGAGGAGGCGCGATCTGCTTGCCAACAGGTGCTGGGAACAGCACAGAAGAGGGCGCCAACGGAGGGCCTCTGAAAACAGCAAGCTGAGCTTCCAAAACAGGACGAAGACAGAAAGACGTCACATTAAAAGCACAGACTCCAGGAGAACACTGACAACACCCCCCCTTTTTTCTTAAATCTGTTTTTACCTATTCTATTTTCTATTACTCTCTTAATTTTTACTGCTTAATTCATTTCTATTTCTCTTGGGTTTTGATGTCCTGTTATTGATTAGACACAGGTTTCAAATACATCTCTTCATCCCCCCCTTTTTTTGTAAAGATTTTAAAAGGACGTCTCAACCCGATTAATACTCTGCTTCAACTCGCTCTTCTATTATTCATTATACACTGTTTTCAAACCCTCTTTCTCCCTTCTTTTAAATTTCTTTCTCTCTCTCTCCTATTTTTTTTCCTTTTTTTCCTTTGTTCTATTCCAAAATAAGCATTAGATAAAATACTTAAGGACCAAAATAAACAACTGATACTCCATAAACCACAGTGCCAAAATGGTATGAGCAAGATGAAGAAGCAGAAAAACCTTTCCCAATTAAAAGAAAAAGAGAAATCCCCTGAAAGAAAGATCAACAAAATAGACATCGATAGCCTAGTAGATCAAGATTTCAAAAAAGGAGTGATCAAATTGCTGAAAGAATTAAAAGAGATAGTGTTTAGAGATATAAAATATGTCAAAAATGAAATTGAAGCTATAAAGAAGAGCCAAGTAGAATGGGTAAACTCATTGACAGAGATGAGGAATGATCTAATAGCTGTGTAAAGCCGACTAGATAAAGCAGAGGAACGAATTGGTGATCTAGAAGACAGGGCAATAGAAAGCACCCATTCAGAAGAACTACAAGATAAGCAAATAAAAAATAATGAAAATAGCATAAGGGACCTATGGGTTAATATAAAGCATCCAAACCTTTGCATAATAGGGGTCCCAGAAGAAGAAGAAAGATCAAAGGGGATTGAAAAGGTTTTTGAAGAAATCATGACTGAAAACATCCCAAACTTAAAGAAGGACACACATATCCAACTACAGGAATATCAGAGGGTCACAAACACGAAGAACCCAAATAGACCCACACCAAGACATATCATTATCAAGATAGCCAGAGTCAAGTAAAAGAATTGATTCACAAAGGCAGTAAGAGAAAAACAAAGAGTAAGTTACAAGGGAAACCCCATAAGACTCTCAGCTGATTTCTCTACACAAACACTACAGGCCAGAAGGGAGTGGCAAGATATATTCAAAGCACTGAATGAAAAAAAGATGCAGCCTAGGATACTTTATCCAGCAAGGCTATACTTGAGGATAGAAGGAGAAATAAAGAGTTTCACAGACAAAAAAAAAGCTGCAGGAGCTTAGCAACACTAAACCCATGCTAAAAGAAAAATTGAAAAGGCTATTCTAAATAGAAAAGCAGCAGGATGCTACAGAAATGAGAAACACACAACTGGAAAGCTGATAACTCATGAATTACAAATAAAGTAAACATGAAATTATAAAAGAATACACACAAATCACTTAGAGTGGGAGAGGGAGTCAGGGAAATATAGAATATATTTTTTTTCTTTTTAAAACTTTTTTAAAAGTAGGATGGGTTTGAGATCATGTTATTATTAGTTTAATAAAAACAGTTACAGTAATGGGTTAATACATTTACAAAAAAGGTTAACCACAAGCCAAAAATTTACAAAGGAGTCACAAATTTAAATAAAATCCATGATAATACAAAGGAAAATTACCAAACCACAAAAGGAAGAAGAAAGGAACAAAGAGGAAATACCAATTGAACTGCAAAGATAAGTTCAAAATGGCAATAAGCACACATCTATCATTAATTTCTGTAAATGTTAATGGACTAAATGCTCCAGTCAAAAGACATAGAGTGGCAGACTGGATAATAAAGCAAGAACCTTCAAAATGCTGCATACAAGAGACCCACTTTAGGGAGAAGGACACATATAGATAGAGAGTGAAAGGATGGAAAAGGATATTCCATGCAAATGGAAAAACCATAAAAGCAGGTGATGCAGTACTGCTTTCAGACAAAATAGACTTTAAAACAAAGGCCATAAAGAAAGATAAAGAAGGACATTTTATAATGATTAAAGCAGTGATAAAAGATGAGGATATTACACTCATTAGTATATATGCACCCAATATAGGATCACCAAAGTACATAAAAGAATTACTAAAATAGGAAAAGGGGGATATTGATGGGAATACAGTCATAGTAGGAGATTTTAACACTGCATTAACACCACTAGACAGATCTTCCAGACAGAAAATAAACAAGGCAAAAGAGAAATTAAATTCTACAATAGAAAAACTAGATTTGGTGGATATTTTCAGAGCAATACACCCCCAAAAAATATGATATACATTATTTTCAAGTGCACATGGACCATTTCCCAGGATCGATCATGTACTTGGGCACAAAAGAAACCTCAACAATTTTAAGAAGATAGAAATTATCTCAAGCATCATTACTGATCACAATGCCATGAAACTGAAAATCAACAACAGAGAAAAAAAGGAGAAAAAAAGGAACGCATTCAGATTGAAAAATATGTTATTGAAAATATAATGGATCAATGAGGAAATCAAAGCTGAAATTAAAAAATACCTTGAGACAAATGATAATGAAAGCACAACCACTCAAAACCTATGGGACACAGCAAAGGCAGTGCTAAGAGGGAAGTTTATAGTGATACAGGCCTTACTCAAAAAAGAAGAACAATCTCAAATAAACAATTTAACCCACCACCTGAATGAATTAGAAAAAGAAGAACAAAAATCCTCAAAAAGCAGCAGAAGGAAGGAAATAATAAAGATCAGAGAGGAGTTAAATACAATAGAGACTATCAAGACCATACAAAAAAATCAACCAAACCAAAAGCTGGTGTTTTGAAAAAGTAAATAAAATCGACAAACCTCTGGCCAAACTCACAAAGAAGAAAAAAGAGAGAGCACAAGTTAGCAAAATAAGAAAGGAAAATGCAGAAATTACAACAAACAAAATAGAAATACAGTATATAATATGAGAATATTATGAAACACTATATGGAACCAAACTGGATAACCTAGAGGAGATGGACAAGTTTCTGTAAACATACTGCCCACCAAAACTGAATCAAGAAGAATCTGAACACTTTAACAATCCGATCACTAGAAAGGAAATAGAAAAAGCAATTGAAAACCTCCCAACAAATAAAAGTCCAGGACGGGATGGCTTCACCGGGGAATTCTAACAAACATACAAAGAAGAACTCATACCAGTCCTTCCCAAACTCTTCCAGACGATTGAAAAGGAGGGAATACTCCCAAACTCATTCAATCAAGCCACAATCACCCTGATACCAAAACCAGGCAAAGACAGTACTAAAAAAGAGAATTATAGGCCAATATCACTGATGAACATAGACGCCAAAATCCTCACCAAAATTTTAGCAAGTAGAATCAAACAACACATAAAAAAGATTATACAACATGACCAAGTGGGGTTCATCCAAGGGACACAAGGCTGTTTCAACATACGCAAATCAATCAATGTAATAATTCACATCAACAAGAGAAAGGACAAAAACCACATGATCATCTCAATCGATACAGAAAAAGCATTTGATAAAATTCAACACCCATTTATGATAAAAATTCTCGCCAAAGTGTGTATAGAGGGAACATATCTCAACATAATAAAAGCTATATATGACAAACCTACAGGCAGCATAGTACTCAACGGTGAAAAAATCAAAAGATTCCCACTAAAATCTGGGACAAGACAAGGATGCCCACTGTCACCACTCCTATTCAACATAGTCCTGGAAGCCCTAGACACAGCAGTCAGGCAAGCGAAAGAAATAAAAGGGATCCAAATTGGAAAAGAAGAGTTAAATGTGTCATTGTATGCTGATGACATGTTAATATATATAAAAAACCCTAAAAGGTCCACACAAATCTACTAGAGCTGATTGAAGAATTCAGCAAGGTAGCAGGTTACAAAATTAACGTTCAAAAATCAGTTGCATTTTTTACACTAACGATAAATCAACAGAAAAAGAAAGTAAAGAAACAATCCCCTTAAAAAAACAGCACCCAAAGTAATAAAATATCTCAGAATAAATCTAACCAAGGAGGTGAAAGAATTATAGACAGAAAACTATAAAACATTGATGAAGGAAATTAAAAAAGACTTAAAAAATGGAAAGATATTCCATGCTCTTGGATTGGAAGAATCAATATTGTTAAAATGGTCACACTGCCCAAGGCAATCTACAGATTTAAGCAATCCCTATCCAATTACCCAGGACATATTTCACAGAACTACAACAAATCATAATAAAATTTAAATGGAACCATCAAAGACCTAGAATTGCCAAAGCATTACTGAAGAGAAAGAAAGAGGCTGGAGGAATAACTCTCCCAGACTTCAGACAATACTATAGAGCTACAGTCATCAAGAAAGCATGGTATTGGTACAAAAACAGACATATAGACCAATGGAACAGAATAGAGAGCCCAGGAATAAACCAACAAACTTTTGGCCAACTCATCTTCGACAAAGGAGGCAAGAATATACAATGGAAAAAAGACAATCTCTTCAGCAAATGGTGTTGGGAAAACTGGACAGCAGCATGTAAAACAATGAAGCTAGAACCCTCCCTTACACCATATAAAAAAAACAACACAAAATGGATTAAAGACTTAAACATAAGACAAGATACAATACACCTCCTAGAGGAAAACATAGGCAAAACATTATCTGACATATATCTCAAAAATTTTGTCCTAAAGAATTAAAAGCAGAATGAAAAATTGGGACCTAATGAAACTTACAAGCTTCTGCAAAGAAAAGGAAACCAG
Source organism: Camelus bactrianus (assembly GCF_048773025.1). Classification (NCBI taxonomy): domain Eukaryota; kingdom Metazoa; phylum Chordata; class Mammalia; order Artiodactyla; family Camelidae; genus Camelus; species Camelus bactrianus. The sequence continues at coordinate 47,590,188 of NC_133575.1, forward strand.
AAGTAAAACAAGAAGAAAACCTACAGAATGGGAGAAAATTTTTGCCAGTGAAACCGACAAAGGCTTGACCTCCAGAATATATAAGCAGCTCATACGACTCAATAAGGAAAAAATAAACAACCCAATCCAAAAATGGGCAGAAGGCCTAAACAAGCAATTATCCAAGGAAGATATACAAATGATCAAAAAGCACATGAAAAAATGCTCAATATCACTAATTTTCAGTGAAATGCAAATCAAAACTGCAATGAGGTATCACCTCACACCAGTCAGAATGGCCGTCATTCAAAAATCCACAAATTAAAAATGCTGGAGAGGCTGTGGGGAAAGGGGAACCCTCCTACACTGCTGGTGGGAATGCCGTTTGTTGCAGCCACTATGGAAAACAGTGTGGAGATTCCTGAAAAGACAAGGAACTGACTTACCATGTGACCCAGGAATCCCACTCCTGGGCTTGTATCCAGAAGGAAATCTACATCAGGATGACACCTGCACCCCAATATTTATAGCAGCAATATTTACAATAGCCAAAACATGGAAACAGCCTAAATGTCCATCAACAGGTCACTGGACAAAGAAGAGGTGGAATATTTATACAATGGAATACTACTCAGCCATAAAAACCGACAACATAATGCCATCTGCAGCAACATGGATGGTCCTGGAGAATGTCATTCTAAGTGAAGTAAGCCAGAAAGAGAAAGAAAAATACCATATGAGATCGCTCATATGTGGAATCTGAAAAACAAAAACAAAAAACAAACAAACAATAACAAAGCGTAAATACAGGAAAGAAATAGACTCACAGACAGAGAATACAGACTTGTGGTTACTGGGGGGTGGAGGGTTGGAAGGGATAGCCTGGGATTTCACAATTGTAGAAGAGATAAACAAGATTACACTGTATAGCACAGGGAAATATACACAAAATATTTTTTTTTAATTTTTTATTGATTTATAATCATTTTACAATGTTGTGTCAAATTCCAGTGTTCAGCACAATTTTTCAGTTATTCATGGACATATACATACTCATTGACACATTTTTTTCTCTGTGAGTTATCATAAATTTTTGTGTATATTTACCTGTGCTATACAGTGTAGTCTATTCTACAATTTTGAGATCCCAGTCTATCCCTTCCCACCCTCCACCCCCCTGGTAACCACAAGTCTGTATTCTCTGTCTGTGAGTCTATTTCTGTCCTTTATTTAAGATTTGTTTTTGTTTGTTTGTTTATTTTTGTTTTTGTTTTTTAGATTACACATATGAGCGATCTCATATGGTATTTTTCTTACTCTTTCTGGCTTTCTTCACTTAGAATGACATTCCCCAGGAGCATCCATGTTGCTGCAAATGGCGTTATGTTGTCGGTTTTTATGGCTGAGTAGTATTCCATTGTATAAATATACCAACTCTTCTTTATCCAGTCACCTGTTGATGGACATTTAGGCTGTTTCCATGTTTTGTCTAATGTAAATAGTGCTGCTGTGAACATTGGGGTGCAGGTATCATCCTGAAGTAGATTTCCTTCTGGATACAAGCCTAGGAGTGGGATTCCTAGGTCATATGGTAAGTCTATTCCTAGCATTTTGAAGAATCTCCACACTGTTTTCCATAGTGGCTGCACCAAACTGCATTCCCACCAGCAGTGTAGTAGGGGTCCCGTTTTTCCACAGCCTCTCCAGCATTTGTTATTTGTGGATTTTTGAATGACGGCCATTCTGACTGGTGTGAGGGGATACTTCATTGTAGTTTTGATTTGCATTTCTCTGATAATTAGTGATATTGAGCATTTTTTTCATGTGCTTTTTGATCATTTGTATGTCTTCCTTGGACAATTGCTTGTTTAAGTCTTCTGCCCATTTTTGGATTGGGTTGTTTATTTTTTTCTTATTGAGTCGTATGAGCTGCTTATATATTCTGGAGATCAAGCCTTTGTCGTTTTCACTTGCAAAAATTTTTCCCATTCCTTAGGTTTTCTTCTTGTTTTATTTCTGATTTCCTTAGCTGTGCAGAAGCTTGTAAGTTTCATTAGGTCCCATTTGTTTATTCTTGCTTTTATTTCTTCTACGAGAAAATTTTTGAGATGTATGTCAGATAATGTTTTGCCTATGTTTTCCTCTAGGAGGTGTATTGTATCTTGTCTTATGTTAAAGTCTTTAATCCATTTTGAGTTGATTTTTGTATATGGTGTAAGGGAGGGTTCTAGCTTCATTGTTTTACATGCTGCTGTCCAGTTTTCCCAACACCATTTGCTGAAGAGATTGTCTTTTTTCCATTGTATATTCTTGCCTCCATTGTCGAAGATGAGTTGGCCAAAAGTTTGTGGGTTCATTCCTGGGCTCTCTATTCTGTTCCATTGGTCTATATGTCTGTTTTTGTTCCAATACCATGCTTTCTTGATGACTGTAGCTCTATAGTATTGTCTGAAGTCTGGGAGAGTTATTCCTCCAGCCTCTTTCATTCTCTTGAGTAATGCTTTGTGAATTCTAGGTCTTTGATGGTTCCATATAAATTTTATTATGATTTGTTCTAGTTCGGTAAAATATGTCCTGGGTAATTGGATAGGGATTGCATTAAATATGTAGATTGCCTTGGGCTGTGTGACCATTTTAACAACATTGATTCTTCCAATCCAAGAGCATGGAATATCTTTCCATTTTTTAAATTCTTCTTTAATTTCCTTCATCAATATTTCATAATTTTCTATGTATAATTCTTTCACCTCATTCGTTAGATTTATTCCCAGATATTTTCCTAATACGGGTGCTATTTTAAAGGAATTGGTTCTTTAATTTCTTCTTCTGTTGACTTATCGTTAGTGTAAAGAAATGCAACTGATTTTTGAACGTTAATTTTGTAACCTGCTACCTTGCTGAATTCTTCAATCACCTCTAGTAGCTTTTGTGTGGACCTCTTAGGGTTTTCTATATATAGTAACATGTAGTCTGCATATAATGACACTTTTACCTTTTCTTTCACAAGTTGGATCCGTTTTATTTCTTTCTCTTGCCTGACTGCTGTGGCTAGGGCTTCCAGGACTATGTTGAATAGGAATGGTTATAGTAGGCATCCTTGTCTTATCCCAGAATTTAGTGGGAAGCTTTTGTGTTTTTCACCGTTGAGTACTATGCTGCCTGTAGGTTTGTCATATATAGCTTTTATTATGTTGAGATATGTTCCCTCTATACACACTTTGGCGAGAATTTTTATCATAAATAGGTGTTGAATTTTATCAAATGCTTTTTCTGCATCGATTGAGATGATCATGTGGTTTTTGTCCTTTCTCTCATTGACGTGATTTATTACATTGATTGATTTGCGTATGTTGAAACAGCCTTGTGTCCCTGGGATGAACCCCACTTGGTCATGTTGTATAATCTTTTTTATGTGTTGTTGGATTCTATTTGCTAAAATTTTGGTGAGGATTTTGGCGTCTATGTTCATCAGTGATATTGGCCTACAATTCTCTTTTTTAGTACTGTCTTTGCCTGGTTTTGGTATCAGGGTGATTGTGGCTTCATAGAATGAGTTTGGGAGTATTTCCTCCTTTTCAATCGTCTGGAAGAGTTTGGGAAGGACTGGTATGAGTTCTTCTTTGTATGTTTGATAGAATTCCCCGGTGAAGCCATCCGGTCATGGAATTTTAATTGTTCGGAGGATTTTAATTGCCATTTCTATTTCCTTTCTAGTGATTGGATTGTTCAAGTGTTCAGATTCTTCTTGATTCTGTTTTGGTGGGCAGTATGTTTCCAGAAACTTGTCCATCTCCTCTAGGTTATCCAGTTTGGTTCCATATAGTTATTCATACTATTCTCATATGATATTCTGTATTTCTATTTTGTTTGTTGTAATTTCTCCATTTTCATTTCTTATATTGCTAACTTGTGCTCTCTCTTTTTTCTTCTTTGTGAGTTTGGCCAGACGGTTGTCGATTTTATTTACTTTTTCAAAAAACCAGCTTTTGGTTTGGTTGATTTTTTCTATGGTCTTGTTAATCTCTATTGTATTTATTTACTCTCTGATCTTTATTATTTCCTTCCTTCTGCTGCTTTTTTGGGGCTTTTTGTTATTCTTTTTCTAATTCATTCAGGTGGTAGGTTAAATTGTTTATTTGAGATTGTTCTTCTTTTTTGAGGAAGGCCTGTATCACTATAAACTTCCCTCTTAGCACTGCCTTTGCTGTGTCCCATAGGTTTTGAGTGGTTGTGCTTTCATTATCATTTGTCTCAAGATATTTTTTAATTTCAGCTTTGATTTCCTCATTGATCCATTGTTTTTTCAATAACATATTGTTTAATCTCCATGCTTTCCTTTTTTTCTCCTTTGTTTCTCTGTTGTCGATTTCCAGTTTCATGGCATTGTGTTCAGTAAAGATGCTTGAGATAATTTCTATCTTCTTAAAATTGTTGAGGTTTCTTTTGTGCCCAAGTACATGATCGATCCTGGAAAATGGTCCATGTGCACTTGAAAAGAATGTATATCCTATTTTTTGGGGGTGTAATGCTCTGAAAATATCCAGCAAATCTAGTTTTTCTATTGTAGTATTTAATTTCTCTTTTGCCTTGTTTATTTTCTGTCTGGAAGATCTGTCTAGTGGTGTTAATGCAGTGTTAAAATCTCCTACTATGATTGTATTCCCATCAATATCCCCCTTTTTCTATTTTAGTAATTCTTTTATGTACTTAGGTGATCCTATATTGGGTGCATATATATTATCGAGTGTAATATCCTCATCTTGTATCAATCCTTTAATCATAATAAAATGTCCTTCTTTATCTTTCTTTATGGCCTTTGTTTTAAAGTCTATTTTGTCTGAAATCAGTACTGCAACACCTGCTTTTTTGGCTTTTCCATTTGCATGGAGTATCCTTTTCCATCCTTTCACTCTCAATCTATATGTGTCCTTCTCCCTAAAGTGGGTCTCTTGTATGCAGCATTTTGAAGGTTCTTGCTTTATTATCCAGTCTGCCACACTATGTCTTTTGACTGGAGCATTTAGTCCATTAACATTTACAGTAATTAATGATAGATATGTGCTTATTGCCATTTTGAACTTATCTTTGCAGTTGAATTGGTATATCCTCTTTGTTCCTTTCTTCTTCCTTTTGTGGTTTGGTAATATTCCTTTGTATTATCATGGATTTTATTTAAATTTGTGACTCCTTTGTAAATTTTTGGCTTGTGGTTAACCTTTTTTGTAAATGTATTAACCCATTACTGTAACTGTTTTCATTAAACTAATAGTAACATGATCTCAAACCCATCCTACTTTTAAAAAAGTTTTAAAAAGAAAGAAAAACATATTCTATATTTCCCTGCCTCCCTCTCCCACTCTAAGTGACTTGTGTGTCTTCTTTTATAATTTCATGTTTACTTTATTTGTAATTCATGAGTTATCACCTTTCCAGTTGTGTATTTCTCATTTCTGTAGCATCCTGCTGCTATTCTATTTAGAATAACTCTTTCAATATTTCTTTTAGCATGGGTTTAGTGTTGCTAAACTACTGCAGCTTTTTTTTTTTCTGTGAAACTCTTTATTTCTCCTTCTATCCTCAAGGATAGCCTTGCTGAATAAAGTATCCTAGGCTGCATCTTTTTTTCATTCAGTGCTTTGAATATATCTTGCCACTCCCTTCTGGCCTGTAGTGTTTGTGTAGAGAAATCAGCTGAGAGTCTTATGGGGTTTCCCTTGTAACTTACTCTTTGCTTTTCTCTTGCTGCCTTTAGAATCATTTCTTTTCCTTGACTCTGGCCATCTTGATTATGATATGTCTTGGTGTGGGTCTATTTGGGTTCTTCCTGTTTGTGACCCTCTGATATTCCTGTAGTTGGATATGTGTGTCCTTCTTTAAGTTTGGGAAGTTTTCAATCATGATTTCTTCAAAAACCTTTTCAATCCCCTTTGATCTTTCTTCTTCTTCTGGGACCCCTATTATGCAAAGGTTTGGATGCTTTATATTAACCCATAGGTCCCTTATGCTATTTTCATTATTTTTTATTTGCTTATCTTGTAGTTCTTCTGAATGGGTGCTTTCTATTGCCCTGTCTTCTAGATCACCAATTCGTTCCTCTGCTTTATCTAGTCGGCTTTACACAGCTATTAGATCATTCCTCATCTCTGTCAATGAGTTTACCCATTCTACTTGGCTCTTCTTTATAGCTTCAATTTCATTTTTGACATATTTTATATCTCTAAACACTATCTCTTTTAATTCTTTCAGCAATTTGATCACTCCTTTTTTGAAATCTTGATCTACTAGGCTATCGATGTCTATTTTGTTGATCTTTCTTTCAGGGGATTTCTCTTTTTCTTTTAATTGGGAAAGGTTTTTCTGCTTCTTCATCTTGCTCATACCATTTTGGCACTGTGGTTTATGGAGTATCAGTTGTTTATTTTGGTCCTTAAGTATTTTATCTAATGCTTATTTTGGAATAGAACAAAGGAAAAAAAGGAAAAAAAATAGGAGAGAGAGAGAAAGAAATTTAAAAGAAGGGAGAAAGAGGGTTTGAAAACAGTGTATAATGAATAATAGAAGAGCGAGTTGAAGCAGAGTATTAATCGGGTTGAGACGTCCTTTTAAAATCTTTACAAAAAAAGGGGGGGATGAAGAGATGTATTTGAAACCTGTGTCTAATCAATAACAGGACATCAAAACCCAAGAGAAATAGAAATGAATTAAGCAGTAAAAATTAAGAGAGTAATAGAAAATAGAATAGGTAAAAACAGATTTAAGAAAAAAGGGGGGGTGTTGTCAGTGTTCTCCTGGAGTCTGTGCTTTTAATGTGACGTCTTTCTGTCTTCGTCCTGTTTTGGAAGCTCAGCTTGCTGTTTTCAGAGGCCCTCCGTTGGCGCCCTCTTCTGTGCTGTTCCCAGCACCTGTTGGCAAGCAGATCGCGCCTCCTCCCAACACTGGGTCAGGTGCAGTTCTCCTCTGCTGTGGGCGGGTGTGTCACTGCCCCTCCGGATGCCGCAGTTAGATGTTGCAGACTGGCCAGGTAGGAGGGCGGGTCATGCCCCCTCCCAGCCCCTCGGTCAGGGGCTGTGTTCCTGCCCAAGCTGGGGGCCACTTTCCCTCTACCCTCGCCGCCGATAGCTCCGCTGCTATGTGCGGCTGCGAGCTCCGCCCTGGTCGGCGCTCCGCAGGTGGGCTCGGGGAAGACCGAGGGACAGCCTTGTCCCTGCTCCGAGCCAGAACCCAGCTCCTTGTTTGTCTTTGTGGAGCAAGTTCTCTGAGGGACCAGGATGGAAGAATGCTATCTGCCCCGGTCTGCAGGCCAGTCTCAGTCTGGCTTTTGAGGCTGCTAAACCCTTCCTTGCGGATGCAGGTTTCGCCCCCGCCCCCGCCTGGGTGCTCAGCGCAGGAGGATATGGCGGCTGTCCCTGAGCCCCGCCTCTCTTCCACCGAAAAGTTTCCGCGGGTTTTCAGAGATGGGGGTGTGCACTCTTCCCCCAAGAGCACATCAACCTTGCTGTTTTACAGACGGCCCAGGTTTTTCTGCCCTGTGCACCCACCGCCACGGCGCACACCCCCTTGCAGTCCACCCGGGCTGACTCCGTGCAGCCACTCCCGTCCTCAGCCTGGCTTGTCCAGCCTGGCCCTGCCCACCGCTGCCGGCCCGCGTCTCAGGCTGGGTGTCGGGGGGATGCTCTGTGCCCATTTATCTTAGATCTGTCAGTCAAGGGCTGCTCCGTATATACATCCGAGCCTCAGAGGCTTCCCCTCCTTCCCGCTGGCCTCTCAGTTGGAGAGGGGAGACCCAGCGAGCAAACGCCAGTCCTACTTTGCCACTCCCTCCCCGCGGGACCCGTCCCGTGCTGCTTTGCCTTTTGTTATTTCTTTTTTCCTTTTCTCCTACCAGATTTTTGGCGTCTTTATCTTTGGAAGAGGGCGATGTTCTGTCGGAGTTCCGCAGGTGCTCTGGTTGGCTGAGTGGGTGTGTAGATGTGGGTCTTGGTGTATTTGTGGGAGAGGGTGACCTGCGAGCGTCCTTCTACTCCACCATCTTCTCCGACACCCACAAAATGGTATGATATCTCAGAGAGAAAAAATGTGACAATGAGTATGTATATGTCCATGAATGACTGAAAAATTGTGCTGAACACTGGAATTTGACACAACATTGTAAAATGATTATAAATCAATAAAAAAATGTTAAAAAAAAGAAAATTCCAGAACTTAGGCAAGGCAGTTGATTCTAAAAGTATAATATATAAATGGGAAGATGGACACTGACAAAATTTTAAAAATTTGCTTTATGAAAGCCTATGTTCAGATGATTAAAGGTAAAGCTATGTATTACAAACTACATATCCAAAGTGTAAATAGTATCTGAAATATATAAGGAACCATTAGACTCAATAGCAGATAAAAATATAATTATAAAATAATTTAATGAACAAACACTTCACTTAAGAGTTGAGATTTGCAAAGATTAACCACTATATATAAAAGCAGATAAAAAAAACAAGTTCTGTATAGCACAGGGAACTATATTCAATGTGTTGTAATAACCTTTAATGAAAAAGAATGTGAAAATGAATATATATGTATATATGACTTGGACATTATGCTGTGCACCAGAAGTTGATACATTTTGAGTATTCTTCAATTAATAAAGTTAAAGATTATAAAAAAAGAGGATGTTCAGAATGGAACTAAACACACAAAAAGATGTTCAACATATTAGGCATTAGGGAAATAAAAGATCAATGAAATATCACCTATCAGAGTTGCTAAAATAAAAAAATACTAAAACCACCAAATGCTGACAAGGATCTAAACAACTGAATTTCTCATATATTGCTGCTGCTCCTCAGGGAAAGAAGGATTGTTGGGGGGCCTCGAGTGTCCACATGATGTCACTCAGCAGCATGGGGGAGTGGGAATCTCCTGGTCAGAGAACTCTGCTAGTACAAGCTTGAGGTCTTTATGGCCTTGTGTTTATCACATCAAGGGCTAGTAAATATTGGGTGCAGTTTTACAGAGCATGTAAGGCAGGGAGGCTTTAGTGGGCTATATTTAAAACAATTAGATGTGTGAAAATTTGAGATTTCTCCTAGGCAGGCTTTTGAAATAATGGGTCCTAAGAAGTAAATAACATACAGGCACGATACAGAGTTCATCTTTGGCTCACTAATGTCCATCTCCTGACTCCATTTTTGTTTGTTTGTTTATTTTGGGGTAAAATATACATAACATAAAATTCACCCCATTTTAATAATTTTATTTTTTATTTTTTTCTTTTCAGATTCTTTTTTTTAAGATTTTTTATTGATTTATAATCATTTTACAATGTTGTGTCAAATTCCAGTGTTCAGCACAATCATTCAGTCATTCATGGACATATACATACTCATTGTCACATTTTTTCTCTCTCAGTTATCATAAGATTTTGTGTGTATTTCCCTGTGCTATACAGTGTAAACTTGTTTATCTATTCTACAATTTTGAAATCCCATTCTATCCCTCCCCACCCTCCACCCCCCTGGTAACCACATGTCTGTATTCTCTGTCTGTGAGTCTATTTCTGCCCTGTATTTACACTTTGTTTTTGTTTGTTTCTTTGTTTTGGTTTTTGTTTTTCAGTTTCCACATATGAGTGATCTCATTTGGTATTTTTCTTTCTCTTTCTGGCTTACTTCACTTAGAATGACATTCTCCAGGAGCATCCATGTTGCTGCAAATGGCATTATGTTGTCAGTTTTTATGGCTGAGTAGTATTCCATTGTATAAATATACCAACTCTTCTTTATCCAGTCACCTGTTGATGGACATTTAGGCTGTTTCCATGTTTTGGCTATTGTAAATAGTGCTGCTATGAACATTGGGGTGTAGGTGTCATCCTGAAGTAGGGTTCCTTCTGGATACAAATACAGGAGTGGGATTCCTGGGTCATACAGTAAGTCTACTCCTAGTTTTTTGAGGAATCTCCACAATGATTTCCATAGTGGCTGCACTAAACTGCATTCCCACCAGCAGTGAAGGAGTGTTCCCCTTTCTCCACAGCCTCTCCAGCATTTGTCACTTGAGGATTTTTGAATGACGGACATTCTGACTGGTGTGAGGTGATACTTCATTGTAGTTTTGATTTGCATTTCTCTGGTAATTAGTGATATTGAGCATTATTTCATGTGCCTCTTGATCAGTGGTATGTCTTCCTTGGATAATTGTTTGTTTAAATCTTCTGCCCATTTTTGAATTGGGTTGTTTATTTTTTTCTTATTGAGTCATATGAGCTGCTTATATATTCTGGAGATCAAGCCTTTGTCGGTTTCACTGGCAAAATTTTTCTTCCATTCTGTAGGTTTTCTTCTTGTTTTACTTCTGGATTCCTTTGCTGTGCAGAAGCTTGTAAGTTTCATTAGGTCCCATTTGTTTATTCTTGCTTTTATTTCTTCTACGAGAAAATTTTTGAGATGTATGTCAGATAATGTTTTGCCTATGTTTTCCTCTAGGGGGTTTATTGTATCTTGTCTTATGTTTAAGTCTTTAATCCATTTTGAGTTGATTTTTGTATATGGTGTAAGGGAGTGTTCTAGCTTCATTGTTTTACATGCTGCTGTCCAGTTTTCCCAACACCATTTGCTGAAGAGATTGTCTTTTTTCCATTGTATATTCTTGCCTCCATTGTCGAAGATGAGTTGGCCAAAAGTTTGTGGGTTCATTCCTGGGCTCTCTATTCTGTTCCATTGGTCTATATGTCTGTTTTTGTACCAATACCATGCTTTCTTGATGACTGTAGCTCTATACTATTGTCTGAAGTCTGGGAGAGTTATTCCTCCAGCATCTTTCTTCCTCTTCAGTAATGCTTTGGCAATTCTAGGTCTTTGATGGTTCCATATAAATTTTATTATGATTTGTTCTAGTTCTGTGAAATATGTCCTGGGTAATTGGATAGGGATTTCATTACATCTGTAGATTGCCTTGGGCAGTGTGACCATTTTAACAATATTGATTCTTCCAATCCAAGAGCATGGAATATCTTTCCATTTGTTAAATCTTGTTTAATTTCCTTCATCAATGGTTTATAGTTTTCTCTGTATAATTCTTTCACCTCCTTGGTTAGATTTATTCCCAGATATTTTATTACTTTGGGTGCTATTTTTTAAGGGGATTGTTTCTTTACTTTCTTTTTCTGTTGATTTATCGTTAGTGTAAAGAAATGCAACTGATTTTTGAACGTTAATTTTGTAACCTGCTACCTTGCTGAATTCTTCAATCAGCTCTAGTAGCTTTTGTGTGGATCTTTTATGGTTTTTTGTATATAGTAACATGTCGTCAGCATATAATGACACTTTTACCTCTTCTTTTCCAATTTGGATCCCTTTTATTTGTTTCTCTTGCCTGACTGCTGTGGCTAGGACGTCCAGGATTATGTTGAATAGGAGTGGTGATAGTGGGCATCCTTGTCTTGTCCCAGATTTTAGTGTGAAGATTTTGATTTTTTCACCGTTGAGTACTATGCTGCCTGTAGTTTTGTCATATATAGCTTTTATTATGTGGAGTTACGTTCCCTCTATACCCACTTTGGCGAGAGATTTTATCATAAATGGGTGTTGAATTTTATCAAATGCTTTTTCTGCATCGATTGAGATGATCATGTGGTTTTTGTCCTTTCTCTTGTTGACGTGATTTATTACATCGTTTCATTTGCGTATGTTGTACCAGCCTTGTGTCCCTGAGATGAGCCCTACTTGGTCATGATGTATAATCTTTTTTATGTGTTGTTGGATTTTATTTGCTAAAATTTTGGTGAGGATTTTGGCGTCTATGTTCATCAATGATATTGGCCTTTAATTCTCTTTTTTTTATAGTGTCTTTTCCTGGTTTTGGTATCAGGGTGATGGTGGCTTCATAGAATGAATTTGGGAGTATTCCCTCCTTTTCAATCGTCTGGAAGAATTTGAGAAGAACTGGTATGAGTTCTTCTTTGTATGTTTGTTGGTATTCACCGGTGAAGCCGTCCGGTCCTGGAATTTTATTTGTAGGGAGGGTTTATATTTCTATTTCTATTTCCTTTCTAGTGATCGGATTGTTCAAGTGTTCAGATTCTTCTTGATTCTGTCTTGGTGGACAGTATGTTTCCAGAAACTTGTCCATCTCCCCTTGGTTATCCAGTATGGTTCCATATATTTTTTCATAATATTCTCGTATTATATTCTGTATTTCTATTTTGTTTGTTGTAATTTCTCCATTTCCCTTTCTTATTTTGCTAACTTGTGCTCTCTCTTTTTTCTTCTTTGTGACTTTGGCCAGAGGTTTGTCGATTTTATTTACTTTTTCAAAACACCAGCTTTTGGTTTGGTTGATTTTTTCTATGGTCTTGTTAACCTCTATTTTATTTACTTCCTCTATGATCTTTATTATTTCCTTCCTTCTGCTGCTGTTTTGGGGCTTTTTGTTCTTCTTTTACTAATTCATTCATGTGTTGGGTTAAATTCTTTATCTGAGATTGTTCTTCTTTTTTGAGGAAGGCCTGTATCACTATAAACTTCCCTGTTAGCATTTCCTTTGCTGTGTCCCATAAGTTTTGAGGGGTTGTGCATTCTATATCATTTGTCTCAATGTATTTTTTAATTTCAGCTTTGATTTCCTCATTGGCCCTTTGTTTTTTCAATAACATATTGTTTAATCTCCATGCTTTCTTTTTTTCTTCTTTGTTTCTCTGTTGTTGATTTCCAGTTTCATGGCATTGTGGTCAGTAAAGATGCTTGAGATAATTTCTATCTTCTTAAATTTGTCGAGGTTTCTTTTGTGCCCAAGTACATGATCGATCCTGGAAAATGTTCCATGTGCACTTAAAAAGAATGTATATCCTATTTTTGGGGGGTGTAATGCTCTGAAAATATCCACCAAATCTAGTTTTTCTATTGTAGTATTTAATTTCTCTTTTGCCTTGTTTATTTCCTGTCTGGAAGATCTGTGTAGTGGTGTGAATGCAGTTGTAAAATCTCCTACTATGATTGTATTCCCATCAATATCCCCGTTTATCTCTGTTATCGATTATTTTACGTACTTATGTGCTCCTATATTGGGTGCATATATATTAACGAGTGTAATATCCTCATCTTGTATCACTCCTTTAATCATTATAAAATATCCTTCTTTAGCTTTCTTTATGGCCTTTGTTTTAAAGTCTATTTTGTCTGAAATCAGTACTGCAACACCTGCTTTTTTGGCTTTTCCATTTGCATGGAATATCCTTTTCCATCCTTTCACTCTCAATCTTTATGTGTCCTTCTCCCTAAAGTGGGTCTCTTGTATGCAGCATTTTGAAGGTTCTTGCTTTATTATCCAGTCTGCCACTCTATGTCTTTTGACTGGAGCATTTAGTCCATTAACATTTACAGTAATTAATGATAGATGTGTGCTTATTGCCATTTTGAACTTATCTTTGCAGTTGAATTGGTATATCCTCTTTGTTCCTTTCTTCTTCCTTTTGTGGTTTGGTAATTTTCCTTTGTATTTTCATGGATTTTATTTAATTTTTGTTACTCCCTTGTAAGTTTTTGGCTTGTGGTTACCCTCTTTTTAAATCTATTAGCTCATTACTATAACTGTTTTTATTAAACAATATCTCAAACCCATCCTACTTTTAAAAAAGTTTTAAAAAGAAAGAAAAACATATTCTATATTTCCCTGCCTCCCTCTCCCACTCTAAGTGACTTGTGTGTCTTCTTTTATAATTTCATGTTTACTTTATTTGTAATTCATGAGTTATCACCTTTCCAGTTGTAAGTTTCTCATTTCTCTAGCATCCTGCTGCTTTTCAATTTAGAATAGCCCTTTCAATATTTCTTTTAGCATGGGTTTAGTGTTGCTAAACTACTGCAGCTTTTTTTTTTTTTGTCTGTGAACCTCTTTATTTCTGCTTCTATCCTAAAGGACCGCCTTGCTGGATAAAGGATCCTAGGCTGCATCTTTCTTACATTCAGTGCTTTGAATATATCTTGCCACTCCCTTCTGTCCTGTAGTGTTTGTGTAGAGACATCAGCTGAGAGCCTTATGGGGGTTCCCTTGTAACTTACTCTTTGCTTTTCTCTTGCTGCCTTTAGAATCATTTCTTTATCCTTGACTCTGGCCATCTTGATTATGATATGTCTTGGTGTGGGTCTATTTGTTTTCTTCCTGTTTGGGACCCTCTGAGCTTCCTGTACTTGGATATGTGATTCCTTCTTTAAGTTTAGGATGTTTTCAATCATGATTTCTTCAAAAACCTTTTCAATCCCCTTTGATCTTTCTTCCCCTTCTGGGACCCCTATTATGCAAAGATTGGGATGCTTTATATTATCCCATATGTCCCTTATGCTATTTTCATTATTTTTTATTTGCTTATCTTGTAGTTCTTCTGAATGGGTGCTTTCTATTGCCCTGTCTTCTAGATCACTAATTCGTTCCTCTGCATTATCTAGTCGGCTTTGCACAGCTATTAGATCATTCCTCATCTCTGTCAATAAGTTTACCCATTCTACTTGGCTCTTCTTTATAGCTTCAATTTCATTTTTGACATATTTTATATCTCTAAACACTATCTCTTTTAATTCCTTCAGCAATTTGATCACTCCTTTTTTGAAATCTTGATCTAGTAGGCTATTGATATCTATTTCATTGATCTTTCAGGGGATTTCTCTTGTTCTTTTAATTGGGAAATGTTTCTCTGCTTTTTCATCTTGCTCATACCTCTCTGGTCCTGTGGTTTATGGCATATCAATTATCTGTTTGGTTCTTAAGAATTTTATCTATCTAATGCCTATTTAGGATTAGCAGTTAGGGAGAAAGAAAAAAATAAAGAGAGAGAGAGAAAGAATTTTAAAAGAAGGGAGAAAGAGGGTTTGAAAACAGTGTGTAATGAATAATAGAAAAGCGAGTTGATGCAGAGTATTAATCGATTTGAGACGTCCTTTTTAAACCTTTAAAAAAAAAAGTGGGGTGGAGGATGAATAGATGTATTTGAAACCTGTGTCTAATCAATAACAGGACATCAAAACCCAAGAGAAATAGAGATGAATTAAGAAGTAAAAATTATTAAGCTAATAGTAATTAGAACAGGTAAAAACAGATTAAAAAAAAGGGGGGGTTGTCGGTGTTTCCCTGGAGTCTGTGTGCTTTTAATGTGAAGTCTTTCTGTCTTCATCCTGTTTTGGAAGCTCAGCTTGCTGTATTCAGAGGCCCTCCGTTGGTGCCCTCTTCTTTGCTGCTCTCAGCACCTGTCGGCAAACAGATCGCGCCTCTTCCTAACACTGGGTCAGTTACAGCTCTCCTCTGCTGTGGGTGGGCGGGTCACTGCCCCCCCCCCCGATGCCGCAGTCAGATTTTGCAGACTGGCCAGGTAGGAGGGCGGGTCGTGCCGCCTCCCAGTCCCTCCGTCAGGGCCTCTGTTCCTGCCCGAAATGCGGGGGCCACTCTCCCTCTAACTGCACTGGTAGCTCCGCTGCTCTGTGCGGCTGCGAGCTCCACCCTGGTCGGCGCTCCGCAGGTGGGCTTGGTGAAGACAGAGGGACAGCCTTGTCCCTGCTCTGAGCCAAAACCCAGCTCCTTGTTTGTCTTTGTGGAGCAAGTTCTCTGAGGGACCAGGATGGAAGGATCCTATCTGCCCCGGGCTGTATGCCAGTCTCAGTCTTGCCTGTGAGGCTGCTAAGCCCTTCCGTGGGGTTGCAGGTTTCGGCCCCGTCCCCGCCTGGGTGCTAAGCGCCGGAGGATATGGCGGCTGTACCTAAGCCCTGCCTCTCTTCCCCGAAACGTTTCCACGTGTTTTCAGAAATGGGGCATTCACCCTTCCCCCGAGGTCACATCAACCTTGCTGTTTTATGGAGGGCCCAGATTGTTCTGCCCTGTGCACCCACATCCACAGCGTGCAGCCCCTTGCATTCCCCCGGGTCTGCCTCCGTGCAGCCGCCCCCGTCCTCCGCCTAGCTTGTGCAGCCTGGCCCTGACCACCGCTGCTGTCCCGCGTTTCAGGCTGTGTGTTGGGGGGACCCTCTGTGCCCGTTTAACTTAGTTCTGTCAATCAAGGGCTGCTCCTTATAGATCCGAGCCTCGGAGGCTCCCCCTCCGTCCCGCTGGCCTCGCAGTTGTAGAGGGGAGACCCAGTGGAGGAGCGCCAGTCCTTCTTTTCCACTCCCTCCCTGCAGGACCCGTCCTGCTCTGCTTTGCCTTTTGTTCTTTCTTTTTTCCTATTCTCCTACCAGATTTTTGGCGTCTTTATCTTTGGAAGAGGGCGATGTTCTGCCGGAGTTCCGCAAGTGCTCTGGTTGACTGTGTGGGTCTGTGGATGTGGGTCTTGGTGTATTTGTGTGAGAAGTTGAGCTGCGAACGCCGTTCTACTCCGCCATCTTCTCCTGTCTCTTCATTTTAATAATTTTAAATGTACAATTCAGTGGCATTCACAGTGTTATACAGCCACCACTACTATCTTTTTCCAGAACTATTGTATCATTCCAAACAGAAACCCCATACCATTTACACAATAACACTCATTTTCCCCCTACCTGTAGCACCTGGCCATCTCCATTCTACTTTGTCAATTTGCTGATTCTATGTAACTCATAAGTGGAATTATACAATATCCATTCTTTCGAGTCTTGCTTATTTGAGTTAGTATAATGTTCAGGATCCATTCATGTTATCCCATGGATCACAACTTCATTCCTTTTTTTCCCAGTTTTATTGAGATATAATTGTCATGCAACATTATAAGTTTAAGGTATACAGAAAATGGTTTGACTTACATCATGAAATGTTTAACACAGTAAGTTCAGTGAACATCCATTATCTCATCTCATACAGATATAAAATTTTAAAAATCGAAAAAAATTCCTTGTTATGAGATCTCTTAGTTTCTACTTTCTTAACAACTTTCATATATAACATACTGCAGTGTCGACTATATATATCATGATGTACATTACATCCCTAGTACTTATTTATCTTATAACTGGAACCTTGAACCTTTTGACTACCTTCATATATTCCCACTCCCTCCACCCCCACCTCTTGTAACCTCAAGTCTGATTTCTTTTTCTTTAAGTTTGTTTGTTTATTTTTGTTATTTTGTATAATTGACATACAACATTATGTTAGTTCTTGGTACACAACAGAGTAAATCAAAATTTCTATACATTTCAAAGAGATCACCACAATAAGTCTAGTAACCTTCTGTCACCATGCAAATATATTACATAGTTACTGACAATATACACTATACAGTGCATTTCATACCCATGATTCATTTATTTCATAACTGAAAGTTTTTAACCTCTTAATCTCCTTCTCTTATTTCTCTCCTCCCCACACACCCTTACCCTCTGGCAACTACCTGTCTGTTCTCTGTATCTATGTTTCTGTTTCCTTTTTTGTTGTCTTTGTTTATTTATTTTTAGATTCTGTGTATAAATGAAATCATACAGTATTTGTCTTTGTCTGACTTATTTCACTTAGCATAATACTGTCTAGGTCAATCCATGTTGCAAATGGCAAGATTTCATTCTTTTTTCTGGCTGATACTCAATTGTGTGTGTGTGTGTGTGTGTGTGTGTGTGTGTGTGTACTATAACTTCCTTTATCCATTCACCTATTGATGAATAGCTTGATTCTATATCTGGGCTATTTTAAATAATGCTCCAGTGAACGTAGGGGTGCATATTTTTTTTAAAATTAGTGTTTATTTTCTTTGTATAAATACCATAAAATTGCTGGATCATATAGTAGTTCTAGTTTTAATTTTTTTGAGTAATCTGCTTAATGTTTTCCATAGAGGCAACATCAATTTACATTCCCACCAACAGTGCATGATTGTTCCCTTTTCTCCACATCCTCGCCAACAATTATCTCTTGTCTACTTCATAATAGCCATTTCAGCAAGCATAAGGTGATATCTTATTGTGGTTTTGATTTTCACTTCCCTGATGACAAGTAATGTTGAGAATCTTTTCATGGCATTGTTGACCATCTATAGGTCTTCTTTGGAAAAATGTCTTTTCAGGTCGTTTGCCCATGTTTTAATTAGGTTATTTGTTTTTCTGATGTTGAGTTGTGTGGGCTATTTGTATACTTGGGGTATTACTCCATTATTGGATATATCACTTGCACATATCTTCTCCCATTAAGTAGGTAGTCTTTTTGTTTTGTTGACAATTTCCTTTGCTGTTCAAAAGGATCTTAGTTTGATGTATTCCCATTTGTTTATTTTTAGTTTTGATTCCTTTCCCTGAGGAGACATATCCAGAAAAGTATTAGTAAGACCATTGTCAAAAAGTTTACTGCCTATGTTTTCTCTTAGGAGTTTTATGTTTTCAGGTCTTACACTTAACTCTTTAATCCATTTTGAGTTTATTTTTGTATGTGGTGTAAGAAAGAAACTAGTCCAGTTTGATTCTTCTGCTTGTATCTGTCCAGTTTTCCCAACACCATTTATTGAAGTGGCTGTCTTTTCCCATTGTATATTTTACCTCCTTTACCATAGATTAATTGACCTTATAATTGTTGCTTCATTTCTAGGCTTCTATTCTGTACCACTGATTTATATGTCTGTTTTTGTGCCAGTACCACACTGTTTAGATTACAGTAGCTTTGTAGGATAATTTTGGTACCTCCAGCTTTGTACTTCTTTATCAAGATTGTTTTGGCTAGTTGGAGTCTTTTGTGTTTTCATACAAATTTTAGAATTATTTGTTCTTGTTTTGTGAAAAATCCTATTGGTATTTTGGTAGGGATTGCACTGAATCTGAAGATTGCCTTGAATAGTATGGTCATAGTATTCTTCTAATCCATGAGTATAGTATATCTTTCCATTTGTTTGTGTCATCTTTAGTTTCCTTCATCAATGTCTTATATTTTTTTCAGTTACCTGTCTTTTACCTCCTTAGTTAGATTTATTCCTAAGTATTTTATTTTTGTGATGTGATTATAAATGGGATTGCTTGCTTAATTTCATTTTCTGATAGTTTGTTGTTTGTGTATAGAAATACAACAGATTTCTGTATATTAATTTTGTATCCTGCATCTCTACTGAATTCATTGATGAGTTATAGTAGTTTTGGAGAGGAGACATCATTAGGATTTCTATCTATAATATCATGTCTTCTGCAAAAAGTGATAGTTTTACTGCTTCCTTTCCAATTTGGATTTCTTTTATTACTTTTCCTTGTCTGTTTGCTATAGCTAGGACTTAGAATATTATGTTAAATACAAGTGGTAAGAGCAGGCATCCTGGTCTTATTTCTGATCTTAGTGGAAATGCTTTCAGTTTTTCCACATTGATTATGATGTGAGGTTTGTGCTTGTCATATATGTTCTTTACTATCTTGAGGCATGTTCCCTCAGAGCCCATTTCATTAACTGTTCTTATCATTAATGAATGTTGAACTTTGTCAAAGGCCTTTTCTGCATCTATTGAAATGATCAAATTTATATTGTTAAATTTGTTAATATTGTCTGTCACATTGATTGAGCTGTGGATATTGAACCATCCTTGCATCCTTGGGGTAAATCCCACTTGATCATTGTATATGTTCCTTTTAATATATTGTTGAATTCAAACTGAATTGCTAATATATTATTGAGGATTCTTGCATTTATGTTCATCAGTGATATTAGCCTGTAATTGTCTTTCTTTGTGTTGTCTGTCTTGCCTTGGCATCAGGTTGGTGTTGGCCTCATAGAATGAGGTTGGATGCATTCCTTCATCTGTGATTTTTTTGAAATATTTGAGGAAAGTAAATGTTAAGTCTTCTTTAAATGTTTGATATAATTTATCTCTGAAGCCTTCTGGTCCTGGACTTCTCTTTCTTGGGAGTTTTTTTTTTTTTTTTTTGAGGTGTTTTGTTTTTGTTTTTGTTTTTGTTTTTGTTTTGTTTTGTTTGCTAATTCAGCTTCATTACTGGTAGTTGGTCTGTTAATTTTTTTTGTTTCTTCCTGTTTCAGTCTTTGGAGAGAGTAAACATTTATAGGAATTTATCTAATTCTTCCCGGTGTCCATTTTATTGGCAAATAATTGTTCATAGTAAGGTCCTATGATACTTTGTATTTCCGTGGTGTCAGTTGTAACTTCTCTTTAATTTCTGAACTTATTTATTTGGGCCCTCTGTCTTTTTCTCTAGAGGAGTCTAGCTAAAGTTTTGTCTATTTTTTAATCTTTATAAATAATCAGCTCTTATGTTCATTGATCTGCTGTACTTTTTTTAGTCTCTATTTTATGTATTTCTGCTGTGATTTTTATTATTTCTTTCCTTCTACTAAATTTGGGGTTTTGTTTATTCTTATTTTTCTATTTCCTTTAGGTATACGGTTGCATCATTTATTTGAGATTTCTCTTGTTTCTTGAGGGAGACTTGTATCACTATACATTTATCTCTAGAATTGATTTTGATGTGTGCCATAGATTTTGGATCACTGTATTTTTGTTTTCACTTGTCTCCAGGTTTTTTTTTTTAATTTACTCTTTGATTTCTTTAGTGTCCAATTGGTTGTTTAATAGCGTATTGTTTAAACTGCATGTGTTTGTCTTTCCTGCATTTTTCTTTTTATCACTGACTTTTAAACTCATTGCATTATGGCCAGAAAAGATGCTTGATATAATTTCAGTCTTCTAAAATTAACTCAGTCTTGTTTTGTGGTCTAGCATGTGATCTATTCTGGAGAATATTCCATTTTCACTTAGAAAGAATGTTTATTCTGCTGCTTTTGTAAGAAATATTCTATATATATGTCTATTAATTTCACATGTATAATGTGTTTATAAGGCCTATGATTCCTTATTAATTTTCTATCCAGATAATCTGTCCATTGATGTAAGTGGGGTGTTAATGTCCCCTACTATTATTGTGTTACTGTCAATCTCTCCATTAATGTCTTTTAATATCTGTTTTATGTACTTAAGTCCTACTATTTTGGGTACATATATATTTAAAATTGTTATATTTTCTACTTGGATTGATCCAAGTATCATTATGTAATGTCATTCTTTATCTCTTGTTACAGTCTTTGTTTTAAAGACTATTTTCTCTGATAAAATTATTGCTACCCAGCTTTCTTTTCAGTTCCATTTACATGGAATAACTTTTTCCATTGTCTCACTTCAGTCTCTGTGTCTCCTTAGATCTGAAGAGATTCTCTTGTTTTCAGCACAGATGGGTATTATTTTTATACCCACTGATTGTAGCATTTAGTCCATTCACTGTTAGAGTAATTATTGATATATATGTAATTATTTCCATTTTGCTAATTGTTTTTGTAGAACTTTTTTTTTCTTTTTTCATTTTCCCTCTTCTGTTGTGATTTGATTACTGTCTTTAGTGTTTTTGCATATGTATCTATTATATGTTTTTGGTTTGTGGTTATCATGATGGTTATATATGGCAATATATAGAGTGACATATGTGAAATTTTAAGTTAGTGATCTCCTAAAATCAAACACATTTTGGTAACCCTGCATTTTTATTACCCCCAATATTCAATGTTTTTGACATCATATTTTACATTTTTTCTTTAATGTATCCTTTAACTACTTATTGTGATAGAGATGATTTTACTACTTTTGTCTTTTAAACTTCCTGCTAGTTTCATAAGTGTTTGATCTACTACCTTTACTGTATATTTTCCTTCACCAAAGTGATTTTTCTTTCATAATGTTCATATTTCTATTTGTGGCCTTTTCTTTCCATTTAGAGAAGTCCCTTTAACATTTCTTATAAAGCCAGTTTTGTGGTGCTGAACTCTTCCAGGTTTTTGCTTGTCTATAAAACTCTTGATCTCCCCTTCAAATCTGTATGATAGCCTTGCCAGATGGAGTATTCTTAGTTGTGTGTTTTTTTCTTTATTTACTTTAAATAAATGCATCATACCACTCCCTTCTGGCCTGCAGTCTTTCTGCTGAAAAGTCAGCTGATAGTTTAATGGGAATTCCCTTGTATGTAAATAGTTGGTTTTCCCTTACTGCTTTTAATGTTCTCTTTATGTTAATTCTTGCCGTTTTAATTACAATGTGTCTTTGTGTGATCCTCTTTGGCTTGATCTTGTTTTGGACTCTCTTTGCTTTCTGGACCAGGATGTCTGTTTTCCAGTTTAGGGAAGTTTTTAGCTGTTATGTTTTCAAACATGTTCTTTGCACCTTTCTTTCTCTCTCTTCTCCTTCAGGGATCCCTATAATGAGAATGCTTGTATGCTTGAAGTTGTCATAAAGGTCTCTTAGAGTGTCCTCATTTTTAAAATTATTTTTTCCGTGTAGCTTGAGGGATTTACATTACTCTGTCTTTTACTTCACTGATCCATTCCTCTGTATCATCTAATCTACTGTTGATTCATTTCAGTGTATTTTTTATTTCAGTTACTGTGTTTTTCAGCTGTTTTTTTAAAATATATTTCTAACTCTTTGTTAGAAACTTATAACTTCTCACTGTGTTCATCCAATTTTCTCCCGAGTTCTTTGAGCATCTTTATGATCATTATCTTGAATTTTTTACTGAGTAGATTGCTTATCTGCATTTCACTTAGTTTTTCTGGGATTTTATCTTGTCCTTTTGTTTGGAACATATTCCTCTGTCACCTAATTTTGAATAGTTGCTGTTTTTATTTCTGTGTATTTGACTGGTTGGGTACATTTCCTGATCTTGGAGAAGTGATGTTATGTAGGAGACATGCTGTGGTTCCCAGCAGCACACTCTTCTCTGGTCACCAGACCTGTGTGCTTTAGGGGTGCTATATATGTGACCTGCATGGGCCCTTCTTTTGTAGCAGGCATACTACTGTGGATGTTCTTGTAGGCATGGTTGGCCCCTAGTCCAGTTGGTTTCTCTAGGCCCTCCCTTGTGCAGAGGTTGCTGGCTGCTGGTGGGTGTGGGCAGGTCCTGGCATGGCTGCATGTCTTGGGGAATCCTACTACTGGTGCCAGTCTGATAGTGGATGGGGCCAGGTCATGAGACAGTTGAGTGAAAATCCCTGGAGTGTCCTGGTGATACTGTTGGCCCATTGGTGGGTGGAGATGGGTCCTAGGATGGCTAGCTATGATCCTAGTGCTAGTGTTAGCCTGCTGATTGGTGGGGCCATTTTCTGACTTAGCTGACTGTAGGTTTCAATGTGTCCCAGAGCTGGTCTTGGCCCTCTGGTGGGTGAGGTTATGTCCAGTGCAGCCCACTTGTGTGCAGAGCTGGTTCCTGGGGTCTCTGGCTGCAGGGCCTAAAAGTCCTAGAGCTGGTGTCAGCCTGCCATTGAGCAAGCTGATGCCCATGGCATCCCAGGGCTAGTGCTGGATCACTGGTGAGAGGAGCCAGGTCTGGGGATTTCTGACTGAAGTGTTCAGGGCATCCAAGGTTTGTTATCAGCTCACTGCTGAGCCAGTTGTTACCCAAGTGGTCTTAGGCCTGTTGTCCACCCACTGATGGGTAGGGTTGTGTGCTAGGGCCTTTCCCTTCAGGGCTTAGGTTTCCCTGAGCTGATGTCTGCCCATTTGTGGGCAGGGACAGCACCCTGAGGGTCCTGAGGCTACTGCCAGCCTACTTATGGGTAGAGACATTTTCTGGAGTTTCTGGATCCAGTGCACAGGAGTTTGGGAGCTAGTGTCTTCCCATTGAAGGGTAGAGTTGGGTCTCTTCTTGGCTGCAAGCCCCGGGGTTCTGGGGCTAGTGCCAGACTACTTGTAGAAAAAGCTGGTTTATAATCCCTCTGGTGGGTGGAGCAGGGTGACAAGTGTGGCTTGGTGTTCAGGGGAGTCCTATGGCAGCTGGTTTGCCTGAGGTGTCCCAGGACTGGTACAGAGCAACTGGTGGCCATGGCTGAATCCCATCTCTAGTAAGCTAGAGGGAGGATTCTAAAATAATGCTTGCCAACATCAGTGTCCCCAGAGTCCCAGTTGCCTCCTGCCTCTCCAGAAGGCTCTCCAAGATCAGCAAGTGAATCTGACCCTGGCTTCTTTCAAATTATTGCTTCTTCTCTGGGTTTTGGAGCATATGAGATTTTGTGTGCACCCTTTATGTCTCAAGTCTCTACTTTCCACAGCTCTCTGTCTCTCCTGAAAGAAAGTCCCACAGGCCTACAAAGCCAAATGTTCTAGGGTTTGTCTTCCAGTGCAGGACCCCCAGGCTGGGGAGCCCAATGTGAGGCTTGGACTGGAAAGAACCTCTGCAATTGTTATCCTCCCATTTGTGTGTCGCCCACCCCAGTGTATGAATTGTGATTATACTTTGTCTCTGCCTGTCCTGCCTGTCTCGTTGTGGTTACCTCTTTATATCTTCAGTTACAGAAGAGCTTTTCTGCTATTGTTCAAGTTATTCTGATTGATAGTTACTTTGTAAATAGTTGTGATCTTGTATCCTTGGAAGGAGGTTAGCATGTGGTCTTCCTACTTCTCCATCTTGTTCACTCTCCCAGAACTTCATTTCTTTTAAGGGTGAATAATATTCCATTTTATGTCTAAATGACATTTTGTTTAATCATTCATATGTTGATAGCCATTTGGTGGTCTCCACCTATTGGCCTTTATGAATAAGTATTTTATGAACATTGGTGTACAAATATCTTTTTGAGTCCTTGCTTTCACTTACTTTGAGTATATACCTAGATGTAGAATTACTAGGTTGCATGTCAAATCCTTTTAACTTTTGGGGATCTACTGAAATGTTATAAATGGTGACTTCAGAGTTTTATATTCCTACCAGCAATGCACAAGTATTCCAATTTCTACACATCTTTGATAATTCTTCTTTTTTTTTACCCCAATATTTTTGATAGCAGCAATTATGTGTGTAAAGTGATATCTCATGTTCTTCTTTTTTGGAAATACGTTCAATTTTATTGTTTCAGTATAATCATTAAGACATTCTTTGTCCAAATTCAAATACATATATATTTTTACCTATATATGTTTTTTTACCTATATAGATAGATAGATACTTATATATATATAATATATATATTTTATTGAAGTATAGTCAGTTTACAATATTGTGTCAATTTCTGGTGTACAGCATAATGGTTCAGTAATACATGAACATACATATATTCATTTTCATATTATTTTTCACCATACGTTACTAAAAGATATTGAATATAGTTCCATGCACTATATAGTATAAATGTGTTTATTTCATATGTATTTGTTACTATCTGCAAATCTCAATCTCTCAATATATCCCTTGCCACTCCCTTCCCTCCCTGATAACCATGTTTGTTTTCTGTATCTGTGAGTCTGTTTCTGATTTGTAAATAAGTTTGTTTGTTTTCTGTTTTTTTAGATTCCAAATATAAGTAATATCGTATAATATTTTTCTTTCCCTTTCTGGCTTACTTCACTTAGAATTATACTCGCCATGTTCATCCATGTTGCTGTAAATGGCATTGTTATTTTTTATGACTAAGTATTCCATTGTATAAATATACCACAACTTCTTTATCCAGTCATCTGTTGATGGACACTTAGGTTGTTTCCATGTCTTGGCTATTGTAAATTGTGCTGCTATGAACAGTGGGGTATCTTTTTTTTTTTAAAGTGGAGTATCTTTCTGAATTAAATTTCCCTTGGGATATATGGCCAGGAGTGGGATTGCTGGGTCATATGGTAAGTCTACTTTCAGTATTTTTGAGAAATCTCCATACTGTTTTCCATAACGGCTCTGCCAAACTAGATTCCCACCAACACTGTTGGAGGATACCATTTTCTCCAAACCCTCTCTAGCATTAATTCCTTGTGGATTTTTGAATAATGGCCATTCTGACTGATGATACCTCATTGTAGTTTTGATTTGCATTTCTCTGATAATTAGACATATTGAGCATTTTTTTCATGTGCCTATTGTCCTTCTGTATGCCCTCATTTAAGAATTATTTGTTTACTTCTTCTACCAATTTTTGGATTATTTTTTCCTTAGTAAGTTGTGTAAGAAGTTTTTATATTCTGGAGATTAAGCCCTTGTCAATCTCATCTTTCCCAAATATTTTCTCCCATTCTGTAGGTTGTCTTTTAGTTTTGCTTATGGTTTCCCTTGCTGGGCAAAAGCTTGTAAGTTTAATTAGGTTCCATTTGTTTATATTTGCTTTTATTTCTATTGCTTCAGGACACTGCCCTAGGAGAACATTGCTGATAAGTATGTGAGATAATGTTTTGCCTATGTTTTCTTCTAGGAGATTTATTGAATATTGTCTTATGTTTAAGTCTTTAAGCCATTTCGACTTTATTTTTCTGTATGGTGTGAGGGAATATTCTAACTTCATTAATTTACATGCAGCTGTCCAGTTTTTCCAGCACCATTTGCTGAAGAGACTGTCTTCATTCCATTGTAGGTCCTTGCCTCCTTTGGCAAAGATTAATTGACTTAAAGTTTCTAGGTTTATTTCTGGGCTCTCTATTCTGTTCCATTGAGCCATATGTCTGTTTTTGTACCAATACCATGCTGTTTTGATTACTGTAGCTCTGCAGTACTGTCTGAAGTCTGGGAGGGTTATTCCTCCAACTTCGTTCTTTTTCTTCAATATTACTTTGGGAATTCTGGGTCTTTTGTGGTTCCCTTAAAATTTAGGATTATTTGTCCTAGTTCTGTGAAAAATGTAGTAATTTAATAGAGATTGTGTTAAATCTGTAGATTGCTTTGAGTAGCATGGCCATTTTAATATTAATTCTTCCAATACAGGAACATGAGATATCTTTCCATTTCTTTAAGTCATCTTTAATTTCTTCAGTCAAAATTTTGTAGTTCTCCACATAATAATTCATTCACTTCCTTGCTCAGATTTATTCATAAGTCTTTCATTATTTTAGATGCAGTTATAAAAGGGATTACATCTTTACTTGCATTTTCTGAAATTCCATTGTTAGTGTAAAGAAATGCCACTGATTTTTGTATGTTAATCTTGTATCCTGCTACCATGCTGAATTTTTTATCAGCTCTAATAGTTTTTGTGTGGGGCCTTTAGGGTTTTCTATATGTAGTATCATGACATCTTTCATATAATGTCAATTTTACCTCTTTTCTTCCAATTTGGATCACTTTTATTTCTTTTTCTTGCCTGTTTGCTGTGCTAGGATTTCCAAGACTATGTTGAACAGGAGTAGTGAGAGTGGATAACATTGTCTTATCCCAATTTTAGTGGGAGGGTTTTGAGTTTTTCACAATTGAGTACTATGCTGGCTGTAGGTTTATCATAAGTTGCATTTATTATGTTCAGATATGTTTCCTCTATACCTACTTTGGTAAACGTTTTTATCATAAATGGATGTTGAATTTTATCAAATGCTTTTTCCTGGAGAGATTGAGATGATCATGTGATTTTCATCCTTTCCTTGTTGATGTGGTGTATCTTGTTGATTTATTTCCATATGTTTTTTAAAACATTTTTTATTGATTTATAATCATTTTACAATGTTGTGTCAAATTCCAGTGTAGAGCAC
Source organism: Camelus bactrianus (assembly GCF_048773025.1). Taxonomy (NCBI): domain Eukaryota; kingdom Metazoa; phylum Chordata; class Mammalia; order Artiodactyla; family Camelidae; genus Camelus; species Camelus bactrianus. The sequence continues at coordinate 47,617,567 of NC_133575.1, forward strand.
AATTTTTCAGTTATACATGAACATATATATATTCATTGTCACATTTTATTCTCTGTGAGCTACAATAAGATCTTATATATATTTCCCTGAGCTGTACAGTATAATCTAGTTTATCTATTCTATGATTTTGAAATCCCAGTCTATCCCTTCCCAACCTCCGCCCCTTGGCAACCACAAGTTTGTATTCTATCTCTATGAGTCTGTTTCTGTTTTGTATTTATGCTTTCTTTTGTTTTGTTTGTTTATTTGATTTTGTTTTTGTTTTTTTAGATTCCACATATGAATGATCTCATATGTTATTTTTCTATCTCTTTCTGGCTTACTTCACTTAGAATGACATTCTCCAGGAGCACCTATGTTGCTGCAAATGGTGTTAAGTTATCAGTTTTTATGGCTGAATTGTAGTCCATTGTATAAATATACATTTTCTTTATCCAGTCATCTGTTCATGGATATTTAGGCTGTTCCCATATGTTGGCTATTGTGCATAGTGCTTCTATGAACATTGGGGTGCAGGTGTCATTTTGAAGTAGGGTTCCTTCTGGATATATGCCCAAGAGCAGGATTCCTGGGTCATACAGTAAGTCTCTTCCGAGTATTTTGAGGAATCTCCACACTGTTTTCCACAGTGGCTGCACCAAACTGCATTCCCACCAGCAGTGTAGGAGGGTTCCCTTTTCTCCACAGCCTTTCCAGCATTTGTCATTTGTGGACATTTGAATGATGACCATTCTGATTGGTGTGAGGTGATACCTCATTGTAGTTTTGATTTGAATTTCTCTGATAATTAGTGATATTGAGCATTTTTTCATGTGCCTCTTGATCAGTGGTATGTCTTCCTTGGAGAATTGCTTCTTTAGGTCTTCTGCCCATTTTTGGATTGGGTTGTTTATTTTTTTCTTATTGAGTCGTATGTGCTGATTATATATTTTGGAGATCAAGCCTTTGTCGGATTCCCTTGCAAAACTTTTCTCCCATTCCGTAGGTTTTCTTCTTGATTTACTTCTGGTTTCCTTTGCAGTGCAGAAGCTTGTAAGTTTCATTAGGTCCCATTTCTTTATTCTTGCTTTTATTTATTCTAGGAGAAAATTTTTGAGATGTATGTCAGATAATGTTTTGCCTATGTTTTCCTCTAGGAGGTTTATTGTATCTTGTCTCATGTTTAATTCTTTAATCCATTTTGAGTTGATTTTTGTATATGGAGTAAGGGAGTGTTCTAGCTTCATTGTTTTACATGCTGCTGTCCAGTTTTCCCAACACCATTTTCTGAAGAGACTGTCTTTATTCCATTGTATATTCTTGCCTCCTTTGTCGAAGATGAGTTGACCAAAAGTTTGAAGGGTCCATTTCTGGGCTCTCTATTCTGTTCCATTGGTCTATATGTCTGTTTTTGTACCAATACCATGCTGTCTTGATGACTGTAGCTTTATAGTATTGTCTGAAGTCTGGGAGAGTTATTCCTCTAGCATCTTTCTTTCTCTTCAGTAATGCTTTGGCAATTCTAGGTCTTTGATGGTTCCATATAAATTTTATTATGATTTGTTCTAGTTCTGTGAAATATGTCCTGGGTAATTGGATAGGGATTGCATTTAATCTGTAGATTGCCTTGGGCAGTGTGACCATTTTAACAATATTGATTCTTCCAATACAAGAGCATGGAATACCTTTCCATTATTTAAATCTTGTTTAATTTCCTTCATCAATGGTTTATAGTTTTCTCTGTATAATTCTTTCACCTCCTTGGTTAGATTTATTCCCAGATATTTTATTACTTTGGGTGCTATTTTTTAAGGGGATTGTTTCTTTGTTTTCTTCTTCTGTTGATTTATCGTTAGAGTAAAGAAATGCAACTGATTTTTGAACGTTAATTTTGTAACCTGCTACCTTGCTGAATTCTTCAATCAGCTCTAGTAGCTTTTGTGTGGACATTTTAGGGTTTTCTATATATAGTAACATGTCATCAGCATATAATGACACTTTTACCTCTTCTTTTCCAATTTGGATCCATTTTATTTCTTTCTCTTGCCTGACTGCTGTGGTTAGGACTTCCAGGATTATGTTGAATAGGAGTGGTGATAGTGGGCATCCTTGTCTTGTCCCAGATTTTAGTGGGAAGATTTTGAGTTTTTCACCGTTGAGTACTATGCTGCGTGTAGGTTTGTCATATATAGCTTTTATTATGTTGAGATATGTTCCCTCTATACCCACTTTGGCGAGAGATTTTATCATAAATGGGTGTTGAATTTTATCAAATGCTTTTTCTGCATCGATTGAGAAGATCATGTGGTTTTTGTCCTTTTTCTTGTTGATGTGAAGTAGTACATTGATTGATTTGCGTATGGTGAACCAGCCTTGTGTCCCTGGGATGAACCCCACTTGGTCATGATGTATAATCTTTTTTATGTGTTGTTGGATTCTATTTGATAAAATTTTAGCCAGGATTTTGGCGTCTATGTTCATCAGTGATATTTTCTTATAATTCTCCTGTTTTGCAGTGTCTTTGTCTGGTTTTGGTTTCAGCATGATGGTGTATTCATAGAATGAGTTTGGGAGTTTTCCCTCCTTTTAAATTGTCTGGAAGAGTTTGAGAAGGACTGGTATGAGTTCTTCTTTGTACATTTGGTAGAAATCCCCGGTGAAGCCATCTGGTCCTGGACTTTAATTTGTAGGGAGGTTTTTAATTGCTATTTCTATTTCCTTTCTAGTGATCGGATTGTTCAAGTGTTCAGATTCTTCTTGATTCAGTTTTGGTGGACAGTATGTTTCCAGAAACTTGTCCATCTCCTCTAGGTTATCCAGTTTGGTTCCATATAGTTTTTCATAAAATTCTCATATTATATTCTGTATTTCTATATTGTTTGTTGTAATTTCTCCATTTTCCTTTCTTATTTTGCTAATTTGTGCTCTCTTTTTTTTCTTCTTTGTGAGTTTGGCCAGACGGTTGTCGATTTTATTTACTTTTTCAAAAAACCAGCTTTTGGTTTGGTTGATTTTTTTCTATGGTCTTGTTAATCTCTATTGTATTTAATTCCTCTATGATCTTTATTATTTCCTTCCTTCTGCTGCTTTTTGGGGCTTTTTGTTCTTCTTTTTCTAATTCATTCAGGTGGTGGGTTAAATTGTTTATTTGAGATTGTTCTTCTTTTTGAGGAAGGCCTGTATCACTATAAACTTCCCTCTTAGCACTGCCTTTGCTGTGTCCCATAGGTTTTGAGTGGTTGTGCTTTCATTATCATTTGTCTCAAGGTATTTTTTAATTTCAGCTTTGATTTCCTCATTGATCCATTGTTTTTTCAATAACATATTGTTTAATCTCTATGCTTTCCTTTTTTTCTCCTTTGTTTCTCTGTTGTTGATTTCCAGTTTCATGGCATTGTGTTCAGTAAAGATGCTTGAGATAATTTCTATCTTCTTAAAATTGTTGAGGTTTCTTTTGTGCCCAAGTACATGATCGATCCTGGGAAATGGTCCATGTGCACTTGAAAAGAATGTATATCCTATTTTTGGGGGGTGTAATGCTCTGAAAATATCCAGCAAATCTAGTTTTTCTATTGTAGTATTTAATTTCTCTGTTGCCTTGTTTATTTTCTGTGTGGAAGATCTGTCTAGTGGTGTTAATGCAGTGTTAAAATCTCCTACTATGATTGTATTCCCATCAATATCCCCCTTTTTCTCTGTTAGTAATTCTTTTCTGTACTTAGGTGCTCCTAAATTGGGTGCGTATATATTAACGAGTGTAATATCCTCATCTTGTATCACTCCTTTAATCTTTATAAAATGTCCTTCTTTATCTTTCTTTATGGTCTTTGTTTAAAAGTCTATTTTGTCTGAAATCAGTACTGCAACACCTGCTTTTTTGGCTTTTCCATTTGCATGGAATATCCTTTTCCATCCTTTCACTCTCAATCTATATGTGTCCTTCTCCCTAAAGTGGGTCTCTTGTATGCAGCATTTTGAAGGTTCTTGCTTTATTATCCAGTCTGCCACTCTATGTCTTTTGACTGGAGCATTTAGTCCATTAACATTTACAGTAATTAATGATAGATGTGTGTTTATTGCCATTTTGAACTTATCTTTGCAGTTGAATTGGTATATCCTCTTTGTTCCTTTCTTCTTCCTTTTGTGGTTTTGTAATTTTCCTTTGTATTTTCATGGATTTTATTTAATTTTTGTGACTCCCTTGTAAATTTTTGGCTTGTGGTTACCCTTTTTTGTAAATCTATTAACCCATTACTATAACTGTTTTTATTAATCTGATAGTAACATTATCTGAAACCCATCCTACAGTTAAAAAAATTTTAAAAAGAAAGAAAAAATATTCTATATTCCCTGCCTCCCTCTCCCAATCTCAGTGATTTGTATGACTTCTTTTATAATTTCATGTTTACTTTTTTTGTAATTCATGAGTTATCACCTTTCCAGTTGTGTGTTTCTCATTTCTGTAGCATCCTGCTGCTTTTCTAGTTAGAATAGCCCTTTCAATATTTCTTTTAGCATGGGTTTAGTGTTGCTAAACTCCTGCAGCTTTTTTTTTGTCTGTGAAACTCTTTATTTCTCCTTCTATCTTAAAGGACAGCCTTGCTGGATAAAGGATCCTAGGCTGCATCTTTTTTTCATTCAGGGCTTTGAATATATCTTGCCACTCCTTTCTGGTTGTAGTGTTTGTGTAGAGAAATCAGCTGAGAGCCTTATGGATGTTCCCTTTTAACTTACTCTTTGCTTTTCTCTTGCTGCCTTTAGAATCATTTCTTTATCCTTGACTCTGGCCATCTTGATTATGATATGTCTTGGTGTGGGTCTATTTGGGTTCTTCCTGTTTGGGACCCTCTGAGCTTCCTGTACTTGGATATCTGATTCCTTCTTTAAGTATGGGAAGTTTTCAGTCATGATTTCTTCAAAAACCTTTTCAATCCCCTTTGATCTTTCTTCTTCTTCTGGGACCCCTATTATGCAAAGATTGGGACGCTTTATATTATCCCATAGGTCCCTTATGCCATTTTCATTATTTTTTATTTGCTTATCTTGTAGTTCTTCTGAATGGGTGCTTTCTATTACCCTGTCTTCTAGATCAATAATTCGTTCCTGTGCATTATCTAGTCGGCTTTGCAGAGCTTTTAGATCATTACTCATCTCTGTCAATTAGTTTACCCATTCTACTTGGCTCTTCTTTATAGCTTCAATTTCATTTTTGACATATTTTATATCTCTAAACACTATCTCTTTTAATTCCTTCAGCAATTTGATCACTCCTTTTTTGAAATCTTGATCTAGTAGGCTATTGATATCTATTTCATTGATCTTTATTTCAGGGGATTTCTCTTGTTCTTTTAATTGGGAAATGTTTTTCTGCTTCTTCATCTTGCTCATACCTCTCTGGCACTGTTTTTTATGGAGTATCAGTTGTTTATTTTGTTCCTTAAGGATTTTATCTATCTAATGCCTATTTAGGAATAGAACTTAGGAAAAAAGAAAAAAAAATAAGAGAGAGAGAGAAAGAATTTTAAAAGAAGGGAGAAAGAATGTTTGAAAACATTGTATAATGAATAATAGAAGAGCGAGTTGAAGCAGAGTATTAATCGGGTTGAGATGTCTTTAAAACCTTTACAAAAAAAGGGGTGGGAGATGAATAGATGTATTTGAAACCTGTGTCTAATCAATAACAGGACATCAAAACCCAAGGGAAATATAAATGAATTAATAAGTAAAAATTAAGTGAGTAGTAGAAAATAGAACAGGTAAAAACAGGTTTAAAAAAAAAGGGGGGAGGGGTTTGTTGGTGTTCTCCTGGAGTCTGTGTGCTTTTAATGTGAAGTCTTTCTGTCTTCGTCCTGTTTTGGAAGCTCAGCTTGCTGTTTTCAGAGGCCCTCCGTTGGCGCCCTCTTCTGTGCAGCTCCCAGCACCTGTAGGCAAGCAGATCGCGCCTCCTCCCAACACTGGGTCAGTTGCAGCTATCCTCTGCTGTGGGCGGGCTGGTTGCTGCCCCTTCGTATGCCGCAGTCAGATGTTGCAGACTGGCCGGGTAGGAGGGCGTGTCATGCCCCCTCCCAGCACCTCGGTCAGGGGCTGTGTTCCTGCCTGAAAGGCGGGGGGCCGCTCTCCCTCTACCTGCACCGCCCGCCCGTAGCTCCGCTGCTCTGTGGGGCTGCGCGCTCCGCCCTGATCGGAGCTCCGCCCTGGTAGGCGCTCCGCAGGTGGGCTCGGGGAAGACAGAGGGACAGCCTTGTCCCCGCTCCAAGCCAAAACCCAGCTCCTTGTTTGTCTTTGTGGAGCAAGTTCTCTGAGGGACCAGAATGGAATGATCCTATCTGCCCCGGGCTGCAGGCCAGTCTCAGTTTGGCCTTTGAGGCTGCTAAGCCCTTCCGTGAGGATGCAGGTTTCGCCCCCACCCCAGCCTGGGTGGTAAGCGCCGGAGGATATGGCGGCTGTGCCTGGTCTCTGCCTCTCTTCCCCTGAAAACTTTCCGCGGATTTTCAGAGATGGGGTGTGCACCCTTCCCCCGAGATCACATCAACATTTCTGTTTTATGGAGGGCCCAGGTTGTTCTGCCCTGTGTACCCACAGCCACGGCACGCAGCCCCTTGTAGTCCCCCGGGGCTGCCTCCGTGCAGCCGCCCCCGTCCTCTGCCTGGCTTGTGCAGCCTGGCCCTGCCCGCGGCTGCTGGTCCGCGTCTCAGGCTGGGTGTCGGTGGGACGCTCTGTGCCCATTTAACTTAGTTCTGTCAGTCTAGGGCTGCTCTGTACAGATCCGAGCCTCAGAGTCCCCCCCCTCCGTCCCACTGGCCTCTCAGTTGGAGAGGGGAGACCCAGCGAGCGAACGTCAGTCCTCCTTTGCCGCTCCCTCCCCATGGGAACCATCCGGTGCTGCTTTGCCTTTTGTTCTTTCTTTTTTACTTTTCTCCTACCAGATTTTGGCGTCTCTATCTTTTGAAGAGGGCGATGTTCTGTCGGAGTTCTGCAGGTGCTCTGGTTAGCTAAGTGGGTCTGTAGATTTGGGTCTTGGTGTATTTGTGGGAGAGGGTGACCTGCGAGCATCCTTCTACTCAGCCATCTTCTCCGTCTTGCAATAGTTCTTTTTCGTAGTTTGCATCTCTTAATCCCATACCCCTAACGTGTTGCTTTCCCCTGCCACAAACCACTAGTTTGTTTCCTATGTCTGTGATTCTTTTTCTGTTTTGCTACATGCATTTGTTTCATTTTTTTATTTCACGTATAAGTGATAATATATAGTATTTGTCTTTGTCTGTCTAATTTCACTAAGCATAATATTCTCTAAATCGAAATGGCAAATGTTGCTCCAAATGGCAGAATTTCATTCTTTTTTAATAGCTGAGTAGTAGTATTCCATTGTATACCAAATCTTCTTTATCCATTTGTCTTTTGATAGACACTTAGGTTGCTTTCATGTCTTGGCTATTGTAAATAGTGCTGCTATGAACATTGGTGTACATGTATCTTTTTGAATTAATGTTTTCAGTTTTTTCTGGATATATACCAAGGAGAATTGATGGATCATGTCGTAGTTCTATTTTTAGTTTTTGAGGAATCTCCTTACTGTTTTCTATAGTGGCTGCACCAATTTACATTCCCACCAATAGTGCAAGATGGTCCCCTTTTCTCCACATCCTTGCCTACATTTGTTAATTGTAGATATATTATAATAGCCATTCTTACTAGTGTGAGGTAATATCTCGTTTTGATTTTCATTTCTCTAATAATTAGTGACTTTTTAGCCTTTTTGCTTTATCACTTTAAAAAGACCCTTTAATATTTCTTGTAATGGTGGTTTAGTATTGATGAACTCTTAGTTTTTATTTGCCAAAGGACCTCTTTATCTCTCCTTCAATTCTGAATGATAAAATACTGGGTAGAGTATCATAGGTTGTATGTTTTGCTTTTTTTTTTTTCCTTTTGGCACTTTAGGCATATAATACCACTCTTTTCTGGCCTGAAAAATTTCTGCTAAAAGATCAGCTCATAGCCTTATTGGAGTTTCCTTGTATATGACTCTGTTTTTCTCTTGCTGCCTTTGGAATTCTCTCTTTATTTTTAACTTTTGCCATTTTAATTATGATATATCTTGGTGTGGGTTCCTTTGTTTTATCATCTTCAGCTTCAGGAATTTTTCAACCTTAATTTCAACAAATACATTACCTACCCTTTTCTATCTTCTCATTGCAGGACAACTATAATGTGAATGTTAGTACGTTTGATGTTGCCTCAGAGATCCCTTAATATATTCTCATTTTTGAAATTTATTTTTCTTTATGCTATTCTGATTGAGTGGTTTCCATTATTCTGTCTTTCAGGTTGCTTGTGTGTTCTTCTGTTATCACCTAATCTGTTGTTAATTCCTTCTAATGTTTCAGTTATTATTTTATTCAGCTGTTTCTTTTTTATATTTTCAATTATTTATTATAATTTTTGCTGTGTTCCTCTGTTCTATTCCCAAGTTCAGTTACCATTCTTACTTCTATTCTTTTGAAATCTTTATCATGTGACTTTTTTATAACTGTTTCTTTAGGGTCTTTTCTAGGTTTTTTTTTCCCCTTATTTTTCCATTTTGAACATATTTCTCTGTCTTCTAATTTTGTTTATCTATCTCTGACTATATGAAATTAAGTGAAACAGTTACTATCCCTATCTTGAAAAATGTCTTTTCCTGGGAGCATCCCTATTTAGTCTGTATGTGCACTGTAGCTTTGGTGGGAGAGCCAGATCTCAAGTGAGCAAAGGCTGTGTAGTCCCTCAGTGTATGCTGTCTCTCATTGCCTTGATGGGGAATAGGGCTGGAGTTGGAAAGACTACAGCCAGAGCCATATGTAAGCCAGGACTTCTCCTATACTCAGTGTCAGTCACAGCCTTGTAAGAGGTGGGGGCAGTATCTGAGGGGCTCAAACAGGAACCCTTGTTTCTTTCCCAGGAATGATGACAATCTCAGCCTTGGTTGGGGACATGGCAAGGACCAAAGGGCTTTGAGTTGCATTCTTGTGCTGGTTTTATTTTTTCATGGTGTACATGCCATGGTTAGAGGCTGGCTCTGAACCTATGAGGATGGAGCAACATTATTGCACTGGTTTTGTTCTCTCCTGACTGTGCTCAGGGATGCTTACACCAAGACTGGCAATCTCAGCCCTGGATCTTTTTTTGCTCCCTCTGGATTGTGTGTAGAGTTGTGTTCCAGCAATGCAGGTCTCTGCCCTGGAGCTAGTCTCTACCTTGGTTTGGGACATGGCCTGGGCCTGCACTTAACAGCTTGGGGCTGCCTTTCTGTGATAGTTTCACTTTTTCCTGATGTGTGTGCATTGGTTAGAGGCTGGGTTAGTGCTGGAAAGGTTGGTGCCACACTACTGAGCTGGCTTCACCCCTTTCCAAGTGTGCACAGGATCTTTTGCTTCAGTGATGGTGGTCTGTGGAGCTAGCCTTGTTCCCTTCCCAAAGTATGTGTAGGTTAAAGCACTCAGGCAGTGGGGTAGCAGTCTTCAGTCTGGTATTAGCACTGCAATGTCCACCTCCACCCTCATCAGAGGCAGAGCCAGAGTCTGAGCTGGCTCCATTTCCTACAATTGTGCACACTATTACTGGCAACAGCAGGCTCAGCCTTAGTAGGGAGAAGTGCCAGAACAAGAAGGCCTAGAGCAGAAGCCTAGTGCAGGCGAGGGGGCATACTGGTGTGGGCTGGGGGGCACACTAATGCAGTCCTGGCAATCGGGCCAGATCCCCAAGCAGTTTTAAGCCTGCTTCCTCCATGCTGTGACTGGGAGAAAGCAAGACTTTGCATATACTCTTCAAGAGCAGAGTCTCAGCTTCTTACAGCCCTCCAGTAAGCCCCACTGGTTTTCAGACCAGCTAAGGGAGCTCATCCTCCTGGTATCAGACCCCAGGGTTTGGGTGCCTCAAATCCTTTGATCCTCAGGGAGGATCCTCAAGCCTATGATATCCCCCTCGTCTTCTGTGTCCATCACTAAGTGTGCAGGTCCCAACTGTATTACTTCTCTCTCCTTCCAGCCAGAACCCATATGATCTTTCTGTACAGCCTTTGTTATAGAAGAGGTGTTCTGCCAGTTTCCAGGTTAGCTTTAGCAAGTGTCACTCTATATATGGTTATGGTTTTGCTGTTTTTGTGAGGGCAGTGAAGCTCCATCATCTTGTTGTCTATCCCTCTAGTCCCATTTTAAACAAAAGTGATAAGTAAGCATCCTTATCTTATTTTTGATCTCAGAGGAAATGTTTTCAGATTTTTACCATTCACATAAGCTTAGTATCTTGAGTGTTTTTTTAAATCAAGAACAGGTTGTTCAGTTTTGTCAAGTGTTTTTGCTGATGATTCTGTTTCTCCTCCATCATTCTGTTAATTTGGTATATTACATTGATTTTGCATATGTTGAAACATTCTTGCATTCTAGGAATAAATCTCACTTGGGTATATGTATAGTCATTTTATTATGCTGTTGAATGCTATTTGTCAGTACTTTGTTGAGGTATTTTGCATCAATGCTCATAAGAGATAACAGCGTGTAATTTTTTTTCTTGTAGTGTGTTTGTCTTTGATATTAGGTTAATACTGGCTTCATAGAATGAGATAGGTTATGGTCCCTCTTCTTCAATTTTTTTTGGAAGAGTCTGAAAAGGATTGGTGTTAATTATTATTTTAATGAGTGTTAGAATTCATCAGTAAGCCTACTGGTTCTGGGTTTTTCTGTTTGTTGGGAGGTTTTTGATTACTGATTCAATATTCTTACTAGGTATAAGTTTGTTCAGATTTTCTCTTTATGTGTCCATCTTGGTAGCTTGTATGTTTTTCAGAATTTATCCCATTTCATCTGGGTTATTCGCATTGTTGGCATGCAGTTGTTCATATTATCCTCTTTTAATCCTTTTTATTTCTAAAAAATGATTTGAATTATCCCCTCTTTCATTTCTGGTTTAGTTTTGAGTGTTCTTTTTTCTTAGTTAATCTAGCAAATATTTGTTGGTTTTTGTTGGTCTTTTCAAAGAATCGTCTTGGTTTCATTGAAATTTTTTTACATTGTTTTTCTATTATCTATTTTGTTCAACTCTGCTTTAATCCTTCTTATTCCTTTTTTCCACTAGCTTTGGTTTTAGTATGTTCTTTCTGTACTTCCTTAAGATGGAAAGTTAAGTTTTTGATTTGAGATTTTTCTTTTTTTAATGTAAGTATTTCCAGCTAAAATTTTTTCTCTAAGTACTTCTTTTGCTGCATTTAAAGTTTTTGATATGTTTGCTTTTGCTTTCATTTGTATCCAGATATTTTCTAATTTCTTATGATTTCTTCTTTGACCCATTGATTGTTAACAAATATATTGTTTACTTTCTACATATATGTGGGGTTTACAGTTTTCCTTCAGTTATTGATTTCTAATTTCATTCTGCTGTTATTGGAAAAGATACTTTGTATGTTTTTATTTTTAAGTTTAAGACTTGTTTTGTGGCCCAACATATGGTATATCCAGGAAAATGTTCTATGCGAACTTTAGAAAAATGTGTATTCTGCTCTTGAGGGGTAGAGTGCTTTGTATATGTCTGTTAGGTCCAATTGGTCTAATTTCCTTATTGCTCTTCTGTCTGTTCTATCCATTATTGAAAGTAGAGCATTGAAGTCTACTACTACTATTGTAGAATGATTTCTCCTTCAATGTTGTCAATGTTTGCTTTATATATTTTGGAGCTCTGATGTTTGGTGCATATATATTTATAATATGTATATATTTCTAATGAATTAACTATTTTGTCATCATATGATATCCTTCTTTGCCTTCTGTAACAGTTTTTTACTTAAAGACTATTTTTTTCTGATACTAGTGTAGCTGCCCCTACTCTTTTTCCATTATTTCTTGCATGAATATATTTTTCAATTCTTTAACTTTCAACTTATGCATGTCTTTAAATCTAAAATGAGTCTCTTATAGTTCTGTATTAAAAAATGAGTCTCTTATAAATAACATATAGTTAGATCCTGTTTTATTTTTAAATCCATTGTGCCAGTTGTATGCCTTTTGATTGAGGAGTTTAATTTTCCATGTAAAGTAAATACTGATAGAGAAGTTCTCATTGTCATTTTTTCATTTGTTTTCTGTATATCTTTTAGCTATTTTGTCCTTCATTTTTTCTATTTCTACCTTTCTTTGTGTGTAGTTGACTTTTAAGTGATATTCTTTGATTTCATTCCTATTTCCTTTCATATATTCTGTAAATATTTCCTTTGTGGATACCATGGGGATTGCATGAAATATCCTGACAGTATAACAATGTATTTTAAACTGATAGTGTATGTTATGGGCTGTATCGTGCCCTCCCCCCAAATTTATATGTTGACATTAAGAAACCCTCTGTGCCACAAATGTGACTGTATTTGGATATAGAGCCTTTAAAGACATAATTAAGATAAAGTGAGGTCATATAGATGGTCCTTTATCCACTATGACTGGTGTCCTTAGAAGAAGAGATTATGATGCAGACACAAATGGATGAAAGATTATATGAAGAAAATGATAGAAGCCAAGGAAAGAGGTATCTGAAGAAGTTAATCCTGCTGACATCTTGACCTTGTATAATGAGAAAATAAATTTTTGTTGTTTAAGATACTAAGTCTATAGTACTTTGATTTGGTAGCTCTAGCAAACTACTACATTTTTTTTTATTTAAGTATAGTCAGTTTACAATGTGTCATTTTCTGGTGTACAACACATTGCTTCAGTCATACATGAATATACATATATTCATTTTCACATTCTTTTTCATAGCAAGCTACTACAAGATATAAAATATCATTCCCTGTGCTATACCATATAAAATTGTTTATCTATTTTATATATACCAGTCAGTATCTGCAAAACAGTGCAAATCTTGAACTCCCAATTTATCCCTTCCCATCCCTTTCCCCCTTGGTAACCATAAGTTTGTTTTATATGTCTTTGACTCTATTTCTGTTTTATATATAAGTTCATTTGTCTTTTTTTTTTCAGATTCCACCTATGAGTGATATCATATGGTATTTTTCTTTCTCCTTCTGGCTTACTTCCCTTAGAATGACATTCTCCAGGGACAACCATGTTGCTGCAAATGGCATTATTTTATTATTTTTTATGGCTGAGTAATATTCCATTGTATAAATATACAACATCTTCTTTATCCAGTCATCTCTTGAAGGACATTTAGGTTGTTTTTGTATCTTGGCTATTGTAAATAGTGCTGCTATGAACATTGTGGTGCATGTATCTTTTCAAATTTGAGTTCACTCCAGATATATGCCCAGGAGTGAGATTGATGGATATATGGTAAGTCTATTTTTAGTCATTTGAGGAAACTCCAAATTGTTTTCCACAATGGATGCACCACACTACATTCCCACCAACAGTGTAGGAGGGTTCCCTTTTCTCCACACCCTATCCATTATTTATCATTTGTGGACATTTGAATAATAGCCATTCTTACTGGTGTGAAGTGATACCTCATTGTAGTTTTGATTTGCATTTCTCTGATAATTAGTGATATGGAGCATTTTTTCATGTGCCTATTGGCCATTTGCATTTCTTCCTTGGAAAATTGCTTGTTTAGGCCTTCTGCCCATTTTTGGATTGGGTTGTTTGTTTTTTTCTTATTAAGTTGTATGAGCTGTTTATATATTCTGGAAATCAAACCCTTGTCAGTCTCATCTTTTGCAAATATTTTCTCCTATTCTGTAGGTTGTCATTTTGTTTTGCTTATGGTTTCCTTTCCTGTGCAAAAGCTTGTAAGTTTAACTAGGTCCCACTTCAAACTTCTACATCTTAGCTACAGCCATGTGCAAAAATCCTACTCCTTTATAGCTTGACCCTCCAACACTTTATATTATTGATCTCACAGATTTTATCATTTTATATTGTATACCCATTAAAATAGATTTATAGTTACTCTTTATGCTTTTATCTTTAAAATCCTATAAAACAATTGAAAGTGGACTTAAGAACCAAAATTACAATAATATAGAGTTTAAAAAATATTTTTCTATATGTTTACTTTTACCAGAGAACTTTATGCTTTTGTATGGGTCTGAGTTACTCTCTAGTGTCTTTTCATTTCAACTTGAAGGACTCCATTTACCATATCTTAGAGGGCAGATCTAGTGTAGTTAACTCCCTCAGCTTTTATTTATCTTGGAATTTCTTAATTTTTCCTTCTGTTTTGAAGGACAGTTTTGATGGATAAAGTATTCACAGCTAATAGATTTTTATTTTAGCATTTAAATATATCATCCTACTGCCTTCTGACCTGCAAGGTAGCTACTGATAAGTCCACTGATAATCTTGTACATAACAAGTTGCTTTTCTTTTTACTGTCAATATTCTCTTTGCCTTTGACAAACTGTCTGATTTTAATGAGTCTTGGTGTGAATCTCTTTAGATCGATCTTACTTAGAAATCATTGAGCTTATTACATTGTATATTCATTTCTGTCCTCAAATTTTGAAAGTTTTCAGTTATTATTTCTTCAAATAACCTTTCCATCCCTTTCTCTCTTTTCCTTCTGGGACTGATGTAATGCCCATATTGGTACATAAGTCCCTTGGGCTCTATTCACTTTTCTTCACTCTTCTTTCTTTTTGTTCCTCACACTCAACAATTTCAAATGATCTTGTTCCATTCTCTTTGACCTCACTGAGTATTTTTAAAACAGATCTTTTAATTTTTTTTCAAGTAAAGCAGAATCCTGTTTTTTTAGAGTCAGTTTCTGGGTATTTATTTTGTTCCTTCAAATGGACTGTTTCACTGTTTATTTTTATGCCTTTTCATATTTTGTTGAAATTTGGGCGTTTAAAAGTCAATGTCTCTCCCAGCCTTCAAGGTCTGGCTCCATGCAGGGGGAGCCCTATGCTAACCAGCACAGTTTAAAGGCTCAGGGTCCAGTCAAATCTTTTCTGGAGATGCATCTTCCCTGAGTCTGTGCATGTGCTTTTATTCCCATTCCTCATATACTCAACTGCTTGTAAACATACTAATTTCTGTAAGTGTGTTACCCTACTTCTCAGAAGACTTGGAAGTTCTCTTGCATTCCTCTGCCCATAATCTCTTGCTCCCAGGCACCCATGGGTTTGCAGATCCCCTGAAGCTTTCACCTGCCACTACTTTGAGTAGCCTCCAACCTGATATTCAAACTATGCCACCATTCCAGTCAATGCTCCAAGTCAGGCAAGACAGAAACCAAAACTTGGGCTACCCAAAGACAAGCTAGAGCATTGCAAGCAACTTCCACTCTTTTCCTTCTATCCTGCAGGAGAAACTGGGAATTGAGTACCTTCCTCCCAAATGCACTATGCTTTACTTGGGAGGGGGTGGGGCAAGGATGAGCAAAAGAGCTATGAATTTTTCTACCAGTTTGGGTATGGCTTTTCTTTTGGTTGGACATTCACTTGCTTGCTGCAGCTTCATAATTGGTTTCTAGATTTCTTACAAAGTTACTTCGGTTCATCTTTTGTTTATTTAATGTTTCCATGGGGGAACATGGTCTGAGCTTCCTAATTTTCCATCTTGCTGATGTCACTCTCTATCATTTGTTAAAACTGCATTTTAATCTATAATTATTTCAAAATAAAAAGTTTAACTTTTAAAATGAAGCTCAAGTTTTCTCAAGGCCAAAGTGTCTCTTTCAGCAGAAATGTTTATGCTAGGAACTTTACTCTTCAATTATGAGCATGTCCAGTCTTTTTAATATTATCAAAATTACCTCTCTTTTGAGATCTGCCTACCTAACAGGCTAATATTTTCTTGACACAAAGGAAACATAAATAATCTATTTCTCTAGCCAAACTAACCCACTTGTGTTTCTTTTTATTTATTCAAGGTTCTGATGTGGGATGTATAACCGCTTTGACAAAGGACTACAGCCCAAGCAGAGTATGCTAGAGAGCCTCCTGGAAATTAGAAAGCACAGAGCAATGCTGGAGGCAGATGTGCACAAGCTAGAAAATGTGAGGGGATAGTCTCAAAAAGAGAACCTCTTGCCCCTTCTGAGTAGGCCCAGCCCACTAGGAGTTGAGTTGGTACTTGCCTGGCTGGCTTGCTTTACTCTCTGGTTTATAGGCATCCTGTTTCTACAAAGCTCTGAGGCACAACTCTTTTTCTTAATTTCCACAGAACATAGTAAATATCACTCTCAGCTAGCTAAACAAGTTTGGTTCCATTTTTGGATCTGTATGGAATTATCAGGAGGAACAAGAGGGAATGACAGGGAAATTATACAGGCATTTGTTATTCATCAAGAGAATAAGTTCTTGGGCATACTGATAAGAACAAGCAAATTGCCATATTTCCAGTTAGGAAAACCTTATTTAAAACTCTCATTTCCTTCCCATGTAGATGATAAACTCTGTTCATTTAGTGGTCATGCTGTGTGTGTTGATTTTGCTTTATGATACCAGCAAAACCAAAGTCAGACACCTGTTTTTAATTAAGGGTTAAACAAGTCAACAGGGATTTCCTTTCATAATATGGAAAGTGCTGAGCTGCTTCTGTAATCTAGGGATCCCTAAGGGTACGTTTGAAGTAGAGGGGAGGGATACTTCTTAGAAAATAATTCTTGGAAAGGGTGTGCTGTTTAGGAACTGGGTGTGAATCTACTTTATGCCAGATAAGACATAAGCTTTTCTACTCCCTATATATAAACAAATATTCCTTTTATTGTGAAAATAAGTTTATTATGATTACATCAGATCCTAAACTTTTGGATGTCCTCTTGAAAGGCAACAGTTAGTTGCCTTGGTTCCATTTAAAAAGAAGAAAAAGAAGAAAAGGAAGAAGGAGGAGGAGAAGGAGAAACAGGAGAAGAAGAAGGAAGAAGAAAGAAGTAGGAAGAAGAAGAAGAAGGAAGAAGAAGAACTGAAGCATGATTAAAATTGTGGGAAATAAGCAGCCCCGGAAAGACCAAGCCTTAGGCAGAACTGAGAAGTAGAGGACTTCTTTCCTAGGGTCTTTCCTAGGCCACCTCTTTTACCTATTAGCAGCCTTCTCCAGAAAGCCACCAGGGCAAGTCCCCTATTCTAAACCCAGTCCTTTCACTTATTCCTGTCTAATTCCTGAGAATCAGATTCATTCAAGATAGAATTAGATCACTCTCCGATTCTTAATTTAAAAGTAAATAAGGCTTCCTTTTAAAATAATGATAATTATTAACATTATTTTAAAATACAGATCAGAAAAGAAAAAGGGCCCACACTATCACTCAGATAACCTTGTTGATTTTGTTTAAAGGTCGTACAAATTAGAATATGCAGAATACAAAAATGTACAAAGAGAAAATTTAAAAGACTCTCCCAGCCACCTACCAACTCAGTTTCTCTCTCCAAGGGTTATCACTGTTTGTTTCTGTGTGCATTGTGTAATTTGGGGATTTCCAGGAAAATAAGATTGATATACCTATACCCAAAAGCAGGAGCTCTTAACTGGAGTCCATGAACCCATAGGTGTCCACAGATGCCCTTCAGGGGATCTGTGAAACCCCTGAAATTATGCCTAAAAATTGTTTGTGCACTGTCTCATGGACACACATGTGCATGCATGCAATTTTCTGAGAAGGACCATCATTTTCTTCAGATTTTCAAAGGAGTCTATGATGCCCCTACCAAAGGTTAAGAATCAATAATGTAAAGTATTAGTGAATGATTGTGTTATCCCTGAAAGTGAAAATATACATTGGAAGCAGCATAAAAGGAGTAGACAAGTCATAGACTTTGTAAAGCATTAAAAAAAAGGGAGGCAGAGTAAGATCCCAGCTCTAGCACATCCTAAATGTGTGAATTTGGGTTACTTGCTTAAATTCTCTGAGCCTTAGTTTACTCATCTCTGAAACACAGCTAATACCTAACTAACAGGAATCTTATAAGTATAAAAGGAAATACTATATGTAAAGTGCCCAGCACATGGAGTTATTCATTATTCAATAAATGTTAGTGATCCTCTCCCTTGCCCTCCTTGCTTCCAGTAATGAAATTGCATTTATCAAAAAATGGGGACTTTTATAGATATAAGACCCTTGAGTATCTTTAATAGTAGTGCTTTTAAAGTACTATGTCAATTGATGAAGAAAAGATGTTTGGGGGTGAGGAGGGGGCAGAAAGTCATTTGCTACCACATGTGACAGCAAGCAGGATCCCTATAGGTCAATGTGATACTTGCCTAGTTTTACTCCTATTTCTAATGCTTGTCAATCATTCCTTGCTCTCATGACAGAAATTGAAAGCCTGTTTGATGAACCACCAGAGGGCTGTACCTGTTCTCAGTTATGGAATTTATTATCTCAGCATCTGGAAACTCCTTTGACCAA
Source organism: Camelus bactrianus (assembly GCF_048773025.1). Classification (NCBI taxonomy): domain Eukaryota; kingdom Metazoa; phylum Chordata; class Mammalia; order Artiodactyla; family Camelidae; genus Camelus; species Camelus bactrianus. Next base: position 47,635,882 of record NC_133575.1, read on the forward strand.
TCCTCTCAGCTTTATGGGTGTTGATGGAGACCTGAATACCTTGATGAAGAATGGCACTCTTTCCAGGGAAGGAGGCCTTCAAGTTCAGATAGATCAAGTAAAAAGCCAGTGTGCAGACCTCCACCATGACTGTAATAGGACCATGGGCAAGCTTAGGGCCATAAATATTTCTGAGGATGTAGGTTTCTCTGAAGACATATGTATCTCTGGTGCCGTGGACATCTCTGGCAACATGAGCATCTCTGAAGCTATAGGTTTCTATAGAGATATCAGCTTCTCTGGGGCCATGAACTTCTCTAGGAGCTTGGGCATCTCTGGGACACATGCCTCTCTAAGGCCAGCACCAAGGAGGCAGGCTGCTCCACACAACAGTGAGCTACTCATCTGCTTCCCTGCTAGGTGAACCTGCAACACCCCCAATGATCCTTGTCCCCAAAAATGGATGTGTTGCTTTTCCAATTGGTTTAAATGGGTGAGGCCAGGGAACCCCTCCTCTCACTTAAGATTTTGGAAGGGGATTTGGGCCTTTACTAGTTAAGTAACCAGTATATGCATATCAAGCAGCCCAGAATATAAGCAAGAGAATGAATATGTTATTGTTCTATAATGGGATTTAGCTTTAAAAATGGTGCTTTTCAGCTGAGATATTACACTGGTTCCATTATTCCATTTTCCTTAAAGATCAACCTCCCCTACTTTTCTACCCTTACTGCCATAGCATAGCAACAAGTAGAAATATTGTCATAGTGGAGAATTAAGAGCCTGTTGAGGGGATGGAGAGATGGTGTGCAGCAGGTAACTGAACTGCAGAGTGGCTTAAAAGAAAATTTTACTTTCAGGTATATTTAGTCATAGGGTGTAAGCTAACATTATTGCTAATAGAGACCCCAACATTTGCCAGATAAATAAATAAAAATAATCCATGGGTACATGAGTGCTTTGTGGTTTAGAACATGTAAGGAAATATGTCTCACAAGTTACAATGCTTGCTTTTCCCAACTCACACTCTAGCTAGGTCTTAAAATACCCACTTAGCCAACTCCCTTTTTCATAGATAGCCTATAGATAAACTTGAATCCACTACATTCTAATGATCAATTCCAAATTAGCAGAGTCTGAATTAATAATACTGATTAATAGCATTCTCAACATCAGTTCAGGGCACAACTGAAAATCTCAGAGCTTTAGAGCCTGGCTTACACATGGCCTATGTGCCCATTGAAGTTTTCCTAAAACAGGACTCTTCTTACGTCTTTTTATGAAGACCTGTAGTTTTACTTCTCTACATATCACATCAAGTTTGTGGATTTTTAGACACAATTGGCACTATTTTTAAAACCTGGTAGGCTTAACACTTTGTACTGATTTACACTTTTAAAAAAGCCTATTTTTAAAGCATGTAAAAATACTCCTGGGGGAAGGAGATGTGTTGTTTGAACACATTTTCCCCTATTGGGATTGATACACTGGCTGTACACTTTCCCATGGATATTCAGTCATGGTTAACCCACTTCCACTTGCTGCACAAGGTAGCCCTTAGGTAACTTGGGTCATGCACTATATATTGTCAGCATTTTCAGAACTCCCATTGCCAATAGAATCCAGGTCCTCACTCAAGAGTCTGTAGGCTCAAAAAAATGAGATGTCTTAGTGAAAGAGCCACCTCTGTTACTACCACAGCCAGTTATAAATACAGACATCTCCAAAGGATCAAACTATTACTTTTCTCTTCAAGAAAGAAAGACCTTTTAATTGAAGAGTTAGGGTAGCAGAGAAGGGCCAGGATGGCTCCTTGATTTCTTAGCCCTAGCTAAACTAAACACAAAATAATATTTCTCCTTAGAGGAAGAACTTTAAATAACTTTGTTTACCTTTTTCATATGTAAATAGGAACTATTTTCTAATTATCTCTTCTTTTAGCTTTTTAATTCTGTGTTTTTAAAGAACTAATTCATATGTGTCTTTTCCATTTATAAATTGGGGCCAGTTTTCTATGTACCTCTTCTTGATAGCTGCCTTGTTCCTATAATTTTTAAAACATCAATGTGATTTCCTATTATATCTTCTCTGATACCCCTCTTTCCACAGTTTGGTCTTGGCTTATATAGCCTAAATCATCAGATGTTGTCGGTTGTCATTTGACTTCTTACTTCTGGGAAAAAAATGGGATTTGTGCAAATAATTTTGACCTGGAAGCTCCATCTAATCTTGGCTTTGTGAAGAAAGTTGTCAAAGAGGATGACAGTACCAATCATCTGCCACAAATGAGTTTATTATGGACTTGCTTTATACCTAGGGCTCTCTCCTGAATCTCAGTCTGAATTTTACAGATTAACTAGTATGATATTTCCAGTAGTGTGTTAAGGTTCTTTTTTTTTTTTTTTTTTTTGAGAAAGGAAAAAGGCAAATGGCCTTTGTAAATCCTACAAAAAGTTGGTTTAAGAGTCTCAGATGTATTTCTACAGATCTGTACAAGGGCAGTACACAGTACCAAACTTTCTTAGATCCAAAACAAAATTAACCATTAGTGAAAAGGTCTTTTCAATACAGTTCTAAACTGAGAAGTGGTAAAGAGCAACAGTGGTATTTCCAGTCAATTTGTTTGGTCTTTTATTATTTTTATTCCCCAACATGTCCTATATTACTTGTATATGACATACATGGAACTAAGAAAACCATGTTAAAATCCCCCATTTACTCTCCACACCAAACACCTCCCTGTTTTACAGCTGGACTTGAAAAAAATCTGAGAGGAAAAAAGTTCGGTGGAATCTAAATAAATACTGGTAAAAATCCAGTAGCTGTCTGTACTCAGGAGCCTAGAAATAAAGGGGAGGATCCTGAGGGAAAGTTACTGAGTGTGCTAGAAAAGATCATCTATTAATGGCTTTCACTTCATACCCTCATATAGCACCTATGTTATGAAAGAAATGTGACTCCCTCCACCACTGCCCTACCCTTCCAGTTCCCAGAGCAGAAAATTCCATTCTCATGTGACTGCCCCACTTCAGTAGGAAAGCATTTAACCACCTGCCACTGTCTCATCCTTAAACCTGACCTCTGCTTGTTTCCTACACAGCTTTCCTGGGCCTGGGTCACTGCTTATCTTTTCTAAGCATGAGGCAGGCTCTGTGCCTGGGTGTGTAGCCATGCTCAGATTCTACATGAGCACCTTTTTAAAAAAGTAATTGTCAAGCCATACAGAATATGACTTCTCTAATTCCCTGACTGTGAGACTTGACAGTCTGTGCCTTCCCCTTAAATAGGAAGTACTGCTTTCTTCACCAATCACCGCAACCGATGTCTCCTTTAGATATCAGAGCAAGTAAAAGTGTGTTACATGCTCTGTGATTTGTGATTTTTCTTCACAAAAGGCAAGTGTGCTTTGAAAGCTGTCTAATTTAGGCCTACGTGTCTTGCTGGGGCTAAATGAAACATTCAGAAGTTGGCCTGTGTGAAACAAATAGCTTCCATGTTAAGTCAGGTGCCCTGTTCCCTGGCATTTTCTAAAGCTTTAGGGGTGACATAAAATCCTCTTTCTCTTCCAAAGCTTTGTTGCCTTTCAACCATTTTCATGGCTTTGTACTCTGACTCTTTAGAGAGCTCTAAACTAGCACTTATAGAATCCCAGTTGTGGAGAACGTGGGGGAAGGGCAGGTGGAAAGAGAAAGTAAGACAGAAATACAGCTGATAGTTAAGCAAAATGAGTATTGCCAGTCCAGGATGACCAGCATTCCAATTAATTAAGATTTCATGTGCTCCAGTAAGGTCCAAAAATTTCCTCTTTTCCAAGTAGTTCTGTGGCTGATATATTTTCTTTTAAGGCTATCTTTTACACTGGTAGAAAATTTTAAGAAAGCTCTGAGTTGTATATTTTCTTTGTCAACACTTATCTCTGCCCTTGCAGTCTCATCTTTTGCAAATATTTCCTCCCATTCCATAGGTTGTCTCTTTATTTTGCTTATGGTTGCCCTTGCTGCACAAAGGCTTATAAGTTTAATTAGGTTACATTTGTTTATTTTTTATTTTATTTCTATTGCCTGGGTAGATTGCCTTAGGAGAACATTGCTAAGATTTATGTCAGAAAATGTTTTGCCTCTGTTTTCTTCTAAGCATTTTATAGTGTCTTGTCTTATGTTTAAGTCTTTAAGTCATTTTGAGTTTATTTTTGTGTATGTTGTGAGGGAGTATTCTAATTTCATTGATTTACATGCAGCTGTCCAGTTTTCCCAACACTATTTGCTAAAAAGACTGTCTTTTCTCCATTGTATGTTCTTGCCTCCTTTGTCAAAGATTAATTGACCACAACTTTATGGGTTTACTTCTGGATTCTCTATTCTGTTCCATTGATCCATATGTCTGTTTTTGTACCAATACCATGCTGTTTTGTTTACTGTAGCTGTGTAGTATTGTCTGAAGTGTGGGAGGGTTATTTCTCCAGCTTCGTTTCCTTTAGTATTGCTTTGGCAATTCTGGGTCATTTGTGATTCCATATAAATTTTAGAATTATTTGTTCCAATTCTGTGAAAAAGATCCTGGATGATTTGAAGACATCATATTAAATCTGTAGATTGCTTTGGGTAGTATGGACATTATAACAATATTAATTCTTCCAAGCCAAGAACATGGGATATCTTTCACTACTTTAAGTCATTTTTAATTTCCTTAGACAATGTTTTGTAAATCTCCACATGTAAGTCTTTCACCTCCTTGGTCAAATTTATTCCCAAGCATTGTATTGTATTGTATTTATTTTTATTTTTGGATGCAATTTTAAAGGGGATTCTTTCTTTACATTTCTTTTCTAATATTTCACTGTTAGAGCAAAGAAATGCCACTGATTTCTGTATGTTAATCGTGTATCCTGCTACAATGCCAAATTCTTTTATCAGCTCTAGTAGTTTTTGTGTGGAGCCTTTAGGATTTTCAATTATAGTATCATGTCATCTGCATATAGTGACAAGTTTACCTCTTCTCTTAGAATTTGGATCTTTTTTTAACATTTTTGTATTGAGTTATAGTCATTTTACAGAAGGGACAGACTGGGATTTCAAAATTTGTAGATACTGACAGGCATATGTAGAATAGATAAACAAGATTATACTGTATAGCACAGGGAAATATATACAAGATCTTTTGGTATCTCACAGTGAAAAAAATGTGACAATGAATATACGTATGTTCATGTATAAGTGAAAAAATGTGCTCTACACTGGATCCCTTTTCCTTCTTTTTCTTGTCTAATTGCTATGGCTTTAACTTCCAATACTAGATTGAACAGAAGGGGTGAGAGTGGGCATCCGTGTCTTGTTCCATTTTAGTGAGAAGGCTTTCAGCTTTTCACTATTGAGTACTATGGTGGCTGTAGATTTATCATAACTTTTATTATGTTGAGATATGTTCCTTCTATAACCACTTTGGTAAGATTTTTTTTTATCATAAATGGGTGTTGAATTTTATCAAAAGCTTTTTCTACATCTATTTAGATGATCATATGATTTGCTTCCTTTCTCTTGTTGATGTCATGTATCATGTTGCTTGATTTCACATGTTGAACCTTCCTTGCGTCCCTCAGATGAACCCATCTTATTCATGGTGTATGATCTTTTTTATGTGTTGTTGGATTCGGTTTGCTAATATTTCGTTGAGGATTTTTGCATCAATGCTCATCAGTGATATTGGCCTATAGTCTTCTTTTTTGGTGGTGTCTTTCTCTGGCTTTGATATCAGGGTTATTGTGGATTAATAGAATGAGTACGAGAGTATTCTTTCCTCTCAGACTTTCAGAAGAGTTTGAGAAGGATTGATATGAGCTCTTCTTTTTATGTCTGGTATACTTCCCCAGTGAAGCCAGCTTTTCCTGGACTGTTGTTAGCAGGGAGTTTTTTTTTTTATTATTATTATTGATTCTATTTCATTTCTGGTGATTGGTCAGTTCAAGTGATCTATTTATTCTTGGTTCAGTTTTGGTGGACTTTAGGTTTTTAAAAACTTGTCCATTTCTTCTAAGTTGTCCAGTTTATCACCATATAGTGGTTCATCATGTTCTCTCTGATTTTTTGTATTTCTGTGGTGATGGTTGTAATCTCTCCATTTTCATTTCTTATTTTGTTTATTTGTGTGCTCTCTCTTTTCTTCTTGGTGAGCCTGGTCAGAGGTTTGTCAATTTTGTTTACTGTCTCAGAAAACCAGCTCTTGCTTTGATTGAGTTCTATTTTTTTTCAACTCTGTTTTACTTATTTCCTCACTGATTTTTATTATTTCTTTCCTTCTGCTGACTTTTGGTTTTGTTTGTTCTTCTTTTTCTAATTCTTTTAGGTTGTAGGCTAGGTTATTTATTTGAGATTGTTCTTCTATTTTGGGGAAGGCCTGTATCACTATGAACTTCCCTCTTATGCCTGCTTTTGCTGCATCCTATAGATTTTGTGTGGTTGTGTTTTCATTGTCATTTTTCTCAAGGTATTTTTAAAAAAATTTTCCTTGATTTCAGTGTTGATTCATTGGTTTTGTAGTAGTTTAGTCTCCAGGCTGTTATTTTTTTCTCACTTGTTTTTCTGTGATTGATTCCTGGTTTAATGCCATTGTGTTTAAAGAAGATGCTTGGAATAATTTCTATCTTCTTAAAGTTAATGAGGCTTCTTTTGTGCCCAAGTATGTGGTTTATCCCAGAGAATGTTCCATGAGCACTTGAAAAGAAAGTATATTCTATGTTTTGGGGATGTAATGTCCTAAAAATATCAACCAAGTCCAACTGTTCTGTTGTGTCATTTAGTATCTCCATTGCCTTATTGATTTTCTTTCTGGAAGACCTGTCCAATGATGTTACTGTGATGTAAAATTCTCCTACTATTATTGTATTCCCATTAATTTCTAACCTTATGTCTGTTAGTATGTTTTACATATTTAGATGCTCCTATATTGGGTGCATATATGTTAATAAGTGTGAAATCCACATCTTGTATTGCTCCTTTGATCATTATATAATGCCCGTCTTTATCTTTCTTTATGGCCTTTGTTTTAAAGTCTATTTTGTCTGATATGTGTATTTCTACTCTTGCTTTCCTGTCATTTCCATCAGCATGAAATATCTTTTTCCTTCCTATCACTTTCAATCTGTGCGTCCTTCACCCTAAAGTGGGTCTCTGTAGGCAGCATATTGTAGGCTTTTGTTTTATTATCCTATTTGCCACTCTATGTGTTTTGATTAGAGCATTTAGTCCATTGACATTTATAGTAATTACTGTTGAATATGTGTTTATTGCTATTTTGAACTTTATTTTCCACCTGGTTTATGGTTCCAATTTGTATTTCCTTCACAATCTTTGATGATAAGCATCTTTTCCTGTGCTCACTGTCCATCTGTTTATCTTTTTTTGAGAAGTGTTTATGTCCTTTGCCCATATTTAATAGGATTCTTTGTTTCTCTGTTGTTGAGGTTTAATAGATCCTTATATATTCTGGATATTAATCTCTTATCATATATATGATTTCCAAGTATTTTTTCCGATTCTCTGGTTTGTAATTTCACTCTGTTAATAGTGCTCTTTCATGCACAAAATTTTTAACTGTGATCAAGTCCATTTTACCAACTTATTTCTTTTTTGTCTGTGTTTTTGGTGTCATATACAAGAAATCATTGTTAACTGCAATATTATGGGTTTTTTTTCTATTTTTCTACTAAGAATTCTATAGCATAGCTCTTACATTTAGGTTTTTAATAATTTTTGAGTTAATTTTTGTATAAGATGTTAGAATACATATTCCTTTTTTCCACGTGGATATCCAGTTTTCCCAGTACTATTTGTTGAAAAGTCTGTTATTTCCCATTTGAATGATCTTAGAACCCTTGTCAAAATTCTGCTGACCATTGTACAACAGGGAGAATATAGCTAATATTTTATAATAACTATAAATGGAGTATAACCTTTAAAATTATGAATCACTATATTGTACACCTGTAACTTGTATAATATTGTACATCAACTATACTTCAATTTTTAAAAATCTATTTACCATATATTCAAGGGTTTATTTCTAGACTCTTTCTTCTGTTCCATTGGTCTATATTTATGTCATTATACCAGTGAAACAGTATTTTGATTAATGTAGATTTGATGTAACTTTACAAGTCAGAAAATATGATCTCCAACTTGTTCTTTGTTACCATTTTTTATTGATTTATAATCATTTTACAATGTTGTGTCCAATTCCAGTGTAGGGCACAATTTTTAAGTTTTACATGAACATATATATATTTATTGTCACATTTTTTTCTCTGTGAGCTACCATAAGATCTTGTATATATTTCCCTGTGCTATACAGCAAAATCTTGCTTATCTATTCTACAATTTTGAAATCCCAGTCTATCCCTTCCCACCCTCCACCCCGTTGGCAACCACAAGTTTGTATTCTATGTCTATGAGTCTGTTTCTGTTTTGTATTTATGTTTTTTTTTTTTTTTGGATTCCACATATGAGTGATCTTATATGGTATTTTCTTTCTCTTTCTGGCTTACTTCACATAGAATGACATTCTCCAGAAGCATCCATGTTGCTTCAAATGGTGTTATGTTGTCGGTTTTTATGGCTGAGTAGTATTCCATTGAATAAATATACCACCACTTCTTTATCCAGTCATCTGTTGATGGACATTTAGGCTATTTCCATATCTTGGCCATTGTGAATAGTGCTGCTATGAACATTGGGGTGCAGGTGTCATCCTGAAGTAGGGTTCCTTCTGGATATATGCCCAGGAGCAGGATTCCTGGGTCATATGGTAAGTCTATTCCTAGTCTTTTGAGGAATCTCCATACTGTTTTCCACAGTGGCTGTACCAAACTGCATTCCCACCAGCAGTGTAGGAGGGTTCCCTTTTCTCCACAGCCTCTCCAGTATTTGTCATTTGTGGATTTTTGAATGATGGCCATTCTGACTGGTGTGGGGTGATACCAAATTGTAGTTTTGATTTGCATTTCTCTGAAAATTAGTGATGTTGAACATTTTTTCATGTGACTTTTGATCATTTGTAGGTCTTCCTGGGAGAATTGCTTGTTTAGGTCTTCTGCCCATTTTTGGACTGGGTTGTTTGGTTGTTTCTTATCAAGTCATATGAGCTGCTTATAAATTCTGGAGATCAAGCCTTTGTCAGTTTCATTTGCAAAAATTTTCCCCTATTCCGTAGGTTGTCATTTTGTTTTACTTATGGTTTCCTTTGCTGTGCAGAAGCTTGTAAGTTTCATTAGGTCCCATTTGTTTATTCTTGCTTTTATTTCTTCTAGGAGAAAATTTTTGAGATGTATGTCAGATAATGTTTTGCCTATATTTTATTCTAGAAGGTTTATTGTATCTTGTCTTATGTTTAAGTCTTTGATCCATCTTGAGTTGATTTTTGTATATGGTGTAAAGGAGTGTTCTACCTTCATTGCTTTACATGCTGCTGTCCAGTATTCCCAACACCATTTGCTGAAGAGACTGTCTTTATTCCATTGTATATTCTTGCCTCCTTTGTAGTAGATTAGTCACCAAGACTGAACCAAGAAGAAACTGATCACTTGAACAAACTGATCACTAGAAATGAAATCGAATTAGGAATAAAAAAAAAAAACCTCTCTACAAATAAAAGTCCAGGGCCGTATTGCTTCACCAGAGAATTCTACCAAACATACAAAGAACTCATACTAGTCCTTCTCTAACTCTTCCAGAAGATTGAAAAGGAGGAAATACTCCCAATCTCATTCTATGAAGCCACCATCACCCTGATACCAAAACCAGGCAAAGACACTACAAAAAAAAAGAGAATTATAGGCCAATATCACTGATGAACATAGATGCAAAAATTCTTTCAAAATATTAGCAAATAGAATCCAACAGCACATAAAAAAGATTATACATTATGATCAAGTGGGGTTCATCCCAGGGACACAAGGATGGTTCAACCTACACAAATCAATCAATGTAATACATCACATCAACAAGAGAAAGGACAAAAACCACATGATCATCTCAATCGATGCAGAAAAAGCATTTGATAAAATTCAACACCCATTTATGATAAAACCTCTCACCAGTGTGGGTATAGAGGGAACATATCTCAACATAATAAAGCTATATATGACAAGCCTACAGCCAGCATAGTACTCAACGGTGAAAAACTCAAAAGCTTCCCACTAAAATCTGTGACAAGACAAGGCTGCCCACTGTTACTACTCCTATTCAACATAGTCTTGGAAGTCCTAGCCACTGCAATAAGGCAAGAGCGAGAAATAAAGGGATCCAAATTGGAAAAGATGAAATTGTTTTCTTAATTATCCTGTTCATATTTTTATTGCAAGTATATATAAATGCAAATGACACTGATTTTTGCATGTTAATTTTATATCTTGCAACTTTGCTTAATTTGTTTATCAGCTTTGACTGAGTCCTTTGATATTTACAGTGATTATTGATAGATTTTTTTTATTACCATTTTGAACTTTTCCTGTTGATTTGGTATTTCTTCTTTGTTCCTTTCTTTTCCTTTTTGTTTTGCTTTTTGTGTTTTGATAATTTTCTTTTGTATTAGCTAGGTTTCTTTTTGTTTTTTGTGACTCCATTGTATGCTTTTGATTTGTGGTAACCATTTTTCAAGTATGTTAACCCCTTACTATTATGTGTTCTTTCTCCCCTCTCCCACCTTTTATGATTTTGATGTTCTTTTTATAATTTTTTTTACATCTTCATGTACATCGTGTTTATTCTATTGCAACACATTGTAGTTATCATATTTCCAATTATGGTTTCTCGTTTCTGTAGCATCCTGCTTCTTTTCTATTTAAAGTAGGTCTTTCAATGTTTTTTTTAGGATAGGTTTAATATTGCTGAATTCTTTTAATTTTTGCTTGTCTGTGAAATTATTTTTCTTTCCTTCTATTCTAAAGGTTAGCCTTGCTAGATGGAGTATACTAGGTTACAGCTTTTACTCATTCAGAATTTTGACTATATCTTGTCACTCCCATACATCAGCTGAAAGTTTTATGGGGGTTCCCTCGTAAATAACTCTTTGTTTTTCTCTTGCTGCCTTTAGAATAATTTATTTATCTTTTACTGTGGCGATCTTAATTATAATATTCCTTCGTGTAGGTCTATTTGGATTCTTGTTTGAGACCCCTTTGCTTCCTGTACTTGGATATCTGATTCCTTATTTAGGTTTGGGAAGTTTCCGGTCATAATTTCTTCAAGTACTTTTTCAATCCCCTTTGCTTTTTCTTCTCTTTCTGGGGCCCCTATTATGCATTGTTTAGCACACTTTATATTATCCCATAGGTGTTTTATATTGCTTTCCTTGGATTTTATTTGCTTTTCTGTCTTGTTTTGATTGGGTGACTTCTATTGTCTTGCCTTCTACATCTCTTATTTGTTCCTCTGCATTATCTAGTCTGATTTTGACTGCCTTTGGCTTAGATCTTATCTCAGCCATTGAATCTTCTATTTTTAACTGGCTCCTCCTTATAGTTTCTATTCCCTTTTCATAGTACTCTCTGACTCTTCATAGTCTCTCATTTCCTTTAGTGTTTTTATCACCTTTTGTAGTAATGATCTAGTAGACTGTCAAGGTCTGTCTGGTTGTTCATTCCTTCAGCTCACTTATCTTGTTCTTTTAATTGGGAGTGGTTCCTCTGCTTCTTCATTTTACTTAGATTTCTCTAGCTCTATGGATTCAGGAGTATCAGTTATCTACTGAAGGACTGTTTTATATTTTGTTTATTTTTATTTAAAGTGGGAGCATTCCTTTGTAGACTATGTGTGCCTAATAGTTTTGTTGTGAGGGCTGTTCTTAGTATGGATGGTTGCCACCTCTTTCTTCCATGTGTTTTAGCTGTTATCCCTTTGATTGTGGTTGTGATTGGTGTTTTTATGATTAGATCCTGCCCTGATTACTGTTGAGTGGAGCTTCCTTTTTTGTTCTACGGATTCCACAGCTTTGACAAGGGCTGGGTCTGCTCCCCTCTTGCTGAAAGAGAGGCTTCTAGACCCATTTCTGAGCTGTGGTGTGTGATAGGCAGGTTTGGAGTGCTCCAGCTGGGAAGAAGAATCAGTGAGTGTACCTCCATAGGAGATATCCCCTGGGAAGTGCTCTCTGTGGTGTTGTATGTCACTTGTTATGCAGGCTTATGAAGTACTCTTTGTTGACACTGCCTTTGTCCCCACCTTAGCTGTGTCAATGTCAGCCACCCACTCTGGTGTCCCCCAGGTTCTAGGCCCCAGGAACTACCAGTGCAGACCCGCCAATGTCAGGTGCTAAGACCCACCATAGTGAGAGTGCAGCCACACACCTGAATCTGTGGTGTGCCAAAGGATCAGTACAGACCTCAGCCCCATCTCTACATACAGTACCTTGTGCTGGCTTGTTGTAAATACCTGCACTTGCCCATATCATACACCAGAACTCCACTAACTGCTTCATTGTCCCAGAAATGTGGTTCCACAAAGATCCAGAGGGAGCACATCCACCCTCTGCTTGGGTCTGTAAACAAATCTCAGTCCTGACTGTGAAGTCACAGGGCTGCTGGCTATGGATTCAGCTTTCAGCCCCGCCTCTATGTAGCAGTAATGCCTATAAACAAGCCCACCTCCCTTCTCAGGAGAATGCACCAACAGTGGAGCCAAGGGGAGAAAGCAGCTATGGCATGGCTGTGTTGCACTCCTTCCCACCATGAACACCAGCATTGGTGCTTTTTTATGGGTGTATTAGGCTGTTCTGTTTCACACACACCCCTAGCCCAAACTCACTCTGTTCTCCAGTCCCCTGAGCCTGCCTCTGTGCAGTGGGCCCCAGCCCTATGCCCAGGGTCCTCACCAATCTCTAGAAACCAGTCTGTGCTTGTCCCTGCAGGCTCAAGTCTAGGACTGGAGAATGCAGAGACCCTTCATGCCAATTCTGTCTGCCGTGTTGCTGCCATTTTCTCCTCAGATGCTCTGCTTCTGTCCCAGCTGATCTCCCAACTGAAAAAGGGCCTTCCTAGCATGAGGGTGCCTTTCTTCCTATGCTGCTCCACCCCTGAAAGTCTGGTCCTGCACTGATTTTTTTCTTTTTTTCTCTTAGTGGATTTTGTGAGAATCCTTCTGTATTTCAAAGTGAGAGACACTCTGTCAGAGTTCAGTAGGTGTTCTGTGCAATTCAGTGGGTTTGTAGGTGTAATTCTTGGTGTATTTGTGGAAGAGGTAAGCTGTGAGTCTCTCTACTCTGCCATCTTGGTACCTCTCCCCAGAAAATTGACTTTAAAAGTAAATAAATAAATAAACAGAGCATCAGGAACCTGTGTAACAGTTTTTAAGACAATATTCATGTCTTTGGAATGAGAGAAGGAAAGGAGAAAGAGAGTGGGGCTGAAAGATTATGTGTAGAAATAATTGCTGAAAACTGCCAAATTTGATGAAAAATGCAAACCTACAGATTTCACCTGAGCAAACCCCAATGAGATTAAACCCAAAGAAATCCATGCCAGGATACATAATAATTAAACTTGTGAAAACTAAAGACAAACAGTATTAAAAACAGCCAGAGTGAAACAATACTTTATATGTAGGATTTTATAGGGAGATACCAATTCAAGTGAGAGTGATTTTTTTATATTAAACCATGGAAGCCATAAAAGAGTTGGATATTTTTCAACTACTGAAAGAAAAAATAACTTTCAACTGCAAATTCTGTATTCAGTGAAACTATCCTTCAGGAATGCATAGGGGAAAGATATCAACAGATGTAGGAAAACTAAAAAAAAACTTGTTGCTTGCAGACTTATTCCTAAACATCGGCTAAATGAAGTTCCTCAACAGAAAGGAAAAGTGAAAAACATGCAAGAACCAATTGGTAATTTAAGCTGAAAGATGGAAACTCTAAGAAAGAATGAAAAAGAAATGCTAGAAACAAAGCATAATGAAATAGAAATGAAGAATGCCTTTATGGGCTTATCAATAGATTGGACAGAGCAAAGGAAGAATCAGTGACTTGAAGAAAAGTCAGTAGAACCCTCCAAAACCAAAATCCAAAGAAATTTTTTTACAAATGAAAAAAATATGTAACAGAATAACCGAGAACTGTGGAACAATTATATAAGGTATAAGATGAGTGTAAGGGGACTAACAGTAGAAGAAAGAGAAAGAAATAAAAGCAATATTTGAAGCAATAATGACTGAGAATTTCCCAAAATTAATGATAGACAGCAAATCATAGAAGCTCATAGAATACCAAAAGTAAATACCAAAAGAATCTACATGTATGTAAATCATATTTAAAATGCAGAAGATCAGGGGACAGGAATAGTTCAAGTGGTAGAGCACATGCTTAGCATGAATGAGGTCCTGGGTTCAATCCCCAGTACCTCCTCTAAAAATAATTAATAAATAAATAACCTGAATTACCTCCCCCACCAAAAATTTTTAGTTGAAATGCAGAAGATCAAAGACAAAGAGAAAATCTTGAAAGGAGCCAGAGGGGGGAAAATGCTATACCTATAACAAAGCGCAGTCTTCTCTACAAAACCACACAAGCACAGAGAGTAGAATAAAATATTTAAAGTATTGAAAGAAGAAAACTGCCAATATAAAATTCTGTACCAGTCAAATTATCCTTCAAATTTGAAGGAGATAAAAGCTTAAAGCAAGATAGTAGACTAGGAAGATCAAGCCCTCATTCCCTCATAGAAATACTTTTTTAAAACTACTAGAGACTAAATAAAATGACTTTGTAAGAGTTGTAGAAATTAGACAAATATCTGTAGTAATCAAGAAAATGTCAAATCAAGAAAAAACTACATTCAAAAAGTTAGAACATTTTGTGATGTTTTTACTCACTCGTGACCCACTCCCTCACTGGCATGGTATGGATTGAGGGGAGCAGTGTCCCAGTCCCCAGTTATTTCCTCAAGCTAGAGAGAGCAGAGTGGATCTAATTTGCAGTGTCATAACATATATAGGAGATGGCTGAAGGATTAGTCTCTATTTTGTTTAAAATGGATCTCAGATCTTAGTCAAGGAAAAGTCATGTGAAGCAGTGAATACAGCTCATGAAAGTTGGAGAGGGATTATAGAGCCACAGACAATGGAGGCAAGAAAATACTGGTAGAGCAATACAATATAAAAGCTAAAGCCTCAAGAAGCTGGAGTGAGACTCATAGGGGAATTATTACATTTATAAGCAGCCATTTGTTATCACAAGACCTGACCTACAAGAAATACTAAATAGGGTCCTTCAGGTTGAAATGAAAGGATGCTAGAAAAGGACTCAAAGTCATACAAAAAATAAAGTTGTCCATGAAAGATAAGTATATAGACAAATATAAAAACCAGTATTAGTGTGATTTTGGTCTGTAACTCAACTTCTTTATTTTCTACACAATATAAAAGACAAATGCCTAAAAAATAATTGGAAATCTATGTCAATGGGTGTACAGTGTGTAAAGATGTAATTTGTGACATCAATAACATAAAGTAAGGGAGGCAGAGCTGTAAAAGGTAATTTCTGTATGCAATTGAAGCTAAGTTGGTATAAATTTAAAATTGATTATTATAACATTAGAATGTTTTATGTAATCCCCATGGTAACCACAAAGAAAATATCTATAGAACATATACAAAATGCAATGAGAAGAGAATCAAAATGTGTCACTACAGAAAAGTCAGCTGAACAGAAAGGCAATAATGCAGAAAATAAGGGGCAATAAAGGTATAAGACAGAAACAAATAACAAAATCACAATAGTAAGGTTTGTTTTTACCAATAATAATAACTTTAAATGTAAATGAATTAAACTCCCCAATAAAAAGACATATGTTGGCAACATGGATTAAAAAAAAAAAAAAACACAATTTAACTGTATTCTGTCAACAATGGACCCGAATTAGATCCAAGGGCATGCATGAATTGAGAAAAGTTGGAAAAGGATATTCCATTCAAATAATAACCAAAAGAGAGGAGAGGTGGCTATACTAATATCAGACAATATAGACAAAGTCAAAAACTGTTACAATAGGCAAACAAGGAAATTATATAATAACAAAAAGGTTAATTCACCAGAAAGTCTTAGCAACCCAAAGCTACCAAAAATAAGAAAATAAAAATATTGGAGCATCAATAAATGAAATAGAAAAGAGAAAAACAATTAGAGTAATCTTAATCTTGGTTCTTTGGCAAGATCAACAAAATTCATAAAACTTCATTTAGATTTACTAAGGGAAAAAAGAGAGAAAAAATATCAGAAGTTAAAAGCAAAAAAGTGGGCACTACTACTAATTTTATAGAATTTTCTATGTATTTTTATATCCAAAATATAGAATTTTAAATTACTGCTAATTTTATATTTTCTACATGTTTCTGTGTTCTAATTACAGAATTTTATAGAAAAAGATTATGAGAGTATGCCAAATATTTGGATAACTTATATAAAATAAAGAAGTTCCTAGAATCACACAACCTACTGAGAATTATTCATGAAGAAATAAAAATTTAAATAGACCTCTAACTACTAAGAACATTGAATCAGTAATCAAAATCCTCCTAATAAAGAAAACACAGTACCAGATGGCATCACTGGCAGATTCTAACAAACATTTAAAGAGGAATTAATTTGGTCCTTCTTAAACTATTCTGAAAACTTTTAGAGAAAGGAACACTTATTACGTTATTTTATGAGGCCAGTATTACCAAAGCTAAAGACACTAAAAGAAAAGAAAAGTACAGGTCAGTGTCCCTTTTGAAATATTGAAGTAAATTACCCTCAACAAATAGTAGCAAACAGAATTAAACAGCACATGAAAAGGATTATATATCATGGCCAAGTGGACTATATTCCTGGAATAGAAGAATCATTCAACACACTAAAATCAATCAATGTAATATGCCACATTAACAGAATAAAGGAAAAAACAATCATTTCAATTCATGAAGGAAAAAATTGAAAAAAATTCAACATTATTTCATGATTAAAAACAAAAACAAAAACATCTCATTAAACTGGGAATAGAAGGAAACTATATCAATACAATAAAGGCCATATATGAAAAATCCACAGCTAACATCACGCTCAATGGTGAATACTTTCCCTCCAAAGTCAGAAACAAGACAGTGATGCCTGCTTTTACCATTTCTACTCGGCATAGTACTGAAAGTCCTAACCAGAGCAATTGGGCAAGAAAATGAATTAGAAAGGATCCAAGTTAGAGAGGAAGAGATAAAATTATCTGTTACTTATGTTTGAAGATATAAAGACATAAAATAAATAAAATATACATTATAATGTTATAACTAATATGTGAACTCAAGGTTGCAGGATATAACATCAACTTGCAAAAATCAGTTGCATTTGTATATGCTAACAATGAACAATTTGAAAAGGAAATAAAGAAAACAATTTCATTTATAAAAGCATGTCTAATAATAAAATACCTCAGAGTAAATTTAACGAAGGAGACCAAAAAAGTACACTGAAAACTACAAAATGATACTGAAAAAAATTAAATAAGACACAAATGGAAAGACATTCATATCATTGATTGGAAGGATTAATTTTGTTAAATGTCAATACTACCCAAAGTAATCTACAGATTCACTGCAATACCTGTCAAAATTCCAGAGGCATTTTTTTGCAGAAAAAGAAAAATCCATCCAAAAATTCATATGAAATTTTAAGGATCCCCAAAGAAACAAAACTATGTTGGAAAAAAAAATACTGAAGATCTCACACTTCCTGATTTCATAAATTATAGAAAATTTCAGTAATAAAAACAATGTGGCACTTTTACAAAGATAGACATATACACATAGACATATACATATACACTTATAGAATAGTGTCAAGAAATAAACTCTAACATATATGGTCAAATGATTGTCAACAGCAGTGCTAAGATCATTCAATAGAGAAACGATAGTCTTTTCAACAAGTGGTGCTGGGAAAATGATATCCATGTACCAAAGAATCAAATAGGAATATATAGGGGAAAAGTTTCATGATATTCAATTTGGCAATTATTTCTTGCACATGTCACCAAAAGCAGAGGGAACAAAGGAAAAATATGTAAATTGGATTACACCAAAATTAAAAACTTCTATCAATAAATATTACCAAGAGAATGGAAAGACACATGGAATGAGAGAAATATATATGAAAATCATATACCTGATAAGGGGTTAGTACTTAAAATACACAAAGAAATCCTACAATTCAACAACTACAAAAACAACCTGATTAAAAATGGACTTTAAAAGACATTTCTCAAAAGAAGATAAACAAATGACAATAAGTACATGAAAAGATGCTTAAATAACTAATCATCAGGGAAATGCAGATCAAAATGACAATGAGATATCACTCCACACATGTCAAAAAGTACTGTTACCAAAAAGACAAGAGGTAACAAATTCTGGTGAGGATATGGAGAAAAGGAATCCTGGTACATAGTTAGTGGGAATGTAAATTGGTAGCGCCACTATAGAGAACAGTAACCTCAAAAGATTAAAATTAGAATTACCATACGATCCAGTAATCTCAGAGGAAATTAAACTATTGTCTAAAAGATATATCTGTACACTCATATTCATATCAGTATTATTCACAGTAGCCAACACATGGAGATGACCTAAGTGTCCATTGGCAGATAAATGGATAAAGAAAATATTGTAGATATAAATATACAATGTTATTGAGCCATTTAAAAAAGAAAGAAATCCTGCCAATTATGACAACATGGATGGACTTTAAAGGCATTATGCTAAGTAAAATAAGTCAGACAGACAAAGCAAATATTGAGTAATTTCACTTACTGTGGACTTGTGGGCTCTAAAACATCAAACTCATAGAAACAGAGAGTAGAATGGTGGTTGTCAGGACCAAGGGATAGAGGAAACTGGGAGATATTGGTCAAAGAGTACAAACTTTCAATTATAAGATGAATAAGTTCAGGATATCTAAGGTACAACATGGTAAATACAGTTAACAATACTGCATTTTATACTTGAAAGTTTCTATAACAATAAAGTTTTAATGTTCTCACCATAACAACAAAATTACAATTATGGGAGGTGAAATATGTTTTAACTAAACTTATTTTGGTAAATATTTTACAATATATATGTATTTCAAATCACAACATTGTACACTTTAATTTACATAATATTGTGTGTCAATTATATCAAAATAAATCTGGAAAAATAAATAAAAGAATAGAAATTAAACAAAGTATACTCTCAGACCACAATAGAATAAAACTAGAAATTAGTCATCAAAATATAGCTAGAAAAGTCCAATATATTAGGAGGTTAAACAGCATACTTCTAAATAACAAATGGGTCAAAGAAGAAGCCTCAGGAGACATTTTTAAATGTTGCTAAGTGAAAATTAAAATACAACTTATCAAAATTTATGGGATGCAGTGAAAGTAATGCATAGAGAGAAACTTACAGAATTGAATTAGAAAAAGAAAGATCTAAAGTAAATAATATAAGATTCCATGTTAGGAAACTAGAAAAAAGAGCAAATTAAATCAAAGAAAGAAAAATAAAAGAAGACTTAGAGCAGACATTTATGAAAATCAATAAATCAAATAAGTCAGAAAATCAATAAAGAATATCAAAACCAAAAGTTGGTTCTTTGCAAAGATTACTAATCTTGTTAAATCTCTAGCCAAGTTAACTATGCAAAGAAGAGAAAAGGCACAAATTATTAATTGGATATTTAAAGGATAGTGAGAGAATATTATGAACAACTCTATGCCCACAAATTTGATAACCTAGATGAAATGAACAAATTCCATGAAAGACAAAATCAACCAAATTTCACT
This sequence comes from Camelus bactrianus, assembly GCF_048773025.1. Taxonomy (NCBI): domain Eukaryota; kingdom Metazoa; phylum Chordata; class Mammalia; order Artiodactyla; family Camelidae; genus Camelus; species Camelus bactrianus. Next base: position 47,655,695 of record NC_133575.1, read on the forward strand.
CAAGAAGAAATACACAATCTGGATAGGCCTATATCTAGTAAAGAATTGAATCAAGAACTAATAATGAAACAGAAGAGAGAGCCTATGCTTATATGCTCAATTAATCTACAACAAAAGAGGCAGCAATATACAATGCGGAAAAGATTCATCAATAAATGGTGTTGAAAAACTACACAGCTACATGCAAAAGAATGAAACAAGATCACTTCATTATACCATATACAAAAATAAACTAAAAATGGATTAAAGGCTTAAATGTAAAACCCAAAACCATAAAACTTCTAGAAGAAAATATAGGCAGTATGCTCTTTGACACTGGCTTTGATAATTTTTTTGATATGTCTCCTCAAACAAGGGCAACAAAAGAAAAAGTAAACAAATGAGACTACAAACTAAAAAGTTTTGCACGGTGAAGCAAACCATTAACACAACAAAAAGGCAACCTTCTGTATGGGATAAGATATTTGCAAACAATATATCCAATAAGTGGTTGATATCCACAATATATTTTAAAAACTCATACAACTCAATATCAAAACATAAACAACCTGATTTACAAATGGGCAGAAGTCCTGAATAGATTTTTTTTTCCCCTGAGGAAGACATACAGATGACCAACAAGCACATGAAAAGATACTCAATGTCACTAATCACCAGGGGAATGCAAATCAAAACCACAATGAAATATTACCTCAAATATTCACCTATCAGAATGGCTATTATCAAAATGAACACATGTGTTTCCGTGGCCAAGATGGTGGAGTAGAATGATTCTCATAGCTCACCCTCTCCCACAAACACACCAAGAGTGACATCCATGGACCCACCCATCCACTCAGAATATGTGCTGAACTTTGACAGAACATCACCTTCTTCAAAAGACAAAACTCACCACAAATCTGGTAGGAGAAAAGGAAAAAAGAAAGAAGAAAAAGGAAATTAGCACAGGACCAGTCCTACAAGGAAGGATCTGCAAAGGAGGAATAGCACTCATACACTGGGTCTTCCCCTCTCCAATGAAGAGGTCAGTGGGACAGAGGGGGAACCTCCCAGGCTCAGATATGTACAGAACAGCCCATGACCAACAGAACTAAGTGAAGCAGGCACAAAGGGTCTCTGCGACACCCAGCCCTAGATGTGAACCAGCAGGGGTTGGTCAGGACAGGCAGTCCGAGACAGGTGGAGGACTGGAGCTGACTGTACAGAGGCAACCTCAGGGGACTGCAGAGTGTTGTGCACTGTGGCTAGGCAGGTATACAGAACAGAATGGCATGGATCCCTCATAAAATACAAAAAAAAAAAAAAAAAAAAGAAAACCAACACTGCTGGTGTGCCCTGGTGGAAGGGGCCCTGTAGCCTTTTTTTTCCACAGACACAGGGCACCATTGCTGACTGGTTCTTAGGAGAAAAGAGGCGGGGTTCAGCCATAGCCACCATATTGACTGGTGCATGGCCCCAAGATGGAAGTGAGGTTGAAACCAGAATCGGTACCTATGGGCTCTGCAACCTCATAGGCAGGACTGAGGTTTGTTTACAGCCCCAGGCAGAGAGGACCCTTTGGCCCTGGTGCCTCTGTGGACTCACACCTCTAAGACAAATGAACAAGGAGTGGAGTTCTCTCACACATTAGGGTAAGGGCTGGTATGGATGTTTTTGGCAAGCCTGCCTACCAAGCACAGAGTGGCTGGGGAATGGCACTGAATGGGGGAGGCACCCGCCCACCTACATTGCACTAGTGTGGTGCCAGGATGTGGCATTAAAGAGGGGGCCTGACCCGCTCGCCTACTGGTGCTGAGATGTGGGACTGGAACAAGGCGCTGGGAACACCACAGACTGGGGGGCACAACCCAAGGGCCTCTGGAATGACCGAGCAGAGTTCACACAGCTGGGCGAGGCCAGGAGCAGTGACAACCACAGAACAAAAAGGAGACCCTGCTCAATAGCCAGGGCAGGCTCTGGCGACCAGAACTCTGACCACACCCCCAAACAAAGGGATACCATCAAAAAGTCACAGAAGATAGACTTGGCAACCACCCACACTTACAAAAGACCTCAGGACCAAATTATTAGGAGCACAGAGTTCTACACGGGAACACATGTTCCTTTTTAATTATTTTTTCACTTTTTACTTTTTATTTTTTTAATTTTTAGCTTTTAATCTTTTTTAAAATTTCCTTTTCTTTTAAAATATTTAAATTAATTTTTAAATTTGTCTCAATTTGATCTATATTTCCCTTTGCTTTGTTCTTCTGTTATTGATATACTGTTTCCAAATCTTTTTTTCTTTAATTTTAAATTAAAAATAATTTGTCTCAATTTGAATTTGTTTCTCTTAGTTTTGTTCCTCTGTTATTAATTATATTGTGTTTGCAATTTTCTTCTCTTTTAAATTTTTAAAACTTGTCTCAATTTGAATTTATTTCTCTTTGTTTTCTTCTGTTATGGATTATAATCTGTTTTCAAATCTTTTCTCTTTTAAAACTTTTTAATTAAAAAATTGTTTCAATTTGAATTTATTTCTCTTTGTTTTATTCTTCTGTCATTGATTATATTCTGTTTTCAAATCTTTTCTTCTTTTTTTTTAATTATTTGTTGTTGATGTTGATGGTGTTTTGCTCTGCTTTGGGCTAATTTTTGTTTGTTTTTAGTTTTATTTCCGAATCTGCTTTAAATAAATAAAAAATAAATACCTTAAGGACCAAAGTAGATAACTGATACTCTATAATCCATAGTGCTGGAGAAATATAAGTAAAATGAAGAAGCACTGGAACCACTCCAAATTAAAAGAATAAGAGAAATCCCCTGAAAGAGTGATCAACCAAAGACCTTGATAGTCAACTAGAACATGATTTCAAAAAAGGAGTGATCAAAGTACTGAAGGAACTAAAAGAGATTCTGAATAGAGACAAGATACGTCAAAAAGGAAATTGAAAATATAAAGAGGAGCCAATTAAAAATGGAAGACTCATTTGCTGAGATAAAAACTGAGCTAAAGGCTGTAAAAAGCAGGCTAGATAATGGAAAGGAACGAATAAGTGATTTAGAAAACAGGATAACAGAAGTCACCAAATCAGAACAGCAGAGAGAAAGACAAGTAAAAACCAATGAAAATAATATAAGGGACCTATGGGATAATATAAAGTGTGTGAACCTATACAAAATAGGGCTCCCAGAAGGAGAAGAAAGAGCAAAGGGGATTGAAAAGGTATTTGAATAAATCAAGACTGAAAACCACCCAAACTTAAAGAAGGAATCAGATATACAAGTACAGGAAGCACAGAAGGCCCCAAACAAGCTGAACTCAAACAGACCCACACTAAGACATATCATAATCAAAATGGCCAGAGTCAAGGATAAAGAAATGATCCTAAAGGCAGCAAGAGAAAAACAAAGAGTGAGTTATAAGGGAACCCCCACATAGCTTTCAGCTGATTTCTCTACACAAACACTGGAGGCCAAAAGGGAGGGGCAAGATATATTCAAAGCCCTGAATGAGAAAAAGATGCTACCTAGGCTACTTTATCCAGCAAGGTGATTGTTTATAATAGAAGGAGAGATAAAGTTCTCCACAGACAAGCAAAAGCTAAAAGAATTTGCAACACTAAAACTATGATAAAAGAAATATTGAAAGGTCTACTGTAAATAGAAAGAAGCAGGATGCTGCAGAAAGGAGAAAACCATAATTGGAAAAGCAATAACTACAATGAGTTACAACAGAATAAACATGAAGTTGTAAAGGAGGACATCAAAATCATTAAGGGTAGGAGAGGGGAGAAAGAAAATAGAGATTTTGTTGTTGTTGCTCTTCGTAGGATGGGTTAGACTTATATCACTATCAGTTTAAAATGAACAGATATAGAAATGGGTTCATATGCATACAAAACAGCAAAACCCAAGCCAAAAACTTACAATAGAGTCACAAAACGAAAAAGAAACCAAGATAATACAAAGGAAAATTATCAAACCACAACAAGAAAAAAGAGGAACAAAGAGGAATACCAAATCAATTGCAAAATTAAGTTCAAAATGGCAATAGACACACATCCATCAATAATTACCATAAATATCAGTGGACTAAATGCTCCAATCAAAAGACATAGAGTAGCAGATTGGATAACAAAACAAGAACCTACAATATACTGCATATAAAAGACACATTTTAGGGAGAAACACAATCATAGACTGAAAGTGAGAGGATGGAAAAAGTTATTCCAAGCAAATGGAAATGACAAGAAAGCAGGAGTAGCAATATTGATTTCAGACAAAATAGACTCTAAAACAAAGGCCATAAAGAAAGATAAAAAATGGACACTATATAATGATTAACGGAGCAATACAAGATGAGGATATTATACTCATTAACATATATACACCCAATATAGGAATACATAAATACATAAAGCAAATACTAACAGATAAAAAGGAAGAAATTGGTTGCAATACAATCATAGTATTAGAATTTAACACTGCATTAACATCACTGAAAAGATCTTCCAGACAGAAAATTAATGAGGCAACAGAGAAACTAAATGATACAATAGAACAATTGGCCTGGTTGATATTTTCAGAACATTACATACCCCCGAACTATAATATACATTCTTTTCAAATGCACATGGGACATTTTCTAGGATAGATCATGTATTCAGGCACAAAAGAAGCCTCAACAATTTTAAGAAAATAGAAATTATTTCAAATATCTTTTCTGACTAAAATGCCATGAAGCTACTAATCAACTACAGAAAAACAAAGGAGGAAAAACGACAGCATGGAGATTAAACAGGATGGTACTAAAAAACCAATAAGTCAATGATGAAATCAAAGAAGAAATTTTTTTTAAAACTTTGAGACAAATGACAATGAAAACACAACCACACAAATTCTGTGGGATGCAGCAAAAGTAGTCCTAAAAAGGAAGTTCATAGCTATACAGGTCTTCCTCAAAAAAGAAGCACAATCTCAAATAATAATCTAACCTACCAGCTAAAAGAATCAGAGAAAGAAGAGCAAACAAAACTAAAAGTCAGCAGAAGGATGGGAATAATAAAGATCAGGGAGGAAATAAAATAGAGATTAAAGGAACAATAGAAAAAATCAATCAAAACAAGAGCTGGTTTTCTGAAAGAGTAAACAAAATTGACAAACCTCTGACCAGGCTCACAAAGAAGAGAAAGGAAAGACCACAAATAAACAAAATAAGAAAGGAAAATGGAGGAATTACAACCAATGTCACAGAAATACAAAATATCATATCAGAATACTATGAAAAACTATAGGGAAACAAACTGGATAACCAAGAAGAAATGGATAAGTTTCTGGAAACATACAGTCCACCAAGACTGAATCAAGAAGAAACTGACTATTTACAATAGCCAAGACATGGAAACAGCCTAAATGTCCATCAACAGATGACTGGATAAAGAAGATGTAGTATATTTATACAATGGAATACTATTCAGCCATAAAAACTGACAACATAATGCCATTTGCAGCAACATGGATGCTCCAGGAGAATGTCATTCTAAGTGAAGTAAGCCAGAAAGAGGAAGAAAAATACCATATGAGATTGCTTATATAAGGAATCTAAAAAAAATAAAATAAAACAAACAAACAAAACATAAATACAAAACAGAAATAGACTCATAGACACAGAATACAAACTTGTGGTTGCCAAGGGGGTGGGGGGTGTGGGAAGAGATAGACTGGGATTTCAAAATCATAGAATAGATAAACAAGATCATACTGTATAGTGCAGGGAAATATATACAAGGTCTTATGGTAGCTCACAGAGAAAAAAAATGTGACAATGAATATATATATATATGTTCAAGTATAATTGAAAAACTGTGTTCTACACTGAAATTTGATACAACATTGTAAAATTATTATAAATCAATAAAAAATGTTTTAAAAAAAGAAATTACTGATTTCCTGGACTTCATTAATTTTTTTAAATGTCTGCATTGCAAAAAACAATGTTAAGAGAATAAGAAGCCAAAGACTGGAGAAAATATTTACAAAAGACACATCTGATGAAGGACTGTTATCCAAATTATACAAAGAACTCTTAAAACTCAACAGTAAGAAAACAAGCAACCCAATTAAAAAATGGACCAAATATCAAAACAGACACCTCACCAAAGAAGGTACACAGATGACAAATAAGAATATGAAAAGATACTTACATCATATTTGTCAGGGAAAGGCAAAAATAAAACAGTGAGATACTACTACACACCTGTTAGAATGGCTAAATTCCTGAACTCTGACAGCACCACATGCTGAAAAGAATATGGAACAATAGGAACTCTCATTCATTGCTAGTGGGAATGCAAAGAGATACAGTGACTTTGCAAAACAGTTTGGCAGCTTCTTATAAAACTAAACATAATTTTACCATACATTTCAGCAATTATGCTCCTTGCTATTTACCCAAAAGAACTGAAAACTTATATCCAAACAAAACCCTGCACACACGTTTCTAACAGCCTTATTTATAACTGCCAAAACTTGAATGCCACCAAGATGTCCCTTAGTAGGTGAATTTATAAATAAACCGTGGTACATCCAGATAATGAAATATTCTTCAGCACTGAAAAGAAATGATATGTCAAATGGTGAAAAAAACATGAAGGAATTGTAAAAACAAAAACAAAACCACAGAAATGTCAATTAAATAGAGTTGGAACACTAGAAGGGGGAGTGCTCATGCCCTGCGAAGATAGCAGAGATCAACAGAAAGAAGAAAGACTTCTTTCCTGGCAAGGACTGGCCAGTGAAAAGCTATGATCTCTGTTTACAGTAGCCCTCCCAACTTCATTTTCCCCTCTATAAAAGTTTTCTCCTTTCCTTGTTGTGGTGGAACTTGCATGTGGCTCACTATAATACATATCCCATATTGCAATTCTCTGCTTATCCTGCTGGAGAAATATCTGGTAGTCTGTTTTAGGTCAACAGAACCTTAAATGCATATTACTAAGTGAAAGAAGCCAATCTGAATAGGCAACATATTGTATAACTCCATATGACATTCTGGAAAAGACAAAACTATGGAGACAATAAAAAGATCAGTGTTGTCTTGGCTGGGGTTGAGTAGGATGAATAGGCAGAGAACAGAGTATTTTTGAGGCCATGAGAATACTCTGTAAGATACTATAATGATGGATACATACCATTATACATTTGTCCAAACCCACAGAATGTACAACACCATGAGTGAACCCTAATGCAAACTATGGGCTTAGGGTGATTACAATGTGTCAATGTAGATTCATCAATTGTTATAAATGTCCCATTCTAGTGGAAGATGTTGATAATGGGAAAGGCTAGTTATGCATAGGGGTAGGGAGTACATGGGAAATCTATGTACCTTCCTTTCAATTTTGCCATAAACATAAAACTTCTCAAAAAATTGTTTCTTTAAATGAGTAAAATTGCAAATACATACATATATATATATATATATCCATAATAAAATCATTAATTAATTAATTATAAAAGGGAATGCTATGAACAACTTCACACTTACAAATATGTCAATTTAGAGGAAACTGACCTTCAAAACCACAAACTACTAAACTTTATGTAAAAGCACCCCCCCCAAAAAAATCTCCAGGCCCAGATAGTTTCACTGGAGAATTCTGCCAAACACTTACAGAATTAACACCAATCTTAGGAATTCATGTGATATCTTCTAGAAATAGAAGCGAACACTTCCCAACTTATTTTATGAGGTCATTATTACCCTAACGCTAAAATCAAACACAGAAAAAAAATAAATCTACAAACCAATATTTCTCATCAAATTCAACACAAAATTCCTTGCCAAAATATTAGCAAACCTAACCCCACAATGCATAAAATTATACACCATTACGAAGTGGAATTTATTTCTAGGATGAAAGGCTGATTCAACATTCTAAAATAAATTAACATAAACCACCATATGAACAAGTTAAAGCAGAAAATTTCTATGATCACATCAATTGATGCAGAAAAAGCATTTAACGAAATCCAACATCCATTCCTGATAAGATTTCCAAATGTTAACCACTATATATAAAAATAGATAAAAGGCAAATTATTCTGTATAACACAGGGAACTATATTCAATATATTGTAATAACCTTTAATAAAAATGAGTATATGTATGTATATGCATGACTGGGACATTATGCTGTACACCAGAAATTGATACATTGTAACTGACCATACTTCAATTTAAAAAATACCTCTTAGTGAACTATGAATAGAAGGGGATTTCTTGAACTTACACAAAGGGCAATTATGAAAAACCTATATTTAACATTATATCTAATGATGAAAGACTAAATGATTTCCCCCAAGACTGGGGAAAAGCAAAGATGTCCACTCTAACCACTCTTATTCAACATATTTCTGGAATGCAACAAGGCAAGGAAAGGAAATTAGGCATATAGATTGGAAAGGAAGAAATAAAGTTGTCCCTATTTGCGGATGACATGATTGACTACATAGAAAATCCCAAGGAAATTACAAAAAAACAAAAACACTTCTGGAACTAGTGAATTCAGTAGTATGGCAGGATGCAAGATCAACGTACTCCCCCCCCAAAAAAAAAATCACAGTTCTACATGAACACATAGAAGCCAAAATCAAAACCCAATTCTATTTACAATTTATCCAGAGAAATTGAAACAGTTAGGCATACACTTAACAAAATATGAACATGATCCATATGCTGAAAACTACAAAATGTGATGAAAGAAATTAAGGACTTAAATAAATGTAAAAACATACCATGAGCATGGGTTGGAAGATTCAACATAGTAAAGCAGTCAGTTCTCCCCCAAATTGTTATACAGATTTAACACAGTTTCTACCAAATTCTCAGTAAGTCTTTTTTTGTAGACATGGGCAAGCTTATTCTAAAATGTATATAAATAGGCACAGGCCCTTGTAGAGCTAAAACAATATTGGCATGGTAGAATAAAGTGGGAGTAATCACTCTATCTAATGTAACAAGAGTGCTAAAGACCTGTGAACAGATGTTCATAGAAGATTTATTCCTTTTTTTAATGAAGTATAGTCAGTTTATAATGTGTCAAATTTTGGTGTACAGCATAATGTTTCAGTCATAAATACACATACATGTATTCCTTTTCATATTATTTTTCATTATAAGTTAGTACAAGATATTAAATATAGTTCCCTGTGCTATACAGTAGGACTTTGTTGTTTATCTATTTTATATATAGTAGTTAGTATCTGCAAATCTCGAACTCCCAATTTATCCCTTCCCACCCCGTTCCCCCACTGGTAACCATAAGTTTGTTTTCTATGTCTGTAAATCTGTTTTTTATAAATAAGTTCATTTGTGTCATTTTTTAAGATTCCATGTACAAATGATATATGATATTTGTCTTTCTCTGACTTACTTCACATAGTATGATAATCTCCAGGTCCATCCATGTTACGGCAAATGGCATTATTTTTTTTACAGCTGAGTAGTATTGCATTGTATATATATACCATAACTAAAAGCTTCCTTCTTAATAGCCAAATACTATATACAACTCAGATGTCCTTCACTAGGTCAATGGTTAAACAAATTATGGTACAGAAACAAAAACAAAAAACTTGATATATGCAACAACCTGGATGAATCTCAAAAATTATGGTGTCATTTATATAATTTTGAAATGACAAAATTATAGAAATGGAAAAAGGATTAGAGCTTGCCAGGGGTTAGGGACCAAGGAGGGAGGAGTGAGAAGAGAGTGGATATGGCTATAAAAAGGAAACATGAGGTATCTTTATTGTGATAGAACTATTTTGTATACTGTCTGTGGTGGTATACACAACCTACTTATGTGATAAAATTGTACAGAAGTAAATACATACACAAACAGACACACAAATGACTACAGATAAACCCTGGGAAATCTGAATAAGATAGGTGGATTGTATTAGTGTCAATATCCTACTTGTGGTACTGTACTGTACTTGCAAAATGCTACCATTGGAGGAAATAGTAAAGTCTTCAGGGGATCTCCGTATTATTTTTACAACTGCATATTAATACACAATAATCTAAAAAATTTGCATTAAAAATCCTACTAATCTTTTTTTTCAAGAAATAATATCATGCTCTGTCATCTTTAGCATCATAATAGCTTGTTTATTGTTTTGTTTTGTTTTGTTCTTGTCTGTGAGACGGTTTTATTGTTGCTCCAATTAGATTCCACCCCCTCTACATCCCCATTCTCAGGGGGCTTGAGGGAGGCTGCCTCAGCTGGGGCTCTTTCCCCACGAGAGCCTGGACATGGGTACTCTCTGAAACGGAGTTTGGGCTTCTGACTGTTTCCAACATCTCTCTCTTATGCCTGTCCATGCTCTGGGCTGGGCTGGCAACTTGGATAGTTCTCCAGTCCTGGCTAATCAGGCTTGCATGATGCCTCAGATAATAAACAGCTATAGACTACTGGCTCAAACTAAGCTGAAGCCGATATGCTTCATGATGTTTCTGATCTTCAGAATTATTGATCACACTGGGACACACCTGACACTTTCCTAAGGTGTCATATGACCTCCTGTGAACTCTCTGGTGTTGCTAATGTGTAAACAGGCTGCATGACCACTTCGTGAGTGTAGTAGACTTGAGAAGGTACGGGATAGATATCAGCTTGTAAAAAATAGCTGAAGGAGCTGGGCTGCTTTCACTTAAGATAAGGTGACATGAAGGATAAGATACCTGGGTTCAGACCCCTAGAGGGCTGATTTGTGGCAAAGAAAATGACAATGTTCTCTGAAGTCCTAAGGGTAAGTGAAGATCAGTACCTCAGGGGTGCTTAATAGATGCAGATATAGGCTTAGTAGAAAGAAGGACTAACTGAGCTGCCCAATAATGAGATGTGCTACTTCTGATGTAGAGAGTATCCAATTACTGGAAGCATTTAAGAAGTCATTAAACATCTCTCAGAAATGTAGAAATTTCCTTTCAATTTGCAGATTCTAACACCAAAGTAATTATGTGAAACAGGGCTGCTAGTACTTCATCTGAACACATCTCTTGTTCCCTCACTGGCTTTTCTTTTCTCCTGACTGGAAACTTCTCTTGATGATTGGAAGGGAAGGAGAAGGACTCTGAGGTCTTGGGATCAGTATTTTGTATAGACTGGAAACTCTTTCCAGGAAAATTCAGGTTTTTATTGTTTTGGGTAGCATATAGGGACATAGAACCCTGCAGTAACCCCCTGAACTAATTTGGGAGATTGATATGGACACAGGATAACTGTAGGAAGCTTTTAGTTCAGGCATTTTTCCCTTATGTAAAATAGAATTGTTTCCATGTCTGTTTTTCCTAAGAAACTGTGAACTCTTTCTTCTTTTACCATGTCTTACATTTCTTTGTGTTCTTCCTGCAACTAGAACATTTTCACATAGTGGCTGCTTGATAGTTTCTCCAAAAAGCATTTCTCAGACATGACAGATTGTTTGTGGTGTAGTTTATATACCAAATGCTAGGCTGGCATTTCCTCTCAGAGAGAAGAGAGAGATGGCTTCCAGTTTTTTGGGGGGTGACACCTAAAGTAGATGATGTGATTATTTTTAAAGGTAACTCCCTTAATTTAATGGCAACCAGGTAGCTAAAATTATACTTTTAAGAGCTGAGCTTTTGACAAAGTTCCCAGTGCTGGACACGTGTCTGGCTGGCTTCATTCCTTAGACGTGAGAAGAGTGGGGAGGCTGTTGGCATTTTCTTCAGACTGAACCTGATGGGTTGGTGGGATGGGGGAGCTTTTTTAAATGAACAGGGCCTTCTCAAACTCTAGAAGACTTACTTATGTATGTTCCAGTATGGAGGTCTCTGCTTCCCACCGTCCTTCTCACTCTCGGGAGTTGCAAGTGGAATAGAAAAAGGAGAGGGCAATATGCTGCTGGACCTTCAAAATAGGAAAAATGAAATCCAGAGAAGCTAAGTTAGAGAGAGGAAAAAAAGAAGAGTCCTGGGCCCAGAGTAAGGTATGCTAGGGGAGGCTGGGCCTTCTCAGGTCCTTTAGTAAAAGGATGGGAAGACCCACAGTGCAGAAGCCTAGACTCGCAGCCCATTTGAATAATGGGAAGTGGAACCCTGGGGCATATTAGGAGCCTGAGCCCTGGCCCAGCCAGGCACCTGTCCATCAGTCAGTCCTTCCAGGACTTCCCCGTGGATGGCCCTCCTCTCACTGGGATCTCTCCCAGAATGGCATTAGTAAGATAACACGGCCCTGGGAGGGCGGGTGGAAGATAGTCTAAAATTAACCCCGTGGACCTATTCAGCCAGCCTTTAGGCAGTGTTGTTAACAGTGGGAACTGAGGCCTCTGCTTGCTCCGAGTCTGGGGCAGTAGGGGGCTCCCCTCGGAGGGGCCACCAGGGTCCAGTGCTTCACAGAGAGGTAGGGGCAGCGACCCTGGGTCAATGTGGCTTCAGGCCAAAGCCTGGTGAGTACCTGGAGCCTAGGACTGATGATGCTGCCAGGGAGGAGTGAATCCTTAGAGCTGAGGGCCCATGGACCTGTGACCACCACCCTCCATAGGCTGTTTCCACTGGGTCTGGTTTTGGAGGGGGGACAGTTGGGAGGTAAGTGGGGAAACCTGCCCACAGAGGAAAGAGGAGATTCTATGATGGCTTCCTGCCGCTTCTGTCCCAGGAAGGTGTGTATGCCTAGGTTCTGGGGTCCAAATGGGCCTACTTCCTAAGGGAAATTGTGGTTGTGCAATACAGGGAGGGTGAAGGTTTGTCTTTGTGTCCCTGTGTGATATTTGTGAGTCTGTGTGTGTCAGTGCAGTGGGGTGGGCTCAAGGACAGAAGGGCAAAGCTCCTTAGGGTGGGGGGAGGAAGGTGAGTATTAAAAATAGTCTAGTAATGTCTAGAAGACTATTTAAGGGCCCCCTGAAACCAGCCACTCTCCCATAGGAGTTCTTAACCTAAATTCACAGACTCCCCAGGAAAGCCTTAGAATCCAAAGGGTCCAAAAATATGGATGAGGCAAACAAACACCTTTATTTCACCCTAATCTTTATACTGAAATTTACCATTTCCTAAAGAATGAATGTAAGCAGCAAATGGCAGTAGTATTACTAGTTCCTGTAACTCGGTCACCAGAAGAAATCACAGAGATTTCATGTCATACTACAGTTTTGGCAGGGATCTGGAAATGTCATTTTTTATGCTCATCATCGCTTAGAAATTATTAGTAGACTTTGTTATGTAATGTGCTAAAAGAACTTCTATTACTATATCATGCAGTTTTAAAAATATGTTGATAGCTGTATTTCAATATACTCAGTTTCTTTTAATTCTATGTTATTTTATGTATTAAAAACGATTCTGAGAGGAGACCAGAGACTTAACTATATTGCCACAAGAGCCAATGTCACATAAAAAAAGGTTTAAAACCCTTGTACTTTGGGAATCAGGAGAAGGATCCTTGCACAGAATGGTAACATAATAACTCTTTGATTAATAAACCACAGTAAGGTTAGGTTAGACAAGAAATGAGTTAGATTTTCTTATCCTATCTAATAAGGCACAATTCACTCAAGTGCCCAAGTTAGCTGGGGCCCATGGCTTGTTCTCCCTCTGGAGGCTCATTATATGGGCCTTGTTGTGTGTTCATTGTATGACTTGGTAAAAGCGTCAGCATTTTTCTTCATACTCCCTTCATCTCCCTGAATATCACTTCCCAAAGTAAAATAGTAAGAAGGGAATCCCTAACTGGCTGTTAGAAGAAATGATTTGTAAAGAAATCTTCTGTGATTTAAGTTCTGGAATTCAGCATGATCCTCAAAGCTGAGGATTCTGGGAGCTGCAGTATGACTCTGCTTGAGGCAAGGGGAAGGAGTATGTGTTTGTTTTTCAGGTGGTAACAAAAAGAACAGGATGGAGAATAGGGAAACCTGGGTTCTATTTCTGGCTCTGCTTTGCCCTAATGCAACGTACCTGGCAAATCCGTTATCCATCTGGACCTCAGTTTCCTCCATCCACAAAACAGGGATAATATTATCTATTCCATTATGTGAAATAGCTTTGAAATGCACAAGATTATAGACATGCTCTGAATTCTCGCTAACTAGATAGCTGTCAATAACAGCCATGTGACCTTAGGAAAAAGTCCCTGCTCTCCCTCGAGCCTTGGTTTTCCCATCCCTAAATTGAGAAAATTAAATTAAATGGCTTATTCTGTGCATTCCAGCTCTGACGTTATAGAACTTTAGCCTTAGGAGGGAGAAATAGTCATAGAAATAGGAGACCTAAGTAATAACAATCTTTATAGTAAAAATAGTTACTGAGTAGTACATTCAGGTGCTAGTCAAAACATTTAAGATGCACTAACTCATTTAATCCTAACAATAGCCCTCTGAGGCAGATACTAATATCATCCTATCTTTACAGATGAAGAAATAAACACAGAGAGATTAAATGATCCACCCTAGGTCACACAGCTACTAAGTGGTAGAGCTTGGATTGAAGCAAAATTCCAGACCATATTTTATCACTACTACATATGGCCTCTTAATCTGCAGTGGGGGCAAAACATACCCATATAGGAGTTACAATGCAATGTGATGATTGCTATAGTGCTATAAGAACAAAGATTCAAGGAACTAACCCATCAGGAGTTGCATGTGACAGAAGGTAGCATGATGTATATCGAGAGCCAATATTTCTCTTCCCTTATTGCTGAATCTTGGGGTATAAGTAGAGTAGTAGGAAGTGAGGCTGAAGACATTGGCCAAGATTTGCTCCTGAGTGACCTGTGAGCCAGGCAAGGCATCTGGGCTATATTCTGAAAGAAAAGGGAGCCATGAAGAGATGTAAAGTAGGGGAATGGCACAAACAAGATTTGTGTATTTAAACGATCACTTTAGCTACAATGGGGAGAAATTATTGAAAAGGAAAACTAGCTAGGAGACTACTACAACAGTTGAGGCAAAAATTGATGAGGTCCCAGATTAAAACACTGGCAATGGGGATGGGCCTGAGAGGTAGCCTATAGAGGTCTCTAGGAAGTAAAATTCACAGGACTTGATCAATTAAATGGGAATGAGACAAAGAGATAGGAGGACTGACTAGAGTCTTCAGTGTTTGGTTGACCAGGTGGATGATGAGGAACTGAGTTATGGATCAATGATGGTGGTAGTGGTGGTGTGATACTGCTGACTTTGAAGTACCTGAAGAAACTCACTGAATACATACATTTTTCTGAAGAGGCTGCTGGTGGCTTAAAGTGATAGGCTTGAAATCATCAATATAAAAGTGAGAGCTATAGATCTGGAACTGGAAAGAAGAAGATGAAAGAGATAACTATTTCAGGGTAGAACAGAGGGGAGAAAAATTAGAAGTGTGGGCTGGCCAGGAAGCCATGGTAGGACTACATAGGAGGAAGCTGTCAGTAGAGACAGATGTCCCAGAAAAGTCAGAGAAGGAAAGATCTGAGAAGCAGCCAGTAGATTTAACCACAAGGAAGAGTTTTAAAGATCTATCTCAGTGTGTGATTGAGGGCAGGTGGAGCCAGACTGCAGAGGGTGGAAAAGTGAATGGGAGGTGTAGAAGTAGATGGTAGACAACTCTTTGGATATGTTTGGTGAAGAAGAGAGATGTAGAGAAAGGTAACTAGTGTGGGACAAAGGACAATAGAAATGTTTTGTTTTGTTTTTTAAGATGATTGAGGGGAAGGAGCCAGTGAAGAGGTTGAAGGTGCAGAGGAAGCTCACCTTTGAAGATCTGATATATGGGGATAGGGCTCTTTCTTTTAACAGCCCCATGAGGCAGAGACTATCATTTCTGTCTTAACAATGAGGAAAATGATTCCCAAAGAAGGGAAGAGACATGCCCAAGGTTACTCAGATAGGAAATGAGGGTGTTGAGTTGCAAACAGGTATGCCTGATTTCTGAAATCCTCTTCTTGTAATTGCACCCCAAAATGAATAAATAATAAGACTGAATATGGAGTTGATGTTGACTGGTGAGGAGGGACCTAAAGTTGAGGGAGACCCCACCCACTCACGTCACAATTTTTTCTATGAGGTGTGTACCTGAGGTCCGTACCTGAGGTCCCAGACTAACAAAGAGGGGTGGAGGTGGACAGTGAATAAAAAGAGGTGTGTGGCCCTGAGCCCATGGCTGCAGGGTATGTGGGAGGAGGGAGACTAAATCTCTGAAAAACCTACCAGCTTACCCTGATGACATTACAAACTGATGTTGGAGCATTAGGAACAGAACTGGAAAGGTCAAGGGGTTAGTTTGAGTCAGTCACTGGGATATTGGGCCATGGGTGATTTCATAGGGCCTGGGGATGATGGGGAGATAAGTGAGGATTGAGGCAAGGTTCCAAATTGGGTGGAGCAGAGAGGATGGGAAAAGGCTTGACCCAGAGAGAAGGGGAAGCCATGGATTTCAAAAAGGGGCTGTAAATCCAAGGGACTCCTGGATTGAAGTGGTCATGACGGAAAAACCAGTTGTCACCAGAGAGGAGGACTTGCTCTGGAAACCTCGAGTATTTCCTACCATCTCTTTGACTTCATTTTACTTGAACTGTGTTCTGTGTAATGTCACTTCTTTATTTAATCAGTAAATGACATTCACCATTCATTTCCTCAGCAACTTTGTTGCCTGAAGCATGGGGCCTGAGTCTGAGAGGAGGTCACCTATGAGGGACAATGAAGAGGTCGAATCTCATCTAAAAGGCTAAGAGGTAGAGTTGAGGGCCTGCCCCATGAGATTAATGTCAGAATGCTCAGGGAAGACAGCTTGACACCACAGAGCACCATTCTGTTGGCCTAGCAACTGCCAGACCAGAACCACCTTATTAGTCCACACATTCTGAACTAAGGGAGATGCATCTACCAAATCCCCAGCCATGATGTAGGCCCTACTGGGAGTGGAGGAATAATAAGATGGAACAGGAGTCCTCATCTTGGAGTTTACACACTAACGAAGCATAGATAAGTGGAAATGTGGTGAGAAAGCACATAGTTAAAGTCTAGTTGTGATCCTTTGGAAGCCCTGAGCAGGTGGAGGAGGAGATTAGGGAAAACATCCCAGAAGTAGGAGTTTGAAGGGCTGGCAGAACAGCATATGCAAAGGCACTAAGCTATGAAATGGCCTGATCTGTTTGGACAACCATCTCTCGGGCCTGAAATAAGATGGATTAGGAGTTAGAAGCAGGGGACCCATGAGTGAAGAGCCTGATGGTGAAGTGAAGGATAGGGGCCAAGGGCTGGCATCCAGGCTTTTGATGGGTGCCCTCACTCTCTCTCATGTTTTTGTCACCCACAGATCTGGCATATCCTCCTGCTCATAATGAGAATAGTTCTGCTGCAATCAGCCAAAGTCAATCTCATGGACATCACCAAGATCTTCTCCCTCCTGCAGCCCGACAAGGAGGAGGAGGACACCGACACAGGGGAGAAACAGGCTCTCAATCAAGCAGTGTACAACAATGACTCCTATACCTTGGACCAGCTTTTGCGCCAGGAGCGTTACAAACGATTCATCAACAGTAGGAGTGGCTGGGGAGTCCCTGGGACACCCTTGCGCTTGGCTGCTTCTTATGGTCACCTTAGCTGCTTGCAGGTCCTCCTGGCACATGGTGCTGATGTTGACAGCTTGGACGTCAAGGCACAGACACCACTTTTTACTGCTGTCAGTCATGGCCATCTAGACTGTGTGCGTGTGCTTCTGGAAGCTGGCGCCTGTCCTGGTGGTAGCATCTACAACAACTGCTCTCCTGTGCTCACAGCTGCCCGTGATGGTGCTGTTGCCATACTGCAGGAGCTCCTGGGTCATGGTGCAGAGGCCAATGTGAAGGCGAAACTACCAGTCTGGGCATCGAACATAGCTTCATGTTCTGGTCCCCTCTATATGGCTGCAGTCTATGGTCACCTTGACTGTTTCCGCCTGCTTTTGCTCCATGGGGCTGACCCCGACTACAACTGCACTGATCAGCACCTATTGGCTCGAGTCCCACGGCCCCGCACCCTCCTTGAAATATGTCTCCACCATAATTGTGAGCCCGAGTACATTCGGCTGTTAATTGATTTTGGTGCTAATATCTACCTTCCATCTCTCTCCCTGGACCTGAACTCTCAATGTGATAAAGGCACTGCATTGCTGCTACAGGCCCGAGGTGAGTGTCAAGCAGACCAGTTCTAATACATCTCCTAGTTTGGAGGTCTCAGGGCCCTAAATCACCCCGCAAGCCAATTTGGGGATGAACTGGAGAAAACACCATCTTCCCTCTTCAGGGGCCCCAGTGGAGAAGAAGTTACAGATTCCTTTTTAGGGAAGGGATCACTAAGATGAGGAGGGGATAGCACTAGCCCAATTTCTGGTTCTTGCTTTGCCAATGACTACTTTGTAGCCTTGAACATGCCCTCTCTAGGCTTCAGTGTGCCCCATTGGTACCATGCACTGAGTGCAGGGAGGGGGATATTTGTTAGAAGGGAGAGAGCAATTAGGCTTTCAGTAGCTGGAGCAGAATGGATGTAGGCTTGGGTGGGAGAATTACACTGAGAATTGCTGCTCATGACCTATTTCTCCTTGCTGTAGCCACTCCACGGTCACTACTATCACAGGCCCGTTTAGTTATCCACAGAGCACTGCGCCAGGCCAGCCAGCCACAAGCCATCGACCAG
Source organism: Camelus bactrianus (assembly GCF_048773025.1). NCBI lineage: Eukaryota > Metazoa > Chordata > Mammalia > Artiodactyla > Camelidae > Camelus > Camelus bactrianus. Next base: position 47,674,355 of record NC_133575.1, read on the forward strand.
CTGAATATTCCCCCCATGCTGATTAGCTACCTCAGACACCAACTGTAATCTCACAGCCTGTCCAGAAACACACAATGCCTCCAGAAACCACCTGGGGACCCAGGTAGCTGAAGGGCATTACAGCTCTACCCACCCACCTGAAGCTGCTCTCCTGTACTATCCTCCACAATAAAATCCTCAACAAAATAAATCCTGTGGGCTGTTGTATCTGGGGGTGTGTCTGTGTATGTATGTGTGTGTGTTGGGGGGTGGGGGTTGGTTCACTGGGGGAAGGGGTCTGGTTGGCCATGGGGAAGGATTATAGTGGTCGGGAATTTGACAGGCATAAGAGCCTGGCCACTGAAAGAGTAAAAAAAGAGAAAACTAACCCAATGGCCCATACCTCCCCACCAAGATCCTTGAGAGGATGTGGAGCTATAATGACCTAGAAGCAAGGTCTTGAAGAATTCAAGTAAGTAGAAAGGTAGCATCAGCTTGCTCAGCTCTGTATCTCCACTTACTTCTCTGGCTGGTATAGGTCACCTTTTCAGGGGCTGTCACCCAACTCCCTCAAGTGACTAAGGAGCCTCCCATTCACTCACCTTGAATCATAGGCTGCATGCCCACGAGTCCAGTTTATAGTCAAGATCTAACTAGGAAAACAAGTTACCAAATATTTATGACAGTGAATTTAATATAGAAAAAATATTGATTACATAGGTAATAGGCTGAGAAGCTATAAGGATGGGAAACTAACCCAGAGATCAGTGACAGCAGGAGGCCAATACCACCCTTAGGCTGGAGGGGTGAGGAAGAAGGTATATCCAGAGTCCAGGTACAGGGGTCTGCTGATGGAAAGTGGAATCACAGATCTATCTAACGTGGATGCCCAAACCAGAGGAAAGGAAGAAATACCCTCTCCTTTCCCTCATTCTTGCCCTTCAATCTGCTTCCAATGTCTCTCTCACTGGGGGAAACTAGAAGTCAACTAATATGAGAGCCTGAGAAACACAGCCTACATGGGTCAGCCCTCACCCCCTTGCAATATAGGGCAGAACAGGGGAAGATGAAAAACGGAAGGACAGTGGGAAAAGGTGGTATGATCTGAGCCAGCAACTGGGATCACAGAGCAGAATTGGAAGTGTATTGACAGTGGGAGCCATTGGAGAGACACAGCACAGATACCACCAGAGGCACAAAAAGGGGAGACTAAGTACCCTGGCTTCCCTGTTTTTCTTACCCTCCCACCAATGCCCCCCATTGGTTGAATCAGCCAGAAGATTATTGATGAAAAAGCCTGGGAGATGCAGCCTGCAATGGTCTGTCCCCCTCTGATGTGGAGAAGAGCAGGGGAAGGAGGCAAATGGGGCCTGGACAAGCACAGATAACCACCCAAATCCAGATCCAGTCACCTTCAATTTTGTTAAATCTTTATCTTTCCACAGTACCTTCTTGTATGTACAACTGTGGGTGGGGATGTGTATGAGCAGTGAAAGAGACACAAGATGAAGGGATAGAGGAAGAGAGCCCAGATAACCTGTATGTGGGAAGTACTTTAGGTGTTTAGAGCTTTTCCTGGGAGCTGCCTAGACAGACTCCTACCCCTATATAATGATCTCCCCTCATATGGAAAGGAAGGCAGGGAATGTGGTCTTGATCTGACTTGCTTCTCCCTCTTCTTACCTCTCCCCCTCTCCCTAGCTCCTAGTGCCTGAGAGACTAGGAAAGGAGACAAGAAAACAGGACATCTATCCTCATGGTCCTGCCCAACTCAGCTTCCAGACTTTCATTCTTTTCCATCTTGGAGAGTAGTGCAGCTGTTTATCTCCAAGGAGCAAAGATAACTGAAGGACTGGGCTGTAAGTGCAGACAAAGGGCTTCAGGGTAGGCTGTAGGTCTCTTCTACCTTTTTTTCATTCTAGGTTCCTGAAAGGTGAATTGTCCAGGACCCTACCCTGGGCTCTGCCCCCCATACCCTTAGTCAGGGCCCTTGGGGATTAGGAGTCAACTTCAGCAGCCCCATCTGCTATAGGACCCCGGGAAAGTACACCATTCAAATGGGGCCTGGCCAGGGTGGCCTCCCCTGTGTAATCTGGAACACAGATTCTTTGGTTGACCCCTGAAAGCACATGGATACTCTGCACATTTCAAGTGACTTGCATTTGATGAGGATGTAGGAGCATACCAAATTCTAGGCAGAGAGAAATGGCTGAAACTCTTTGCCCTATTTCACAGATGAGCAGACTGGGAACCTTTCTAAATTAAGTTCCCATGTTATTGGCAGCCCAGCTTTCCAAACATCTGTCAGCTGTTTTTCCAGTTGCCTGTGCTGCTGTGGACAGAAACAACTTTAAGGCCTGGTGCCTTAGTCTCTTCCCTATCCAGACAACAGGCCAGGAGTTGAAATGGATCATCTCAAATTCTTATGATGAACTTTCTGAGGCAACTTTCCCTAGGAGTTGTGAGGAGGAGGTTCCTGGAGTGAAATCTCACCCTTTGCCTTTAGTCTTTTGTTGGCATTGGATGCAGATGATAACCTAGTTTTCCCATTACCCACTACTACAACCACCAGCTTCCAGGTAATTTGTTTTCCCTGTTAGATCTTGACTATAAACTGGACTAGTGAGATATAATTGACATATAACATTGTATTTGTTCCAGGTGTAGAACATAATGATTCAGTATTTGTGTATATTGTGAAATAATCACCACAACAAGTCTAGTTAACATTCATCACCATGCATAGTTACATTTTTTCCTTGTGAGGAGAACATTTAAGATCTACTCTCTTAGCAACTTTCAAATAGGCAATACAGTATTGTTAACCATATCTACCATGCTGTACATTACATCCCCATGACTTACTTATTTTGTAACTGGAAGTTTGTACTTTTTGATGCCCTTCACCCATTTTGTCCACCCCCAACCCCTGCCTCTGGCAATTACCAATCTGTTCTCTGTACCTATAAGCTCATTTTTTTCCCTTAATTTTAGATTCCACATATAAGTGAGATGATATTGTATTTGTCTTTCTCAGTCTGACTTATTTCACTTAGCATAATGCCTTCCAGGTCCATCCATGTTGTTGCAAATGGCAAGATTTCATTCTTTTTATGGCTGAATAATATTCCATTTTCTTTATCCATTGATGAACACTTGGGTCTCTTCCATGTCTTGGCTATTGTAAATAATGCTACAGTAAACATGGGGGTGCATATATATAGTGTTTTTGTTTTCCTTGGATAAATACCCAGAAGTGGGGTTGCTGGATAATATGGTAGTTTTATTTCAATTTTTGAGACACCTCCATACTGTTTTCCATAGTGGATGTACCAATTTACATTCCCACCAACAGTTCACAAGGATTCCCTTCTCTCTAAATCCTTGCCAGCACTTGTTATTTCTTATCTTTTTGATAATAGCCATTTTAACAGGGGTGAGGTGAGATCTTATTGTGATTTTGATTTGCATTTCCCTGATGATTAGTGATACTGAACACCTTTTCATGTACCTGTTGGTCATCTGTGTATCTTCTTTGAAAAAAATGTCTATTCAGGTCTTCTGTCCTTTTTTAAATCAGGTTGTTGTTGTTGTTGTTGTTTTTGATGTTGAATTGTATGAGTTCTATGTTTCGGATATTGACCCTTTGTAGGATATATCATTCGCAAGTACCTCCTCCCATTTAATAGGTTACTTTTTCATTTTGTGGATAGTCTCTCTTGCTGTGCAGTCCCACTTGTTAATTTTTGCTTTTATTGCCTTTGCTTTTGGTGTCAAAGACAAAAAATCACTGCCAAAACTGATGTCAAGGAGCTTACTGCTAATATTTTCTTCTAGGAATTTCATGGTTTCAGATTTTATATTAAAGTCTTTAATCTACTTTCTGTTAATTTTTTGTATGGTATATGATAGTGGTTCAGTTTCATGGGTTTTCTTTTTTCTTTTTTTTTTTTTTGGATGTGGCTGTCCAGTTTTCCCAGAACCATTTATTTATTTTTTTATAACATTTTTATTGAGTTATAGTCATTTTACAATGTTGTGTCAAATTCCAGTGTAGAGCATGATTTTTCAATTATACATGAACATACATATATTCATTGTCACATTTTTTTTTTTTTGCTGTGAGCTACCACAAGTCTTGTATATATTTCCCTGCCCAGCACCATTTATTGAAGAGACTGTCCTTTCCTCATTGTATATCTTAGATCCTTTGTCATAAATTAATTGACCATGTATGCTTGGGTTTATTCTAGCAGCATTAATTTAATCTCTCTCTTGCAGGCCCAGAGCATTTGACCACTTACAAAACATTTGCACACCCATCATTTCACTTACTTCTAGAACAACTCTGAGGTAGTCAGAGAAGTTTTTGTACAGATGTGGAAACTAAGGCCCAGAGAAAGGAAGAAACTTGCCTAAGGCCACACAGTGAGGCAAGGTAGAACCAGAACTGGAATCCATGAGGTTCCTTGTTGCATAGGTCAGGGCTCCTCCCAGGATGCCATGTTCTGCCTTATGTGTGAGTGCGAGCACTGAAGAGTGAGGGCAAGCCCTGACTTCATTTCATGGGCCTGGGCAGTATGTGCACAGGGCTCTCTCTCACTGAGAAGGGTCGCAGCCCCTTAGTTTTCAGAGGGCCCAGCCCTGGCCCCCATGATAGAGCTGGCACTAAGGAGTGACGCAGCAACGCAAGGAAAGGTGGCAGCCCTTGGCACTGAGGATAGACTAAAGGGTTTGGGTCAAGTCCAAAGTGAGGGGCTGGGCATATGGGAGAGGCAGAGCTCTCACTCTCTCTGCTCTACTTTTGCTGGTAATTTCCAAACTCTAAAGGGCCTTCGTTGTTCCCCCAGCCCCAGGGAAACCCTGCTCCTACACAGTCAAGCCATCTCCTTGACCAAGATGCAAGATGAAAAACCATCTGCTTCATCTTGGTACCTTTTGAGCTCTGTCCACCTACAGGCATAGAAGACATTAGCTTCTAGACACTAGTATACTTGCTAGCTCCTACTTTGCCAGTCTTCTCCCAATGCAGGCTATCTCCTCCCAGTAGAAAAGTGGAGGCTGGGATGATGCCTGGGTCTGCTCCAGTGAGTCCTCCAATGCCTTCACCTGCAGTTCCTTCACCTCTTTGGCTCTCACACCATCTACCCTCCATTCTACCACTTGCTCCCTTGGCTTCACGTGGAAATTCAGGCCGCCCTTTCTGGCCAGAATTGCCTGCTTCCAGAAGTGACATTCCTGGAAACCTATGGTTTGACCTCAGAGAATTTCCCATTCTTTCACTCAGCAAATATTTATTGAGATCTACTCTGTGCCAGGCTCTGTGTTTCAGACACCATGTGATTCCCTATCTTCTCTCCATTTGCCCCCTTACCTTGTCTTCACTTCCTTTCCTGTCCATCTTTGACCTTGTGTTCATTCAATAACTTTAATCTCTCACCGAGTAACACATTAACGTTGGAACAAGCCACTGTCCTCTCCTAAGCCTGGACTTATGAACACTACAGAAGAAATAAAAAAATTAGTCATCACAGAAATCTAAAGACTTAATATACATTGAACACTTATAATATGCCAAGTAATGTGCTCAGTAATCTCTGAGCATGAATTAACTCATTTAATTCAATGGCCTGGTTTTAATCATGCCCATTTTACAGATGAGGAAACTGAGGTGCAGAGAAGTTAAGTAACTTGCTCACGCTCATACAGCTAAGAAGCAGGATATCACAAAATTGAGTGGGATAGCTGTACATTCTTGGGTAACAAATCAGCCAGACCTTTATCAACCTGCCCAATCTCTGCAGTAACTATTTCAAACCTTGTCCAATATTAGCAAGCTTTCTTGAACCTCCTAAACTACTACTTTTCCTTTCACTGTGGGGACTTTTCCTCCCACTTCCCAGAACACGTAGAGGTCATTAGGTATCATATTGTCAACCTTCCATAACAACAGATTCTATTGCATATGCACATCCTTCCCTCTTGTCTTGGTCTTTCGTCCCAGCTAAGGCCAACTCATCTCTAAGGGGTTGTGGATCCCATTCCCAACCCCATCCAGGGCTTCCCACCCACCAATTACCCTGACTTCTGTATCCTCAACTGGATTGATTTTTCCCCTTCAGCATATAAACAAGCTCACATCTTTCCATCTTGCAAAAACAAACCTGAACTCCAGGGCCTCCTCTCACCACCATTTCTTTGCAGTCAAACTTCTAGAGCAAGGAGGCTGCATACATAGTCTCTTTTCTTGCAGACCATTCTCTTGACACTTCACTGCAGTCTGGTGTACACTCTCACCTCTGCTCCAAACTGGCCTTGACCACATCACCAGTGACTACTCAGATCCAAAATCCTAACTTTTGTTTAACCCATCATATCCTCTCACACTGATGGACTTTGGATTGGGTAAGAATCCTTTCTCTACTTTTCTAACTTGACATATCAAGGCCATCCTCTGTGGAACTTTTCTCTGATGCCCCTCCCCACCCTGAAGAGAAGGAATCTCTTCACCTGCAATGATCCAGATCACCTCTGCCAGACCTCTAAGTTTAGCTTTCATCTCCTCTCAGAATTCCATCCTAAGAGGCTCCATTTTCCCAGAGTTTTACCACTGTACCCCCGCCTCCCAATGCTTATCATCAGGCCTGGCATAGAGGAGGTATCCATGGAACATTTGGTGAAGAAAGAAATGAGCATTGCAATCACGTGAATCAGTCTGTCTACTTGAGATTATAAAGTTGCCTCCACACAGCCTGGACATCTGTTCTCATGGGCTTTTCACTCCAGCCACAAAATACTGGACAGCAGAGGTATCATCTCCATTTTGTAGGTGAAGAAACTTAAGACAACAAAGTATTCTTGCTGTCCACCACTAGCCCCTGTAGTGACCAAAGAAGTTAACCATGAGTCAGTCAGCATGTAGAATGGGGGCCTGGAGGGCACCCTCTTCAAGGAGGCATTTTGAGGTACAAGTTTATGTCCACACTTGGTCTTGCCAAACAATGTCTCCGGAGAGGAGTGGGCCATACAAACAAGGAACTGTACCACTCCCCTCTCCACACACACATTCCTTCTCGCTTAATGCACACATACACAATCTCCTCCTGAGACTAGAAACATCAGGATTAAGAGGAAGGGCACCCAGTTGAGACCTCTTTAGCATGTCAAAGAATACTTTCATTATTCTCAATCCCTGTTTCTTTTGGGCCCAAATCAATGTCAAATATCTATCAGTCCCAAATCTGACAAGTGTGGCAGAGTGTCTGGTAGCTGGGTAGGTGATATGGAGGACTAGCTCCTGTTGACAGGAGCAATGCAACAGTGCCCCCTCATCTCAGAGTTATTTAGAGCCCACCACTTGACTGCTTTGTACATCTCCTCTCTCTATTCCCATAGCTGCGACTGTCCTGGTCCTGTGTTCCCCTGGGCTCCAGGTTTAAAAACCATCATCTCCAAATTGTAATCTTTGGTCTACTCCAGAGAATTATGATTCTGGGTGAAATGGGAACAGGTGGCAGACAACCAGAGGCACAACGCAGTGAGAAAGCCTATGAAGGAAGCGCTGGAAAAAAGACACCTCCAAATCAGGTCCAAAAAATGAGAATCAGGACTTTTCAAAGCAGGAAAGCACAGCTCCAGGGAAATATTAAAGTTCCGCTGTCCAGATGGAGAAACTGAGACTAGGGAGAAGAAGGTACTTGCCCAAGAATGTCTCACAATGAGCCAGCGGCAGGCCTGTCTTCCCTGACATGTGTTTGGACCCAGGACTAGGATAGGAGGTCTGATGTTCAATTGCTGATTTTTGTTGACGATGTATAGAATGTCATGGTTATGTAATACAGAAATAATTGAGTTGAACTGTCAGAGCTGGAAGAGGTCAATGAGATTGACTGATCTTCCCCCTTTTTGTGGAGGTGGGGTAATGGACTAGCTCAGAGAGCAAAATGGACTGGCCAAGGTCATACAGCAAGTCTGAGGCAGAGCTGGAGCCAGATCCCAGTCCTACAGCCATGCCACTTCCTGTATCCACACATGCAGGGGCAGCAGTCCTCCTCTACCAGTTTAGCAGCTGGATCTTTTCAAGGCAGACAGAACCCAATAGTGCAACAGGGAATACTCCTCCTGCAATGCAAAAATTGCAGGCATTGTTCTCTAATCCCTCCCTTCTCCTCAACTTTACCATCCCCTCCCCCACCCCGTTTCAGACACTCACAGTTTTAGGGCTGGGACTTCTGGATATTCTTGAGTTAGTGGTAGAACTGGATTCTTTGTTGCCTCAGCTCACCTGACCCTGGCAGCCACTAATGCCACTTAATGCCCTCAGGCTAGTTAGAGACCCAAGTTCAGGCTGGCCCCCTGCCACAACCCAGACACATAAGCCGCAAGGCCTCACTCCACCCTCAGCCTTGACCTCCGGTCTGGGCCCAGACAAGATTTTTCTCTCAATATCTAGACTTTCCAAAGACAGGAAACTGCACAAAGCCTAGCTCACCATTAGAAGGTTGAGGGGGCCTCCAGAGACCTTAGAGAGACCCTCAAGTTTCGTAAATGGTGGGAAATTTGGGTGAGGGTCAATCACAGAAACCGGTCCCTATAGAGAAGAAAAGTGAAAACAGCCCCAGGCTAGGAGCCTGGGGTTCTGAATTCTAAATTTGCCTCTGTCGCTGGCAGGGTGAGTGACCTTGGGGAAGCATTCTTCTCTGGGCAGCAGGAAGCCCTTCGGTAACTGGTGGAAGTTGGATTCTTGGATTCAACGTTCCCTAAAGGCTCCGTCCGGTGTGCCGAAGAAGTGAAGGAAGCTGGGGCCCGGGCGCTGCAATTGGCTTTCCTGGCAGGTGAGTCCCTCTGCGCGGCCCGGGGACGCGCGCCGCAGGGCCCTGTCTCTGTGCCTAAGGTTGGGCCCGGCGAGGTGCTAAGGGGCTTTGTAGTCCCCCAGGCTCCCCAACCTCTCCATCCTCGCCCCTCCCTGCCCGCCTCTCGTTCTGGAATAAACTGCCGGGTGGCGGCCAGGGCGCTGCACCGTGATTGCATGGCGGCCACGGAAATGGGAGCGCACACAAAATCGAAACCGAGCTCCAGGGCTCCGGCGAGCCCCAACCGGGCGGGACCGACCCCGCGAGCTTGCAGTGTCGCCATGCAGCGACCCGCCCCGGTGTAGGGGGTGGGGGGAGTGGGGAGCCTAAGCGAAGGGTTCTGCAGCTCTCCGCCCCTTACCAACACCACGCCCGCGCTTATTTGCATTTAAAGAGAAATGCACCAAGGAAAACAGTGTGTGAGTCGTGGAACGCCTTCTCACCGTGGCGATTGGGCCACACGCCTGCCAGTCAGGGCGCCGATGCCCCACCCTGTGCCTGTGGAGTCCGGGGGGAGGGGTATGGGGGAGCTGCCCAGAGCCTGGGGAAGGGGAGCCAGTGCAGGAGGTGACTGGGGCCGCGGCGGCGGCGGCGGCGGCGGCGGCGGCGGCGGCGGCGGCGGCGGCGGCGGCGGCGCTTTCGGTGCTTTCAGCCCTGTCAGCCAAGGCTCCAGCCTGGACTGGAGCGGCGCAGCAGACAATAACCAGGCTGGAAACCGGACCCGGCCGGGTAAGCGTTACGCGCAGCCAGGAGCCTCCGCCTGCCCTCCGTCCAGTGCAGTCCCGCGTGCTCCGCTCTGGCCGCCTGGAAAGGAGTTCTAAGGGCTGGGCCGGTCTGCGTCCGGACCGCTCTGCCCTCCCGTTTGGAACCCGCTTTGGGGACTGTCCGGTGAGGGCCAGAGATGAGTCCCCCTGGACGCGAGGGACCGCGGCTAGAAGCGGCGAAGAGGTGGGCAGGCCGGCGGGCTAGCTTGGGCTATGCCTCTGGGCTCTCGGGGGAGGCGGAGATGGGGCCCGCACGTGTTAACGTGAGGTCCCGGGAGGGGAGCAGCCAACCAGCACCCCCAGCGGTGCATTTCTAGGCCAGGAGCTCCGCAGCTTTGTTGTAGCACATTAGCTGGAACAGCTGTGTTACGCGGGTATCGCTCACCCCAGCGGCCCGGCAGCCGCCCCTCCCCTCCCCTGCGCATCTCCTTCTTCTCCCTCTCCTCTGGGGACGAAGCCAACACGTCGGCCTGGGCCCGACGGATGCTAGGTTTGGCATGGATTGGGATATCTACATTGTTTGCCTCCTCCCTAGGGGAACTCAGTTGGGCCTGTGAGCTGCTCACTTCCCTTCAGAACCTCGGCCTTGAGGCCCCGAACAGCCGCGCCCCCTGCTCCTGGGCCTCCAGGCGCATCTGGCGCCCGCCCCCGCGGACAGGCGGGCTGGCAACCCTGCTCTCACTGGATCTTGGGTTAGGGCAGCAGCTCAAGCTAGTCCTTGGGTTAGAGCTGCAAGGCCGCTTTGTCTCCCCACGTCGCCTCGCCTCCTCTAGCCTCTGAGGGCATTGGCCGCGTTTTTCTCTCCAGTCTCCCGTTTAAAAATAGCGATAGCACGGTGGTGTGTGTGTGTGAGTGTGTGTGTGTGTGTGGGGGGCGGGGTATTCTGTGCCAGAGGCCGAGGAAGCAATTATTGTAGTAGAGAACGAACCGTTTGGGTGTGTATGAGAGAGCGAGAGAGGCAGCCAAACCATTCAACTTCGCAGTTACTTAAAATACCTAGTCTGTCATTGTCTGCTGCAGACACCTCTGACACTGGTGACCACTCGACCACCGGACTTTGCCTAGGCTCTCGGGTGGTGAGGGGCTGTGCCCAGCAGGCAGGCGTGCCACAGCCCAGGCAGCAGCTGGACTGGCCCTGCAGAGCCTGCCTTGGTTTGGCCAGGCTTGTCTTGGCGTGGGCCGCGGGGTCGAGGTGAGCCTTGTCCCTCGCACAGACACCTCCCTCTGCAGCTCTATCTGCCTGCTGTATTGGCGTGGGTCTGGGCTGGGTGTAGGGTACTGTGCTTTTGTACTCCCTGCCCCACCCCTGGGGATTCTGGCAGAGCCCCCTCTCCCAGTGTAGCTCCCCTCATTTGGTCCCACCCACCGCTCAGTCTGCACTGCTGTGTGCCTCTGGCAATGGACTCTAGGCCTTTCTGAGGAACAAGAGGGAGGGAGCTACCAAGGGGCTTGGCAGGATCCTCTTGGACCTTTGACCAACCTCTGAGGGCTGCAGGGCCCAGGCAAAGCTTGCCACTTTTTAGAGGAGGCGGTGAGACCAAGTAAATTCCTCACTTGGGGGAAGGCGAGCTGGGGACCTTTGTGACACCAGCCCGGACTGCAGATACTACAATAAAGTCACTCCCTCTCGCTATGACCAGGCACCAGTGCAATCCCTCTACTTGCAGCTGTACATATCCAGCCAAGAGCTGGATTTGTCCTCTGCCCTGCCTCAAACCAACAACCACCTAACATATCTGCCCTATATAACTCCCCTCCCCACACCCAAACCCATTCACCCTACACTGTCCAAATTCACTTCCCTTTCAGGCCCCAGCTCTGGGCCCACCTTCTTGCCAGTGCCTTTCCTGCCTGTCTCTTGCAATGCATGATGACCTCTTATTTCTCAGAACTCAGAACTCTTCCAGGCTGTCTGCATCCCTTGGGCATTTGGGGGCTTAAATTATAATAGGAGACAAACTATAATTAAGTTTCTTTGCCTCTACTTTGTCTCCCTGATATCATGGATATCTGGGTTCTCTCAGAACCTCTCAGAGGGGTAAATGAAACCTGGATCTCAGCCACAATCCCCTCAAAACCTAGCAATGCATAGCAGTTAATGAATGCTCCAGAAGGACTTGCTGTCTTTGTAGAGATGTTGAGAAGACCCTTACCTCTCCAAGTGGCATTTGTCCTGATTCATATGAAAGTGATTAGAAAAATTATACTCAAGGCTTGGATATTTATTGAGTATACTTAATGAAGATGGAGAAGTGGGTGGGTTGCATCTACAATAAAAAATATAACTCATGGTGTCTCCCTTCAAAAATAAGCTCAGAATCTGGACTGCCCAGTCCCCAGACTACATATACCTGTTGTTGCTTATTCATGAGTCTAGAGGCAAACTACCATGGAGAGAGATGAGAGATTTGTATATACAGGGGGATCATCCTGGGAAGCCTCCAGAAATTAGAGGGGTTTGGCTAGGCAAAAGTTAGTGGTATAAGCAAAAGGAGGAATGGAAGGCGGTGGCTGGAAAGCAGATCAAGTGAAGTAACTGAGTCTTGTCTGGTTGAGATTGTGTGACTCTTAGAAAGGAGGTTGGGGCCCAGTGGTGGTGGGGTTCCCAAATGGCAGGTTGTAGAATGGGGATCTGAGCTTTGGGAAATGGAGGAAGGGTACATCAAAGAATGAGGAATTGAGAGGTTTTGATATTTTTTATTTACAGATATGCCACAATAAAACAGGATTTTAGAAAACATTTTAGAATGGGGTCTTAGAAAGGGATTAGAAGCATGCCATAAGTTGGGCGGGTAAGAGGCCCAAGAACTAGATGCAAAGGAGATCTGGAGCTGGAAGATTTTTTTAGATCTGGAAGAACTGAGGGACAGGCTATCTCTAGAGGAAAGTTGTATTGTGTCAGCCTCCCTTCAGCCTTGAGGGGAGTGGAGGGGAAAGGAGGGAGCCTGGAGCCTACAACCCAATGTGATGGAGGCTGAGTGTTCCCCAGGCCTCTGCTGGTCTCCTTCCTCCCAGCTGGACAGGCCTTCAGGGAGTACCAGTTTGGACTCCTAGCCCTGAGCCTTGGAAAGCAACAGGTACTTGCTTAAGATCACATAGCATTTAGGGATAGACTACTGCCTCATGAGCACTGGCTCTTTCCACTGTCTCCCACTGTCTCCAGTGGCCTCCATTCAACAGAAATCACATTAAACAACCCCTCATCTCACCTCATGCATTCATCAAGAGTGAAGGGATGCTAGGTTAGCTTGCTAGGAACTCCTCCCATTTCATGTCTCTTTTGCTTTTTGCTCTTTGTCTACAGTCTGTCAGGGGCTGAACGTTTCAGGAAAGGAGGTAGTTGAAAGAAGTTGGCAGTCCAGCTTCTCTCCTAATATAGTGGAGGTGTTAAAAATTCCTCAAGAACTGTTACATTTACACTTTCTGAAAGTGTAGGTGGCGAGGAGTTGGGGAGGGGGTGGGTGGGGATGAACAGCCTTGCTCTGCTGGTCCAGGGGAAGAAGGGAATGAGAAAAATAGCAAGTCTGGCAGGTTGCTGGCTTGCATGTAGAACCAAAGAGGGAGAAGGGGCTTCTGGACCCCTTTACTTAAAGATAAGCTACTTGAGGCTAGAAGAGGGCATGCCCAGTGTTATTTCGTCAGTTCCCCTGCGTCAAATCCTGTCTAGTCGGATACACTAGGTGATAAAAATAAAGCCCCTGAAGGAGGCATTTCATAACCTTCCTGTGTCACTCATTCCTGGGTTATCCATCTCACTGCCAGGAAGTTCTTTCTCAGATCTAATCTGAGCCTCTCAAGCTATATTTAACAAACCAACAGTGTGTGTATGTGTATGTGTGTGTGTGTGTGTGTGTGTCTGTCTGTCTGTGTTTGGGGAGGTGGTGGGGTTGAGAGTAGCTGGCCACCATTGCTCTTCTGCTTAACAATTCATTGGAGATTTCACAGTCATAAAACCATCTCTTCCACCCCCAACTTCTGTTCTCTGAATTAAATAATCACAGAGCCTTTCATCTCCTTGCCTTGGTCTTATTTTTCAAACTTATGCATGTGTAAGTATATCTCTGGCAAGGCAGGCAGAGAAACCAGAACCACTGCAGAGGTGCAGGTGCCAGCTGAGTGAGGGTGCAATGCTCTCCTGCACCTCCCCTTTGGGGATTAGGGGATACTATGAACAATGGAAAAGATGGCTCGAAGGGGCTTGGTGGATACTGCAGGCATACTGGTGCTGCAGGGGGTTGGAAGACAGAGCTTTGTGACCCTTTGATGTGCATTTCTTGTTGCAGAGCCTTCAATGCTTTTATCTCCTACAGGTTTTTTTTTTTCTTTTCCCCACCACTGGGCTTCCAAGCAGATGCTAACCCCTGTTCTCTAGCCAGTACTCCCAACCCTCCCTGCTGGGGTCTGCAGCTCTTCTTGAGAGAGAGGGCTAGGTCTGGCCAGTTCTGGGCCTCTCCTCTCTGGACATAAGGAAATATTAATAGGCTGGGCCTAGTGCATTCAGAAAGAGTAAAATGATGGGCAGGTTTGCAGGGGGTAAGGATGAGTGAGTGAAATGAGGAGTGAGGCTGGACCACACTGAACCTCTGTTCTGCAGTGGGCCCAAGCATCTAGGCCTCCAGGCCTCCCAGTGAAATCTAAGCCCTTCAAAATCATATTCCCTCAACATACCTCCTGACTCAGCAGCCACTAGAATACTGGGCACAGGATCACCCTTCCCCTAGCTTCTCATGCAACATGAGGAAAGCCAATCCCCTGGTCCAATCACCCATTTCTAGATAGGGAAACTGAGGTCCAGAACAGGGAAGAGATTTGCCCAGGGTTATACAAGAGCACAGAACTCTTGGCCCCCAATTCAAGACTTCTTCCTCCAAGCACATTGATCCTGATCCCCTCCCAAACCTCAGTTTTCTTATCTGGTCTCTCATATAGGGTATGGTACATATAGGGGAGTGGATACCTAGGAAAGTCAAAAGTCTCCATTATTCACTTGGTCCAGCTGCTCCACTGCAGGCTTTCCTCAACTGCCTTGTCACATCTGTTTCCCTAGGATTAGCTCCTCTCTTGTTCTTCATCTGAACTGGGGTGGGGGTAGGTGGTGGCCATCTCTCATCTCACCCTTGCTGGGTTAGTACTAACACAATGGAAGCCTTATTATGCTGGCATGGCATCTACCTTGGATACATTCCTCTCTAAGGAGGTTTTGGAGCCTGAGAGGGTAGAGGCAGATAGATGACTCCCAGAGCCACCATTGTTTCAGGCAAGCTGGGTAGGCAGCCTCAGCAGCCTGAGGAGAAAGCTGGAGCATGAAGACAATTCACCAGGAAAGCCCATTTGCAGGGAGAAGCAGTGTCTGGGTGACCAATCTCTCAGACTAGAGAAGCCCTTGTGTATTTGGGGCTGGGGCTAAGGGGCAGAGAAGTGAGCCTAGGAAACCTGCAAAGGGCATGCAGAGAGCAAGTCTTGAAGGTCAGGCAAAGGGGTTTGGCCTCGGTCCTGTAAGCAATGCAGAATAATTTGGTAAGTAGAGGAGAGATGCCCTGAAATCTGGGTTGTAAGAAAATGAATCTGGCAAGAGTGTGCAGGATGGATGAGATGGAAGTGGAGAGGCAGAGGGCGGGATTTCAGTATTATGGCAGGGAGGGACCAGAGGAAGCTCTGCTAAGAGGCTTGTATCATCCTCAGAGGACACAGGGAGGGAGTGGGGCAGCTGAGGACCTGGAGTGGAAAAGGTGGCTGCAAGAGGCCCCATCACAAGGGCACTTTATTGAATATCTGCTTGGTACCAAATGAGTAATCTGTCTTTACATTCATTATCGCTAATCCTTACTGAGATCCCACATGGTAGGTAGCATTTTCTTCATTTTACAGATAAAGCATTTGAGTCTCAGAAGGGTTAGGCTACTTTCTCAAGCCCCACAGACTGAAAAGGGTAAAGCTGGCATTTTAATTCTGGGCTAATAAACTCCAGCTGAATTAGAATTCTGTTGAACCAATGTTGTTTGAGCTCCTGCTCTGTGCTAGATGTATTGACTGTAAGATGAAGAGGGGTCCATTCGAGAGAGATGACCAGACAGACAGAGGCCTCCCAGAATGAATTACCAAAGGCTGAGTATGTTAACAACTCAGTTGAGGGGCTGGTTGCTGGGGAATCAGAGCAGGAACTAGAGGATCCAGTTTGGGGTCTGTGCTGCATCTTGAGTTGGTGGGATGCCCCTCTGAGAAGAGGTGCCCCTCTGACAGGCTGAACATTAGGAAAGTGGTGATTGCAGGGATAGCTTAGCTGGGGCTCTGCCAATAGCCTCTACAGCTCCACCAGAGGGTACCAAGCCAGATCCCTGCTTTCAGGACCTGAAAAAATGATTTTGAGAGTAGACTTTGGCTGTGGGCTTTAGAAATGATTGATTCAAGTTCCAGATCATTTCATAGATCATTTTCCTTAAAGTTCTTTGTTCCCATTTTATCTTTATCTTTGTCCTCATTGACAGTTTCCTATTTGGACCTTTTTTTTTTTTTTTTTTTTTTTTTTGGGCCCCTCAAACTTATCTTCCAAGAAAAGAGAGAGTAGAGGAACATGTTCTACAGTTTGGGAGTGGTCGTGGTGGGTTTACTGATGAGGAGAGCAGCCACAGGCTGGGTTGGCAGCTCTTGGATGCTGAAGTCATAAGGCTTTCTGGAATGTGCTAGGTAGAGCCAAAACAGTGGCAGCCAGTGAGGACTGGAAATGCTGCAGAGAAGGCTCATTTGGGCCAGGACAGGAGTGTGATGGGAGTGGGAGATGATAGCTCTCAGAGGTGTGAAGGGAACCTGCACAGTTCTCACTCTCAGTCTTCTTCCTTTGATTAGGGGCCGGCACAGTGCAGCAGAATGGCATAGAACTGGGACTCAAGAGACCTGGAAGCTGGTGTGGCTCTATCATCATCCGACTGTGTGACCTTATTAGGCAAGTCTTTTCCCAAGCTTAGACAGTTTCCTTTTCTGTGACAAGGAGTTACTATCCCCTGCCAGGCCTGATTAATGGGTTGCTGGGAAGGAGAAATGGAGGGTGAGGGAGTGGGCAGTACTTTGTAAACTGGTGAGTACCATGAGTGCGTGAAGGAAGTCTGTTGATTTGTACTTCCTTTGGTGCTGGTACTTTAGCTGAGTTTGAATTGTTAACCTGTCTGGCTTGGGCTAGAGAACCTGGCTAACTGAAATTCCCAAATAATCCATAGCTGTTAGCCAGTAGCTGACTTGAGGCAGCATTTTAGCATCCGTGAATATCAAAGTTTGGCTAAAAGAGCAATTCAAGCCCCCTGTGAGATAACTACATAGTCACCCTTATTTGGGAAAACAGGCCCAAGGAGGTTTGGTGACATAACCATAAAGCCATGGGGAGCACCTTACACAACCTCAACTGAGAAATTATCCAACTATAGTTTAACATATATACATATAGATAGGTATACCTATCTATCTATATATACACACAGATATATGTAACTAGTTGCTATGTTTTTGAGCTTTTGCTATATAATGAATTTATTTGCTACTTTATGTACATCAGTTTTGTTTCTTACAATAGCTTTAAGAGTTAGGCATTCTCAATAGCCTTATTTTCTAGTTGAGGAGACTGAAAGAACTTGTTGGATTTCCTGCAGGTAGGCAGAGCTGATTACAGAGCAGAACTGGATGAATCTCAGGAGTTGAGGGGCTGGGCTCCCCATCCTTACTGCTTCTTCCTTAGCCCACACTCCCCACTCATATGCAAGGGCAGGGTGAGCCCAAAGTGGGCCTGCCCCCAGGAAGACTTCTTGGGAGGAGGTCTATGAAACTATGACTGGTTGAGGGCATGCCTCTGGAGCAACTACCTAATCCACACACTTCTTCCCTGAACTCAGCCTTCTCTAAGTTGGTTGAGCTGGCCCAGGAAATTGGGCCCAGAGCAGAATGTGCAAGGCTCAGGCTGCAGCTGTTTCCTCCTTACTGAGAAGGATCTCTGGGGCAGGTTTGTGGCTGGTCTCCTGCCTGTATTTTGAGAGGAGGGAAGAAGGAAGAAGCTCTGCCCTAGCAGGTCCCAGAATGGCCTGAGGCTGGCCTCTGGAGCAGGGATGGACACAGCCCACTTCCTGCCTTGCTAGCAATGGCTGCAGCAAGTGGTCCCTGCCAGGGACCACAGAATAGCCTTAGAAGTCCCCTTACCTGCCAGTCCACCTGAAACTTAACCACACAGGTTAAGAAACCTAAGGGTGGAGGGGCTTTGATTTTGCAGGACCACTTTCTTGGCAGGAACCATGAAGGGAGCCTGCTTCAGCCTAGGGGAGCTGCAGAATCTGTCCCTTTCTGTCCCCTTTACCTTCTGCCCCACCTCATTCTCCTGACCAGTGTACTTTGTGGTCCTGAGTAAAGGCAGCATAGCTCACTGGAGAAGGACAACATCAGGACCTGGTGAGGTAGCAAGGAGTATGGACAAGGGGCTTAGGCCAGAGGTGGCAAGGTGAGGCTGGGCTAGGGGGCTACTATCTATGGGCAATTCCTGCCACCTCCTCCCTTACTGTCTTGGGGAGACACAGAGACACTGTGAATGGGGTACATGACTCTGGGAGGGGAAAGGCAGGGAGGTAGGAGACAGCAGTTTCAAGGCTGGTCCTTGCCAGCAGAGATGACCCTGGGCCTAGCTAGGAGGAGGGCCTGAAGCTGGGAGAAGAGAATCTCATTCCCAGGAACACAACCCTGCCTAGTTCACCCACTCCCACCACATACACAGAGGGCTTTTTAAAATGCCCTCAGCGGAGGACTTTGTATAAATCCACACACATGCCTTTAAAATTCCCTCATACCTGGCTCCTCCTCAGCATGGCCAAGGCATCTGGTCCCTCACACTTCCTGCAGTGAGTGGCTTTCTCAAATGAGTGACCTTTTACACATGGTCTGCTACTTCTTAAGAAACTGGCATCTGACCTGGAAGGTGGTAATAATAACAGTAATGCCAACCTTTCTCATTTGCTTTTCACTTTAAAGTTTACAAAATGCTTTTGGTATCCATTATCCCATCTAATCCTCACACCACTTCAGTGGACTGGGAAGATGGAGGGGAGAGATAGAGGAGCTATTTTGATCTCTATTTCACAAGTACCTAAGGCTCAGAGTAATGCGTTGGCCTGTTTGGGGTCCCTTGGCATGGTCTGGAACCCCGCACTGTGGCCCATGGCTTCTTCTACAACATATTGCAGATCCCTGTGACACGGAAGAGGGCAATGTAGAGAGCAGTGGGCTGGCCTCTGCTCCAACAGAGCACAGAAGCAAGGGCAAGAGAAGGCTCAAATGGACTGCCCTCCAGGCAGGGCACCAAGGTTGTGGAAAGCAGCTCTCTTGGAGATTCAGTTTGCCTAATCCCTCTGTTCCCAGGAATTCTAGCCCCAAACCCGTAGGATAATTAAGCTTTTGATTCATAAGGATGGGAAGGCCCATGTGGTTTTTCATTTAGACCTTGATCTTCCTTGATGCCCAGCCATACTTACTAGTCTTACCCATCCTTTCCCCTAAATAACTGCCGTTTTTGCTCACTCCTATCTAACAAGGACCAGATTGAATGCTTCCTTCTCAAGGCAGCTTTTCTGAGCCCAGAGGCTATCTTTCTGCCTTTCAAGTTTATCCTGGGATATGATTAACAAGGTATGAAAAATAATACTATACCACTCAGTTTAAGCAATAATGGGGGTTATTCTTTAAGGCCTGCATTATATTGTGCCTTCAGACTGTTACATATAGGACTCTCTCCCTGTTAGCCTAGGAGCTCCCCAAAAGCAAGGACTAGGGTTTCCCCTTCTGGCAGCACTGAGCTCAAATTTATCTATCTTGTACCAAATGTTCTGGTGAGGTATGTTTCATGAATTCCACAGAAGAGAATACAGTTTCACAAATAACTCCACTATTGCCACCCCATCTCCCCAATGCTCAGCACCATAAGGACAACACTGTCAATAATTTCAGGGCTGAGGTAAAAACATCTGATCTTTGAGAAGTAGGGGATTCAGATAGATGATAGGGCCCCTATTCCCATTAGACTCTGGGGCAGAGGACTCTGAATAGATTGTGAGTGTGTGTGTGTGTGTGTGTGTGTGTGTGTGTGTGAGATTGTGTACTTGGTGGGAGGTGACCCTATCTATTGTGGGCTATCAGTTGCAGGGCTGAACTGGAACAATACCATGTAAAAATATGTCACATGGAATTAAAAAAAACAAAACAAAACACCTAACTTGAGCAAATGGCAATACAGATTTCTACAGAGAGATCAAATGAGTTTTTTTTTTCTCTTTTATTTTCTGGATAACCAGCCATTATCTAGCTCCAAATTTAATATTAAGTTCTGCAGAGTGCTCCTGATGGAAGCCTGGGGTCACACTGATGATTCAAATGTCAGGCCAAGCAAGGCATAAGGCACAAAATTAATGTTTGCAAGACAAGATCAGGGACTCCAGGAGGATTCCTCTAATGAGGTCAGAGGCTAGAGTGTAGCTGCCAGGCTCTCTCCACCCTCCAGGCTGGTCCATGTCTCCCACTGCAGGTGAATGTGAGTCTTGTTACCATGACAACCAATCACAGGGCTGATGTGCTAACCAGCTGCTCCTCGGACAACAGTGGTGCTTTCTTCTCTTTCTCTCTCTCTGGCTCCCAGCAGCTGTTCTGCCTCTCTTCCCTACCCAAGCTCCTCATCTGCTGGTGCCTACCTTACAAAGGGGACAGTGGTGAGGGGCTTTCCAGGGAGGGGTCATTGGGTTTTAGCAGACTGGTCACTGAACCAGGTGTCAGTCAGCTGTAGTCACTGGAATGAATACATCAGACCATGGGGTGAGGGGAGATATGCTGGGGTGGATAGTGGCTAGCCCTTCTTTTTATTCCATCTCTGTGTTATTTGGATATTTAGAGGATTGGGAGCCTAGATCAAAAGGATGTGCCTTGTATAAGGTTTATTTATTTAAATAACTGCTGAGAGCCTACCTTCCAGGCCAGGAACACAAATCATACAGATTTGTGCCTTCAGGGAGCTCCCTTTCTAGATAGGGAGCTAAATGGGGGCCAACATAATGAAAGGAGTGGGAAAAAAAACAGTCTGCCTCATGGTTCTAAAGTGAAACTTATAGGTCTCAGGTTAAACTCTGTTCCCAGGAGGACAGTCAACAGGGAGTCTGACCTAGACCTACCCCTCACATAACCACTATAAGGGGGAGGTATTTCTAGGCCTCTTGGACTGAGGTTACGGAATTCCAGAGAATGCCTTGCCTCAAGGCCACCATGCCATCTTAGCTGATCCTGGATTGCAGCTCTGGAATGTGGGTCTGCAAGGCTCTTACTCTGGGCTTCTGAAAGTCTGAGCATGGTCCTGCAGGCAATTTAGGGAACCTAGGGGAAGGAGGTAAAATTTCAGGTCTACTTTTCTACCCAGCCAGAGGCAAAATGTCAGTGAGAGCCCAAGCTAATGTGAAATTGAGGCCTGGACTTGCAGAGTCCAGTGGGCTGTTTTGCCAGATGCTTTTCAAAAATTCTGTGTTGTCAGAGCTGGCCTCCCTTCTGCCTTTCCTGCCTCTCTACCTCACCCACTTTGAGAATCCCTCCTGTGGCCAATAGTACTGTGGGCCTTTCTCACATCTACAGATCCCCCTGCGCTATGCTCCCTCGAGCTTAGGGTGGCCTGAAGTGACTGGACCTGGTAAGGGGGTTAGGGGTATTGGCTGCCTGCTGCTCAGTGTAGGGTTTCGCTGCCTTGGGGCCCAGAGGAGGTTGACCTGGCAAGCCAAGCATATGGAGTGCATTAAGATTTTCCCTACATTTTCTCTTTCTTTCTGGTTCTACTCAAGCCTGAAACCACAGACACCTGTGAAAATAAACCCAGCCTGGACGCTTGCTCACCAGTACTGTCTCTCTGTTTTTGCCTCTCTCATCTTCAGACCCAACTGTGATGTTTCCTGTTTCCTGACTGATGATGTTATAACAGTGCCCAGAAGCCAAAAGGCTGCATTTTTCAGCTGAATATACCTGAGTTGTCCCCATCATCATGGAGACCCGAAAGGATAAAGCTGCTCAGGCCAAGGGAGCAGCAGTCTCTGTGGACACTCAGGACCAAGGGGCAGAGAAAGGAGCCAAGAACAAGGCAGCTGAGGCGACAGAAGAGCTAGCATCAGAGACACCCTCATCTGGCCCAGGTAGGCTGAAAAAAACTGCTCTGAAGCTCTTTGGTGGCAAGAAAGGCATTTGTACCCTGCCTAGTTTATTTGGAGGGGGACGAAGCAAAAGTTCTGGGAAAGGCAGCTCTAAGAAAGGTATTAGCAAGAGCAAGACCTACGATGGCCTGAGTGAAGCAGTTGATGGCCCTGAGGACATTGTCAGTGAAGGAACTGGCATCCCCTTACCTTTGCCTGAGTCATCCTGCCGACTTCCTAGCTCCCAGAGTGCCCATGGGGCTTTGGAGACAGGCTCTAGACACAAGATGTCTGTGGCTGGAGCCACAGAGAAAGCTGGGGCTGAGAAGGCTCCCTTTGTGCCCAAGCCAAAAAAAGGCCTGAAAGGTTTTTTCAGCAGTATCCGCCGTCACCGGAAGAGCAAGGTCTCTATAGCTGAGCAAAGTGATCCAGGGGCCAAAGAGCCTGAGGAGGCCAGAGCCAGGCCTCATGAGCATGTGGACTCAGCCCTTCTGCCCCACACAGAGGAGACCCTCCAAGCCCTAAGAAAGGAAAATGCCAAGCCCCAAGATGCCCCTGGACCAAAAGTTTCTTCAGTATCAGAGCCTTCTACACTAGCCCCTGAGAAGACATCCTGTAAAGATCCAGAAAATACTATAGAAGCCTGTGCCTCAGCACTCCTGCAGCCCAAATCTGCCCCTGAAGCCAGTGGCCCAGAGGAGCCCCATAGCCCAGAAACAGGGGAGAAGGTGGAGACAGGAGAGGCAAATCCACCAAATGCCCCTGTGGGTGACCAGCTGAGCCTCCTCTTTGGGGATGTCACATCCTTGAAAAGTTTTGACTCACTGACAGGTTGTGGTGATATCATAGCAGAGCAGGACATGGATAGTATGACAGACAGCATGGCCTCCGGAGGCCAGAGGGCCAACCGAGATGGGACCAAGCGAAGTTCCTGCCTGGTGACCTACCAAGGAGGGGGCGAGGAGATGGCCTTGCCTGATGATGATGATGAGGAAGAAGAGGAGGAAGAGGAGGTGGAATTAGAGGAGGAAGAAGAGGAAGTCAAGGAAGAAGATGATGACTTAGAATATTTGTGGGCCAGTACCCAGATGTACCCAAGGTCCAATATGAATCCAAGCTACCATCCCACCACATCCCCAGGCCACCACAGCTATATGCTTCTTGACCCAGTTAGGTCTTATCCTGGCCTAGCCCCTGGGGACCTTTTGACTCCTCAGAGTGACCAGCAAGAGTCTGCCCCCAATAGTGATGAGGGTTATTATGACTCCACCACGCCTGGACTTGAGGATGATTCAGGTGAGGCCCTGGGGCTTATACACAGGGATTGCTTGCCCCGGGACAGCTATAGTGGAGATGCCCTGTATGAGTTCTTTGAGCCAGATGATAGTCTTGAGAACTCCCCACCTGGAGATGACTGCCTTTATGACCTCCATGGTCATAACTCTGAGATATTTGACCCGTTCTTGAACTTTGAGCACTTTTCTTCCTCTCGGCCACCTGGGGCAATGGAGACTGAGGAAGAAAGGCTAGTGACCATCCAGAAACAGTTGCTGTATTGGGAGCTTCGGCGGGAGCAGCTTGAGGCCCGAGAAGCCCGGGAGGCACGTACTTGGGAGGCTCATACGAGAGAGGCCCGTACCCAAGAAACTCACACCAGGGAGGCCAATGCTCGAGAGGCCCACACCCGGGAAGCCCATGTCAGAGAGGCCCGAACTCGAGAGGCCTATGCCAGGGAGGCCCAGGCCCAAGAGGTTCGTGCTCAAGAGGCTCAAATCCGAGGGGTACAGGCCCGGCAGGAGAAGCCCATCATGGAGTATCAGATGAGGCCTTTAGGCCCATCAGTGATGGGGCTGGTGGAAGGGGCATCAGGAGCCTCTCAGACTTCCCACAGAGGAACCACCTCAGCTTTTCCTGCTACTGCAAGCAGCGAACCAGACTGGAGGGACTTCCGTCCTTTGGAGAAGCGTTTTGAGGGAACCTGCTCCAAGAAAGATCAAAGCACCTGCCTAATGCAGCTCTTCCAGAGTGATGCAATGTTTGAGCCAGACATGCAAGAAGCAAATTTTGGAGGATCTCCCAGGAGGGCCTACCCTACTTATTCACCCCCTGAGGAGCCAGAAGAAGAGGAACTTGAAAATGAAGGGAATGCCACTGTGAGTTTTTCTCAGGCCCTTGTGGAGTTCACCAGCAATGGTAACTTATTCTCTAGCATGTCCTGCAGCTCTGACTCTGACTCATCCTTCACTCAAAACCTCCCTGAGCTGCCCCCCATGGTGACCTTTGACATCGCTGATGTGGAACGGGATGGGGAAGGCAAGTGTGAAGAAAATCCTGAGTTCCACAATGATGAAGACCTTGCAGCCTCCTTGGAAGCTTTTGAGCTAGGCTACTACCAGAAACATGCCTTCAACAACTACCGCAGCCGATTCTACCAGGGCCTACCCTGGGGTGTGAGCAGTCTCCCTCGATATTTGGGACTGCCTGGCATGCACCCTCGACCTCCACCTGCTGCCATGGCCCTCAACAGACGGAGCCGCTCCCTTGACAC
The DNA here is from genome assembly GCF_048773025.1 of Camelus bactrianus. Lineage (NCBI taxonomy): Eukaryota > Metazoa > Chordata > Mammalia > Artiodactyla > Camelidae > Camelus > Camelus bactrianus. The sequence goes on from NC_133575.1 coordinate 47,698,674, forward strand.
TGCAGAGACCCTGGAGCTGCAGCTCTCCAGTTCTCACCTGGCCCAGGGCTATATGGAGTCTGATGAGCTTCCTGCTCAGCAAGAAGACTCAGGTGAAGAAGAGGAGGAGGAGGAATGGGGCCGAGACAGTCCCCTGTCCCTCTATACTGAACCTCCAGGGACCTACGACTGGCCTGCCTGGGCTCCCTGTCCTCTCCCAGTGGGGCCAGGCCCTGCCTGGATAAGTCCCAGCCAGTTGGATGGGCCTTCCAGCCTGTCACCATATGGGCAGACAGCCTGTTGCATATCTCCCATCGCCGTGTCAATGTTGCTGTCGGTATCAGGGCCAGAGTCAAGGGCACCTGGAGAATCCAGGCCTCAGCTAGCTCGACCTTCACACCTACCCCTGCCCATGGGCCCTTGTTATAACCTTCAGCCAAAGGTCTCCCAGGGTGTGAGGGCCAGGCCTAGAGATGTGCCGCTGCCTGTTGACGAGCCCAGTTGCTCCTCCAGTCCTGGAGGCTTCAGCCCCAGCCCTCTGCCCCAGGCCAAGCCTGTGGGCATTACCCATGGCATTCCTCAGCTGCCCAGGGTCCGGCCTGAGCCCCCAGAGTCTCAGCCCATTCACTATGGGGCTTCTAGCCTTGATCTGTCAAAGGAGAGGGCCGAGCAAGGTGCCTCTCTCCCTACCAGCTATTCCTCCACTGTCATGAATGGGAACCTAGCTGAGTAGCCATCATCAGTTCTGGAATTGGGGGCATGGGGCCTGAGCATGTGAATGGGGATCAGGGCTGGGCAGAGGGGTGGGGGGTGGGGGTTGCTGTTTAACTTGAAAATCCTTTTGGCCAAGGAAAGCTCCTATGAGCTTTCATCTTTGTTTTCCCACTTCCCATGTCTGCCATCTGTGGCCACATTCAGCTCTAGTACATCTGCCCTGGGAGACTGCTGCTGCTGCTGTGCTCCAGTTTTTGCTTTCAGGGTTTTTTCTTGTGACCCACGTAGGGTTTGGGATGCTGTAATTCTGTGCCTATTCCAGTTGCTGAGTTAGTGATTATATATATAGCATGCATCCTTGACACAGACTGAACCCTTAGCACCCCCTGCCACTTCTCTACCCAGTGAATGATGAACCACTGATGAGCAGCCAGGTCTGCACTGCCTCCCACTTGGGGACAGGGAACTTGTTTGCTGTTAGCAATGTGAAATTATGGTACAGATCCTCCCTGCCCCCACTTCCTTTGGTCTTGGCATAGGTGCCACCATTACATCAGATGAGATAATCTATGAGCCCCAGCTAGCTGCCCTTAGAGAGGATCAAGTAGCATATGTCTCACTGCTTATTGCTGAGGACTTTGGCATCATAACTAGATCAGGGTCTTTTAACCTGGCCTGCCAAAGCTTGGGTTGAAGACAAAAATGCTAATTCCCTTAATGGAGTGATCAAATTCATCCTGTTGCAAACAGAAGACAAAATAGAGTTGTATTGTAGATAATGCTATAAGTCTTGAGCTCCAGAATGATAGGGTTTTTTCCTTCTTCATTTCTTAAGCTTGTGACTGCCTGAATTGCAGATGCTTTTGAATTTTGGTTCTCTTTTCCTCCAAAGGAAAATTTTTATAGTCTTATCACAAGGAAAATATTCTTTTAATTGAGATACAAGAAGAGAAGCAGCCTAATTGGGCTTGTCTATAGAGGCTGGGTTTTTTTGCAGGTTACAGGGGAAGGATAGGAAAAGGAGGTTCATTTGTCCCAGGCATCAGGAGAGAGGATTTCAAACATTGTAGACCCTGAGGCAACCCAGCTTCTTAAAAGGGAAAATTGCTTTTCCCCATCCCCAAAGACATGAAGTTCCTTAAGCATTGCCCACCCCTTCATTGGATGCTGTAAAGAGACCTCATGCTAGCACTCCCAAGACACAGTTCACCAAAGACATCTAGGCTGCTGTTCCAGGCTCTCTAAAGAGCTTTCATTTTCCAATTAGCCAAGTTCTTAGCATCATCAAAGGACTGGGCTTCTTGAGAGGAAAGACTGTGACCTGCCCTCACTCTGCCAAGCTGAAGGATTCTGATTTGCATGGTAGTTGCACTCCTTTATAGAATGAATGGCACCCTCCCTTCTCCTGCATCCACACAGTTCTCATGTTGAACTAGCTTGGAAATACCGGTAGGGAAGAGTTGCTGTCAGGAGGACATTGCAACAGGCGAATCTAGCCAGGCTCTACCTCTCATTAATCACCAATATGAGATGATTCCTTTTAAATATCTTTATTGGAAATAGTATATGGAACATTTTTTGCCTGGATATTGACTCAGATTATGATCCTTGCTCATCCCTGTTTCCATCTCCCACCCATTTCTATGCCTGTTAAAAGAAGAGGTAAACAGGGCTCTTGGCATCCCCAAGGTCTGGCAACTTAGCTTAGGAACAAATGCTGTTGGCCCCCCAAGTTAAGGTGCCTTGTGGGCAAAATGTCACTTGACCAAGGGATGTGTCTGCTGGTCTTTGTCACTATTTCTTAGATTGAGGTTGGCCCAGTGCCCCTCCCCACAAAAAGCAAACTTAGTTGGTAGAAGCTGCACTCCTGGAAGCACCACATGAATTTGCATGGCACCAACACCAACACTCAAGGGACCCAGACCAGCTCTTCAGGCTGACTTTGTCTGCATTGTGAAGAAATGCATGTCATGGAGCTGGAGAATCAAAGAGGGTGAGGAAGGCCCTCCTCACCTGAAGCACAGCATTCCAGGAGAGAAGTGTCAAAATTCTGGCCTTTCACCAAAGCTGCCCTGGGGGGGTGGGGCTGAAATTGGCCTGGCTGTTTGGCAGGAAGTAAACACTCACCAAATGCCTTTACAACAGGGGAAAACCCACCACTTGCCTCTTGCCTCTTCTGCCTCTGCTTGTCCTTCAGGGCAGTTCAAGCTCCTGTTTGTATGTGGACTGTACCAGCCACAGCAGGTAGTAGAGCCATCACCAAACTCCAGAGCCTGCTGGGCCACCAGCCTATTTGAGAAGAGAAAACATAGGTGGTCAGCCTTTGGCCAAGGGCTGAGAGCTGCCCTCCAGAACAAGAGGGCAGCAAGAGGAAAGCAGTCATAACCCTGACACACTTTGCTGGGCTTTGGAAGGTCAAGTATCACAGAGTAAGGCCTGGGACTGAGTGACAACTCCTGGTTTGGACATTGCTGCCTGCAAGTCCTTTCACTGTCCTGGCCAGCCAGGGATGGGATCCTCACCACAAGTGAGGCAGTCAGGGTACCTGGCTGTAGAAACAGTCTCCTTTAAGTCTCACTCCAGATCCAAGCAGTTCATGGCTGAGTCTCAGCTTCAGCCTAGAAGACAAAGGAAGACCAGCTGGGGACACATGATGGCAGCACAGAGTGACACCGGAGAGCCAGCCAAACTCCAGGCCTTTCCCCAAACATATGCCAGTGCTTGCCTGGCTAACACCAAATATGTCCTGGACTACTAACAGTGTAGATGTCAAGTCCACAGATGAACACCCTATCTGCATTGCAAGGTCATGGGATAATGTTTTTGGATGTGACTTCAAGGGAAGATATGACTTGAGAGAAGGTAGCTGCTCTTGTCTTGCTGACCAGCAGGTTTATATAGTGTCAGATAACTCTGATCCCGAGAATTCCCAGATGAGACTGGTCCTTGGGGGATCAGTGACTGGATAGAGAAGGCCACCTAGAAGGCCTCTCCGAGGGCTATCAGTTTCTCAGTGCTTTAGCACCTTCAAGGAAGCCCTGCCTTGGGGCTCAGTTAGGCCTTGTCCAGACCACCTTGACTCAGCTTGGGCACCAGTCCATAAGCCTCCTTGGGCCAAAGGCTTCGGTCAACACCAGGCTTTCTCCTTAACTACTGTACCAGGGAGGGAAGTAGCTTCCCACACCCAGGGTGCATTCCCCTCATCCTGCTGCCAACAACTTACTCACCCTTGCCACTGCTACCGCCCCACCTGCCCTCGGCCTCTGGGCCCAATTGCTGGAGGGAGGCATAGGGGTTTAGCAGGGAGACTTCAAGTTTACCCATGTGTATGTTACATCCAAGTTGTTTTTAATATATATATATATATATATATATATATATCAAAAGTCAATTATCTATTTTTGTATTGTTTGCATTTTATATTCATGGAAAACAATGTTTATCAATTGTTCTTTTCTGATATATTTTATTTTTAAGCGGTGCTGTTTACAGTTTTAAACAAAACGAAGATGACACAAAAATTGCTGCTGCTTGTGCAGAGGGCTGGCGTCTCAACTGCCCAGGGCCCTCGCTCTTTCCCCTCTCCCTATCCCTGATGTATCACACTGTCCATTTCCCTCCCTCCATGATAGGGACAGCAGAAGGTGCCCAGGTACTAAGACAAATGCCAGGTGACTTAGGCATGTGGAACCTGGCAAACAGTGTGTCGTTTTGTGGTTTTATTTTTTCTTTTGGACTTTGCCCTTTCCCATGTGTAGACCTTCTGGAAATACTCATATGTCTGTCTCTGTCTCTTTGTTTCCTTCTCTCTCTCTCTCCTCTTTATGTTTTGTGCTCTAGTTTTGAAACCAGAGTGCCCATATTTTGCTATTTGTCATGTTGAGTTTCTCCAAAGGAGCATTTTGGGGACATTCTCTAACCAGTGGGGAGGGCGGGGGTTTCGACCATTCCCCCTCTCCCCAAGAAGCTGGAGAAAACAGATGGAAGTGATGCTTGAACCATCAAGAAATGGCCATCTCATTGAGGAAACCCTTGCATGGGACTTTCCAGGAGCTCAATTGATTGTGACATTCACCCAGAAGACACATTGGGGAATTCCTTGACCCCTCTTGCTGCTTTGGGGGAATGTCTTCCCCTACCATCATACCCACTTCCCTGCCCTGCTCCAGCTCACACATGGATGGAACTTTGGGGGACAGTGACTGTTAGGGTGATGGCTTGATGGCCTGATCCCCACTTTTCCATCCTATAGTCACTCCAAGGAAGAAAATCCACATAGCATGTATATGTGTGAGGGTTGGGCCTACTGAGAGGCGGGGCTTTAATTATTATTCCTGTTACTATTGGTGCTTATTTTCCCTGATGTATATGGGGTGGGTGGGGGGGAGAAACCAGGAATGTATATTTAGGTCATGTTAAATAAAATGACTGGGGGACAGAAAGAAGAAATTGGAAGCTGCAGTACATCTGTACCCCAGGTGTAAGAGTTCTTTCTCTCCCAGTGCAGAAGGGGAAGCATGGCCCCTGGATGTGCCCTATCTTCCTCTTACCTATCCTTGAGACATCATGGAATTGCCTGGATTGTGACCTGCCCAATCTTAGTTCTCACTGACATCTGGATATCTTGATGCACTGCCTGTTTGTAACAACAAATATTTCTTTTGCTGAATGCTAATAAACTGGGTTCAAGAGGGACCCCCCCAGTCACTAAAGTGTATTCTTGTGGTTTGTTCCACAGCAGCATACCTGTGATCCATGGTTGTTTGTTTTTCCTTTGAAGGGAAATGGAGAAAGCAAGGAGATATGTGTATGTGTGGGGAGGTGTCACCCAGCAGGGGTAACAGAAGCCTGAAAGTAGAAGAAATGTCATTTCTTCATCCAAGCCATGCCCTGCATCTCAGTCTGATGATGTGTTGGTAAACTCTCCATCACACCTTCCATGCCCTGAGACCGACCATGGGGCTGACTAGCACTTCTGAGATTAGCCTCAGTTCATGTAAGTGTGCTGGCTTCCCCACCAACCAGGAGGCAGAGGTGTGGACCTCCTACCAATGGCTCCATCAAAAGGATGTGTCATCTAATGGTGGGACTCTCAGGCCAACCTGAAAGGAATGGTATCCTTTACCTAGGCCTGTGGGCAGAGCTGCTGGCTGGAGAGCTGCCTGCTTCACCTATTCAGCTGTGGGGCTGAGTGAGGAGCATATGGCTTACTCCCATTTTTCAGAGCATCTCATCCAGTAGGCACGAGAGATATACCACATCAACAACCCAGTCACCTGAGTCATATCTGATTTCCAGGCTCGTCCTAGCCTAGGCAGGAATCACCTGCCCCTTTCTATTACCCACCATCAACCAGGAGAAGGTGATTGTGCTAATGGCTTAGGTTTCTCTAATCCAAACTCTTACCCTTGGCCGCCAGCGAGGAAGGGCATCTGACACCTGATGGTGGGCTTCCTTGAGTTCTGCCCAATTGCTGCATCCAACCCAGAAGGCCTAAAATTGCAGCTGCTTGAAAGTGCTGTGGATAGTGCTTCTAGGCTCCCTGGGGCCCCTTCTCAGATGAGCAAAGAAGCTTGTTGGCCCCCAGGACTTCATGAATAAAGCAAAGTTAAAATAAAAGCAAATTAGCAAGAGAGAAAAGAGAGGGAATGTACTGGGAGGGAATCTGATAATTCATAGAAATGGAATTCTCTGCCCTGGGCTGGTCATGAAAGGAAGACAAATGTTGTGGTTGCTCAGGGAGCTTTAGGAGCAAGACATTCTGAGAAGACCTTATTACATCCCTTGGAGGTTCATGGGGGTCAGGGAAGCCTGGGTTTCTGCCTTAATTTTTGCCCCTCATTAATCAACTAGACTAGGCAAATCCTTTCTCCTTCTGAGTTTCAGTTTTCCTAATGATAACGTGGGTGGCATGGGCATAGATTTGACTAGACTAGTTTCCATGTTTAAGACGGAAGATTGGGCTGCCTCTGAGTGACCCATGGAACTTTGTCAATGACCTAAGTCCAGCACTCCCCATCATGATTCTGACTCAGTTGGCCTGGTGGGGAGTTCTTTTTTGTAGTACCCTACATGACTGATGTATTGGACCACCTCCTGTTCTTCAGTGACTGATGGCTACCTTCCTGTGGCTCCCTGGGGAGTCTTTTGCAATACTGGAGAGGGCCATTGGTGGAGAGAACCTCCTAAGACCTTCCTTAGACCATCAAGAAAACAACCTTGGTCAGCTCTAGTGCTTTTCTCTTATGTGCTTGAGGGCTTGGGTTGTGCCTAGTGAATGGGCTTTGTTTCGAGTTACTGTTTAGAACAGATTGAAACCCAACAGATAAGAGACCTTTGTGTAAGGAAGCTTTTTGGAGGATGCTGTGGGCAAGCTGCTAGCTCCCCACTGCCCCCACCCTGATTCTGTGCCCTACTGATGGTGTTCCTCTTCTCTCTAGATAATTCCTAGACTTTGCAGGGCTGCATGGCTTTTGGGAGCCAGACCTACCCATTAGGAGCAACTGACCTGAGGGTATCACTTTCTAGTCTCAAAAGCTTCCATCTCCATTGTCTTCTAAAAGGACCCTGAAGCAGGTGGGCAGAACAGGTAATTCCATACCCACTTTATAGATGAGTAAATGGAGGCATATAGAAGTGAAATGACTTGCTCATGGCAATATAGAATATTGACTGCAAGTCAGGGTGGGAAAGAGGATGGGTAGGCTGGGGTGGAAGATGTGGTAGAAGAGAAAGATTATTAATAATTTTCCATGTACAGAATGAATAATACTATTGATATGTGTCAGGCACTAGACACTTTAACTACCTTATCTTGTGTAATCCTTACCTAAACTGTGTGAGATTAACATTGTTGTTATCTGTGTTTTCAGATAAGAAGACAGAGCCTCAGAATGTTTTAGACCCTTCCCAAAGTCCACACACCCAGATCACTGGGCTTCAAATCTCCTGCTTTTTCTCTTGCACTTGTAGTGAAGCTGCTTGGTTTGATATACTTTAGGGGTGATAGGGGTGAATCTCAGCAATGCCCCCAGCAGCAGGCCCAAAGTCAGAGCTTCTTAAAGCTAAAAGAGACTTATGGCTGACTCCTTATCCCCCTGGGCCCAGCCTAGCCTCTCAGCTCCAAGACCAAGTCAGAGGCCCTTGTGGGCCCAAGGAGAAACTCGTTTTTCCCTCTCCAAACTCCAGCCCTGGATCTCTGGGAATTGTTCCCAGCAAGGTGGGCCCAACTGTCCTCCCACTTAACCTGCTAATAAGCAGCCTGTGAAAAATGATGAATAGCAGAGTGAGTCAATAGACGTGAGCACTTAGATGCCTGGAGAACTGGCCTCCGGCCACTCAGAACTTCACCATCAATTGGAGCATTGCCTTAATTGCAAATCACTTAATAGCCACAATGGGAAACAGTCTCATTCTCTGGAAGAATAATTTCTGTCTGATGGGCTCTTGAAGGCTGCTTTCCTCTACTTCTTCAGTTTCTCTCCTGCTTTTGCACTTCCTCCCTCTGGATGCCTGAGCACATTTTCTGTGTGGTTGTCCCAGCCCATGGAGAAACTCATGAAATATCCCTGAGGGCTCCTATGCAGCACAATGCAGTGCCAACAGGAAGTGGATGCTCTGCCTATCCACAAATGCAGTGATTAAAAGTAATGTTATGTCCTTCAAGAGGCCAAAAATGAATTGGGCATCCATCTCTGTCCACAAAATCAGATGTGGGTGGGCAAGAAATAGTTTTTGTTTGTTTTCTTTAAAGTAACTGAATTCTAAAAAAAAAAATAATAATAATAATAATAATAATAATAATAATAATAATAATAATAATAATAATAATAATAACAACAACAACAACTGAATTCTGAATCCAAGTCTCCCATCCTAACAGCGAAGCAGAAAATCCCATGTCAGTTATGACTGGGGGCCCCCTCAAGGGTGGCCCTGAAATCCAAGGAGTATTTATATTACACAAAAATAGGGCAAGGGCACCTAATCTCTACATCTGTTCTATTTACCACCAACATCTTCATTTTCCATGCCAGCAGTGAAGGAGGGGAAGTTAAAAGCCCTGGGGGTTTAGGTTATGCCTCTTTTTGGGTGCCTTAGAGCCATCTCCTCCCCATCTTTGAGGCACTGTCCTAAACAGTGCTTGTGTTTCTACTGCCCCAGACTTAGGAGCTCTCCCTTTCCAAGTGGGGCTGGGAGTGGTAGGGATCTCTCTTCTTCTTTTGTACTCTCTGCTTCTTTTTTTATGACTATATATCCTCAATAGGGTTTTCAGATTTTTATAAAAGAATGATAGATTGAGTGACTTCAGCCTGCTTCTGCTTTCTACACTGTGAAATCCTTCTTGGAAGAGATCTTTCAAAGGCCTAGTTACCTCCATGGAGCAGAGGAATGGGGAGTAGGGACATAGAGGGACAACAGACACAAACAAACATGAGTATTTCCAGAAATTACCCTGCCAAAAAGTACTGCCTTATTGCAAATAAATATTTCACTGTCATAGAATTTAGAACACAAAATTTTAGTCCCTGCTCTGCTTGCAACTGATGGAAACTTGGTGATTTCTTAGAGCCTCAGTTTCTTCATCTGTAAATGGTGGGGTTGGGAAACACAGAGTCTCAGGCTGCAGTCCTTTCATCACCCTTTCCCTTTTGATCCTTCACTTCCTCCTACACCATCTGTCCTGTCCCTGCTCACCTCCACTGGCATAAGTTCCTGGGACAGTTTTAATGCTTAAGATGTTCCTTCTCATATTGAGCTGGAATCAGCCTAGCTTAGTCCCTGGGAGACACACAGGCTCTGTTTGCTATCTACTCCCTTTGCCCTATAACAGTTCTTCCAGATCTGAAGGGAGAGATGGTGTTCTTTGGTTCAACATATATTGAGTATCTATTTTATGCCAGGTTCTTTTCTAGGTGCTAAAGGTGCAACAGTGAATAAATTAGATTTTAAAAGGCTTTACCTTTGTGGGATTTACTTTTTTCCACAGGTGGGCAGATAATAAAATAAATAAACAAAAGATAGAGTATGTCAGATCATTATCAGTACAATGGAGAAAAATAAAGTAGAAGAGAGACAGGAGGCTACAATTTAAAATAGTGGTCAAGAGAGGACTCTGAACAGGTCACATTTGAGAGAAGAACTAAAGCCCTGAAGTGAGAGCAGATAATATATACCAGAAACAACCAGGAGTCCAGTATAGCTAAATTGGAGTGAGTGAAGGGGATAGTAATAGAAGATGAGATCATGGAGATAAAACGTTAAAGTGAGGGAAACGGGTAGACCATTGCAAAGATTTTAATTCTTGTCCTGAGTTAGATGGAGCAGAAAATGGCATCACCTGATTCATGTTACATGGAGTTGTCTCTTTTCCAGGCTAAACAGTTACAGCATCTTCCAACCCTTCCTCATGTGTCCTTGTACTAAGCCCCAATCCCCAGCCTTCTCAATCCCTCCTGGACACACTCCACTCCAATGTTTGTGGCTCTCTTCAAGTATGGGTCCCAGAACAAGACACTTTAGACAGATTCACCTAGGTCCTTTGTCATTACTCCTAGAAACCTGCAAGAGGCTAAGTGGTATGAGCTTTGGAGTCAAACAGACCTGGATCCTATTCTTGACTCCACGACCAGCTATATGATCTTGAATAACTGAGACCTTCTCCAAGCCTCAGCATCTCCAACTGTAAAATGGGAGAAATAGTCTGTGCCTTGTGGAGATTAGCAATGATATGTATAAAGCTTCCCTGCTCTGTGACTGGCCCATGCAGGCCCTACTCAGATGATTGTCAATCTTAGCTGTCACTGTGGCTTGTATCCTTGGCACATAGGCAGCCTCACTTTGGATCTTTGGTAGGTGTGAACCCTGTAGTGGGAGATAATCTAGTCAATATGGTCACCCTCTGTGAAGGCCTAAGCTGCTGGGGAAGTAAAAGTATGGGCCCCTCATGTTTCTTCCATTGAGTTCTGTGAGTGCCTGTTGGTGGCTGGACCTGTCAGCATCCAGAATCAAGGTCTGATGTCCCACATCAAGGGAAGGCAGGAATGGAGACTCCAAGGAGAATGGGTGTCAAGTGATTCTTTTACCAGAAATTGGAAGTCCCTGGAGCCAGAAGACCTGCAGGAGGCTGTACCTACAAGAGCATTCTAAGATCTGAGCTGTATAATCAGGATTAAAGCCATCATCCAAGCAAGGACCATAAAGAGGGCATGAGAAGCCCAGGTGCAAAGGGAGGATGAAAGTGAGGAACAGTGGGACCAAACAGGTGAGTGGGAAGGAGGCAACAGTGGCTGATGCTTGGTGTCATGGCTTGGCTTTTATGAGTTTCCAACAATTTTTTGTAGGTGAGTGAGCTGATTTGGCATACAAGGTGCAAACCAAGGACTTAACAGAGTGCTTTCTTCAGGGTCTCCACTTTGAGGGTTACTTTCAGGCCTTAGAGCCAAGTATTCATAGGATATGTATAATGCCACTTCTGGGACTGGGCTTAGTGGTAGGCCAGTTTGAAAAAAGACTCTTCACCTGGAAGCTGAAAACATGGCTTGGGGAAATCCTGTGCTGGGAGCAGCCAGAGTGTGTAAGAGGCTGGTCTTTGATATTCTGAATAGGTCTGTCACAAGCCCTGAGCATGTTTTCTCATTTGCTAAATGGGGCCAATAATTCCTACTGTGTCTCCCTCCCACCAATCCTGTGCTCCAGCAGAGAATATCTTCATTTTTCCTATTGGAAAATGCAGTAGATGGTAAGGTGGTAGTATTATTCAAATACTTTGGCACTGGTTGCCTGCCCTCTGTGAGCTCATATCTCTCACAAAGCCAGGGCACTGCAAAAAGCTATTTGCTCCTGCCAGTAGCCAGATCCTACACTCTGACAGCCCAGTCATCAGATACAGTAACTTTAGTGTTTTATTTTTGATGGATGTGTGTGTATTTTTTTAAGCTTTTTTAAAATTGAAGTATAATCAGTTTACAATGTTTTGTCAATTTCTGGTGTACAGCAAAATAGTTCAGTCATACATACACATATGTATATTCATTTTCATATTCTTTTTTGTTATAGGTTACTATAAGATATTGAATGTAGTTCCCTGTGCTATACAGTATAAACTTCTTGTTCTATTTTATATATAGTAGTTAGTATCTGAAAATCTCGAATTCCCAGTTTATCCCTTCCCACCCCACCCCCTCCATAACCATAGGTTTGTTTTCTGTGTCTGTGAGTCTGTTTCTGTTTTGTAAATAAGTTCATTTGTTTTTTTTCTTTTAGATTCCACATTTAAGTGATATCATATGGTATTTTTCTTTCTCTTTCTGGCTTGCTTCACTTAGAATGACAATCGCCAGGTCCATCCATGTTGCTGCAAATGGCATTATTTTATTATTTTTTATGACTGAGTAGTATTCCTTTGTATAGATATACCACAACTTCATCCAGTCATCTGTCGATGGACATTTAGGTTGTTTCCATGTCTTGGCTACTGTAAATAGTGTTGCTGTGAACATCGGGGTGCATGTATCTTTTCAAATTAAAGTTCCTTCTGGATATATGCCCAGGAGTGGGATTGCTGGATCATATGGTAAGTCTTTTTTTTTTTTAATTACCATGGCTAAAATAATTCACTTTCTTGATGCTCAGTTTCTATCTATCTGTCCTTCTCTCAATCTTTTAATGTCTCTCTGTTTCTATGTCTTTCCCTCTCTCTGTCTTTCTCATTCTCAATACCAGGGCTGAGCATGTTTCTGGACATACAGAGTACAGATGGCCTCATGTGGCTTCCTCTTTAGCTGGTTGTGTTCATGGCAGTCAGTATTCAGAGATTTGCAATAATTGTGGACAGCTAGTGGAAATAGTCTTCAGTCTTCCAGCTCCTGCCTCAAGAATCAGGGAGTATCTTCTCCATAGCACAAGATGGAGCTGAGTTCCAGTGAGTAGAGTTTAGCAGTAGTAGGAGTGTCTGCCTGCCCTCCTGGGAGTTGTATCAGAGACCTGCCTTTCTGGTCCTGCCCCACCTATGACTATGTGACATTGAACCCTCCCCCTCACTTCTCTGGGCCCCAGCTTCCTCATCCATCAGGTAAGAATATGGAATTCTTGTCCTGTCTTCCTCCTGAAATGGGTATACAAATTATTTGGAAAACTGTAAAGCAAGATGTCAAAATGGTTGTCTTTATCACTGGCATTATTTGTGCAGCTTGGATTCTTCAGGAGGAGGCTACATCTTCAAATTGACAAACAATTACTTTTCTCATACTAAGTCTGAGATCCTGTGGTAAGTGTTATAAAGGAATGTAGAGATAAGCAGTGGTGTGCTAGAGCCAGCTTATACCAGCTTTCAAGAACCAATCGTGCACATCTCTTCCTAACTCCACGTTCAATGATGTCACATTGGTAGATGAAGTTGGCAATGGTGAGAGTAATTTCCACTATGGAAATCAGCAAATACTGCAAATTTGGAACTTTTTTTCCCCAGATATCTATAACTGTTTCAATCATAAAAGAGCTGCCAATCGAGGAGTGGTGTGTGTGTGTGTGTGTCTATGCACATGCATGCATTCTGTGGGAAAGTGGAAAGGTAAGCAGGCACATGATTATAGTCGGTGAAAGTACTAGGTTGAACCATGTGATGTTGCTCTTTGTGCAAGTCAAAACTAACTGAGTACTAGCAATTTTATATAGTTCAGTCCAACAGAATGTCATCTTTAGTGGAGTAGAATACCTGGAATGGAAGAGGATTTCCCAAGGCCACTCAGATGATCTGAAGCTGAGCTGGAGTTAACCCCAGGACTCCTAGTTCCTTGTCTCAACCCTGAAGACTCCATTACTGCTTTATTGTCCTCTGATTCCTTGTCAAAATAGACAAAGCTCTGACATGAGAACCACAGTACTGATGGGGTAAGATAACTACAGGTCTTTTGCCTCATTGTCCCCTCTAAGTTAAAGGTTAGCCTTCAGGTCATATCCTTTTTCCATAGCCCCATTGCCCTAACACAGACTTTCTCCCTCATTTTTCCTCTCTCTTTCTCCACCTCACCCTCACCACCCTGCCTGTGTTTTGCATCCTAAGAGTGCTAGAAATTAGAATATGTTCAGGGGAGAGCAAAGGAAAATTATTACAACAGTTGGAAATAGGATCATGAGGAAAGGTGAAAGGAATTCTGCCTTGATAAAAGAAACTTCCCTGTCAATAAATGAATAGTCTTCACATCTCAAAAAGTTGATACACAGAGGGTGTTATACTGCCTTTTTCCATTTCCTGAAGCCAGAAGAGTTCAACATTTAACCTAATGGCATTACCAGCCAGCCGGGATCCTAAATGGAATCATCACTGACTCTTTTCTTTTGCTCAGTCTCCATATCTAATTAGTTGTTGAATTCTGTTGATTCTACCTCTTAAATATCTATTGGATCATCACTTCCTCTCCATCTCAGCTACCATGGCCCTAGGTCAGACCTTCATCATTAGCCTCCACTGAACTCCATGCGTCTACTCTCAGCTACTGACACCAGAATGTTATTTAGAAATCATCCAACTGCTCAGGCCATGCCTCTTGTGATGTTACTATTGTCTATGAAATTAAAGCTGACTTTCTCATTCTGGCATTCAAAGCCTTCTATCTTATAGCTTCAAATGTTTTTGTAGTCCTATCTTTCACCACTCTATATACTAGATGCTTTAGCTTTTTCCTCAGTGGGCCCCCACTGTTACCACCACAGGGCCTTTATGCATGTTCTTCCTTCTGACTAGACTTCTACCACCTTCACCCATTGAAATCCCACTTATCCCTCATCCTCCTAAAGGTTACCTCCTCCTTATTTCCACATTATGGTAGTTCTGAACCATACAACCATTCATTTCTTCTCTCTTTTGGCACCCAATTTAACATAAAGGTAAGAGTAGCAGCTTTTAAGCCAGACTGCTTAGGTCCCAGTCCTCACTTTATTACCTACTAGCTGTGTGGCATTGAGGAAGTTGCTTAAGTTCTCTCATGCATATTTAAAATGGGCAACGTATTATTACCTCCCTCAGAGGTTGTTATAAAAGTTAAACACTTATTAATTTAAATTGAATGCTTGTTAACTATAAACACACACAGCAAATAATAAATACTGCCATTGTATTTATATTCTTGTTTCATCTCTCTGACTAGTCAATTGTTCCTTGAGGGCAGAAACAATATATTACTCATCTTTAGGACAGTTAATAATGATTTTAAAAATGTTTTACAGGGTCTTCTGGTCCATATGTGCTTCCCCTAAAGTACAACTACAAATTCTGTAAATAACACAAGGCACAACCAAAGGAAAACTCAAAAAGTGATAAGAAGGTGAGCTGGTTAAGGATCATAGAATTGGAGGAATATAGCATATAATGCATTCACAACCCATGAACAAAAGGTGAGTCAGACCTGATATTTTCCCAAACCTAAAAACAGAAATCAGACAAGGAAGGTTCAACCTTCCCCAGAAAGAACAGATGTCCCTTTGACAACATCATGTAATCCCAACAGCACCAGCAAAGAGAACCGATTGGGAGCCTGGCTGAAAATAAGCAGTAAAAGGAATCATTCCCTTTCTCTGATAGGCCTCAGACTCCTCTCTTCCATTAAGAGATATTAGGTAACTATGTGGTACCAGCAAAGGGTATCCTAGAAAAACAAGTGGCCCTACCTGGAATGTGCTTTTCCTCTCTGCAGGAAAATGACTATTTTTCCCCAACGTATGTTCACCAGGTGGCCTTGCCTGGGGGATTCTTGCCACCCCTTAGGCAGCATCATCAGAAAAAAATGGGAGTTCCATCAGCACCAAATAGACCAAGAAGACTAAAATGTTACCATAAAGGCCTTAAATTAAATTAAATTAAATTAAATTAAATTAAATTAAATTGCTATTGAAACTACAGCCCACAAAAGTAGTCCAAGACCTGCATTTAAACCTAAATAGGGTGGCTACCTACTAAAATAGAACATTTGTATAGGACCCAGAGTATCCTAACATACTACGTAAAATATCCAGGTTAAAATGTAAAAATTACCCATCAAACAAGAACCAGGAAAATCAAACTTTAACAAGCAAAGGCAATCAACAGATGTCAATACTGAGATAAATCAGATGTTGGGAATTATCTGACAAGTATTTTAAAGTAGCCATAATAAAATGCTTCAACAACCAATTACAAATTCTCCTGAAGCAAATGAAAAATTAGAAAATCTTAAGACAGAATTTGAAGTTACAAAAAAGAACCAAATGAAAATTATAAAACTAAAGAAAAATGCAGTAACTGAGGGTTTTAAAAATGCTGGATAGGCTCAATAGTAGAATGGAGATGGCAGAGGGTAGAATTGGTGAATAGGATAATTAGTAGACTTTATGCAATCTGAACAACAGTGAGAAAATAGGTTGAAAATAATGAACAAAGCCACATACCAGTGGGACAAAAACAAAAGATCTAACATTCGTATAATTGAAGTCACAGAAGGATAAAAAAGAGAGTGGAGGTGAAAGAGTACATGAGGTAATGATACCTGAAAACTTCCAAAATTTGGTGAAAGACATAAACCTACATATTTAAGAAATGTATTCAAGAAATTATCCAAATAGGTTATTTCTGAACCATTGAAATATGCTTGTATTTCTCTAGTGAAACCAGAAAAGGCCTTTAATCCATTTTGAGTTTACTTTTGTAGATGGTCTGAGGAAATGTTCTAATTTCATTCTTCTTCATGTAGTTTTCCAGTTTTCCCAGCACCACTTATTGAAGAGACTGCTTTTCCCCATTTTATATTCGTCCCTCCTTTGTCACAGATTAATTGACTATAGTGGTATGGGTTTGTTTCTGGGCTCTCTATTCTGTTGCATTATTCTATTTGTCTGTTTTTGTGCAGGTACCATGCTGTTTTGATTACTGTAGCCTTGTAATTCAGGGAGGGTGATACTTCCAGGTTTGTATTTTATTCTCAAGATTGCTTTGGCAATTTGTGATCTTTTATCATTCTATATAAACTTTAGGATTATTTGTCCTAGTTCTGTGAAAAATTACATGGGCATTTTGATTGTAATTGCATTACATCTGTAGATTGTTTTGGAAAGTTTGTCCATTTTAACAATATTAATTCTTCCAATCCAAGAGCACTGGATATCTTTCCATTTCTTTGTATCATCTTCAATTTTTTCATCAATGTTTTATAGTTTTCAAAGTATAAATCTTTCACCTCCTTGGTTAAGTTTATTCTTAGGTATTTTATTTTCTTTGATGTGATTTTAAATAGGATTTTTTTTTGCTTTCTCATTCTGATTGTCCACTATTAATGTTTAGAAAATAAACAGAGTTTCTATATTAATCTTTTTTCCTGCAACTTTACTGAATTCATTTAATAGTTATAATAGTTATTTGGTGAAGGCTTTAGGGCTTTCTATACAGTACAATGTCATCTGCAAGTAGTGACAGGTTTATGACTTCCTTTCCAATCTGGATGATATTTATTTCTTTTTTTCTTGTCTGAATGCTATGGCTAGGACTTCCAATACTATGTTAAATAAAATTGGTTAGAGTGGGCATCCTTGTCTTGTTCCTCAATTTAGAGGAAAGACTTTAAGATTTTCACCATTGAGTATGATGAGAACTGTGGATTTGTCATAAATGGTTTTGCTAATGTTGAGATATGGTCCCTCTATACGACCTTTGATGAGAGTTTTATCATGAATGTGTGTTGAATTGTGTCAAACTCTTTCTGCACCTATTAAGATGACCGTGTGTTTTTTATCCTTCCTTTGTTACATCCTTCCTATATATATCCTTTGTTATATCCTTCCTTTGTGTATCACACTGATTGATTTGTGAATATTGAACCATCCTTGAGTCCTTGGAATAAATCCCACTTGATCATGGTGTATGATCATTTTATATATTGTTGGATACAGTTTGTTAACATTTTGTTGAGGATTTTTGCATCTATATTCATCAAATATATTGGCCTGTAATTTTCTTTTTTGTAGTGTCTTTCTCTGGTTTTGGTATAAGTGTAATCGTGATCCCGTAGAATGAATTTGAGATTCTTCAATTTTCTTCAATTTTTTGAAATAGTTTGAGAAGGATGGGTATGTTACTAAAATTCCCAAGTGAAGCCATCCAGTCCTGGGCTTTTGTTTGCTGGAAGTCTTTTAAATCACAGATTCAATTTCACTTCTAGTTATCTGTTTAAATTACCTATTTCTTCTTGATTAATTCTTAGCAGGTTGTGTGTTTGTTGAAATTTGTCCATTTCTTCTAGGTTGCCCAATTTGTTGTCACAGTTTGTAGTATTCTCTTATGATTTTTTGTATCTCTGTGGTATTGGTTGTTATATTTTCCTTTTTCATTTCTAATTGTATTTATTTATGTCCCTCTTTTTTCTTATGGATAAGTCTGGCAAAAGTTTTATCAATTTTGTTTATCTTTTGAAAAACAACTCTTGATTTTATTGATCTTTTTTATTGTTTTGTCTCTATTTTATTTATTTCCTCTCTTATCTTTATTATTTCCTTCCTTTTTCTGATTTTGGACTTTTTCTTTTCTTTTTCTGATTCATTTAGGTGGTAGGTTAGGTTGTTTATTTGAGATTTTTCTTGTTTTTTCTTGAAGAAGGCCTATTTCACTGTAAACTTACCTCTTAGAACTTCCATTGTTGGATCCCATAGATTTTGAAGAGCTGTGGTCCCATTTTCATTTGTCTTGAGGTATTTTATGATTTACTCTTTGATTTCCTCATTTATCCTTTTGTTTTTTAGTAGCATGTTGTTTAGTCCCCATGTGTTTGTTCTTTTCCCATTTTTTCTTTCAGTAATTGATTTCTAGTTCCATAATGTGATCAGAGAAAATGCTTGATATAATTTCTATCCTCTTAAATGTGTTGAGACTTGTTTTGTGACCTAACATGTGGCCTATACTGAGAATGTTACATGTGCACTTGAAAAGAAAGTGCATTCTGCTGTTTTTGGATGGAATGTACTATAGATATCTATTAAGTCCAAATAGTCTATTGTGTCATTTTAAACCATGGTAGCATTATTGATTTTCTGTCTGGATGATCTGTTAATTGATGTAAGTGAAGTGTTAAATTACTCTAATACTATTGGATTTTTGTCAATTCTCACTTTTTGTCTTTTAGTAGTAGTTGTTATTCTTAGCTTTATATATTTAGTTGCTCCTGTATTGAGTGTATATATCTTAACAAGTGTAATATCCTCTTCTTTTATTGATCCCTTCATCATTATATAATGCCCTCATTTGTCTTTTGTTATAGCTTTTGTTCTTAAATCTATTTTGTCTGATATGAGTATTGCTACCTCTGCTTTCTTATCATTTCTGTTTACATAAACTGTCTTTTTCCATCCCCTCGCTTTTAGGCTGTGTGTTTATCTCTGAGTGAATCTGTTGTAGGCAACATATAGATGGATCTTTTTTATCCAATTAGCCACCCTATGTCTTTTCATTGGAGCACTTATTCCATTGGCATTTAAAGTAATTTGGGGGGTAGGGGAGGTAATTAGGTTTATTTATTTAGTGGAGGTACTGGGGCATGAACCCAGGACCTTGTGCATCCTAGGCATGCACTGTACCATTGAGCTATACCCTCTCCCTAAAGTAATTATTGACAAGTATGTACTTATTGCCATTTTATTATGAGTTTTCTAGTTGTTTTTCTCTGTTCATTGCTTCTTCTTTTTGTTTCTTCCCTTATGGTTTTATGGGTTTTTTTTTTTTTTTGGTAGTATGCTTGTGTTCCTTTATTTTTAGTTTTTGTGTATCATTTGTGTAGTTTTGATTTTTGGTTACTATAAGTTTGTTATATGTTGACCTAGAACTGTATCTACTTGTTTTAAACTGGTAGTCATTTAGGTTCAAACACATTCTAAAAGATCTGCATTTTTTCTCCCCTTCCTCACATTTTGTATTTTTGATGTCATATATTACATCTTCATGTTTATCCCTTAACTATTTTTTGTAATTGTAATTGCTTTTACTTTTTTGTCTTTTATTCTTCATACTGGCTTATTTAAATGGTTGATCCTCAGCCCTTACTATATATGCATTTCCTAGTGTGTTTTTCCCTTTCTTATAGATTCTTACTTCTTTTCCACTTAGTGAAGACTGTTCAACATTTCTTTTAAGGTAGGCTTAGTATTGATTAACTCTTAATTTTGCTTGTCTTAGAAGTTCTTTATCTCTCCTTCAATGCTAAATGATAATCTTGCTGAGTAGAATATCCTAGGTTGCAATTTTTCTGTTTCAGAACTTTGAATATATCATACCACTGCCTTCTGTCCTGCAAAGTTTCTGCATTGAAATCATATGATAACCTTATGGGGGTTCTTTTGTATAGAACAATTTGTATTTTTCTCTCTGCATATAGAATTCTCTCTTTATCTTTAACTTTTGGCTATTTTAATTATGTCTTGGTGTGGGTCTGTTTGAGTTCATTTTCTTTGGACCCTCTTTGCTGCTTGTACCTGAATATCTTTCCTTCATAATGTTTGGGAATTTTCAGCCATAATTTCATCAAATACATTTTTAATTCCCTTCTGTCTCTCTTCTTCTCCTGGAGCCCCTATAATGTGAATGTTGGTATGCTTATTCTTATCACAGAGATCTCTTAAACTGTTCTAATGTTTAAAATTTGTTTTCCTTTTCCCGTTCTGTTGGGTGATTTCCATTATTACATCTTCCAGATCACTTATGTGTTCTTTATTATTCACTATGTGTTCTTAAGTATCACTTAGTCTGTTACTTATTCCTTTTAGTGTGTTTTCCATTTCAATTATTGAATTCTTCATTTCTGATAGATTTTTCCAGTTCATTGTTAAAATTCTCACTGTGTCCATATATTCTTTTTTTCTAATTTAGTTTAAATTCTTATTACCAATGTTTTGAATTCTTTATTTGGTTATATATTTTTATTTCTGTTTTATTATTTATTTTGTTCAGGAATTTTCTCTTGTTCTGTCAGTTGAGACCAGATCTACTTTTTCCTCTTCCTTAATTTCCTCTGCCTCAAGTAATTTAGGTGAAACAGTTAACTTTTGTGGTCTTGAAGGGGTGTTTTTCTGTGATAGTGTCTCTAAACAGACTGTGTGTGCCCATTGTCTTTGATAAGAGAGCTGAATTTGACATGAATGCAAGTCACATCTTTCCTCATGGTGTGCTCACAACTATCACCTTAGTAGATGGTGGAGCTGGAGATGGATGAGCCAAAGCTGGAGCCAGGTGTGATATAGGATTTCTCCTCTGCTCAATGGCCATCACCACCCTATTGAGACTGAGGTTTGATCCCAAGTTGTTGGAGCAGAAGTCCTGAGGGTTGGGCCTGAGCCAGCTCAGTTTCCTTCAGAGTGTGCTTTCTCCTCTCCCAGCACTAGACCCTTGCCACAGAGAGGGAGAGTGCTTTAGCAAGTGGAGCCCATCTGGGCTCTCAGCTCATGTTAGTCACAGAGTTCCAAGCTATCTTTGATGTGCTGCCTGTGCAGGGGCAAGCAATTATTTCCTTTGCTCTGCTGAGACACAGCCTCGTTTCCAAGTCCCCTTTGTCCCTCATAGTTGATCATTCCTTACAGCCTCTTTGACTCCCACCCTGTTGTGGAAACACACAGCAGGTCAGGCAGGTCCTCTGTGGACTCTTGGTGCATCTTGGCTTGTGAACTATGGTGGAGTGGCCACAGTCACAGTTCTGGGATGTTTCTGATGCCTTGCATGAGTAAGCACCAACAACGGCCCATGCTGCCCCACCCAGGCTCTTCCCTGGGACCAGGTCACCTCACTGTCCCATAGTTGAGTTTTCTCCCCACTCATAGAAGCCTTAGATCCAATGACACACTGTGTCATGGAAGAAGTGAGGCTGGAGAATTCACTTGGCTTGGTCTGGGGTACGGGCCAACATGGTCATGAGAAAGGAGTCAGCCAGCCATGTAGTTTCAATCAAGGGAAGATTCACCCTGCCTTGGGGGTGAGCCATTGTTTGTGTGCTTCTCACAAGGAAAGTCCAGGCTTCCCTCAGCCCTCATGTTAGTCCCAGCCCTCCTCCAACTAGCCAAGGGGGTTCATCTCCCTTGTGTAGGACCCAAGGACTGGGGTGCCCAATCTGTGACTCAAACTGCTCATTCTCCCAGGTGGGTCTCCACCCATGTATTGTCCCTTTTCCTCTGAGTCTCCTTCCAGGTGCACACATCCTGACCTGATCAATTTTTCCTCTTTCCTATGAAATTACATGTGGATCTTTCTTGCAATCTTGGTTGTACAGGAGTTTTCAGCCACTTTCCAGTTAGTTTCCAGTGAGAATTATTCCACATGTGAGTGTATCTTTGATGTGTACAGGGAGGGAAATAAGTTCCATGTTCTCCTACACTGCCATCTTTATCAATACCCAGGGGAACAAGAATTTGAATGACAGCAGATTTCTCATCAAAAGCCATAGAGGACAAGGAGAGAGGCAGAATATTCTGCTGAAAGAAAAGAAGAGTCAATTGTGATCTTTGGCTTGTAGAAGCATCCTTCAATCTTAGTCTTCATCTTAATATGGCATTATCTGTGTGTGTGTGTCTCCATGTTCAAATATTCCCATTCAATAAGGAAGCCAGTCATGTTGGATTCGGGCTCAATCTAATGCCCTCATTATAACTTAACTACCTCTGTAAAGACCCTATCTCCAAATATGATAACATGCCGAGCTACTGGGATTTAGAAATGCAGTATATCTTTTAGGGGAAACACAATTCAACCCTCAACAGTTTTTCTTTAAAATTTCTATAATTTTAAATTAATTTTTGCTCTTACATAAAGGTCTCTGTTCCATTTTGAGTTAATTTTTGTATATGGCATGAGGTAAGCATCCAAATTCACTTTTTTGTGTGTGGATATCCAGTTGTTTCAGCACCATTTGTTGAAAAGATTAATTTTTCTTCCATTGAAATATCTTGACATCCTTGTCAAAAAAATCAGTTGACAAATAATGTAAGGGCTTATTTCTGGACTTTCAATTCTGTTATTGATCTAGGTGTCTATCTTTATGCTGCTACCACACAATCTATATTGTATATATATTATATATATATAATATATATACACACACACATATATATGTGTATATATATATACACACACACACACTTTATTGAAATATAGTCAGTTTATAACATTGTGTCAATTTCTGATTATTATAAGTTTGTAGTAAGATTTGAAATTGGGAATATGAGTCTTGCAAATTTGTTCTTCTATTTAAAGCTTGCCTTGACTTTTCTGGATCCCTTGAATTTCGATATCAATTTGGGGACCTACTTGTTAATTTCTTAAAAAAAAACAGTTGGAATTTTCATAGATACTGCATTCAATCCATAGATCAAATTGGGGAGTATTGAATCTTTTTTAAAACATTTTTTATTGAGTTATAGTCATTTTACAATGTTGTGTCAAATTTCAGTGTAGAGCACAATTTTTCAGTTATACATGAACATACATATATTCACTGTCACGCTTTTTTTCGCTGTGAGCTATCACAAGATCTTGTATATATTTCCCTGTGCTATACAGTATAATCTTGTTTATCTATTCTACATATGCCTGTCAGTATCTACAAATTTTGAACTCACAGTCTGTCCCTTCCCACCCCTCTCCCCCTTGGCAACCACAAATTTGTATTCTATGTCTATGAGTCTGTTTCTGTTTTGTATTTATGTTCTTTTTTTTTTAATCTTAATATTGTCTTCCTGCCCATAAACATGGGATTAATTTCCATTTATTTAGGTATTATTTAAGTTCTTTCAACAATGTTTTGTACTTTCAGTGTACAAGTCTTGAACTTCTTTTATTAAATCTATACCCATGTATTTATTATTTTTGATTCCATTATAAATAGAATTATTTTTTTAACATTTTTATTGATTTATAATCATTTTACAATGTTGTGTCAAATTCCAGTGTTAAGCACAGTTTTTCAGTCATTCATGGACATATACACACTCATTGTCACATTTTTTTCTCTGTGAGTTATCATAACATTTTGTGTATATTTCCCTGTGCTATACAGTATAATCTTGTTGATCTACTCTACAATTTTGAAATCCCAGTCTATCTCATCCCACCCTCCATCCTCCTGGCAACCACAAGTCTGTATTCTCTGTCTATGAGTCTATTTCTGTCCTGTATTTATGCTTTGTTTTTGTTTGTTTGTTTGTTTTTGTTTGTTTAGATCTAAATAAATGGAATTAATTTTTAAATATTCAGATCATTTTTTGCTAAAGTAGTCAGTTGATTTGTGTATATAAATCTTGTATCCTCAAATATTGCTGAACTAATTTACCAGCTCTAATATTTACTTTAATGGAGGTATATTTCTTAGGATTTTATATATGCAAGATGATGTCATCTGCCAATAGAGATACCTTTTTTTCCCTTTCTGTTATGGATAATGTCAATTTGTTTTTCTTATCTAACTACTGTGACTAGACTCTCAACTACAATGCTGAATAGAGGTGGCAAGAATGAACATCATTGCCTTATTCCTGATCTTAGGGGGAATGATTTCAGTATTTCACCATTGAGTATGGTATTATCTGTGGGATTTTTGTAGACACCTTTTATCAGATTAAGGAAGTTCCTTTCTATTCCTAATTTGTTGAATGTTTTTATTATGAAAGAGTCTTGGATTTTGTCAAGTGCTTTATCTCTATCTATTGAGATTATCATTTGATAGTTTTTGTCCTATATTATATGGTAATTTGCATTGACTGATTCTGATATGTTGAACCAACCTCTCATTTCTGGAATAAATCCCAATTTTGTCATGATGTGTGATCTCTTTTATAAGCTGATAGATTTTATTTGCTGGTATTTTGCTCAAGGTTTTTATATCTATATTCATAAGGGAATTGGTCTGCAGTTTTATATTCTTGTGATGTCTTCATATAATTTTTATATCGGAGTAATCCTGGTCTCATGAAATGAGTAGGGAAATGTTTCCTTCTCTTCCAATTTTTGGAGGATTTTATGAAATGTCAGTATTAATTCCTCTTTAAACCTTTGGTAGAATTCACTTAGGAAGTTTAATTATCCTTAACTATTCTTAGTAAGAAGATTTTAAATTACTAAATCAATCTATTTCTATGTAATATGTCTATTCAAATTTTCTATTTTTTTTCATAAATCATTTTCAATTCTTTGTGTTTTCATGGGAGTTTGTCCATTTCATCTAGGTTAACTAATTTGTTGGTATACAATTGTTCATAGTTACCCTTACAATTCTTTTTATTTCTGTAAAATTGGTATTGATGCCACCTCTTTTATTCCTGATTTTAGTAATCTGAGTTTCCTCTTTTTTTTTTCTTGGCCACTTGAGTTAAAGTTTTGCCATTTTTTTACATTGTCAGAGTTTTTTTTGTTGTTGATTTTCTCTATTGTTTTTACATTCTGTATTTTACATTCTCTATTGCTTTACATTATTTATTTATACTCTACTCTTTGTTTCACCAGAAAGACATGAAAAGGATTTAATATCTCACTTCTGTTTGACTTTGAGTCTCTTCACTAGCTGAACATGAAAACTAAGGAAGAGTTAATAACTGACTGACTGACCATTGAAAGTTTGCTGCAACATATACACTGAGCTCCTTGGAAACAGCTGAGAAATGTACTGGTTCCAGGCATTCAAGGACATTTCTGTCCAATTATTAGTTGATCATTAAGTTATCCAAGCAGAGACTTTTGTGGCCACATATATCAAAGAATACAGACTTTACAGAGTTAGTTGAGGAAAGTTAAGCAAGTAAACAACAACAAGAGAAACAAAAAACAAACCCTGTGGAAGAGAGAATCTGATTTCCAGAGTTGCCACATTATATTAGCTAAAAGGCCAATTTTTCACCAAAAAATGAATGGCATATAGAAAACATTTCTAAAGAGCCAAAGAAAAATATTAGAAAAATGTCTCCCTAAATATACACTGTTAATAAAGAGAAAGAGAATGAAAACCTAAAAAAGAACTAAATAAAACTTCTGAAGCCATAAAGGTGAATAACTGAAATAAAAAATTCTTTAGAGGTGTTCAATGGAAGATTTGAACTGACGGAAGAAAGAATCAGTGAAGTTGAAGATGGATCAATTGACATTTTCAGTCTGAGGAACAGGAAGAAAAAATAATGAGAAAGAGTAAAGAGGTCTATGGGACACCATCAAAGGTACACATGATGGGAGTCTCAGAAGGCAAACAGAGAGAAAGAGGGAAAGAATATTTGAAGAAATAATTGCTGAAATGATCCCAATTTTGATGAAATACTTTAATCTACACATCCTAGATGTTCAATGAACTTCATGTAGGATAAATTAAAAAATATCCACATCCAAACACAAGTTAAACTGCCAAAAATAAATAAAATGACACTTGAAGGGACTAAGAGAAAAAATGATTCATCACATACAAGAAAATTACAAGATAACAGCTTACTTCTCATCAGAAAAAAAAAACAGAATGGCATAGCCAAAGTGCAGAGAAAAGAAAATAAACTGTCAAACAAGAATTGTACATATGGCAAAGTTATACTCCAAAAATGAAGGAGAAATAACATTCATAGATAAAAACAGAGAATGCATTGCTCGAAGATATGCCTTACAAGAAATAATAAAGGAGTTTCTTTAGGCTGAAACAAAGTGACATCAGATATTAATTTAAATCTCCATGAAAATATTAACTCCAATAAATGTAATTATATAGATAATAATAGAAAGCATAATTACATATCTGTTTATACTTTTTTCTCTTAACTAATTAAAAAGTAGTTGCACAGGATGATGTAAGTGAAAACGATAGGTGGCAAGACACTCCAAAAATTTGCCCTGCTATAAAAGTAAGGCAAAACCTGGTAAAATTAGTCAGAATCAACTTTTTTTTAGAGCACCAGACATTATAAAAAAGGTTTGCAGCAAACTGAGTAGTGTATATTCAAGAAATACAACTGAATCTCAGTAAGAATAGTGAGCTTTCTGGTATTTTAATTTGCCCTAGTTCCAGCCTCTAAATTATCTCCAATTATACAGTAAACTTAAAAAAAAATAAAATAACAGCCCATATTCCAAAGCATCTTGGCAACCACTTAAAGGAAGCTAAATGGAATGACAGCTATCTCAAAGCCTTATTATCAAAGAATTGTCATTATCTTATCTGTCTGGTGGTTTTTGTAAAGATCCCCTTTAAAAGAATAACTCTGATCTTGCCCAGTGATGAGAGTCTTTTCTCTAGGAAGGTGTAGGTGCTTGTTTAAACACATGTTTTGGAAAGCTCCAACATATTCTTAAAAATCTAGAAGGTCTACACGTGCCTAGGGCTGTGTGTATGCTCAGATAAGACCTGAGAAGAACCTATGCTCTCATCTCTGTCTGACCTTGAAGTTCTGTACAAGTAGGAACTGAAAGTTAAGGTAGAATTATAAACTACTTGTCTGAGTGTAAAGGCATGCCACAACATATACATAGTGTGTCTTAGCAAAGATTGGAGTATATATTGCTTCCAGGAATTAAGAAAAAAATGTTATCCAATCATTAACTGGCCACTAAGCAAGCTGAGCAGAGACTTTAATAGCTACACATAAAGAATACAGAGTTTACAAAAATAGCTCATAAAACTCACAAAAGAAAAAACAACAACAACAGTAAAATAAGCAGGAACAGCAGTAAACCTGGAGAAGCAGTCAGATTCTGATTTGCAAAGTTGCCACATTACATTATTTAAAATGTTGAATTTTAATTAAAATTATGAGATATGTAATGACAAAAGAAAGTATGGTTCATACACAGGGGAAAAATAATCATTAGACAATTTCCCAGTGAAAACACAGACATGGGAGTTACTAGACAAATCTTTATTTTTTTAAATATTGAGTATAGTCAGCCTGCAAGGTGTCAATTTCTGGTCTACAGCACAATGTCCCAGTTTTATATATATATAGGTGTATATATATATAATGGAATGCAACTCACCCATAAAAGAGAAGGATATTTTGCCATTTGTGGCCCTTCATTCACTTTTTTTTTTCACTTTGAAAACCAGAATTTTATAACTGGCAAAGACATTGAAATTGAACCTTTGTCAAATGCATCATTTGAAAATATTTTCTCCCCTTCTGTGGGTTGTCATTTTGTTTTACTTATGGTTTCCTTTGCTGTGAAAAAGCTTATAAGTTTAATTAGGTCCCATTTCTTTATTTTGCTTTTATTTCCATTGCCTGAGTAGACTGCCCTAAGAGAACATTGCTAAGATTTATGTCAGAGAATGCTTTGCCTATGTTTTCTTCTAGGAGTTTATAGTGTCTTGTCTTATATTTAAGTTTTTAAGCCATCTTGAGTTTATTTTTGCGTATGCTGTGAGGGAGTCTTCTGACTTCATTGATTTGCATGCTGCTGTCCAGTTTTCCCAACACCACTTGCTGAGGAGACTGTCCATTTCCAGAGACTTTCTCCATTGTATATTCTTGCCCACTTTGTTGAAGATTAATTGATCATAGGTCTGTGGGTTTATTTCTTGGCTCTCTATTCTGTTCCATTGATCCATATGTCTGTTTTATGCCAATACCATGCTGTTTTGATTACTGTAGCTCTGTGGTATTGTCTGAAGTCTGGGAGGGCTTTTCCTCCAGGTTTGTTGTTTTTCTACAGTAATACTTTGTCAACTCTGGGTCCTTTATGATTCAATATAAATTTTAGAATTATTTGTTCTAGTTTTGTGAAAAATGTCCTGGGTAATTTGATATATATTGCATTAACTCTGTTCATTGCCTTGGTCAGTAAGGCCATTTTTAACAATATTGATTTTTTCCAATACAAGAGCATGGCATATCTTTCCATTTCTTTAAGTCATCTTTAATTTTGTTAGTCAGTGTTTTGTAGTTCCCTGTTTATAAGTCTTTCATTTCCTTGATCAGCTTTATTCCTAAATATTTTATTGCTTTGGATGCAATTTTAAAAGGGATTGTTTCCGTATGCTCTTTTTCATATATTTCATTGTTAGTGTAATAAGTGTAACTGATTTCTGTATGTTAATCTTGGTTCCTGCTACCCTTCCAAATTCTTTTATCAGCTCTAGTAGTTTTTATGTGGCACTTTTAGGGTTTTCTATGTATAGCATCATGCCATCTGCATATAGTGACAATATTACCACTTCTCTTCCAATGCAGAGCCCTTGTATTTCTTTTCCTTGCACAATTGCTGTGGCTAGGACATACAATACTATGTTGAATAGAAGTGGTGAGGGTGGAATCCTTGTCTTGTTCCAGATTTTTGTGGGAAGGTTTTAAGTTTTTCACTATTGAGTATTATGCTGGCTGTTGGCTTGTTATAAATAGTTTTTATTATGTTGAGATATGTTCCCTTTATGCACTCTTTGGTAAGAGTTTTCCTGATAAATGGGTGTTGAATTTTATGAAATGCTTTTTCTACATCCATTGAGATGCTTATGTGATTTTTGTCCTTTCTCTTGTTGTTGTGTTGTATTATGTTGATTGATTTGCATATGTTGAACTATCCTTGTGTCCCTAGGATGAATCCAACTTGATCATGGTGTATGACCTTTCTTATGTGTTCTTGGATTCTATTAACATATTTTGTTGATAACTTTTGCATTTATGTTCGTCAATGATATTGGCCTGTAATTTTCTTTTTTTGGTAGTGTCTTTGTCTGTTTTTGATATCAGGGTGATGGTGGCTTCATAGAATGAGTTTGGGAGTGTTCCCTACTCTTTAATCATTTGGAAGAGTTTGAGAAGGATCTGTATGAATTCTTCTTCGTATGTTTCATAGAATTACCCAGGGAAGCCATCTTTTCCTGGACTTTTGTTTGTAGGGAGGTTTTTTATTGCTGATTCTATTTCATTTCTAGTGATTGGTCTGTTCAAGTGGTCTATTTCTTCTTGATGCAGTTTTGATGGACTATATGTTTCCAGAAACTGTCCATTTCTTCTAGGTTGCCCAATTTTTTTCCATATAGTTGCTCATAGTATTTTCTAATTTTTTGTTTGTTTTGTTTTTGTTTTGTTTTGTTTTGTTTTGTTTTGTTTTGTTTTGTTTTGTATTTCTCTGATGTTGGTTGTAATTTCTCCACTTTCATTTTGTATTTTGTTTATTTTTGTCCTCTCTCTTTTCTTTTTGGTGAGCCTGGCCAAAGGTTTTTCAATTTTGTTTACTCTTTCAAAAAACTAGCTCTTTGGTTGATTTTTCTATTGTTTTTTAATCTCTATTTTATTTATTTCCTCCTTGATCTTTATTATTTCTTTCCTTCTGCTGACTTTGGGTTTTGTTTGTTCTTCATTTTCTAATTCTTTTAGGTGGTAGGTTAGATTGTTTATTTGAGATTGTTCTTTTTTGAGGAAGGCATGTATCATTATGAGCTTCCCTCTTAGGACTGCTTTTGCTGCATCCCATAGATTTTGTGTGGTTGTTTTCATTGTCATTTGTCTCAAGATATTTTTAAATTTCTTCTTTAATTTCATCACTGACCCTTTTTTTTTTAAGTAGCATGTTGTTTTATCTCCATGCTGTCATTTTTTTCTCAATTGTTTATCTGTATGTTGATTTCTAGTTTCATAGCATTGTGTTCAGAGATGATGCTTGGAATAATTTCTATCATCTTAAATTTCTTGAGGCTTCTTTTGTGCCTGAGAATGCCATCTATCCTAGAGAATTTTTCATGTACACTTGAAAAGAATGTATATTCTGTTTATTTGGGGATGTAATGTCCTAAAAATACCAACCAGTTCCAACCATTCTATTGTGTCATTTAGTATCTTCATTGCCTTATTGATTTTCTGTCTGGAAGACCTGTCCAATGATGATAATGGGGTTTTAAAGTCTCCCGCTATTATTGTTTTCCCATCAATTTCTTCTGTTATGTCTGTTAGTATTTTCTTTATTTATTTAGGTGCTGCTATATTGGGTGCATATATGTTAATGAGCATAATAGCCTCATCTTCTATTTTTCCTTTAATCATTATATAATGTTCTTCTTTATCTTTCTTTATAGCCTTTGTGTTAAAGTCTGTTTTTTTCCTGATACCAGTATTGCTACTCCTGCTTTCTTGTCATTTCCATTTGCATGAAATATCTTTTTCCATCCTCTCACTTTCAGTCTATGTGTGTCTTTCACCCTAATGTGGGCCTGTTGTAGGCAGCATATTATAGGCTCCTGTTTTATAATCCAATCTGCCAATCTATGTCTTTTGATTGGAGGATTTAGCCCATTGACATTTATGGTAATTATTGATAGATATATTTATTGCCATTTTGAAATTAGTTTTCCAGTTGATTTGCTGTTTCCTCTTTGTTACTCTCTTTTCCTTTGTGTTTTCATTTTTGTGGTTTGATAATTTTCTTTTGTATTATTTTTGGTTTCATGACTATTGTACGCTTTTGACTTGTGGTTACCCTGTATTTTAAGTATGTTAACACACTATTATATCTGTTTGCTTTATACTGATATTCATATAAGCTCAAACACATCCTAAAAAGAACCAAAAATATTCTATACTTTCTTGCTCCCCTTTCCCACCTTTAATGATTTTGATGTCCTCTTTTACATCTTCATGTTTATTCTCTTGCAACTCATTGTCATTATCACATATCCAATTATGGTTTTATATTTTCTATAGCTTCTTGGTTCTTTTCTATTTAGAGTAGACCTTTCAATATTTATTTTAAGATAGGTTTAGTGTTGCTGAATTGTTGTTGTTGTTTTTTGTTTGTTTGTTTGTTTGTTTTGTTTTGTTTTGTTTTTTGCTTGTGAAATTCTTTATCTCTCCTAATCTAAAGGATAGTCTTGGTGGATAGAGTATCCCAAGTTGAAGCTGTTTCTAATTCATGACTTTGAATATATCTTTCCCTTCCTTTCTGGCCTGCAGTATTTTTGTTGAGAAATCAGCTGAAAGCCTTATGATGGTTCTTTTGTAACTGTTTGTTTTTCTCTTGGTGCCTAGAATCATTTCTTTATCTTTAATTTTGGTCACCTTAATTATAATTCATCTTGGTATAAGTCTATTTGGATTCTTCTTGTTGAGGACCCTCTGTGCTTCCTGTACTTGGATATCTGATTCTTTCTTTAAGTTTGGAAACTTTTTAGTCATGATTCCTTCAAATACTTAACGCCATTTGCCGCAAAATGGATGTCCCTGGAGAATGTCGTTCTAAGTGAAGTAAGCCAGAAAGAGAAAGAAAAATACCATATGAGATCACTCATATGTGGAATTAAAAAAAAGTGATCATAAATACAAAACCAAAACAGACTGATAGACATAGAATACAAACTTGTGGTTGCCAAGGGGGAGGAGGGTTCAAAGGGACAGATTGGGAGTTCAAAATTTGTAGATACTGACAGGCATATGCAGAATAGATAAACAAGATTATACTATATAGCACAGGAAAATATACACAAGATCTTGTGGTAGCTCACAGCGAAAAAGAATGTGACAATGAATATGTGTATGTTCATGTATAACTGAAAAATTGTGCTCTACACTGAAATTTGGCATAACATTGTAAAATGACTGTAACTCAATAAAAATGTTTAAAAAAAAACTTTTTCAATACCCTTTTCTCCTTCTTTTCCTTCTAGGGCCTCTATTATGCATAGATTGGCTCATGTTATACTATCCCACAGATTCCCTTATACTGCTTTCATTGGTTTTTACTTACTTTTATGTCTGCTGTTCTGATTGGGTGATTTCTGTCATCATGTCTTCTAAATCGCTTATTCATTCCTCTGCATTATATAGTCTGTTTTTTACTGCCTTTAGTTAGGATCTTATCTCAGGCATTGAGTTTCTCTTTTTTATTGGCTCCTCTTTATAGTTTTATTTCTTTTTTATAGTATTCTGCATGCTTATTTATAGTCTCTCTTATTTCCTTTAGTGTTTTATCACCCCTTCTTTGAAGTCATGATCTAGTAGACTGTCTAGGTCTATTTCCTTGATAATTCTTTCAGGGTACTTCTTTTGTTCTTTAATTGGTAGTGATTTCTCTGCTTCTACATTTTACTTATATCTCTCTGGCTATATGGATAAAGGAATATCAGTTATCTGTTGTGGTCTTGAAGGGCTGTTTTTCTTTTTTTTAAGTGGGAGCATTCCTGTGTAGACTGTATAAGTCCAATAATTTTGTTGTGAGGTCTGTTTTTTGTATGGATGATTGCCATCTCTTTCTTCTGTGTATGTTGGCTGTTATCCCTTTGATTGAGGGTGTCAATGGTGTTGTGATCAGAACCTGTCCTGGTTGTTGAGTGGGGACTCCTCTTTGTTCTGTGCTTGTCACAGCCCTGATAGGGGCCAGGTCTGCTCCTCTTTTGTTGGAATGGAGGCTTCCAGACCCATTTCGGATCTGGTGTGTTGTAGGTGGTGTTGGTACACTTTAAGTACTTTTTTTGATGCTGCCCTTGTCCTCACTTTAGCTGCAGGAATGTCAGCACTCTACTCTTATGTCCCCCAGGGTCTGCACCCACAAAGCCACCACTGCAGATCTGCCAACATCAGGCACTAGGATCTGTTGCAGCAATCGTGTAGTCATGCACCTGGATCCAGGGTGCCCTATCAGGGCCCCAGCACCACGTCCACATGTGGTAGGCATGTCCATTAAAAAGGCTGCATCTACCCATGTTGTGCTCTGTCTTGCTTGTCCTAGAGGCACAGGTCCACAAAGGCATCTATGGAGCAAATCCTTCCCTTCTGCCTGAGGCTTCAAATAAATCTCAGTCCTGCCCATGAAATTGTGGCTCCCCTGGGTTTGGATTCAGGTTTTAACCTGGCCTCCACCTGGGAGCTTCACACCAAGTATGATGACTATGATTGAGCCCTGCTTCTCCTCTCCTGAAAATGTGCCAACAATGGTGTCATGAAACTGCAGTGACAATGGCTTTGACCAGCTGCTTTGCAACACTCCACCCTCATGTGCACCAGCAGCATTGCTTTTTATGGCTGTTCTTTTCTGTACACACTCTGAGCTACAGCCCACAGTAAACTCGAGCCACCTGAGTCTGCCCCTGTGCAGTAAGCCCCAGCCCTCTCCCCTGGCCCCAGCAGCCAGTCCCAGCCCACACCTGCTGGCTCACATCGAGGGCTCAGGATCAATAGCAGGGACCCTTTGTGCCAGTTTCTCACAGTTCTGTCAGCCAAGCAGATGCTGTGTACTCCTCTGATCCTTGGACATTACCCCTCAACTCCCTGCTGACCCCTCCATTGGAGAAGGAGCATCCCAGCGTCTGAGTACTTCTTCTCCTTTGCCACTCCCTTCCTGCAGACAGGTCCTGCACTGATTTCTGTTTTCCCCTTCTACCAGCTTTTGTTAGGAATCTTCTATGTAGGAGATATTCTGCCAAAGTTCAGCAGGCATTCTGAGTGAATGGGGTGGTCCAAGGATTTATCTCTTGGTGTATTTGTGGGAGATGGTGAGCTGAGAGCAACCTTCTAGTCTGCCATCTTGGCATTCTCATGACAAATATTTTAAGTTTATTATTTGAAACATTTTCATAGAGTTAACGGAAACCATGTCTAAAGAAGTAAATATGATATCTCCTTTTATCATAGAAGGAAGTATGGGTGTGATTTTTTTACCAAATATCAGTAAGTGATAGAAATTATAAAAATAAACCAATAGATATTCTAGAGTTTTCTATTTACACAACTAATAAAGACAGTATAAATGTATTTTTGTTTCTAACTCATTTTTAGTCTTATCTGACTTAAAATGCAACTACATAAAGCACTAATTATAAATTTATCTTGCTGGGCACATAATGTATAAAGTTTTAAGCTGTGACAATATTATTATAATGGAGGAGGGATGGAGTAATACAGGAGCAAAATTTTTATATATTATGGAAATAGAGTTGGTATTAATCCAAATAATATCACTATATATTAAAATATATTTGTAAGTCTCAGGGAAACCATTAAGAAAATAAAGAAGTGACAAGGGAATTAAAATGGTAGACAACAAAGTATGTATTTCAATTTAAAATGGAGTACAAGAATAAAATGCAAGAGACATATGAAAGCTAATAGAAAAATAGCAGTCATAAATTCTACCTTATCCATAATTACATTAAATATAAATGGACTAAACTCTCCAATTAAAAGTCAGATGCTGACAGATTTGTTAAACATAACATGATGCATATATTGTTTATAATAGACACAGCTTAGATTCAAAGACATACATAGTTTTTTTCCTTATTTTTATTTTTATTTTATTTTTTTAATTTTTATTGATTTATAATCATTTTACAATGTTATGTCAAATTCCAGTGTTTAGAACAATTTTTCAGTCATACATGGACATATACACAATCATTGTCACATTTTCGTATCTGTGAGATACCATAACATTTTGTGTATATTTCCCTGTGCTATACAGTATAATCTTGTTTATCTATTCTACAATTTTGAAATCCTAGCCTATCCCTTCCCACCCTCCACCCCCCTGGAAACCACAAGTCTGTATTCTCTGTCTATGAGTCTATTTCTGTCCTGTATTTACACTTTGTTTTTATTTCTTCATTTGTTTCTTTGTTTTTGTTTTCATTTTTGTTTTTTACATTCCACATATGAGCGATCTCATATGGTATTTTTCTTTCTCTTTCTGGCTTACTTCACTTAGAATGACATTCTCCAGGAGCATCCATGTTGCTGCAAATGGCATTATGTTGTCAGTTTTTATGGCTGAATAGTATTCCATTGTATAAATATACCACCTCTTCTTTATCCAGTCACCTGTTGATGGACATTTAGGCTGTTTCCATGTTTTGGCTATTGTAAATGGTGATGCTATGAACATTGGGGTGCAGGTGTCATCCTGAAGTAGGGTTCCTTCTGGATACAAGCCCAGGAGTGGGATTCCTGGGTCATACAGTAAGTCTATTCCTAGTGTTTTGAGGAATCTCCATACTGTTTTCCATAGTGTCTGCACAAAACTGAATTCCCACCAGCAGTGTAGGAGGGTTCCTCTTTCTCCACAGCTTCTCCAGCATTTTTCATTTGTGGATTTTTGAATGACAGCCATTCTGACTGGTGTGAGGGGATAGCTCATTGTAGTTTTGATTTGCAATTCCCTGACAATTAGTGATATTGAGCATTTTTTCATGTGCTTTTTGATCATTTGTATGTCTTCCTTGGAGAATTGCTTGTTTAGGTCTTCTGCCCATTTTTGGATTGGGTTGTTTATATTTTTCTTATTGAGTCGTATGAGCTGCTTATATATTCCGGAGATCAAGCCTTTGTCGGTTTCATTTGTAAAAATTTTCTCCCATTCTGAAGGTTGCCTTACTGTTTTGCTTATGATTTCCTTTGCTGTGCATAAGCTTGTAAGTTTCATTAGGTCCCATATGTTTATTCTTTCTTTTATTTCTTGTAGGAGAAAATATTTGAGATGTATGTCAGATAATGTTTTGCCTATGTTTTCCTCTAGGAGGTTTATTGTATCTTGTCTTATGTTTAAGTCTTTAATCCATTTTGAGTTGAGTTTTGTATATGGTGTAAGGGAGTGTTCTGGCTTCATTGTTTTACATGCTGCTGTCCAGTTTTCCCAACACCATTTGCTGAAGAGACTGTCTTTATTCCATTCTATATTCTTGCCTCCTTTTCAAAGATTAGTTGATGAAAAGATTCTGGGTTAATTTCTGGGCTCTCTATTCTGTTCCATTGGTCTATATGTCTGTTTTTGTACCAATACCATACTGTCTTGATGACTGTAGCTCTATAGTATTGTCTGAAGTCTGGGAGAGTTATTCCTCCAGCCTCTTTCTTTCTCTTCAGTAATGCTTTGGCAATTCTAGGTATTTGATGGTTCCATATGAATTTTATTATGATTTGTTCTAGTTCTATGAAATATGTCCTGGGTAATTTGATAGGGATTGCATTAAATCTGTAGATTGCCTTGGGCAGTGTGACCATTTTAACAATATTGTTTCCTCCTATCCAAGAGCATGAAATATCTTTCCATTTTTTAAAGTCTTCTTTAAATTCCTTCATCAATGGTTTATAGTTTTCTGTGTATAATTCTTTCACCTCCTTGGTTAGATTTATTCCCAGATATTTTATTACTATGGGTGCTATTTTAAAGGGGATTGTTTCTTTACTTTCTTTTTCTGTTGATTCACCATTAGAATAAAGAAATGCAACTGATTTTTGAACATTAATTTTGTAACCTTCTACATTGCTGAATTCTTCAATCAGCGGTTGTACTTTTTGTGTGGACCGTTTAGGGTTCTCTATATACAGTAACATGTCGTTGGCATATAGTGACAATTTTACCTCTTCTTTTCCAATTTGGATCCCTTTTATTTCTCTCCCTTACCTGATTGCTGTGGCTAGGACTTCCAGGACTATGTTGAATAGGATTGGTGATAGTGGGCATCCTTGTCTTGTCCCAGATTTTAGTGGGAAGCTTTTGAGTTTTTTACCATTGAGTACTATGCTGGCTGTAGGTTTGTCATATATAGCTTTTATGATGTTGAGATATGTTCCCTCTATACCCACTTTGGCGAGAGTTTTTATCATAAATGGGTGTTGAATTTTATCAAATGCTTTTTCTGCCTCGATTGAGATGATCATGTGGTTTTTGTCCTTTCTCTTGTTGATGTGATATACTACATTGATTGATTTGCATATGTTGAACCACCCTTGTGTCCCTGGAATGAACTCCACTTGGTCATGATGTATAATTTTTTTTTTGTGTTGTTGGATTCTATTTGCTAAAATTTTGGTGAGGATTTTGGCATGTATGTTCATTTGTGATATTGGCCTATAATTCTCTTTTTTGGTAGTGTCTTTGCCTGGTTTTGGTATCAGGGTGATGGTGGCTTCATAGAATAAGTTTGGGAGTATTCCCTCCTTTTCAATCTTCTGGAAGATTTTGAGAAGGACTGTTAAGAGTTCTTCTTTGTATGTTTGTAAGAATTACCCGGTGAAGCCAAACGGTCCAGACTTTTATTTGTAAGGAGATTTTAAATTGCTATTTCTATTTCCTTTCTAGTGATCGGATTGTTCAAGTGGTCAGTTTCTTGATTCAGTTTTGGTGGACAGTATGTTTCCAGAAATTTGTCCATCTCCTCTAGGTTATCTAGTTTGGTTCCGTATAGTTTTTCATACTATTCTTGTATGATATTCTGCATTTCTATTTTATTTGTTGTAATTTCTCCATTTTCCTTTCTTATTTCGCTAATTTGTGCTCTCTCTTTTTTCTTCTTTGTGAGTTTGGCCACAGGGTTGTCGATTTTATTTACTTTTTCAAAAAACCAGCTTTTGGTTTGGTTGATTTTTTTCTATGGTCTTGTTAATCTCTATTGTATTTATTTCCTCTCTGATCTTTATTATTTCCTTCCTTCTGCTGCTTTTTTGGGGCTTTTTGTTATTCTTGTTCTAATTCATTCAGGTGGTGGGTTAAATTGTTTATTTGAGATTGTTCTTTTTTGAGGAAGGCCTATATCACTATAAACTTCCCTCTTAGCACTGCCTTTGCTGTGTCCCATAGGTTTTGAGTGGTTGTGCTTTCATTGTCATTTATCTCAAGGTATTTTTTAATTTCAGCTTTGATTTCCTCTTTGACCCATTGTTTTTTCAATAACATATTGTTTAATCTCCATGCTTTCCTTTTCTTCTCCTTTGTTTCTCTGTTGTTGATTTCCAGTTTCATGGCATTGTGGTCAGTAAAGATGCTTGAGATAATTTCTATCTTCTTAAAATTGTTGCGGCTTCTTTTGTGCCCAAGTACATGATCAATCCTGGAAAATGTTCCATGTGCACTTGAAAAGAATGTATATCCTATTTTTTGGGGTGTAATGCTCTGAAAATATCGACCAAATCTAGTTTTTCTATTGTAGTATTTAATTTCTCTGTTGCCTTGTTTATTTTCTGTCTGGAAGATCTGTCTAGTGATGTTAATGCAGTGTTAAAATCTCCAACTATGATTGTATTCCCCTCAATATCCCCCTTTATCTCTGTTAGTAATTGTTCTATGTACTTAGGTGCTCCTATATTGGGTCCATATATATTAATGTGTGTAATATCCTCATCTTGTATCACTCCTTTAATCATTATAAAATGTCCTTCTTTATGTTTATTTGTGTCCTTCGTTTTAAAGTCTATTTTGTCTGAAATCAATACTGCAACACCCGCTTTTTTGGCTTTTCCATTTTCATGGAATATCCTTTTCCATCCTTTCACTCTCAATCTATATGTGTCCTTCTCCCTAAAGTGGGTCTCTTGTATGCAGCATACTGAACGTTCTTGCTTTATTATCTAGTCTGCCACTCTATGTCTTTTGACTGGAGCATTTAGTCCATTAACATTTACAGTAATTAATGATAGATGTGTGTTTATTGCCATTTTGAACTTATCTTTGCAGTTGAATGTTATATCCTCTTTGTCCTTTTCTTCTTCCTTTTGTGGTTTGCTAATTTTCCCTTGTATTATCGTGGATTTTATTTAATTTTTGTGACTCCCTTTTAAGTTTTCCCCTTGTGTTTACCCTTTTTTGTAAATCTATTAGCCCATTACTATAACTGTTTTATTAAACTGATAGTAACATGATCTCAAACACAGCCTACTGTTAAAAAAAATTTTTAAAATAAAGAAAAAAATACATTCTATATTTCCCTACCTCCCTCTCCCACTCTCAGTGATTTGTATGTCTTCTTTTTTAATTTTATGTTTATTTTATTTGTAATTCAAGAATTATCACCTTTCCAGTTGTGAGTTTCTCATTTCTGTAGCATCCTGCTGCTTTACTATTTAGAATAGACTTTTCAATATTTATTTTAGCATGGGTTTAGTGTTGCTAAACTCCTGCAGCTTTTTCTTGTCTGTGAAATTCTTTATTTCTCCTTCTATCCTAAAGGATAGCCTTGCTGGATAAAGTATCCTAGGCTGCATCTTTTTTTCATTCAGGACTTTGAATATATCTTGCCACTCCCTTCTGGCCTGTCCCTTCTGGCCTGTAGTGTTTGTGTAGAGAAATCAGCTGAGAGCCTTATGGGGGTTCTTTGCTTTTCTCTTTCTGCCTTTAGAATCATTTCTTTATCCTTGACTTTGGCCATCTTGATTATGATATGCCTTGGTGTGGGTCTATTTGGGTTCTTCCTGTTTGGGACCCTCTGAGCTTCCTGTACTTGGATATCTGATTCATTCTTCAAGTTTGGGAAGTTTTCAGTCATGATTTCTTCTAAAACCTTTTCAATCCCCTTTGATCTTTCTTCCCCTTTTCGGACCCCTATGATGTGAATGTTGGGATGCTTTATATTATCCCTTAGGTCCCTTATGCTATTTTCTTTATTTTTTATTTGTTTATCTTGTAGCTCTTCTGAATGTGTGCTTTTAGTGTCCTGTCTTCTAGGTCACTCATTCGTCCCTCTGCATAATCTAGTCGTGTTTGCACAGCTATTAGATCATTCCTTGTCTCTGTCAATGTGTACCCATTCTACTTGGCTCTTCTTTATTGCTTCAATTTCATTTTTGACATATTTTGTATCTCTAAACAGTATGTCTTTTAATTCCTTCAGCACTTTGATCACTCCTTTTTTGAAATCTTGATCTAGTAGGCTATCGATATCTATTTCATTGATCTTTCTTTCAGGGGATTTCTCTTGTTCTTTTAATTGGGAAAGGTTTCTCTGCTTCTTCATCTTGCTCATACCTCTCTGGCACTGTGGTTTATGGAGTATCAGTTATCTATTTGGTCCTTAAGGATTTTATCTATCTAATGCCTATTTAGGAATAAGACAGGAAAAAAAGAAAAAAAATCAGAGAGAGAGAGAAAGAATTTTAACAGAAGGGAGAAAGAAGGTTTGAAAACAGTGTATAATGAATAATAGAAGAGCGAGTTGAAGCAGAATATCAATGGGGTTGAGACGTCCTTTTAAAACCTTTTTAAAAAAGGGGAAAAGATGAAAAGATGTATTTGAAACCTGTGTCTAATCAATAACAGGACATCAAAACCCAAGAGAAATAGGAATGAATTAAGAAGTAAAAATTGAGAGGGTAATAGAAAATAGAACAGGTAAAAACAGGTTTAAGAAAAAAAGGGGGAATGTTATCGGTGTTCTCCTGGAGTCTGTGTGCTTTTAATGTGAAGTCTTTCTGTCTTTGTCCTGTTTTGGAAGCTCAGCTTGCTGTTTCCAGAGGCCCTCCGTTGGCGCCCTCTTCTGTGCTGCTCCCAGTACCTGTCAGCAAGCAGATCGCGCCTCCTCCCAACACTGGGTCAGGTGCAGCTCTCCTTTGCTGTGGGTGGGCGGGTTACTGCCCCTCCCGATGCCGCAGTCAGATTTTGCAGACTGGCCAGGTAGGAGGGATGGTCGCGCCACCTCCCAGCACCGTGGTCAGGGGCTGTATTCCTGCCCGAAATGTGGGGTGCCGCCCTCCCTATCCCGGCTCCGTTAGCTCTGCTGCTCTGTATGGCTGCGAGCTTTGCCTTGGGTCGGCGCTCCACAGGTGGGCTTGGTGAAGACAGAGGGACAGCCTTGTCCCTGCTCCGAGCCAAAACCCAGCTCCTTGTTTGTCTTTGTGGAGCAAGTTCTCTGAGGGACCAGGATGGAAGGATCCTATCTGCCCCGGGTTGTAGGCCAGTCTCAGTCTGGCATTTGAGTCTGCTATGCCCTTCTGTGCGGATGCAGGTTTCGCCCCCGCCCCTGCCTGGATGCTAAGCGCCAGAGGATATGGCAACTGTACCTGAGCCCTGCCTCTCTTCTCCCGAAAACTTACTGCGATTTTTCAGAGATGGGGGTATGCACCCTTCCTCCCAGGGCACATCAACTGTGTTGTTTTATGGAGGGCCCAGGTTGTTCTGCCCTGTACGCCCACAGCCATGGCGCGCAGCCCCCTGCAGTCCCCCAGTGCTGCATCAGTGCATACGCCCCCATCCTCTGCCTGGCTTGGGCAGCCTGGCCCTGCCTGCAGCTGCTGCCCAGCTTCTCAGTCTGGGTGTCGGGGGGACCCTCTGTACCGATTTAACTTAGTTCTGTCAGTCAAGGGCTGCTCTGTAAAGATCCGAGCCTCGTAGTCTCCCCCTCCATCCCTCTGGCCTCTCTGTTCGAGAGGGGAGACCCAGCAAAGGAGCGCCAGTCCTCCTTTGCCGCTCCCTCCCCACAGGACCAGTCCTGCTCTGCTTTGCCTTTTCTTCTTTTGTTTTTCCTTGTCTCCTACCAGATTTTTGGCATCTTTCTTTTGAAGAGGGCGATGTTATGTTGGAGTTCCGCAGGTGCTCTGGTGGGCTGAGTGGTTCTGTGGATGTGAGTCTTGGTGCATTTGTGGGAGAGGGTGAGCTGCGAGTGTCCTTCTACTCCACCATCTTTTCTCTTCCATACATAGGTTTAAAGTAAAGAATGGAAAAAGATTCATAGAACACTCCATTCAAGAACATCAGAAATACTTTTCAAGTGCACATGGAACAATCTCCAGGATAGACCATATGTTAAGCCATAAAACAAGACTCAGTAGATTCAGAAGGGCTGAATGTATATACTTTTTTATGTTTTAAATTTTATTTATTTATTTATTTTCATTTTTTAGTTTTATTAGGTAGAATTGTTACAATTTGACAGCACATATACAATATATTTCATGTAAATACATATATACAGCATACTGTGCATATTTTTAAATTTATATATATGTACTATTCTTTGTTTCTAAGAACATTTAGAATTTTAGTTTTTTATACTTGCACATTTACCAAAGGGATAAAGCCAATCACAAAATAAGAATTAACTAAAAAATATACATAGACCCCGCTATTAACAGCAACATTACTTAAAATTGCCAAGACATGGAAGTATCACAAATGCACATTAACAGATGAATGGATAAAGAAGATGCAGCATATACATGTAATGGGACACAACTCACCCATAAGAAAGAAGGTTATTTTGCCATTTGCAGCCCTTCAGTCACTTGTTTTTTCCACTTCAAAAACCAGAATTTTATAACTGGCATAAACATTTCCACTGAGTCAAAAAGAGTACCTAGAAATAAACTTAGCCAAGGAATTTACCTATACTCTAAAAACTGTAAAACACAGCTGAAGGAAACTGAAGATGACACAAAGAAATTGAAAGATATATTGTGCTCCTGGATTGGACGAAGCAACATTATCAAAATGGCCATAGTACCCAAACGATCCACAGATCCAATGCAACCCCTGTCAAAGTATTCACAACATTCTTCACAGAACTAGAACAAACAATTCCAATATTTATATGGAACCACAAAAGACCCCAACCTGCCAAAGCAATATTTTGTAGGTTTTTTTTTTTTCCTCTTTCTTCTTTTTGTTTTCTTTTCTTATGGTTTAATGACTGGAGAAGTTCCTTTAACATGTGTTGTAAAGCTGGTTTGATGGCGCTGAATTCTTTTAGTTTTTGTTTATCTGTGAAGCTTTTTATTTCTCCATCAAATCTGAATGAAAGCCTTGCTGGATAGGGTATTCCTGGTTGTAGGTTTTTCCCTTTCATCACTTTATATATATCTTGCCACTCCCTTCTGGCCTATAGGGTTTCTGCTGAAAAATCAGCTGATAACCTTATGGGAGTTCCATTGTATGTTATTTGTTCCTTTTCTCTTGCTAATTTTAATACTTTCTCCTTATCCTTAATTTTTGTCAGTTAGATGACTGTGTGCCTTGTTGTGTTCCTCTTTGGGTTAATACTGTATGGAACTCTCTGTGCATCCTGGAGTTGGTTGACTTTCCTTTCCTAAGTTGGGGAAGTTTTTGATTATTATCTCTTCAAAATTTTTTCTGGTCCTTTTTCTCTCTCTTCTCTTTCTAAGACCCCTATAATGCAAATATTAGTGTGCTTCATGTTGTCCCAGAGTTCTCTTAAACTATCCTCATTTCTTTTCTTTCTTTTTTCTTTATTCTATTCTGCAGTAGTGATTTCCACTAATCTGTCTTCTAGCTCACTGATCTGTTCTTCTGCCTCATTTAGTCTATTCTTGGTTCCTTATAGTGTGTTATTCATTTCAGTGATTTTATTCTTTAACTCTATTTGGATATTCTTTATATTTTCCAAATCTTTGTTAAAACCTTCACTATGTGCATCTATATTCCTCTTGAGTTCTCTGAACATCTTTGACATCATTACTTTAAACTCTTTCTCAGATAAATTGCTTACCTCTTCATTGCTTATTTCTTCTTCTGGGATTTTATCTTGTGCCTTGTCCTGGGAAATATTCCTCATCCACCTCATATTGTTTATCTTTCTATTTGTATTTTTATGTAGCTTAGTTATGTTTCTTGACCTTGGAGGGATGGCCCTTTGTGGGAGATGTCCTATGCATCCCAGCAGTACATTCCTGTCTTGTCACCCAAGGACTAGAGTCTAGCCAGTCCTAATGTAGAGTCTGGCCTGTGTTTATGGATTCCTTCCACAGGCTTTGGGATTATTTCTTATATCTGGTGTCTGTCTCCTAGTGGATGAGGCTGTCCTAGAGGCTTATGCAGGTTTCCTGGCAGGAGGAGTGGGTGCCTGCCCATTGCTGGGTGAAACTTGGTCCTGGACCTCTGATGCATAGGGCCATGTCTAGAGGCCTTTGTGGTTTAGAAAGTCTGCTGATGGGTGGGACTGTGTTCCCACCGAGTGTGTTGTTTGGCCTGAGGCTTCCCTACAAGCTGTTGGGTGGGGCTAGATCTTGGTGCAAATGATCCAATCACGGTGTCAGCCTCCATGAAACTCAGGTAGATGAACACTCCTGGAATGTCCACCACCAGCTTTTCTGTCCCCTGAATGAGCTGCAGCCATCCCCTATATTCCTGGGAGACTCCAAAACCATCAGGCAGGCCTGGCCCAGGTTCCTATGAAATCACTGCCTTTGCATTTGGACCTGGCACACTTGAGATTCTGTGTATGCTTCTCAAGAGAGTGAAGTCTCTGTTTCCCCCAGTCCCATGGGGTTCCTGGAATTTTTTCCCCACTGGCCTTCAAAACCGGATGTCCTGGGGTTTCCTCCTCCTCCCAATGCCAGAACTCTGGGCTGGGGAGCCTGATGTGAGGCTTAGAGCTCTCACTTCTGTAGGAGGGCCTCTGCAACTTGATTATTCTTCAGCTGTTGGTCGCCAACCCAGGGGGTATGGGGCCCAACTATATCATGAGCACGTCCCTCCTATGGTCCTGCTGTGGTTCCTTCTTTATGTTTCCAGTTGAATAAGATATTATTTGCTAGGTTCCAGCCTATTTTTGATGGTTATCTATCAGTAAATTTTGGTTTTATTGTAGTCCCAAGGAGAGGTGAGCTCGTGGTCTTATCACACCACCATCTTGACTGG
Organism: Camelus bactrianus; assembly: GCF_048773025.1. Taxonomy (NCBI): domain Eukaryota; kingdom Metazoa; phylum Chordata; class Mammalia; order Artiodactyla; family Camelidae; genus Camelus; species Camelus bactrianus. The sequence continues at coordinate 47,743,666 of NC_133575.1, forward strand.
AAGTCGAGAATTGAAATCATACACATTATGTTCTCCAAGAACAACGAAATTATATTAAAAATCAACAACAGAAGAAAAATTTGGGAAATTCACAAATATATGAAACTTATACAGCACACTTCTAAATAACCAATGGTTCAAAGAAGAAATCACAAAGGAAATTTTAAAATAATTTGAAATGAATGAAAACAATTACATAACATACCAAACCTTATGAGGTACATCTAAAGTAGTTCTTAGAGAGAGATTTATAGCTGGAAATGACTATAAGAAGCTTAAGAAACCAGAAAAATAAGAGCAAAGTAAACCCAAAGTAAGCAGAAGGAAGGAAATAGTAAGATTGGAGTTAAATAAGTGAAGTAGAGAATAGAAACAATAGAAAGAATCAACAGCACCAAAAGTTGATTCTTTCAAAAGTTTGATACCATTGACAAAATGACCAAGAAAACAGATAAAACTCAAATTTCTAAAATCAGGGAACATCACTACTAACCACACAGAAATAAAAAAAAAAGATTTTAAAGGAATATTATGAAAATGTATATGCCAATATATAATTTAAATGGAATAGACAAAAATTCCCAGAAAGACACTAACTATGGAAACTAACTCAAAAAGAAATAGAAAATCTGAATAGACCTACTGCAAGTAAAGAGATTGAATTAATAACCAAAAACCTTCCCATAAAGAAAAGCCCAGACTCAGATGGATTTATATCAAATCTGAAACATCTTCAAAACTCCCAAAATTTTTATCCTTAGATTCATTTTTCCCAATTCAAAAGATATACATCACATTCTCCTGAAAAATGGACATACATTTCACTTTGAAATCTTAGACATGATTCTTAGGAATCCTCCAGAAACAACTGACTTCAGAGATAGAAAGCTTCTGTCCAATATTTCAGATAAAGTTTAATTTTAGGATTCGTCAGCATCCTTTTCTGTTCCTTTACTCTTCTACTAATCTTGTCTATTATCCCAAGTTGACACCCCTAAAATAGTAATATGATCTCCCCTATCTTGATTCTATAACTTTGCACTATGTTCTCCTTCTACTACTTAAGGGAAAACAAAACTCTCTTACATGTTTTTCCCATACCAAAGACAACTCTCTGAAACTAAAGAATTGTTGGCTCTATTACCCTTACCTGACTCCACTGGCAAGAGTTTAGTAGCTGGCAGTAAAATATTTCAGAATGCCAAATTCTTTTAATAGGCTCCTCTGGTATTTAAATTTCCCTGGTAATATCAATCTCAATTTTCAGTCTTGCAAAAATTGTAACTTAATCTCATGTCAACAAAATGCTTTTGCTGAAATCATTGTAATTCTATCAACAAGATCAAGTTAATTAGAAATCGGCACCAATATTGGGGCTGTCTTAGTTATAATAGTCAATTGTTCTTTTCAGAGACACTTCAGCCTGCTATGCAAGAATGGTTTAATTTTACTCAAGGAATTTTTCCTTCTCTGGGTATACAAAACTTGCTGTGTCCAGCGCAGCTCGGGACCATGTCTGAGGATGGGCGATGCAAGACTTAAGAAACAAAGAGACAAAGTAAAGAGCAAAGATGGGACCAGGGGACACAAGAGCTCATGGATCTAGAGTGCCAAAAGCCTGATCAACATCATATTTATTAGGAGTATACAGCTCAGAAACAAACAGGATCAAAGAGGTGGGGCTTTAGATATTCCATGTGATAAGCACTAAGTTCTGCTTGCCCATTAACTGATTAATTTCAGGCCTATCCCTTCCAGGAACAATCACCCTCCTCAGGGTATGCAAAATTTCTAAGTCTATCCTGTTATTGGCTCCAGGACATCTTGAGATAGCAAATACTTCCCCAGGGTTAAACCACATGATTTCATGCCAGAACAAAGTTCTGTTAATGGATGATCTGGCTTTCCAGGACCATCCATTGTTTCACCCTAAGAAATACCTGCCCTTCTTTGTGCCCTTCTGGTCAATCTCAGGATTGCCCCTCACAAATTTTCTTTAGAATAATATGTGTTATAGGTCATCTACTGTGTAAAACATTAAAAGAAATCAACCATGTGTATTTTAAGCAAGTAAGTGTGAATATAATATTTTAAGCTCATGGAAATTTAAGTGCAGCCTGTTTTCTAGTTGCTTGTTTTCCAGTGGCTTGTTTTCCAGCAGCTTGTTTCCCAGCAAAAACTAAATCTTATTAAAATAAATGAAACAAACTCTCATACAGTCTGTGCTCTACTAGGGTACTATTTGTTACCTTTTTTCATTGAGATAAAATTCATGTAACATAAAAATCACTATTTTAACCATTAAAGTATATAATTTAATGTTTTTAGTATATTCACAATAATGTACAACTATCACTTTTAGCTGCTTCCAAAATATTACTATCAATCACCACACTCACCACACATACACCCTCACACACACAAATCCTGTACCCATTAAGCAATTATACCTCATTCCTCTCTCTCTCTCCAGCCCTTAACTACTAATCAAATTTATGTCTCTGTGAAAATGCCTATCCAGACATTTCAAATAAACAGAATCGTATAATATGCAGTCTTTTGTGTCTGGATTCTTTCACTTAGTATAATTTTCATGGTTCATGGTTCATCATGTTGTAGCATGTATCAGTAATTCATTCCTTTTTATGGCTAAATAATATTTTGTTGTATGAATACACCACATATTCATGCACTTAGGATACTATTTCTTACAAAAAAATCACACTTATATCTGCCTACCACACACTAATTTATCTTGTGTATTAGAAGTAATTGTTAGAGATTTCCAGATCTTTAAAATTACTATCCCTCCAGTAAATTTTACTTCCTTAAAAATGATACTCAGAAGCCTTCAAAATAAAGCAAGTAAGATTATTCAGGAAAAATCCCTAGAAGGATATTGATTTCCTTTCCATACATACTTCATAATCTACAATGGGAAAAATACAACTAGAAAAAGTGGTTCAAAACTTGACTTGACTTTAGCAGAAGTCATTATAAAACTTCTTCTCCAAAGCCCAACAAACTGTCCAAATTTGTTAACTAAAATTGTCATAGATAATGAAATAGCCCTTTGTTTCCTCTTAGCCAGCCAAGGAGTAGTTTTTGCTATAGCAAATACTTCTTGTTGCAGCTATATAAATACTACAGGACAAATAGAATAGTTTGTGACTAGGCTAAATAAAAAGCTACTTGGATTTCCAAAATAGGCCCTGCTGAATTCTTGGACGTATTTTCATTCATTGTCTTCTATATTCTAGGCCTCTGACTTCAAGATCTGTTTGTTTGTTTTTTTTTTTTTTTAAAGATACCCTTTTATTGTAGTTCTTTTTTTTTTTTTACAGTTTTTATTTATAGTCATTTTACAATGTTGTGTCAAATTCCAGTGCATAGCACAATTTTTCAGTTATACATGAACAAACAAATTCATTGTCACACTTGTTTTCACTGTGAGCTACCACAAGATCTTGTATATATTTCCGTGTGCTATACAGTATACTCTTGTTTATCTATTCTGCATATGCCTGTCAGTATCTACAAATTTTGAAATCCCAGTCTGTCCCTTCCCACCCCCCAACCCCTTGGCAACCACAAGTTTGTATTCTATGTCTATGAGTCTGTTTCTGTTTTGTATTTATTTCAAGACATGTTATGAGGACTAATATTCATTTTATTTCTGACAGTGTTCTCTGTTATAGTTAGCTGGCTGATATATCCGATCTAGAGTCTGAAATGCTGCTCAACCAGCAATTGCTGAGCAGATATTTCAAAAGCTAATTCTATAACAGAGGGAGAGGAAAGAATGAACTGTGGTTCAACTACAGATGACATTCAATGCACACTTTTTGCTGATCTTAAAAAAATCTCTGCAATGGTGAAAATCTGGATATCATGGATTAATGTCCTGTGGCCCAACTTCATTTGTCCTTTTCCCAAAGAGGGAACTAAAAAGAAAAAAAATAGCACCTGGCATTCAGAAACTGATTTGGCACTCACAATCAAGTCATGTTATTGTCCTGTAAAATATAAATAATCTCACAGAATACCAACCTCAGGCAAGATTACTCTGAGACCAAAATAAAATGAGACAAAGTAAGACTATTTCATAATTTTTTCTAAGCATAGACAAAAATACAGCCCACAAATACCAAACATCCTCTCTCTTGACCAAAACTGCTACTTCTTTACCAATTATACCTTTATCCTCACTCTAGGCTCCCCTCCATATAGACAAGATTTATTGAGGTGTGCAATCAGAGAATTGCCCTCAATTTCTGACAACATGCAACCTAAAGCAAAACCCCACTTCTTTACAGTCTCCTCCAAATCATCCAACCAAAACCCCAATCCTATAGTAGATTCTGATACATCTTACTGAAATACCTCATAGTTCCCCATGGTCTCTGTTCTCCCTGCCTGCAACCAGTAATAAACCTAACTTGTTTAACTACAGGTATATTCCTGGTAATCTTTGGCTGGGGGGCATCAACAATAGGTACAAGATTTCTTTTTAGAGGGGTAGAAATGTTCTAATTAGATTATGGAGATGGTTTCACAACTTGTTAATATACAAAAATCATTGATTTATACACTTTAAACAGGTGAACTTTATGGTATATAAATTGTGTCTCAATAAATCTGTTAAAATCTATGATATAGTAATGTATATCTGCATTAAATAATAAGATCTAGAGGGGAGTCTAATAGCATAATTACTAAGTGGTGATGAGCTTAAATAATGTTTACCATCTTTGCTAGAATTGTAATGTGATACAAAAATATCTGTGCAGCCAATACCACTGTGGTTTGTTGCCAACATTCATCATTGAAGGAAATGATACATTTCAGGCAGAGATTAGTGAAAAATAGAGATGCAAATTTTTTCTCCCATCCAGGTTCACTCGACCCCTGTGCTTGAGTGAAATTTAAACAACAATGGAGTAGAGCCCCCTCATGTAGTAGAAAGAGGAGCTCAGGCTCCAAGCAGGACCAACACTTAATCAAAGTCACAGAGGAATCTGGGCAGCTGGGTCCCCTGTTTCTCCTGACTCCTTATAAAATGCATGGTCCTCTAGTTTGACTATGTAATTTTGATCAATTAGTAACTTATTTTATAATGAGTTAAAATAAAATCTAAACCAAAGTCCAACAACAGGATAATGCACTTAGGGTTCTAGGTTCTGGAGCTGCCATGTGTGTCTTTTCTGAGCTTCTCTGGCTTCTCCAGAGGACAGTGTGGATAGTCTTATGTTGACTCCTCCCTGACTGGCTAAGTTCATGGCAGGCACCATGCAGGTGAAGTTGCCCTTACAGCTTCCTAGCATCTTGTTCAGGAATTAGGAAGTGTCTCCCCACAGCAAGGGATGGAATTAAGTAGCTCCGTCTATTGCAAGTGCCCACTTACTGACCCATCCAGCAGTTAGGGCAGAATTTTGCTTTTCTATTCCTCCTGGGCCTGTGTGTCCCTGACTATATGACCTTGGGCACTGCCCCTCCCTTCTCTGGGCCTCAGCTTCCTAATCCATCAATAAAATGGTTGTGATGTGCCTTTCCCTTCCTCCTTCTCTTTATCCTTAGCTCCTTGGTTTACTGTGGGCTAGCAAAGAGAGAATGTGTGGGCAATCACTTACAGAATATGATATGCTTAGAAAATGCTAGGGATATAATATGGAAATCCAGCAACTCCATCTGAACTCAGATTCACTGGTAAAAACCTTCCCTCTGAAAATTAGTTTAGATAACTCTGTCCTCCTCCCCTACTTAACTCAGGAGGAGAGAAGAAACAAATTCTTCCTTTGCACTCCACCAGGTTTGGGGGCTCACTTGACTAGACAGAGTTTGGCATTTGTCTTGGGGCCAGGTTTTGCTAGGTGGCTTTGCTTATCCTGCTTTCTCAGTGGTCCTGTCGGGGGCGGATAGGGAGAGAAAAGGAATCATTACTACAAACATGCTGGTGTCTAATAAATCCCAAGCTCCTCAGGTGGGAAATGGTCCAAAGAGGCAATGTTTCCAGGCTCTTCCTCTGCCTTCCACTGGCTGACTCCCCATTTAACTCTGCCCAAGGAGATAGAAGATCATTCCCAGCTTTCATGATTGTTCTCTCAGTTACCCATTCCAGGGTTTAAATAAAGTTACTACATTTCAGAACTGGAGAGGAACTTCCATTTACCAGTAGGGAAGGTGAGTCCCAGAGCTGCAGAGCTTCACTGTGGAATGAAGGTTATTTAACCCAATAAGCCCTAGATTCATATTGTTTAAGTTTGAATCCTAGTTCTGCCCACTTCCTAGCTGTGTGATATTGGACAAGTTATATCCCCTTTAGGAGCTTCACCTTTCTCTTCTATAAAATGGGGAGTGGGGAAGTCATATTAATAATACCTGCTTTACAAGGTGGTTGTGGGAACTGAATGATGTAATTTAGGGTAAACTGCTATCACAGTGCTGGACACATCATAAGCCCTCAATAAATAGCAGGCAGTTGTTATGGACCTGCTGTCCCACCAGACACTGGAATGCAGCTTAAGCCTCTTGACTTCCCTTTCAGTGCTCTTCCCACTTTTAATAGTGACCTTTTTTATGTAACATTCACAAGACTATTCCTGTTTTCCATCTTTCATCTCCTCCATCTAGGCAATTATGCTGTTGTAGAATCCAAGGCTCACCAAAAGTCTATCTTTCCCATTGATGATAAATACAACTTGTGGAACTTATGGGTAGTGGGGAAATAAGGAGATCACAGTTTAGTCGGCTGACAGGAATAGGCACATCAAAGCCTCTTGCTATCAGCTCAAGCAGGTTAAGTATCTAGCTTAACTCAGAAGGTCACACTCAGCTAGTTCTGTGTGAACAGAGAATACCTGTGCTCCTGGTAGACAATATGGCTAATTGGTAATGCAAGAGGAGAGGAGAGAAGGTGAATATACACTAGTTGTTAGGGACACCCTCCATTTTCACCTTTTCCTCAGCCTCTAATAAAAAGCAGTGTGATGACCCATGCTGACCTTCACTCAAGGAAACCACATTGGTGTTTAATGTCAAACTCACTGAAGGCTGCATGGCTACTGCCTGAAAGTTACATAATATTAAAACCACTCTCTTTTTGAGATCTGTCTGTGTGCATGACACTTTAGCTGTACTCATTCAAGTAATCTTTACAACAACCAAAGGGACATGTACTACTATTAGTCCCATTGGCTAGAGGAAGAGAGTAAATCACCAAGAGGAAAGTCATTGGTTCTAGGTACCTAGAGTTCCTACCTAGGCAATTGTGGTCCTAGGCCCATACTCATAAACTCTGGAGGAAGCCTGATTGGCTGCTGATTGGGGTCACAGGCTATTTCAGTTACTTACGTCTTTGAATAAGTTGCCTCATTTTTCTACTGTGCAAACTGAAGATAATGATCGTAACTTCCTCATAGGAATTAAATAAACTAATGCACAGAAAGTAGATAACTTTGTGCCTATTACACAGCAAGTGCTCAATATATGACAGCAGGAATTACTATTGTTCCAGTGGCAGAGCTGAGCTAGGACTGACTTCAGTCCATGATGGGGAGACAGTGCTGATTTTGCATCCAGAACAGACCCAGGACTGAAGCCCAGCCTCAGAAAATGTAAAGACAAGTGCTTGGTTTAAAGTAGGCATACTGTAACTTAGCTGACTCCTTCCCTTCCTCCATTACTCACCTGTCCTCTGATGTGTTTGGGCTACGTCCTGTTCATTGACTTACTACTAATGTGGATAATTGAGCAACTGTTGCTATTACAGACTGGTGCTTTTCCATTGCAAACTCTAGACCCAGCCTTAACATGTTCAAATTCTGGCTCCACTACTTACTGGATATGTGATATTTGATCAGTCATATAACTTTGAGTTTTCTCATCTTTCAAGTTGAAATGATAATATTGATACCTGCCTTAAAGTTGAGATGATAACAATAGTACCTGCTTTATGATTTCTGTAAAAATAAATGAATACATATAAAGAATTCAGAACAATGTATTTCAAATTCTAAGTATTCAATGAACATTTGTTATTCATTTTACAGAAACAAGAGGATAGAGTTCTCTGTATGTTGGAGGAGGGGATCTTTTTGCTAACATTTCTTTATTTGTTTCTCATAGTGGTTCTGGGAGGCAGAAAGAATGAGAGAGATTAAGAGAGGGAGAGACTCGGTCAGATTGGCAACATTAATACCATCAGTGCCCTGTATGTTGAGTCTCTGTCAGCCTCAAACTGTGGACCAGACTTCTCCGGATTATCAAAAAAAAAAAATAAATAAAATAAAAATAAAGAAGAAGAAGAAGCTACACCCAATTGAAAAAGTTTTCTTCAACCACCACTTTATTTCAAGGGAGAAAATTAAGACTGAATATACATCTTGATATGAATTATATGTCTCACAATTTTGGTAAAACCAATGACTTGATTGGAAATTAGAATTCTCAAGCCTCAATTTGACTTTTGCTCATTTCACTGTGTGAACTTGGGCACATCTCTTTCTTTCCTTTTTGGGACTTCTGTTTCCTGTCTAAATAATGAAGGAGAGGAGAACATTTCTGTTCTGACTGTGTGACCACATTTAATCCTCTTCACTTTTCCTTTCATTTCCTTTCATTTCATTTCCTTTCATTTCCTTTCATTTCATTTCCTTCTTTTCTCTTCTCTTCTCTTCTCTTCTCTTCTCTTCTCTTCTCTTCTCTTCTCTTCTCTTCTCTTCTGATGCCTGGGTAAATATACCTGACTAACTTGTCCTCAGTTTCCCCAGTGTATTTAATTCTGGGGGGAAGCTTTCCTTCCTTGGAAGCTGAGCCTATGTGTACCAAAGTCTGGGCTATCCCAACCTCTAACAGCCTGGATTGAATCCTGCCTGTCAGGGAGGATGCTGCCTGGGAAGCCAAACTCTCTTCAAATCTCTTTGTAAGTCCTGTCCCAGCTCATCAGAATCAGCCTTGCCCACATTTTAATGGCTTTTTGGAGCTGTCAAGGAAGCCAGAAGGAGCTTGCCATTTCACAGAGCCAAGCCAATGGTTAGTAATTTTTATAACTTTGTCTTCTAGTGCCTACTCAATGCCTCAGGGCTGTCAAACCATGACACCTTTTTGTTTGTTTGTTTGTTTTTATTGAAGTACAGTCAATTACAATATGTCAATTTCTGGTGTACAATGCAATGTCCCAGTCATATACATACTTTTATTTGTTTTCATATTTTCCATTAAAGTTTATTACAAGATATTGAAGATAGTTCTATGTGCTATACAGAACAAACTTTTACAAAAATCTTTTTTTATATATAGAGGCTAACATTTGTAAATCTCAAACTCCCAAATTTATCCCTTCCCACTCCCTTTCCCCTGGTAGCCATAACGTTGTTTACTATATCTGCTAGAGTGCTTCTGTTTTGTAGATGTGTTCATAGTGTCCTTTATTTTTTTTCAGATTCCGCATATGAGTGATATCATATGTTTTTTTTTTTCTCTTTCAGTCTTACTTTACTTGGAATGACAGTCTCTAGGTCCATCCATGTTGCTGCAAATGGCATTATTTTATTCTTTTTTAAGGCTGATTAGTATTCCATTATATAAATATACCACATCTTCTTTATCCAGTCATCTGTCGATGGACATTTAAGTTGCTTCCATGTCTTGGTTATTGTATATAGTGCTACTATGAACATTGGGGTGCATGTGTATTTTTGAATTAGAGTTCCCTCTGGATATATACTCAGAAGTGGGATTGCTGGATCATACGGTAGGTCTACTTTTAGTTTTTTGAGGAATTTCCATGTTGTTTTCCATAATGGCTACACCAAACTACATTTCCACTGGCAGAGTAGGAGGGTTCCCTTTTCTCCACAGCCTCTCCAGCATTTATTGTTCATGGACTTTTGAATGATGGCCATTCTGACTAGTATGAGGTGATACCTCATTGTAGTTTTGATTTTCATTTTTCTGATAATTAATGATATTGTGCATTTTTTCATGTGACTATTAGCCATTTGCATGTCTTCATTGCAGAATTGCTTGTTTAGGTCCTCTGCCTATTTTTGGATTTTTTTTCTTATTAAATTGTATGAGCTGTTTTATATATTCTGGGAATTAAGCCTTTGTCAGTCTCATCTTTGGCAAATATTTTCTCCCATTCCATAGGTTGTCATTTTGTTTTGCTTATGGTTTCTTCTGCTGTGAAAAAGCTTATAAATTTAATTAGGTCCCATTTGTTAATTTTTGCTCTTATTTCTATTGCCTGTGTAGAATGCCCTAGGAGAACATTGCTAAGATTTATGTCAGAGAATGTTTTGCCTATCTTCTCTTCTAGGAGATTTATTGTATCTTGTCTTATATTTAAGTTTTTAAGTCACTTTGAGTTTATTTTTGTGTATGATGTGAGGGGGTGTTTTAACTTCACTGATTTACATACTGCTGTCCCATTCTCCCAACATCACTTGCTGAAGAGACTGTTTTTATGCCAATACCATGCTGTTTTGATTACTGTAGCTCTGAAATCTTGGAGGGTTATTCCTCCAGCTTTGTTCTTTTTTATTCAATATCACTTTGGCAATTCTGGGTCTTTTATGATTCCATATAAGTTTTAGGGTTGTTTGTTCATACTGACATCTTTTAAATTATATATGTGTAACCTTCCCAGTTAATCCCCACATACTGTTCTCCCTTTCTCCTGTACCTCAACACTAATGATACAGTCTCAGCCTCCTTGAAGAATGACTATCCCCTTGTCACTCATTTGGCCAAGGCTAGAAATTCTGGATGGAAAGAGTGGGTGTACCTGAGCCTGAGTGTGACCCAGAGTTGGATTCCTGAACCAACCCCAGACATTTAGTGCTCACATTCCTCATACATGATCTTTTTCCCAACCTGTACCACATGTACCTCCATCCTTCTGACCCAGCATACTGAGGCCATTTAAAGGCTATTTTGAAACATTTGTTTTATGACTACTTTGGGGCTCCTGCTATTTGTATTTTTCTGTAAGATTGAAAGGAATTGAAAGAAAGGATTCAAAGCATGTGAAGGCTTTGAGGATATAAGTAACCTAAATGTACCCTTAACTTTACCAATCCTTCAGGATAACTTGGGACAAGACCCATACCCTCTCTGGGCCTTAATTTTATATCCTGCTCTGTCACTCTAAGATGAGATGTTATAGGAGAACATAAGGGATAACAGTTTCTAGGTGTCAAAACAGGCTTTGAAGAGAAGATAGGGACTGATCTGAGTTTGAAGATTAAATACTACTACAAATAATAACAACAACAAAAAACTAAGCATCATTCTAAGTACTTTACATACAATTACCTATTTAATTTTCACCACAACTCCATGAAGTGGGAACACTGACTATAATCCCCATTTTACAGATGGGAAATCAAAGTCGCAGACTGTTTCAGAAAACATGCTCAAGATCACACAGCTAAGAAGAGGTGAGATTAGTATTTGAATTCATGAAGTCTAACTTCAAGAATCCATGCCTTTTGACTCTGTACTACACTGTCATGCTGCATGCTAAGAAGATGGGAGCTCCTGTTAGCAAAGTTCTGGAGGCCAGCTTTCCTGGGACATTCTCAGGGGAACTGGAGGCATAGAGACCAGCTGGGAGTTAGTCCAGCTGAGATGAGGCCATGAAGGTCCAACCTGGAGACGTCTTGTTTAAGCACATTGGGGCCACAAAAAGTATTCTGCTTCCTTTGCTACTGAGCCCTTCAGAGATCCAGAAGCCAGAGACTGCATTTATTTCCCTGAGTCTGCTTCTTTCATCTGGCTGGGCCACATGAGACTGAGGGACACATCCCCTCACTGGCTCACCCCTTGTGAGCAGAGGAGGACAAAGCACCTTGCCTGAGAGACCTGCTGCCTATGACTGAAGGTTTCCCCTTATTTTCCCTGTATCTTGTCTTTAAGAAAAGAAACCCCTTTTTTTTCTTATTGAGTTGTATGAGCTGCTTATATATTCTGGAGATCAAACCTTTGTCGGTTTCATTTGTAAAAATTTTCTCCCATTCCTTAGGTTGTCTTCTTGTTTTACTTCTGGTTTCCTTTGCTGTGCAGAAGCTTGTAAGTTTCATTAGGTCCCATTTGCTTATTCTTGCTTTTATTTCTTCTAGGAGAAAATTTTTGAAATGTATGTCAGATAACGTTTTGCCTATGTTTTCCTCTAGGAGGTTTATTTTATCTTGTCTTATGTTTAAGTCTTTGATCCATTTTGAGTTGATTTTTGTATATGGTGTAAAGGAGTGTTCTAGCTTTATTGTTTTACACGCTGCTGTCCAGTTTTCCCAACACAATTTGCTGAAGAGACTGTCTTTATTCCATTGTATATTCTTGCCTCCTTTGTCGAAGATTAGTTGACCAAAATGGGCAGAAGACGTAAACAAGCAATTCTCCAAGGAAAACATACAAATGATCAAAAGTCACATGAAAAAATGCTCAATATCACTAATTATCAGAGAAATGCAAATCAAAACTACAATGAGGTATCACCTCACACCAGTCAGAATGGCTGTCATTTAAAAATCCACAAATGACAAATGCTGGAGAGGCTGTGGAGAAAGGGGAACCCTCCTACACTGCTAGTGGGAATGCAGTTTGGTGCAGCCACTATGGAAAACAGTGTGGAGATTCCTCAAAAGACTAGGAATAGACTTACTGTATGACCCAGGAATCCCACTCCTGGGCTTGTATCCAGAAGGAACCCTACTTCAGGATGACACCTGCACCCCAATGTTCATAGCAGCACTATTTACAATAGCCAAAACATGGATACAGCCTAAATGTCCATCAAGAGGTGACTGGATAAAGAAGAGGTGGTATATTTATACAATGGAATACTACTCAGCCATAAAAACCAACAACATAAAGCCATTTGCAGCAACATGGATGCTCCTGGAGAATGTCATTCTAAGTGAAGTAAGCCAGAAAGAGAAAGAAAAATACCATATGAGATCGCTCATATGTGGAATCTAAAAAACAAAAACAAAAACAAACAAACAAGCAAAAACAAAGCATAAATTCAAGACAGAAATAGACTCATAGACAGAGAATACAGACTTGTGGTTGCCAGGAGGATGGAGGGTGGGATGGGATAGACTGGGATTTCAAAATTGTAGAGTAGATAAACAAAATTATACTGTATAGCACAGGGAAATATACACAAAATGTTATGATAACTCACAGAGAAAAAAATGTGACAATGAGTGTGTATATGTCCATGAATGACTGAAAAACTGTGCTGAACACTGGAATTTGACACAAAATTGTAAAATGATTATAAATCATTAAAAAATATTAAAAATAATAAGATAAAAAAAAGAAAAGAAACCCATTGACTCTGATGACTGGTCTGTTTCCAGAGTCCTGTATTGACTAGGACAGCTCACAGCCTCTTAAAGCCTTGAAATTTAGATTTAGGGAATCTGAATTCCCAGAATGCCTGGATTCCAGCCACTGACTGGCTATAGGCTCGTTATGTATCTTTCTCTGGTCTTCATTCCTGACCTTCAAGCAGGTACTGGGATCTCTTTCTCTGTCTCTGTCTCTGTCTCTCGGACAGTGAGAATAAAGAGAAGGCTTGCAGGTGATCACACTCTAGGAAGAACTGGGTTTGGAAACACAAAGGAATTACTTTTATGCTGTGGTATAAATCCTATTTGGAGCAGGTTTCTTGGTGTCTGTGGGGAGGACCATTTTATTTAACCAGCTGCTCCAAAGCTCATTCTACCCTAAAGCTTATAGATGACTAGTTGGATGCAGGGACTTCGAGTTTCTCTCAGAGCTCCTTCCTTGGCTGCTCAGTGGATTTTTACCTTCAAAAAGAAGTGGTGAGGGGTGAGGTGGGTAGAATTAAGCTATCCTATTATTCCAACTCAGTTTGATAACAGCAGCTGAAACAACAAATGGGCCAGCCTGAATCATGTCAGAGTGGACACAGAGTCAGGCTTGGCCCTGGAGGAGCCAGAAAAATTGGGCACATTACCTGTACTAAAGGAGCTACCAATCCCAAGGGGGAGAGAAGATGCCCATGAAACATTAATTCATTCATTTGGAAAATATTCGTTAAGCACCTGCTATGTTCCAAACACTGTTTTAGGTGCTCAGGATATAGCAGTGAATAAGACAGACAATAAACATACACACAAATCAATAGTACAGTTTTAAATAGTGGTAAATGCCATGAGAGAAATATCTTACAATGTTATGCAAAAGGAAATTGGGTGGGTTTGGGTGACTACTTTAGAGTGAGTAGTCAGAAAAGGCCTCTCTGAAGAGATGTTGTTTGTGCTGGGATCTGAGGAAGATAAAGTGCCAGTCATGGGAAAGTTGGGGCACAGAGCATTCCAAGTAGAAGGAAAGCAAGGGCAAAAACCCTCATCAGGAACAAACTTTGTGTTTGAGGAACAAAAAGAAGGCTCATGTGGTTGGAGCATAGTGAGAAAGGGAGACAGAATTACATGAAATTAGAAACGTAGGTAAGGTCTAGATTATGCAGGGCTTTGTAGGCAATGATGAGGAGTTCACATTTTATTCTAACTGTAATAGGAAGTCTTTGGAGGATTTTGAATAGAGGATTGACATGATTTAAGCTTTCAAAAGATTCTTCTGACTCCTGTGTGGAGAATGGAACAAGAGTAGAAGTAAGGAGCCCAGTGAGGAGACTCTTTCCATAATCCAAGCATGAAATGTTGGTGGCCTAGACTAAGATGGTGACAGCAGGGGTGTTGAAAGATGAATGAATTTGAGGTTTTAGCACAGTGCAGCGCAGTGTCTTCCAAACTAGGAGTCACAATCCATTAGTGGATTGTGAAATCAATATAAGATATGGAGATCAACATTCTAAATAATATAATGGGATGGGATGGATGGATGAAATGGAATGGAATAGTGTACAATAGAGTAGAATAGAAGATTGTGTACATTGCAGGTACTGTTTTGTAAGTTCTGGTCTGTATATGTTTATGTACATACATATGCAAGTGTAGTAGTGCATAGAGGTTTGCAATGTAAAGTGAATTTCTTACTGTGGGCTTTGGTCAAATAATTTGAAAGCCATTAGCATGGTGGTTTGGAGTGTATGCCTTTGAAGTCAGACACAACTGGATTTGAATTTGATTTCCAGATCTTCTTGTGATCCTGTTTCCTCAACTGTAAAATAGGCTAATACTGGTACTTACGGAGTTGTTGTGAATGTAAGAATAAATACCAAAGTCTCCAGCCTAGAGGAAATAGCAATTGTTCTATTAATATTGATAAAAGTTGAATGTTGGGCAGTGTGGCCTAGATAATAAGTAGGAATCTAGGAAAGAGAAAGGATGGTGTTTGCAGTGTGGTTATTCCAGCAACTGGCATATATGTATACAATCCATATTTTTGAAATAAAAAATCTGAATGTGTGGTCTGACAATACAAAGAATGTTTTTCAATTTGTGAATTCAAGTGGAAAGGCTTACAAAATTAAAAAAATTTCAACAACAAAATCCATTTATGAACTATAAATTGAGCACTACTTTTGTGCCAGGACTTGGCTACATGCTAGAGAATTAGATGGCTGTAGAAAGATTAATAAAATTGTACTTTGGCATTCAAAGGAGACCACAAACTGGTGAGATGCTCAGTGTCAATTGAGTTATACTGTTGACAAATTGTCTTTACTGACAAGAATATGTATGGTGAACTGAAGACCAAGATTGATAGCTTTGGCATACATATGGGTACTTTAGTGTTTGAGTCTATTAATTTCAATGAATAGTTATTGTGTGACCCATATGTGCTAGATATAGTGTTGGACATTGAGAATAAAACTGAGTAAGACAGACTTTAAGCCTGCATTCATGATGTTTGTAATCTAACATGGGAAGTAGATCTTGTACAAGTCATTTCAAGCACACTGAGTGGCCAGGCAATGGGATGGACAAGTTGTGATGAGAGTAGACAACAAGATAATTTCTCTTGGACTGGAGCTTAAAAGATGGGCAGGATCTCAATTGGAAAAGAAAATAGATTTTAATTAGGCTAACAGGGAAAGCAAACATAGAAATAGGAATGACCAAGTTTGCACTGAGGGCAGTAAGGAGGGATTTTCCTGGGACTAATAAGCCCAAGAAGAATGGGAGCAGATAGAGTAGCTGGAGTTCCATAAGTCAAATGTGGTTAAGTTTGAGTGCACAGATAATGAAAAAACATGGTCAGATTCTGGGTTACCAATGATGTGAAGCTATTAATATTGTCTGAGAATGAGATCTGGCAGACCCAAGATAGAGTAGAGAAAGGCTGGTGGCTAGGAGGCTAGCTAGCTGCCTCTTGCCACAGTGCTACTTGCCTTAGGTGTATAGGCCCAGATTCTATTGACAGCTATTGGAAAAGGGAGGAAGGTATAACCCTGAAAGACATTTTATGAAAAAATGGATTGAGCTTTGTTTCTGAGGGGTAGAGGAGGAGTCAAAATTATTCTGAATTTTTGGAATGACTTGGGTAAATTAAAGAAAGATGCTTTATGAAACAGCCAGATACATGTGAAAGACAGTTGATCTGTGGCATGATGAAGGGAAAGGAAACTAACATTGTTTGTACTGGGAACCATGCTATATTTGTAACATATATTTGCACTTACCTCATTTATAGGCTAAAGGAAATTGATTACATAGTTACCTCTGTGCAGGAAAATATCTCTATTGATACAGGAAAATATTTGCTAAAGTTTAAGTCTTACTGATGATAACAACAACAAAAATAACAACATTTCTTGGCAATTTAGTAATGAAAGAGAATATCATTAAATTTATGAATGTTATGTACCTACTAATTAGGGTGATGAGATGTTCTAAAATTGATTGTGGTGATGATTGTGCAACCCTGTGAATATACCAAAATCCACTAAATTGCACACATTCAGTGGACGAATTGTATAGTCTTTGCATGATATCTTAGTAAAGTTATTATTTTAAAAATTATGTGCCCAAAAAACAGCTAATATTATATTTAGTGGAGGAAGTTTAAATGTAATCTCACTTAAGATGTCCCATAGAACCTCAACCGAGTTCAGTGTCTTTCTTTTCTTTTCTTTTTAGGGAATGGAAATCTCTTAAATTATGAAACAATTTGCACATTTGGTGCCCATGAGGGGCTATTTTCATTACAGTAAAATATATATAAAATTATCATTTTTATTGAGGTATAATTGACATACATTATATTAGTTTCAGGTTATACAACATTCAATATTTGTATATACTGCAAAAGGATCATCGCAATAAATCAGTAAGTCTAGATACATCCATGACCATATATAGTTACATAAATTTTTTCTTGTAATGAGAACTTTAAAGTCTATAATTTATTCTCCTTGTGAACTCATCTGATTCTGGTATCAAGGTAATGTTGGCCTCCTAGAATGAGTTAGGAAGTGTTTTGTCCTCTTCGATTTTCTTTGAAAAGTTTGAGAAGGATTAGCATTAGCATTTCTTTTAAATGTTTGGTAGAATCCACCAGTGAAGCCATCTAGTCCAGGGCTTTTGTTTGTCAGGAGGTTTTTATTACTGATTCAATCTCCTTAAAAGTTATGGGTTGATTCAGATTGTCTGTCTTTTCATGAGTTAGCCTTGTTAAGTTTTCTATTTAGGAATCTATTCATTTCATCTAGGTCAACCAATCTGTTGGAATACAATTGTTCATAGTATTCTTTTTATAATATGTTTTATTTTTGTAGAATTCACAGTAATATCCCCATCTTCACTTTTGATTTTAGTAACTTAAGTCTTCTGTCTTTTTTCTTAGTCCATATAGCAAAAGGTACGTGATTGTTCTTAATCTTTTTGAACTTTTAAACTTTTGGTTTCATTGATTTTTTTCTGTCTATTCTCACTCATTTAACTCTGCTGTAATCTTCATTTTTTCCATTTGCTAGTTTTGGATTTGGTTTGCTCTTCTTTTTCTGGTTCCTTAAAGTTTGGAATAGGTGATTGATCAAAAAACTTCTTTATTAATGTAAGCACTTACAGCTATAAATTTCTCTTAAACACCACTTTCACTGTTTCCCATAATTTTGGCATGTTTTATTTTCATTTTCATTAGTCCCTAAGTATTTTTAATTTCCCATTTGACTTCTTCTTTGACCCATTAATTGTTTAAAACTGTGCTTTTGAATTTCCACATATTTGTTAACTTTCAGTGTTCTTCTATTATTGATTTCTAAATTTATTCTATTGTAATTGGAAATTTTATATAATTTCAATATTTTAAAACTTCTTTTAAAACTTGTAAGACTTGTTTTGTGGCCTAACATGTGGTCTTTCCTGAAGAATATTTCATATACATTTCAGAAAAAAATGCATTCTGCTGTTGTTGAGTGGACTGTTCTTTATATTTCTTTTAGGTCTAATTGGTTTATGGTGTGTTCTAATCCTCCATTTTCTTATTAATCTTTGTTTACATGTTCTAGCTATTATTGAAAGTGGGATATTGGAGTCTTCAACTATTATTATGTAACTTGATCTTCCTTCATTTCTGTCAGTGTCTGATTCATATGTTTTTGGGTTATGTGGCGTTTAGTGCATATACATTTATAATTGTTATAGGTTCTTGATGAATTGATCTTTTTATCAATATATAAACTTCATTTTTCTTGCAACAGTCTTTATTTTTATTATTTATATTTTATTAATTTTTAATTTTAATTGTAATTGAAGTATAGTTGATTTACAATGTTGTGTTAATTTCTGGTGTACAACAGAGTGATTCAGATATGAATATATATATATATTTTTTTTCTTTTCCTTTACAAGTTATTATAAGATATTGAAAATGGTTCCTTATGCTATACTATAGGACCTTGTTGTTTATCTATTTTATACATAGTAGTGTGCATCTGAGAATCCCAAACTCTTAATTTATCCTCCCCCCACCCCCTTTCCCCGTTGGTAACCGTAAGTTTGATTTCTATGTCTGTCTTTGTATTTCTGGTTTGTAAATAAGTTCATTTGTATCATATTTTAGATTCCACATATAAATGATATCATATGGTATTTTTCTTTCTCTGTCAGACATACCTCACTTAGTATAATGATCTCTAGGTCCATCCATGTTGCTGCAAATTGCATTATTTCATTCTTTTTATTGGCTGAGTATTATTTCATTGTACATACACACTACATCTTCTTTATTCATTCATTTGTCAGTGCACATTTAGGTTGCTTCCGTGCCTTGGCTATTGTAAATAGTACTGCTATGAACATCATGGTGGTATATATTTTTATATTAGAGTTTCTCCAGATATATGCCCAGGAGCAGGATTGCTGGATCATATGGTATCTTTATTTTTAGTTCTAAGGACCATCCATACTGTTTTCCATAGTGGCTACACCAATTTACAATCCCACCAAGAGTGTTAATAGGGTTCCTTTTCATCCACATTATCTCCATCATTTATTGTTTGTTGACTTTTTAATGATGGCCATTCTGGCTGGTGTGAGGTGATATCTCATTGTAGTTGTCATTTTCATTTCTCTGATAGTTAGCAATATTGAATACTTTTTCACATGCCTGCTGGCCATTTGTATGTCTTCTTTGTTGAAATTAATATTTAAGTCTTCTGTCCATTTTTGATTGGTTTGTTTATTTTTTTTTTGTTGTTATGAGTTGTATGAGCTGCTTTGCAATAGTTTTTAACTTAAAGTCTATTTTGTCTGATATTGGCTTTGCCCCATCCAGCTTTCATTTGATTGCTATTTACACATAATATCTTTCCCCATTCTTTCATTTTCAACCTATTTGTGGTTTTAGATCTAAAATTATCATGTAGAAAGCATATCATTGGTTTCTGTTTTTTTTAATCCATTCTACTAATTGTTGTCTTTTGATTGTATAGTTTAATCTATTTATATTTAAAGTAAATACTGAATAGAAATGAATTACTTCTTTCATTGTCTGTTTTCTGTATGTCATAGCTTTTTTGTCCCTCTTTTCCTCCCTTTACGGTCTTTCTTTGTGCTTAGCTATTTCTTTTAATAATTAAGCATTTTAGTTTCCATTTGTGTATAGTCTATAGATATTTTCTTATTTAAAATCTAATATGAATTAGCACTGATTTAACTTCAATCACATACAGAACCTCTTTCTATTCAGATCTGTCCCTTGTATGTTATTGATATCATAAATTGCATCTTTATGCATTATGTGCCTAATAACATATTTATAGTTATTTTATACTATTGTCTTTAAAATCCTGAAGAAAATTAAAAGTCTATTTATAAATAAAACTACAATAATAATGGCTTTTAGAATTGACCATTTATTTACCTTTATTGGATATCTTTATTTCTTTATACATTTTTGTTTTACTAGAATCCTTTTATTTTAACCCAAAAGACTCTCTTTAGCATTTCGTATAGGGCAAATCAAGTAATAATCAATACCCTCAGCTTTTTTTTTTTCGAATTTAATTTTGTTATTGAGGTATATTTGATGTAAAGTATTATATAAGTTTCAGGTGTACAACATAGTGATTCACTATTTTATAGGTTATATTCCATTTATACTTATTATAGAATCATGGCTTTAACCCCTGTATTGTACAATATATCCTGGTAGCTTATTTGTTTTTTTTTAATTTTATTTTATTGAGTTATAGTCAGTTTACAATGCTGTGTCAATTTCCAATGTAGAGCACAATTTTTCAGCTATACATGAGCATACATATATTCATTGTTGCATTCTTTTTCATCATGAGCTACCAAAAGATCTTGTATATATTTCCCTGTGCTATACACTATAATCTTGTTTATCTATTCTATATATACTGGTAAGTATCTACAAATTCTGAACTCCCAGTCTCACTTCACACCCCCATACCCCTGGCAACCACAAGTTTGTATGCTATGTCAATGAGTCTGTATCTGTTTTGAGTTTATGTTCTTTTGTCTTTTCCTTCCTTTTTTTCCTCATATTCCACATATGAGGGATAATATATGGTATTTTTCTTTCTCTTTATGGCTTACTTCACTTAGAATGACATTATCCAGAGACAACCATGTTGCTGCAAATGGCGATATGTTGTCACTTTTTATCGCTGAATAGTATTCAATTTAATAACTATGCAACATCTTCTTTAACCAGTCATCTATTGATGGACATTTAGGCTTTTTCCATGTTTTGGCTACTGTAAATAGTGCTGCAATGAACATTAGGATGCAGGCGTCTTTTTGAAGTAGACTTACTTTTGGATATATGCCCAAAGTAGGATTACTGGGCTATATGGTAAGTCTATTCCTAGTCTTCTGAGGAATCTCCATACTGTTTTCCACAGTGGCTGCACCAAACTGCATTCAAACCAGCAGTGAAGGAGGGTTCCCTTTTCTCCATACTCTCTCCAGTATTTATCACTTGTGGACTTTTGAATGATGGCTATTCTGACCAATATGAGGTAATAACTCATTGTAGATTTGTTTTCCATTTCTCTGATAATTAGTGATATTGAGCATTTTTTCATGTGCCTTTTGATCATTTGTATTTCTTCCTAGAAGAATTGCTTGTTTAGGTCTTTTGCCCATTTTTGGATTGGTTTGTTTGTTTGTTTTTCTTATTAAGTCATATGAGCTGCTTATATATCCTGGAGATCAATCCTTTGTCAGTTTCATCTCTTGCAAAAATTTTATCCCATTCTGTAGGTTGTCATTTTGTTTTGCTTAAGGTTCCCTTTGCTGTGCAGAAAGTTGTAAGTTTAATTAGGTCCCCTTTGTTTATTCTTGCTTTTATTTCTATTGTGTGGGTAGACTGCCCTAGGAGAACATTTTTGAGATGTATGTGAGATAATGTTTTGCCTATGTTTTCTTGTGTCTTGTCTTATGCCTAAGTCTTTGATCAATTTTGAGTTGATTTTTGTGTATGGTGTAAGGGAGTGTTCTAGCTTCATTGCTTTACATGCTGCTGTCAGGTTTTCCCAACATCATTTGCTGAAGAGACTGTCTTTATTCCATTGTATACTCTTGCCTCCTTTGTCAAAAATTAGTTGACCAAAAGTTTGTGGGTTCATTTCTGGGCTCTCTATTCTGTTCCATTGGTCTATATGTTTGTTTTTATACCAATACCATGCTGTATTGATGACTGTAGCTCTATAGTATTGTCTGAAGTCTCAGAGATTTATTCCTCCAGCCTCTTTCTTTTTTTTCAGTAATGTTTTGGCAATTCTAGGCTTTTTGTGGTTCCATATAAATTTTATTATGATTTGTTCTAGTTCTATGAAATATGTCCTGGGTAATTTGATAGGGATTGCATTACATCTGTAGATTGTCTTGGGCAGTATGATCATTTTAATAATATTGATTCTTCCAATCTGGAAGCATGGGATATCTTTCCATTTTTTAAGTCTTCTTTAATTTCCTTAATCAATAGTTCATAGTTTTCTATGTATATTTCTTTCACCTTCTTGGTTAGATTTATTCCTAGGTATTTTATTACTTTGGATGCTGTTTTAAAGGGGATTGCTTCCTTAGTTTCTTTTCCTGTTGATTCATCATCAGTGTAAAGAAATGCAACTGATTTTTGCAAATTAATCTTGTAACCTGCTACCTTGCTGAATTCTTCAGTTAGTTCATGTAGTTATTGTGTGACCTTTTAGGGTTGTCAGTATATAGTATCATGCCATCTGCATATAGTGACATTTTTACCTCTTATTTTCCAATTTGGATCCCTTTTATCTTTCTCTCTTGCCTGATTGCTGTGGCTAGGACTTTCAAAACTATTTTGAATAGGATTGGTGATAGTGGGCATCGTTGTCTTGTCCCAGATTTTAGTGAGAAGCTTTTGAATTTTTCACTGTTGAGTACTATGCTGGCTGTAGATTTGTCATATATAGCTTTTATTATGCTGAGATATGTTCCCTCTATACCCACTTTGGTGAGCGCTTTTATCATAAATGGGTGTTGAATTTTATCAAATGGCTTTTTCTGCATCTATTGAGATGATCATGTGGTTTTTGTTGTTTCTCTTGTTGATGTGATGTATTACATTCGTTGATTTGCATATGTTGAACCACCCTTGTGTCCCTGGGATGAACCCCCCACTCAGTCATGATGTATAATTTTTTTAATGTGTTGTTGGATTCATTTTGCTATTATTTTGGTGAGGATTTTTGCATCTATGCTCATCAGTGATATTGACGTATAATTCTCTTTTTTGGTAGTGTCCTTGCCTGGTTTTGATATCAGGGTGTTGGTGGCTTCATAGAATGAGTTTGGGAGTATTCCCTCCTTTTCAATCTTCTGGAAGAGTTTGAGAAGGACTGGTATGGATTCTTTTTTATGTGTTTGGTAGAATTCCCTGGTGAAGACATCCGGTCCTGGACTTTTATGTCTAGGGAGGTTTTTATTGCTAATTTGATTTCATTACTAGTGATCGGTTTGTTCAAGTGGTCAGTTTCTACTTGGCTCAGTCTTGGCGGACTGTATGTTTCCAAAAAGTTGTCCATCTACTCTAGGTTATCCATTTGGTTCCATATAGTTTTTCATAATAGTCTCGTATGATATTTTGTATTTCTATGCTATTGGTTGTAATTTTTCCATTTACCTTTCTTATTTTGCTTATTTATGCTCTCTCTTTTCTCTTCTTTGTGAGCTTGGCCAGAAATTTGTTGATTTAATTTATTCTATCAAAAAACCAGCTCTTGATTTGATTGACTTCTTCTATTGTTTTTTTTTTTAATCTCTATTTATTTAT
The DNA here is from genome assembly GCF_048773025.1 of Camelus bactrianus. Lineage (NCBI taxonomy): Eukaryota > Metazoa > Chordata > Mammalia > Artiodactyla > Camelidae > Camelus > Camelus bactrianus. The sequence continues at coordinate 47,767,384 of NC_133575.1, forward strand.
TCCCTGATTTTTATTATTTCCTCCCTTCTGCTGACTTTTGGGTATTTTTTGCTCTTCTTTTTCTAATTCTTTTAGCTGGTGGGTTAGATTGTTTATTTGAGATTATTCTTCTTTTTTGAGGTAGGCCTGTATTGTTATAAACTTCCCTCTTTGCACTGCCTTTGCTGTGTCACATAAATTTTCTGTGGTTGTGTTTTCATTGTCATTTGTTTCAAGGTATTTCTAATTTCATATTTGAATTCACCATTGACCCATTGATTTTTTAGTAGGATGTTGTTTAACTTCCATTCTGTCATTTTTTCCCTTGTTTTTCTGTAGTTGATTACTACTTTCATGGCATTGTGGTCAGAAAAGATGCTTGAGATAATTTCTATCTTCTTAAAATTGTTGAGGCTTCTTTTGTGCCCAAGTACATGTTCAATCCTGTAAAATGGTCCATGTGCATTTGAAAAGAATTTATATTTTATTTCTGGGTAGTATAATGCTCTGAAAATATCCACCAAATCTAATTGCTCTGTTGTATCATTTAATTTCTCTGTTGGCTTATTTATTTTCTGTCTGGAAGATCTTTCCAGTTATGTTAATGTGGTATTAAAATCTCCAATGATGATTGTTTTCCAATCCATTTCTCCATTTATATATTAGCATTTACTTTATGTATTTAGGTGCTCCTATACTGGGTGCATATATATTACCGAGTACAATATCCTCATCTTTTATTACTCTTTTAACCATTAACAAAAGTCTTTCTTCATCTTTCTTTCTGGCCTTTGTTTTAAAGTTAATTTTGTGTGAAATCAGTATTGCTATTCCTCCTTTCTTATCATTTCCATTTGCATGGAATATCTTTTTCCATCCTCTCATTCTCTATCTATATGTGTCCTTCTCCCTATAGTGGTTCTCTTTTATGCAGCATATTGAAGGTTCTTTTTTTTTCATTATCTAATCTGCCACTCTATGTTTTTTGATTGGAGCATTTGGTCCATTGGCATTTACAGTAATTAATGATAGGTGTGTGTTTATTGCCATTTTGATCTTAGTTTTGTAGTTGATTTGGTACTTCCTCTTTGTTCCTTTCTTCTTCCTTTTGTTGTTTGATAATTTGCCTTTGTATTATCTTGGATTTTCTTTAGTTTTTGTGACTCAAAGGTAAGTTTTTGGCTTGCAGTTACCCTTTTTTCCCATGTATATTAACCCATTACTCTAACTGTTTGTATTAAACAGATAGTAATATAAGCTCAAACCTATCCTAGAGAGAACAAAAAATTTAAAAAAGAAAAAAAGTCTCTCTTTTCTTGCTTCCCTCTCCCACTCTTAATGATTTAGATGTCTTATTTTACAATTTCATGTTTATTCTATTTGTAATGAATGGTAGTTATCACTTCTCCAGTTACGGTTTTCTCCTTTCTGTAGCATCCTGCTTCTTTTCTATTTATAGTAGACCGTTCAATATTTCTTTTAGCATTGGTTTAGTGTTGCTAAATTCTTCTAGTTTTTGCTTGTCTGTGATGTTCTTTATCTCTCCTATTCTAAAGGATAGCCTTGTTTGATAAAATATGCTAGGCTCCATCTTTTTTTTTTTTCAGGACTTTGAATATATCTTGCCACTCCCTTCTGACCTGTAGTGTTTGTGTAGAGAAATCAGCTGAAAGCCTAATGAGGGTTCCTTTGCAACTTACTGTTTGTTTTTCTCTTGCTGCCTTTAGGATCATTTCTTTATCCTTAACCTTGGCCATCTTGAGTATAATATATCTTGGTGTGATTCTGTTGGGATTCTGCCTGTTTGGGACCATCTGAACTTTCTGTACTTGGATATCTGATTTCTTGTTTAGGTTTGGGAAAATTTCAGTCATGATTTCTTCAAATACCTTTTCAATCTCCTTTGCTCTTTCTTCCCCTTCTAGAACCCCTATTATGCATAGATTGGCATGCTCTGTATTATCCCATAGGTCCCTTATATTATTTTCATTGTTTTTCTCTCAGCTGTTCTGATTGAATGCTTTCTGTTGTCCTGCCTTTTAAGTCACTTATTTGTTCCTCTGCATTATCTAGCCTGCTTTATACAGCCTTTAGATCAGCTCTCATCTCCACAAATGAGTTTACCAATTCTACTTGGCTCTTCTTTATAGCTTCAATTCTATTTTTGATCTATTCTTTGTCTGTAAACACTATCTCTTTCAGTTCCTTCAGTACTTTGATCCCTCCTTTTTTTGAAATCTTGATCTAGTAGGCTATCAATGTCTATTTCATTGGTCATTCTTTCAGGGGATTTCTCTTATTTCTTTAATTGGGAGAAGTTCCTCTGCATCTTCATCTTGCTCGTATCTCTCTGGCACTGTGGCTTATGGAGTATCAGTTATTTATTGTGGCCCTTAAGGAGTTTATTTATTTCTCTATCTTAAGTGTATCCAGGAATAAAACTTAAAAAAAGAGAGAATTTCGAAAGAAGAGCAAAAAAAAAAAACTGTTTGAAAACAGTGTATAATCAGTAACAGAAGAATAATTTGAAGCAAAAAAAATCGTGTTGAGATGTATTTTTAAAAACCTTAAAAGAGGAGAAAAGAAAAAAATGAAAACTGAGTATAATCAATAACAGGAGAACAAAACTAAGAGAAATGAAAAGGAAATTGAGGTGAATTTTAAAATAATAATAAAAAACATTTTAAAAGAATAATTTAAAAGGGATTAAAATAGAGAAACATACAATTATTTAAAAAGTAAAAATTAAAAAAGTAAAAGATAATATAACAGAGAAAAAAAGAAAAATAAATTGGATATGTTCCCATGGAGACTGTGCACTCTTATTGGTTTTACTGAGAGGTCTTTCTGTCCTTGCCCTGCTGTGCAAACTCAGCTTGCTGCTTCCAGAGGCCCTCAGTTGGTGTCCCTGATCTTGCTGCTCCCAGTGCTGGTCAGCCAGCATATCATGCCCCCTGCCAAGACTGTGGTCAAGTTCTGTGCTCCTGCATGGTAGGTGGGTGAAGTGGTGTGGGTGGGGGTGGTGTTGAGTAGGGTGGAGTTGGATGGGTCCTGCCCTCTCCCAGCATCAGTTGCTTGCCTACTCTGTGCAGCAGCCTGTTCTGCCTCGTGTCCTCACTCCATAGGTGGGCTCAGGGAACATGAGGGAACAGCACTTGCCCCTGTTCCATGCCAAAACTCAGCTCCTTGTTTGTTTGTCTTGGAGGCATGAGTTCTTAGAGGTACCAGGGCAGAACGATCCTGTCTGCCTCCAGTTTTTACAAGTCTAGCCTATGAAGCTGCTAAGCCCTAAGTATGAATTCAGGTTTTGGCTCTGCCCCCACCTGGGTGCTAAGCACGAGGATATGGTGGCTGTGGCTGAGCCCCACCTCTCTTCTCCGGATGACTGGTTAGGCAGGATTTCAGAGATAGAGTCTATGGCACCCTTCCCCCCAGGGCACACCAGCTGTGTTGCTTATATATATATATATTTTATGGAATACCCAGGTTTTTCTGCTCTTTATACCCTCCCAGCAATGGCACACAGCATCCTGCATTCCCCCGGGGTGTCCTCTGTACAGCCTGCCCAGTTCTCTGCCTGGCTAAGGCAGCCTATCCTGCTTCCCACCTGCCATTTTGACTCTAGAGCTGAGGGCTGTAGAGACCTTCTCTGCCCGTTTAACTTAGTTCTGTCAGTCAAGGGCTATTCCACACAGATCTGACCCTCAGAGGTTCCCCCTCCATCCTGTTGACCTCTCCGTTGGAGAGGGAGAGACCCAGTGAATGAGTGCTATTCCTCCTTTGCCCCCTCTCTCCCCATGGGACTGGTCCCACACTGTTTTGCTTTTTCTTCTTTCTTTTTCCCTTTTCTCCTACAAAATTCGTGGCTTCTTTGTCTTTGAAGAAGGTGATGTTCTGTCAGAGTTCAGTAGGTGCTCTGGATGGCTGAATAGGTCCGTGGATGTGAGTTTTGGTGTGTTTGTGGGAGAGGGAGTGCTATGAGTGTCCTTCTACTCTGCCATCTTGGCCAATCCTCTTGCCCTCAGCTTTTGATTAATGTGAGTACCTTCATTTCCCCCTTAGTTTTGAAAGATAGTTTTGCTGGATATAGAATTGTTAATTGATAAGAGTTTTTTTTTTTTTAATTTTTATTTCAACACTGCCTTCTGGCCTGCAAGTTTTTGCTTAGAAGTCTGCTAGTAATTTTATGGAGGCTCCCTTGTAAATGATGAGTCAATTTTCTCTTGTTGCTTTCAAGACTCTCCATCTTTGACTTTCAACATTTTGATTATAAAATTTATCTTGGTGTGGGTCTCCTCAATTTATCCTACTTGCAGCATTGAACTTCTTGGGTTTATATTTCCACACCTTTCCCCAAGTTTAGGGAGTTTTCAGCCATTATTTCTCTCCTAGTTATCTTCTGAAACTCCTATCATGAATATATTTGTCTACTTTGTGGGTCCTATATAGTTAGTAGGTTCTGTTCACTTTTCTTCATTCTTTTCTCTTTCTGTTCCTCTTTATTCCATTTATGCTTTCTGTGCCATTTGACTTGTGTTCAAGTTCATTGTTTCTTTCTTCCCCCTTCTTAAATCTGTTGTTGATCTCCTATAGTGAATTTTTAATTTCATTATTGCACTTTTTATCTCCAGATATATGTTTGGTTCTTTTTTTATAATATCTCTCATTTGATATTCTCATTTTTTACTATATAATTTCCCTGGTTTCCTTTAGTTATTTCCTCATGTATTCTGATAGCTTTTTGAGAATATTTAAAATATATTTTAAGGCTTTGTTTAGTATGTCCAATGTTTGGGCTTCTGAAATGACAGTTTCTGTCATTTTATTTTGTTCATTTGAATAGGCCATACTTTCCTGTGTCTTTGTATGCTTTGTGTGGTTTTTTGGGGGGATGTTCTTGAAAATTTGGCATTTGACTATTACAAAATGATAACTCTGGAGATCAGATTCTCCACCTTCTCCAGAGTGTGCTTGGTTTTTACTTGATTGTTGAAGGCTATAGTAGTATTTTGTAATTTTACTTTTTCAAATTATTTTTGCAGATTACAACTTGTTGTGTGTGATAACTAAATTCTTTGTTCCTGTAGCTTGTGTTCCATTAATGTTTTGACAGAGATTTCCTTGAATGCCAGGAACTCAAGCAAACAAAAGAGATAAGCATGTGAAAGAAACACAAATCTTTCATTGTCCTTGCAGATTGACTCTGTGCTGTGTCACTTCTATAACTCTCAGTTAGGCTTGATCTGAGCCTAGGGATCTGTCTGTGATGGTGAGAGTTTAAGGTCTCATCAGGTCTCGTCAGTTCTTTTCTGAGCATGTATCTTCCCTGCACATGTACATGGCTTTCTAAATTTTCCCATATATATGACTGCTTTTGAATGCCTTAATTACCAAAGAATCTCATATCAACTTCTCTTCTTGGCCTTAGATGGTCTGTTGTATATCTCCACTCATAATCTCTTGCCCCAGATGTCTGTGGGTCTCTAGTCTGTTTTGAAGCACCTATAATCAGTGTCCACTCCTTCTTCCATCTGAGTGCTGAATTTGGCATCAGTCCTTCAGGTATCCTCCAGCCAGGTTAGAATAAACATAAACAATAATTTGCAAATAAAATTTCCTCTGCTCCCTCTTGTTTGTGAGAGGGAACTAGGAATCAGTCTATCACTTTTTCAAGATCAAAACCACTGCTGCACTGGGGAGGGCATAGGGGTAAAATTGAGTTTAAAAAAATCCACAAAACTTTCCTTCCATATTGAAGATGTCTTTTTCTTGATTCAGCATTCACCTGGTTGCTGTAACCTTTTGAGTGCCTTCCAAAACTGAAAAAAATGATCAGACAGTTTTTGGGTTCTTTTTATGTTTATATGAGGAAACAAGAGCTTGGAACTTCTGAATCCACCATTTTGCTAATGCACAGCATCTTTTTTGAAGCTTCTCAACCCATAAAGCTTCTAATCTTGTTTAAGAATAATGCTATCCAGTCATCCATGATGGAAAATTTGATGTCTCCATAAGACTTGTTTATCCCTCTCTCATACCTCATTTAATTAATCACAGAACTCTATAGATTGTCCCCGTTAAAGGTCTCTTAAGTTCTGATTCCTGTTAAGATGGATTAAGTACACTCCACCCTGACTCTTCCACTGATTTAAACTGGAAACACTGTAGAGAATGCATGGAGCAGCTATCTGAAGATAGAAAGCAAATGGACAGTAGGCAGACTGGGGAGGAAAACCAGAAGACTGATCTGGCACTGATTTTCCTGTTTACTTTTTTCCTTTCCTTTAGTTTTCCTTAGATTGGACTCAAAGGCCACCTTCAATCTGGAATTCCACAATAAGTGTGGATAAAAAGAGATATCTTTTTTCTTGTCTCAGGAGCAGGAAAAGGCTTAAGGGTCATAGAGAGAGTGGGAGAAATCCCCTGTCTTTTTTTGTTTAATCCTTTCTCTCCTGCTCCAGCCCATGGGCAATCCTGCAGCAGTTAAAGCAATGGTAACCACAGTTGAGAAGGTAACTTATATTCCAGGGGAGAGGAACTCTTTTCTCTGAATAGAGAAAACATTGTTCTAAGTTATGGAAATAATCCCTGTTGCATTCTATCTTATTCCACCCTCCTGTTTCTTGATCCCAAGTGGTAGATGCAGATGTGAGAAGTATGTGACATGATAGGGGATCCAAAACCCAGGCTTCTTCCTAGAAAACCAGGAAGGGGAGATCCTTGGAGCTGGAACGTGTTGTAGAAATCACAGAAAAGAGGCAGCTCAAGACAGTAATCCTATAAATTGTATGGGCTTGCCCCAGAGCTGTTTATGCATAGATCTGACCTTGAACAGTAAACACAGCAAACATTTTGAGAACTGAACTACAGGTTAACCTCCTTTCAGATCTTAGACTGGTCACTGGGTGGCACAGACATGGGACAGATCTTGAATAACATTGCAAACATTTTGGAAACTGAATTGGCATTAGAATCACAGCCACACAAGCAGGTCAGAATTTTTAGATTTAATCCAATCAGGTGGATTGCCTGCTAAATAAAAATTCAGTATTCTTAATATGAATTAATCAAGATACAGTCTCATACCATAGCATTCAAAATGTTTAGGTATAATCCAAAATCACCTGACATAAGCAAAAATATGAAAACTTATTTCCTAAAATCATTAAAAATAAAATCAAGAGATACTCAGATGACACAGAAGTTGTAATTATCAAAAATTTGAAGTAACTATTATAACTATACTGAAAGAAGTAAGAGTAAATATGTTTGAAATCAATGGAAAGATAAACAATTTTAGCAGGAAAATATTTAATGTAAAGTGGAACCAAAGTGGAAATTTTATTCCATCCACATGAACTGTATATCTATTCCCATGCACCTGGTTAACTTTCATTCTTCAGCACTTGGCTGAGACAACATCTCCTCTAGAATACTGACCCTTGTTTAGTTGGTTTGACTGTGACTCCTTTGTGCTTCTCCAGCACCTGTGTTTACTTCTGTGATTCTACTGTATGGCAACTATTTGGGGGTCTGTTTTACCCCAAAGACAGCAGCATTCCCTACATACAGGGAGCTAAGAGGGGCCCTTAGCAAGTAGAATTTTTATGTTAGCTGTGGTCAGCTCTTCCCCACCCTGTACTCCTCAGCCCTTGGCTTTCAGCCACTTATGCATGGTTTGGATTTAAGAGATAATGTTTTCAGACCAATTCTCTGGTGTCCAGAAAAATGGTAAAGAATGGATGGGTGGATTTGAAAATAACAGCATGATTTACAACCATTTGGAGAAGGAAAGTCTTTGATAGCTTTTTTCTATGGCCAAGCAATTAGGCAGCAGACTCTGGAACTCTGAGAGGTATGGACAGAGTTTTCCAGCTGTTCCTTAATGTGATGCAGGACAGGATTCTTATTTTGGGTTATTGGTTATTTGGTTGCCGTGCCATTTCTAGTTTTGACTTTTTAACAAAGCCTATGTATCTGCATCAGTGTATATTTTAATATGCACAGATTCCTGTTACTTAGAGACAGGCAAGTGTCAGATACCAGTCAGGAGACAATGCTCAGTAGTCCCTGGCTGGTTCAGTAGGGAAGATGGACTTGCTGTAACTCACTCACCAAGGGTAGGAAATCATCCTTTTGCTGAAAGACGGATTCTCTCTCTCTTCCTCCAACCACATGCACACATAGACACATGCTCACCCATGCATGAACACTCAGGTGCACATGCTCGCATGCACACACACACACACACACACACACACACACACACAATCTTGAATAAAAAAAGCTGAGTAATTCAAAAGATTACAGGTTATGTTCCTAGCTCTGTGATTTAATAACTTTTGAACTATCACTCCTTGTTCTCTCCTCATGGAACCTCTTCAGGATCTCCATCTATAGAACCCCTTCTCAATTCTTAAGACTCAATTTATATACCACTTCTATGAAGTCCCCTAGCAGCTAGCTCCCATTCTTCTGTATTGCAGCTCAGATATTAATCACTCTACATTATAGGACACAGTTTATGTCTCTTGTTCTCTCACTAGATTGGCAGCTCTTAGAAGGTGAGCCCTCCTTAGCCCAATGCTCATGGATTATTTTATTGAGTGAATCTCATTACTGATTCCTAAGGGAGGGTGTTTGTTATCTTAAAATTACAAGGTGTGAGGGACAAATGGAAAGACTTCCAGTGGTCTTGGACATGTCTCTTTATTTCTCTGAGTGGGCTGGCATGTGAAAGAGAAAGTAGACACCTTTCCAGAGAGCAGAACTCAGGGCAAGTTATATAGAGAAAAATTTCAACCCTATCTAATGAGGACTTGTTTAGTAAGGCAAGCTGCCTAATAAAATATGAACAGTCTGGGTGGAGTGAACACAATTTTGTATGTATCCATCAGGGGCTAAATGATCATTTGCCAAAGATGCTGTGGAGGGAATTGTGGAATGGGAGGTTTTGTTTTCAGTTTTCAGGATTAGCCAATAGTTAGGGGGTGAGGTGGAAAGATATTGTTTAGGATTGGGTTAGAGGTTACATAAGATAACCTTTAAAATCTCTTCTGACTATGTATCCCTAGTTCTCTATTTCCCCACCTGTGTCCTGGAAAGAAAAATTCCTTTTCCTACCTAGCTTATGACTATTATGAAAACAAAAGAGATAGCTATAAATGTGCTTAGAATCAATCGGATGATACTTCTCAGTTAGTCTGTTTATCATCTTTGGTAAATATTGTCTTTTGCATGAGGTATTTGCCCAATTACACTGTAAGTAAGTTTTCTGAGAGCAGAGATCAAAAATTTAAAAACATTTTCATTTGAATCTTGCTATTGTTCATTCATTCAAAACGGGCACCAACTATATTGTAATTCAGACTCAGAATTTCCTGCCTTCCCAGAGCTTTCAAATCATGCTTCTTAGGACCCATAGAGCTCAACATGTGGCATGGACACACTGTAAACTCTTGGAGGTGGGGTGGAAATTGCATTGGTCTCTGGCCTCAGCACCCCATGTGGTAGTCAGTACATGGTACATGTTTAATTAGCCTGATGAGTAAAGAGACCCTAAAAAGCCAAGATATATCACACTTTACAAACAAGATTAATTTGGTGTGAAGCTAATCTGAATTGTCAGGTTTGAGGGACTTAAATGTTACCTGATGTTAGTACATGTAACTGCATGAAATATCTACTAGCATAGAGTGGGCCTGCCTTAAAGAATAAGGACTCTTTAGTACATTAGGTATGTGCAAATGGATGCAGATTTAGTGAATACAAAAATCCAAAGCCACTGTAGTGTTTTCATTTAAGTGAGTTACAAGTTTCCTTGCAATTCAACCTTGAGAGTTCATCTGCTCAATAAATATATTGTTCATACATTCTGCAAGTCCATTTATGTTGGCACTCAGCTAATGAGGCTTCACTGGACAGTGGTGAGAGAATATATAAGATAGGAGGTTAAGAGCATGATTGAACAAACCACATTGCTTGATTCTGAGTCCAGCTCTATAACTTGCTAAGTGTGTGACCTTGACCAAGTCCCTCAAACTCTCTGTGTCTCAGTTTCATCATCTGTACAAGGAGAATAATGATTATGATAGCACCTACCCCCCAGGGTTGTTGTGAGAATTAAGTGAGTTAATGTATGTGAACCACTTAGCACAGTGCCTGGCACAGAGTAAGTCGTATTTATTTTTGTTTTTGTTGTTATATATGGTTGCTGTAGCTGTGTCATCTGTTGAAGGGCCACACAGGTGGGTCATGATTATCACTTCAGAAGGAAGGAAGAGCAAAATTTTTCTTGTAAAATGCCAACTTCTAACACAGGCAGGAAACTGATACCTTCTCAGTTGGGTTCATCATGGCAGTAGGATGAAGCCAAGTTGATGGTATGAAATTTACCCCAGATATTTTCCAGGTGCAAGTTGAGTGTTACTTTGTCTCTAATCCTTCCTAATAATGCTACCCTCCTTTACCTGGGTGCAGGGTTTGGAAAGAACAGCTTAGCCAGGGAGTCTTGTGGCATAGTACAGTGTGCTTCACTTGCTTTAAAGGAATAATTGATAAGGTTGAGTGGGAGTTCATGAGATAGGCACTCAGTCAGTCTGAAGGACATGATGTCCCCTCTGCTCAATCTAGGCCAATGGGGAATGTAGGTCTGGGCTTGGCACTGGGAGTAGATCATTATGGTTATTGAACAACAGTGTCTTATGGGGTTTCTGATTAGAAGAGTTAAAGTAAACCATTCCATGTTGGGTTACAAAGTCAGAAAAGGCCAAAGGAGAAAAGAGAGGCAAAGCAGATTGAGGCCTGAGGAGAGCAGTGGAAGGAGGTTTCTTTCAGAGGAGGTGATTTGAATAAAAATCTTGTAAGTCCCTAGGGTTCCAGCAGGGGCATGTCCTCAATACTTAAAGATGTAGCCTGTTTAGGAAACCTCTAGTTTCTCTACATGCCTCTGGGAATCAGTATTATGTTCTTGATAGTACTATAAATTTTTAAAAAAATTTTGGATGTGGTCATTAATTATTTATCTCTCACAAGGAATTAAATTATCAGATCAAAAAGCTATGCAATAGAATCCTGTGGAAATGGGACACAGGCCACGCCAAATTTGAAGAAGTGGGGAAAGCAAAAAACACTGGTAACACAGGGTATTTTCCCAAGATGGCAGATCTGTGTGGGGTACTATAGTGAGTATGGGTTTTGGAGACCCTGTGATAGCTGGGGTGGGGCTGCCATTTTAAGTGAAAAGGTCACAGAAAAAGGATGTTAGAAGCAACTGAATATCAATAACAACAAAAGCAAAGATTTTCTAACTGTTTAACCATGTCCTTGAAACTCACAATCACATTTTGAAGTAGGTATTATTAATTTCTCCATTTTATACATGAAAATTGAGGTTTATAGAGGCAAAGCAAGATTCCCAAGGACACATAGTGAATAAGCAGCAGAATCCATTTTTGAATCCAAGACTAAATGAGTCCAGAGCCCAAGCTCTTTACCCCTGTTCTATTACCTGTCCCCTCTACCTAAATTCCTGCTCATCTTTTAGTACACCTGTCATATTCCATCTTATCTTTGAAGAAATCTAGTGAGCTCCACATCTGGGAACTGTTCCTTGTTTATGCTATCACCTACTATAAAAATTCTAGGCTGGACTATATCATTTAGTTCTAACTAGCTGCCGTCTTATTTTGCTTGATGTGTGTATGTGTGTGTGTGTGTGCGTGTGAGTGTGAGAAAAAGAGAGACAGAGGCAGAGACAGAGACAGAGACAGAGAGAGACTGACAAAGACAGAGAGACAGAACAAACTATGGGAACCTTGAAGACAAGGGACTATATCTTCTACCCTGGCCACAGCATAGCCCAGCGTGAGCTGGGCAGTAAGTGATAACCCAGGAATAGAACCTTACTATTTTATACCAGATCGTCAGGGAAGGAGTCTCTGAGGAGGTGCTGTGTGCACAGAAACCTAAATGAATTACAGACATTACTCACATGCATGGCCTTTTGCAGAGTGTTGCTTACACACACACAAGTCTAAGAATAGCCACTTGGTCTGAAAGATCACCTTTCATTAGATTTTATGCCTAAGCTCAAGGCTTTTGTACTCTTTGGATTTGGTGGAAGCTTCTCAGAGGTCTTTAGGATCCTCATGCCCACTTTATCCAGGGAAGGTCTGTTCTGAGTTGATATATGTGTTTTGCTCTGGTGCAAGGTTTTATTTGAACCAACTGTTCTGAAACTGGCAATACTTTTCTGCACTTCTTCTGTCTTCCTTTCCATTCAGGCCCTCACCATCTCACCAGACTTCTTCCACTGGTTCCACTCTATAATACAGGTAGAGTGCCTAGAGCACTTCCTCAAGAAAACATTTGATTTTGTCCTTATCTCACTAGAAATGTGCTTCCATACTTTCCTTACTCCTGTCAGGGGAAAAGATAAACGTGGGGCCTTTGGAGGCCTTTCCTGGTTTGACCTATCACTCTGGTCTAGGCCTGTCCCAATAGCCATATTGCATGAGCTGTAGTTATTTAAATGCATCACACCTATGGAAGATTCTGAACACTTTTTCAGGCACTGTGCTCTAGCACCACAGCCTTGTACCTTATCCCTTAAGACCTAGCACCAGTGCTGTCTTCTCTATTATGTATTCCTTAATCCTGGCCCCAGTAATCTTGGTCCCTCACGTCTTTTGCCAGTACCTGGCAAAAACTTTATATTAAGGTACTTTTCACACTAAATTATAATTTATTTATTTATGTATCTCCTTCACACAGAACTCTAGAAGTCTGGGAACGTGTCTTATTTTGAATCCCCTAAGCCTAGCAAAATGCCTGGAACCTAGTGGGCATGCAAATATAACAGCCAACATTTATTTTTCAGGTGCTTATTATATGTCAAACACTACTCAAAATGCTTTAAACAGACTGACTCCTTAATTTTCAAGCCAACATAGATAGTATTATTATCTCAATTTTTCAGATGATAAAACCAAGGCACAGAGAGTAACTTGCCTAACACCATACAATCAGAAAGTAAGAAATCTAGGATTCAACCCAGGAATTTGACTCCAGAAATACTTCTTAGTCATTTTACCTACTCCAAATAAGCAGTAGATGGGCAGACAAGTGGACAAATATATATAACGAAGGGTAGATAGACAGGAGGATTAGTGAACAGGTAAACCGAGTAGATGGGCAGAATCAGAAAGAGTTAATTGAGGAAACTGGATCATAGACAGAATAAATTGTTCAATATCACATGGTTTAATATGAGTACTGACTACAGCCAGTACCCAGATCTTACTACAATCAACAGAAGTCCTCAATGTTTCTCTGATGAGTTAAGCAATATTATTCAATAATCCTATGATGGTCCCTTAGAGGCAAAGTTGGAATCAAGCCTTAGATCCCCAAAGTTTTGATAGAGGAGATAGAGTGTGATAGCATCAATCAATTTGGAAGGTTTGTTTAATCTTGAAGTATGTTTTGTTGGACCTATTAGGGAATCTTGACCCACTACTTCCATTAATTTGGGGGATGACCAAGAAAAAACGTGGAGAATTGGTTGGTTTATTTAGAACATCCTCCTCCCTTCTTTTCACAGGATAATTCCCTCTTTATTGAAGATAACTTTACATGATGGAGCTCACTGTCCAGACCTAGAAAATGGAACTATTGTACCATTTTCAAATCCAGTTTAAAGAGTACTAAAACAAAAACTCCTCTCTAGGATGCCAACTTTGATGGAAACCTTTTGATTAAAGAAGCAGAGTGGTGGGATACAAACAGTCCCATGCTGAATGACAAGGTACCTAGAGATTCAGCCTTGGCTAGGCCATTGAATGAACATGTGATGCTGAGGCAATCCTTTCCCTTCTCTGGGTCTCAGTTTCCCTTTTTGTAAAATTTCAGGTTCCAATCTCTCTTTTCTCTATGGAGATTTTTAGTTCTGACCCACAGTGACTTGGCTGACATGATGTAATCAGCCTATCACTAGCACCTGCCATTGATGTCTGGGAGGGTTTGGTGATCTGAAATCTTCTGTTTAGAATTAGGCCAACCTTAAGCCCTACAGCCACTCTATGATAGTTCCTTTTCCCCCAGGAGAAGGTAAAGACAGAATGGGGGTTTCCATGGAGATGGAAGAGGAAAGTGGATATCTGAAAGGCTCTCACCAATAGTGGCTTGATATTAGGAATATGCCTTCAGGTAGAGCCTAAAGGTATCCTTTATACTCCAAACTTGGAGTAAAAGAGGGATGTGGACATGACTTGCCATTTTCTCATTGGTACTTTGCTGACCTGAATATCTTCAGAATATCTTTCAGTCAGCCAGTCAGTCAACAAACATTTATCAAATACAAGTACTTTCTATGTGCTGAGCACTGGGCTAGGTGCTAATCACACACACAAACACATAGACACAGTCCATATTCTCAAGAAGCTCACAGTCTATGGGGTAAATAAGACATAGGCATAAAGACAGGAAGCGATGATACAGGAATTCAGTAGAGGGAGAAAGAGATCTTCTATGGAAGGATCAGGTGGCTTTCAAATAGAGGTGACATTTGAGCCTCCATGCAGAAGACTCTTGGACCTCAGGTTCAGCAAGACTTGGCTTCCAAATCCAGCACATCAACTCCTTAGCTATATGTCTTTAAACAAGTTACTCAAACTTTTAAAACCTCAGTTCCCTCATCTATAAATGAGACTATCCTGACCTACCCTGCAAGATGAATGTGAGGATGGAATGAGAGATTACTTGTGAAGCATTTAGTACAGGGTAAAGACTTGAGATACTAGATCTTTATTACCTGTTATAATTTGAACTATTGCTATCATTGTTTTAATTTTTATCTCACTACTATCTGCCTTTAATTCAGGACTCTTACATCAGACTAAGGAATCCCCCTGGGGCTGGAATATTTATCTCTGAATTGTATAAGTGGGGTAAATTGGTAAGGATTGGCCCTTCCAAACATTCTTTCCTTTCTTGATCCTTGGGGATGGGATTAGACCTGGGAATAGTCCTAATAGGATCAAAAGGAGCCTTTTGTTGTCAGACCTGGGTCTCAGTCACTGACCCTAGACTTAATTTGTTTTCTAACCTCATGTGTCTCCTCTCTGTGCCAAAGTTTCTCTATCTATAACATGAGGATTCTTTTCTAAAGGATTTCTTAGGGCCCTTTTAGTGACAAAATACTAGTATTTCCAATTTAATCTGGGAACAGTTAAAATACCCCTAGGTAACTTGTAGGAAACACTGTTTTCTCCAAAGAGTTTCCTAAAGTCAGAAAGGAAAAACTACAATAACAAAGCTTAACAAGTGCACTTATTTGACTTGGAACAGAATTCAGGACTGACCTTATGTCCAACAAGCAGAATCCAATCAGTACAGTAAAAATTGCTGTTCCTGACAATTATACAGCACTTTAAGCTTTCCAGGTATTTGGATAAGTGAATGTGCCCCCTCTCTCCCTTGCTCTCTGATCCTGGTAAGGAAAAGACTAACTCTGACCATTGGAGGAAGAAGCCTCAGCTGACTAAGGCCTGGGGATTCCAGAAAAGTGGAATGGAAACATTTTCAGTCTGAAAATCACTGGATTCCCTATTCCATTCTCTCTGACAAAGTACCATCAGAAAATCTCTTCTGGGTGGAAAATCCTTGTCTCCTTACCTCCTGGCTCTCTGTTCCTGGTTACTACAGCCTAAGTGTATGTATACATGTGTATACACACATGCATGTGGGTAAAGGGAGGGGGGGTTAAAATGAAGCTACAGTGGCCAGGTTGGACACCAAGAGAAAGACTTTGTGTTTGTCTCCTTTCCCTATTTCTTCTTTCCCATGGCACTGGGTAACTATCTTCAAATGGTCCTGAGCTCAGTGTAAGCACTAGAGTCCCCCTCTATAACTTACCTTGGCAGAGGCAGCAAGGGGTGAGGTCCTTCTGCTTCATGCACCCAGCCTGTGATTTATATTTGTAAGTGCCTCAGAGTGAATAGTTTATTACCCTCTCCCTCTTAGGGTCTGGGGCTGGGCCCAGATCTCCACTGCTCTTCCAAACCTAACTTTCTAGAAAAAAAATCAGGAGCCAATTGATATGAAATCAACATTAGCCTCCAAATCAGCTGGTAAAAATCATCAGATGTTTGGTTTCTCCAGCTACAGGTTTTTCCTGCACTTGTCCTTGAGATGTAATAAATGCAACTGGCAATCCATGACTTCATCCCACTTAGCCCCGCATTTCTTCTAACTGATAGTCCCTTCTTCACCGTATCCCAATTCTGCAGATGTAGAAGAGTTAGCCCAGAAAGATTACAGAAGTTTTCTTGGGAGCCATTCTGTGAGCAGTCATTATTCCTGAGGAAGGAAACCTTCACTTTTATGGGTACACATATAAAATGAACAATTTAATGAGGTACATTATTGTGAATATTCACCAAGAATCAGAGTACAATCAGCTTAGTTTATAGATAGGAAAGTGGAGCTTAGAAAAATTATGTAAGTTGCTTGGGGTCACCTAGCAGAAGTGGTTGTTTAGATTCCAACAGAGAGCTGTCTGATACCCAGGCCCACAAGTTGCCTTGCCCCCCCCCAAAAAAAAAAAATCCTAGATTCTCACAGTAGGATCCAGCATATTGTACTTCAATGGACTGCTGTGCCTGGGGCAAATTCCAGTCAGAATCAGGAACAGTGTAGGGGGATAAACTCAGGGAAGGGTCTTTCTTTTCTGCCCCTTGGGGAATCTAATCACAGCCTCCAGGCAATATAAGAATATAAGAAGTAAGTTCTGCCCTTAGAATTTTGAGTCCTTTTGTGATAGTACTCCTTTAAAGGTCTCTATACGCTTCTCTTATTCGCTTCCTTACTTCCCTCAAATGGCTCTCAGGGAAAGCTTAGCTACCTGGCTTTAGCATTCTAAAAGAAGTTTAACACCAACATAGATCCACTAAAACTCTCTCCTTTTCTTTTTTTTTCTTCTTTTTTAAATATATGATTTATTTTTTATTTTCTAATTTTATTAAAAAATTTCATTGAATTATAGTCATTTTACAATGTAGTGTCAAATTCCAGTGTAGAGCACAATTTTTCAATTATACATGAACATACATATATTCATTGTCAAATTTTATTTTTTCACTGTGAGCTACCACAAGATCATGTATATATTTCCCCATGCTATACAGTATAATCTTGTTTATCTATTCTTTATATGCCTGTCAGTATCTAAAATTTTGGAATCCCAGTCTGTCCCTTCCCACCACCCCTCCCCCTTGGCAACCACAAATTTGTATTCTATATCTATGAGTCTGTTTCTGTTTTGTATTTATGGTTTTTTTCTTTAATTCCACACATAAGTGATCTCATATGGTATTTTTCTTTCTCTTTCTGGCTTCTTCACTTAGAATGACATTCTCCAGGAACATCCATGTTGCTGCAAATGGCATTATGTTGTTGGTTTTTATGGCTGAATAATATTCCATTGTATAAATATACCACCACTTCTTTATCTAGTCATCTGTTGATGGACATTTAGGCTGCTCCCATGTCTTGGCTATTGTAAATAGTGCAGCTATGAACATTAGGGGGGCAGGTGTCTTTTTGCAGTAGAGTTACTTCAAGATAGATGCCCAGGAGAGGCATTCCTGGATCATATGGTAAGTCTATTCCTAGTCTTTTGAGGAATCTCCATACTGTTTTCCACAGTGGCTGCACCAAACTGCATTCCCACCAGCAGTGTAGAGGGTTCCCTTTTCTCCACAGCCTTTCCAGCATTTGTCATTTGTGGATTTTTGAATGATGGCCATTCTGGCTGGTGTGAGGTGATACCTCATTGTAGTTTTGATTTGCATCTCTCTGATAATAATGATATTGAGCATTTTTTCATGTGCCTATTGATCATTTGTATTTCTTCCTTGGAGAGTGGCTTGTTTAGGTCTTCTGCCCATTTTTGCATTGGGTTGTTTGTTTCTTTCTTATTAAGTCATATGAGCTGCTTATATATTTGGGAGATCAAGCCTTTGTTGGTTTCATCATTTGCAAAAATTTTCTCCCATTCCATAAGTTGTTGTTTTGTTTTACTTATGGTTTCCTTTGCTATGCAGAAGCTTGTAAGTTTCATTAGTTCCCATTTATGTATTCTTGCTTTTATTTCTATTGTGTGGGTAGACTGCTCTAGGAGAACATTATTGAGATGTATGTAAGATTAGGTTTTCGCTATATTTTCTTCTAGGAGGTTTATTGTATCTTGTCTTATGTTTGAGTCTTTGATCCATTTTAAGTTTATTTTTGTGTATGGTGTAAGGGAGTGTTCTAGTTTTATAGATTTACATGCTGCTGTCAGGTTTTCCCAACACCATTTGCTGAAGAGACTGTCTTTATTCTATTGTATACTCTTGCCTCCTTTTCAAAGATTAGTTGACCAAAAGTTTGTGGGTTCATTGCTGGGCTCTCTATTCTGTTCCGTTGGTCCATATGTCTG
Source organism: Camelus bactrianus (assembly GCF_048773025.1). Lineage (NCBI taxonomy): Eukaryota > Metazoa > Chordata > Mammalia > Artiodactyla > Camelidae > Camelus > Camelus bactrianus. Next base: position 47,785,844 of record NC_133575.1, read on the forward strand.
TTTTTGTACCACTACCATGCTCTCTTGATTACTGTAGCTCTATAGTATTGTCTGAAGTCTGGGAGAGTTATTCCTCCAGCCTCTTTCTTTCTCTTCAGTAATGGCTTGGCGATTCTAGGTCTTTTGTGGTTCCGTATAAATTTTACTATGATTTGTTCCAGTTCTGTGAAGTATGTCCTGGGTAATTTGACAGAGATTGCATTACATCTGTAGATTGTCATGGGCAGTGTGACCATTTTAACAATATTGATTCTTCCAATCCAGGAGCATGGGATATCTTTCCATTTTTTAAAGTCTTCTTTACTTTCCCTCATCAATTGTTCATAGTTTTCTGTGTATAATTCTTTCACCTCCTTGGTTAGATTTATTCCTAGGTATTTTATTACTTTAGGTGCTATTTTAAAGGGGATTGTTTCTTTACTTTCTTTTACTGTTGGTTCATCAGTGCAAAGAAACACAACTGATTTTTGCAAATTAATCTTTTAACCTGCTAACTTGCATGATTCTTTGATCAGCTCCAGTTGTTTTTGTGTGGACCTTGTAGGGTTTTCTATATATAGTAACATGTCATTGGCATATAGTGACACTTTTACCTCTTCTTTTCCAATTTGAATCCCATTTTGTTCTCTCTCTTGCCTGATTGCTATGGCTAGGACTTCCAAGACTATGTTGAATAGGAGTGATGATAATGGGCATCCTTGTCTTGTCCCAGATTTTAGTGGGAAGCTTTTGAGGTATTCACCATTGAGTACTATACTGGCTATAGGTTTGTCATAAATAGCTTTATTATGTTGAGATACATTCCCTCTATACCCACTTTGGTGAGAGCTTTTATCATAAATGGGTGTTGAATTTTATCAAATGGCTTTTTCTGCATCTATTGAGATGATCATGTGTTTTTTGTTATTTCTCTTGTTGATGTGATGTATTACATTGGTTGATTTGCATATGTTGAAACATCCTTGTGTCTCTGGGATGAACCGCACTCAGTCATGATGTGTAATTTTTTTAATGTGTTGTTGGATTCATTTTGCTATTATTTTGGTGAGGATTTTTGCATCTATGCTCATCAGTGATATTGGCGTATAATTCTCTTTTTTGGTAGTGTCCTTGCCTGGTTTTGATATCAGGGTGTTGGTGGCTTCATAGAATGAGTTTGGGAGTATTCCCTCCTTTTCAATCTTCTGGAAGAGTTTGAGAAGGACTGGTATGGATTCTTCTTTCTGTGTTTGGTAGAATTCCCTGGTGAAGACATTCGGTCCTGGACTTTTATATGTAGGGAGGTTTTTATTGCTAATTCGATTTCATTACTAGTGATTGGTTTGTTCAAGTGGTCAGTTTCTACTTGGTTCAGTCTTGGTGGACTGTATGTTTCCAAAAAGTTGTCCATCTCCTCTAGGTTATCCATTTGGTTCCATATAGTTTTTCATAATATTCTCATATGATATCCTGTATTTCTATTTTATCTGTTGTAATTTCTCCATTGTCCTTTCTTATTTTGCTAATTTGTGCTTTGTCTTCTCTTCTTTGTGAATTTGGTCAGAGGTCTGTCAATTATATTTACTTTTTCAAAAAACATGCTTTGGTTTTATTGATATTTTCTTTTTTTTAAATCTCTATTTTATTTATTTCTTCCCTGATGTTTATTATTTCCTTCCTTCTGCTGACTTTTGGGGTTTTTTGCTCTTCTTTTTCCAATTCTTCTAGCTAGTCAGTTTAATTGTTTATTTGAGATTGTTCTTTTTTGAGGAAGTACTGTTTCACTGTAAACATCCCTCTTAGCACTGTCTTTGCTGTGTCCCATAAATTTTGTGTGGTTCTGTTTTCATTTTCACTTGTCTCAAGGTATTTTTTAATTTCAGCTTTGGTTACATCATTGACCGATTGGTTTAATTGCATGCTGTTTTATCTCCATGCTTCCTTTTCTTCTCCTTTGTTTCTCTGTATTTGCTTTCTAGTTTCATGGTATTGTGATCAGGAAAGATGCTTGAAATAATTTGTATCTTCTTAAAATTGTTGAGGCTTCTTTTGCACCCAAGTACATGATCAATTCTAGAAAATTTTCTATGTGCACTTGAAAAGAATGTATATCCTATTTTGTGGGGGTGAAATGTTCTGACAATATCCACCAAATCTAATTTTTTTATTATATCGTTTAATTTCTCTGTTGCCTTATTTTTCTGTCTGGTAGATCTGTCTAGTGATGTTAATGTGGTGTTAAAATCTCCAACAATGATTGTATTCCCATGAATGTCTCCCTTTATCTCTGTTAGTAATTATGTTATGTACTTAGCTGCTCCTATATCAGGTGCATATATATTAATGGGTGTAATATACTCATCTTGTATTACTACTTTTATTATAAAGTGTCCTTCTTTATCTTTATGATCTTTATTTTAAAGTCTATTTTGTCTGAAATCAGCACTGCTACACCTGCTTTTTCGGCTTTACCATTTGCATGGAATATGTTTTTCCATCCTTTCACTCTCAATCTATATGTGTCCTTCTCCCTGATGTGGGTCTGTTATACGCAGCATATTGAAGGTTCTTGCTTTATTATCCAGTCTGCCACTCTATGTCTTTTGATTGGAGCATTTAGTCCATTAACATTTATAGTAATTAATGATAAATGTGTGTTTATTGCCATTTTGCTCTTAGTTTTTTTTTAATATTTTTATTGATTTATAATCATTTTACAATGTTGTGTCAAATTCCAGTGTTTAGCACAATTTTTCAGTCATTCATGGACATATACACACTCATTGTTGCATTTTTTTCTCTGTGAGTTATCATAACATTTTGTGTATATTTCCCTGTGTTATACAGTGTAATCTTGTTTATCTATTCTATGATTTTGAAATCCCAGTCTATTCCTTCCCACCCTCCACCCCCTGATCTTAATTTTGCAGTTGATTCGCTATTTCCTCTTTGTTCCTTTTTTCTTCCTTTTGTGGTCTAGTAATTTTCCTTTGTGTTATCATGGATTTTATTTAGTTTTTGTGACTCCCTTGTAAGTTTTTGTCTTGTGCTTACTGTTTTTTTAAGTCTATTAACCCATTACTATAACTGTTTTTATTAATCAGATAGTAATATAGTCTCAAACCAATCCTATTGAGAACAAAAAGCATTTAAAAGAGAAAAAGTACTCTATATTTTCTTGCTTCCCTATCTCTCTTAATGATTTAGATGTCTTCTTTTACAATTTCATGTTTATTCCATTTGTAATTTATGGTAGTGTTCACCTTTACCATTATTAATTTCTCATTCCTGTAGCATCCTACTTCTTTTCTCTTTATAGTAGACCTTTCAATATTTCTTTTAGCATGGGTTTAGTGTTGCTAAATTATTGTAGTTTTTGCTTGTCTGTGAAACTCTTTATGTTTCCTTCTATCCTAAAAGATTGCCTTGCTGGATAAAGTATCCTAGGCTGCATCTTTTTTTTTTTTTTTTTTTTTTCATTCAGGACTTTGAATACATCTTGCCACTCCCTTCTGGCCTGTAATGTTTGTGTAGAGAAATCAACTGAGAGCCTTATGGGGGTTCCCTTGTGAATCACTCTTTGTTTTTCTCTTGCTGATTTTAGGATCATTTCTTTATTCTTGAATCTGGCCATCTTGATTATAGTATGTCTTGGTGTGGTTCTGTTTGGGTTCTTCTTGTTTGGGACCCTCTGAGCTTCCTGTACTTGGATATCTGATTCCATCTTTAAGTTTGGGAAGTTTTCGATCATGATTTCTTCAAATACCTTTTCAATCCCCTTTGACCTTTCTTCCCCTTCTGGAACCCCTATTATGTGGAGATTGTCACATTATATTATCACATAGGTTACTTATGTTGTTTTCACTTTTTTTTATTTGTTTTTCTCTCAGCTCTTCTGATTGGATGATTTCTGTTGTACTGTCTTCTAGATCACTTATTTGTTCCTCTGCATTATCTAACCTGCTTTGTACAGACTTTAGATCAGCTCTCATATCAGCAAATGAGTTTTCCAGTTTTTCTTGGCTCTTCTTTATAGCTTCCATTGCATTTTTGACATATTTTATATCTCTCAACACTATCTCTTTTAGTTCCTTCAGTACTTTGATTACTCCTTTTTCGAAATCTTGGTGTAGTAGGCCATCAATATCTATTTCATTGATCGTTCATTCAGGCGATTTCTCTTGCTTTTTTAATTGGGAGTTGTTCCTCTGCTTCTTCATCTTGCTCATATCTCTCTGGCACTGAGGCTTATGGAGTATCAGTTATCTATTGTGGTCCTTAAGGAGTTTATTTATTTATCTATCTAACGCCTATGCAGGAATAAAACTGAAAAAAAAAGAGAGAGAGATAATTTCAAAAGAAGAGAGAAAAAAGGTTTGAAAACAGTGTATAATCAATAATGTTAGAGCAATTTGAATCAGACTAGCAATCGAGTTGAAAACCTTAAAAAAAAGGGAAAAGATCAAAAAACAATATTTGAAACCTGTGTATAATCAATAACAGGATATTAAAACTAAGACAAATGAAAATGAAATCAGGTTGATTTTTTAAAATAATAATAATAAAAATATTTTAAAAGAAAAATTTAAAAGGGATTAAAAGTTTAAGCATGTACAAGTGTTTAAAAATTAAAAATTAAAAATGTAATAAAAAATTGAACAGAAGAAAAAGATAAAATAAAAAGAATTTTAAAAGATAGGATAAAAAAGGGTTTGAAAGCAGTATATAATTAATAATAAATGATCAATTTGAAGTAGAATAGCAATCGGGTTGAGACATATTTTTAAAACCTTTAAAAAAGGAGAAAAGTACAAAGAAATATATTTGAAACCTGTGTATAATCAGTAATAGGAGATCGTAACCAAGAGAAATAAAAATGAAATGAGGTGGAGTTTTAAAAACATAATAGTAATAAAAATATTTTAAAAGAAATATTTAAAAGGGATTAAATCTGGAAGCATATATAATTGTTTAGAAAGTAAAAATTAAAAAGGTAATATAAATTAGAACAGATAAATAAGATAATAAAACAGGGTGTGTCCTCGTGGAGACTGTGTGCTGTTAATAATCTTATCAACAAGTCTTTCTGTCTTGGCTTTGTTTCACGAACTCAGCTTGCTGCTTCCAGACGCCCTCTGTTGTCGCCCCTAGTCTGTGCTGTTCCCAGTGCCTGTCAGCAAGCAGATCGCGCCCCCTCCCAACACTCGGGTCACATGCTGCTCTCCTTCATGGTGGGCGGGCGGGTCACTTCCCCTCCCAATGCCACAGTCAGATGCTGCACTTGGGCGAAGTAGGAGGGCAGATCTTGCCCCCTCCCAGCACTGCTGTCAGGTGCTGCATTCCTACCAGGAAGGTGGGTGGCCTTCTTCCCTCTCCCAGCGCTGATCACTCCCCTGCTCTGTGCAGCACACCCCTCTGCCTTGGGTCAGTGCTCCGTAGGCAGGCTTGGGGAAGACCACAGAACATCCCCGCCTGTGCTCTGTGCCAAAACTTAGCCCCTTGTTTGTCTTGGTTTCGAGAGTTCTCTGAAGGAAAGACCCTATCTGCCTCAGGCTGTAATCAAGTCTCCATCTGGCCTTTGAGGCTGCAAAGCCTTTAGTTACGGATTCAGGTTGTGGCCCCGCCCTCGCCTGGGTGCTAAGCACTGGAGGGTATGGTGGCTGTGCCTGAGCCCTGCCTCTTTTCACCCAAAAACCTTCTGTGGGTTTTCAGAGATGGAGGTAAATCACCCTCCCCCTCCCAGGGCACATCAGCCGTGTTGTTTTATGGAGGGCCCATGTTGTTTTGCCCTGTGTACCCACTCATCCACAGAGCATGGCATCCTGCAGTCCCCCGGGGCTGCCTCAGTGCAGCTTCCTCAGTCCTCCACCCAGCTCAGGCAGACTATCCAGTCCCTCAGCTGCCAGCTCGTGTCTCAGGCTGGGTGTCTTAGGGACACTTTGTGCCCATTCAACTTAGTTCTGCTGGTCAAGGGGTTGCTCCATACAGATCTGAGCAGTCCATCCCACTGGTCTCTCCATTGGAGAAGGGGAGACCCAGTGAATGAGCACTCTTCCTCCTTTGCTGCTCCCTCCCCGGGTGACTGGTCCTGCACTGTTTTGCCCTTTCTTCTTTTTTTTTTTTCCTTTTCTCCTACCAGATTGGTGGCGTTTTTGTCTTTTGAAGAGGGCGATATTCTGTTGAAGTTTGGCAGGTGCTCTGATTGGCTGAGTGGGTGCATGGATATGAGTTTTGGTGTATTTGTGGGAGAGGATGAGCTACCAGCGTCCTTCTACTCTGCCATCTTGGCCTCCCACTCCTAAAACTCTCTCCTTTTCAACATGGGGAAGCAAGACCAAAGAGATAACCATCTTCTTTTTGAGAAGATTTATATTTGGCTGGAATAAAAGTCTGAGAGAAAAATAAAACAAAGCAGTACTCCAGTCCTGTAGAGGGATCTACAGGAGACATCTTTTCCCTATGCCTTTTAGAGCCCTTATTTGGTGGGAGGGAGAAACGTACTGAGATTGTAAGGGTGCCAGCCAAAGTGTGTGGGTAAGCACCTACTTAAACCCAGAGATGCTAAGATTTTATTTTACAGAACTTAGAAACAGGCAGAAATCAGAAGATTCTTTATTAGTAATTGGCTTCTCTGAGTTCCAGAGTTACTTCTAGTAGGAAAGGGATCTGCTGTTTCTTGGAGCAAGGAAGGCATCTGAGGCCTCCTTTCCAGAAACCACATTCTTGCAATCTTCCACCACATGGGTCACTGAAGAAAGTTTAAGATCTCTTTGTCACATGGTCTCACTTTGACCTCATTAGCTTGGATCTCTTTCCAAAGGATTCCATGGTCACTTAGCCCAGTTAAGAAACTAGTGATCGTTTGAATATCTGTATGCCCTTCTTCTTAGGCTACTCACATTCCCTTCCCCACCTCCAAATCTCTTTAGGGAGTAAAAGCCTTGTCTGTACCTCCCCTTAAGTTCTCCCCTTCCCAAGGTCCCTGAAATCCTACCACAAAACCCTGAAACTCATCAGCGAAGCTGTTTGGAAATACGATGTCAGAACCTCAGTACTAGCTCATGTAAACACTGGGATATGGTCACAGCTAAGCTGTGGGACACAGCCTGATAAATAAGAACTCTCACCATCCCCAACTGTATTCCGAGAGAGCTCCAGTCTATCTAGATAAGTGGTGCCAAATTCGACCTGCTCTTTGAAAACAGCTACTCCTCTGCTCATTCTTACTCTCACAGCTTTCTTTGACTCCTTAATGGTATACTTTGTGTATTGAGCACCCTCTAGAGGCCACATTTCACCAATGCAGCCCCTGCCAGCATGCAACTTTATAACAACTGATAGTTTTTCCAAACTGGCTTATCTTTCCCCAGGTGTTTTAATTAATCTTTCCTCAGCTTCACAGCAGTAAATACATAATCTCAGAAACATAGAAAGATGGAGCTTTATAGGACTTTATAGATAACCTAATGCTTCCCTATTTTACAAATAGGCCCAGACAGATAATTACTGCATCAGGTCCCAACAATTCTAGATAGGTGTGCTTTTCACGGTAGCACGGTTGTCTGAGCAGTGGGCAGAGTGAGAAGTACAAAAAGCAATTCTTCTTCTCAGTAAAAGGAGAAATAATAGCTCATATATATGAGTGCCTCCTATGTGCTGTGTACTGTTCTCTACCTGTATTGTCTTAATCCTCACAGTAATCCTCTGAAGTAGGCACTATTGTCACTCTCATTTTTCAGGTGTGGGAACTGAGGCACAGAAAGGTTAAATGACTTGCCCATATTTGCATAGCTAGTAAGTGGCAGAGTCAGAAATAAGGCTGAGACCATCTGATTCCTGAGCCCAAGATCATCTTTTGTTTCTTCCCTTTTTCCTTGTCTTCCATCCCTCATCTAACCAGTCACTAAATTCAACAAAATCTTTTTTATTGAAAAATAAATGATATATAACATTATATTAGTTTCAGGTATATAACATAATGATATGATATTTTTATGTATTGGGAAATGATCATCACAATAAGTCTAGTTAACATTCATCACCAAAAATAGTTATGTTTTCTTGTAATGAGATTTTTTAAAGATCTACTCTTTTAGCAATTTTCAAATATGCAGTACAGTATTATTATAGTCACCATTCTGTAAATTACCCAGGACTTTCTTATTTTATAACTGGAAATTTATACCTTTGACCCCTTTACTCATTTCATTCACTTCTCACCCCCCACTTCCAGTGACCTCCAACCTGTTCTCTTTATACATGAGTTTGATTTTTGCTTTTGGGGATTTTTAAGATATTCTATATATAAGTGAGATCATTCAGTATTTGTCTTTCTCTGTCTGACTTATTTCACTTAGCATACTGCCCTCAAATTCCATCTATGTTGCCACAAATAATATTTTCTTTTTATGGCTGAACAGTAGTCAGATAGATAGATGGATAGATAGATAGATAGATAGATAGATAGATAAATAGATAATCACATTTTCTTTGTCCATTCATTCATCAATGGACACCTAGAATATTTTCATGTCTTTGCTATTGTAAATAATGCTGCAGTGAAAATACATGCATGTATATTTTCTTTTTATCTGTTCTAAATATTTATCATTTTGTCATTTCAAAACTGCTACATAAATTTAATCATACAGCATGTAAGTTTCGAGTCTAGATTTTTTTTTACTGAACATAGTCATCCAGAATTCATCTAGATTGTTGCATATATCAATAGTTTGTTCTTTTCAATTGCTGTTCATTATTCATGGTATGACTATATCACTGTTTGTTTAACCATTCCCATGTTGAAAAACACCTGGGTTATTTCTAGGTTATTTTTAAATTTATTTTTATTGAATTATAGTCTAGTTTTTGACTATTACAAACACAGATGCTATGAACATTCGTATACAGATTTGTGGTTTTCATACCACTGGGATAAATACCCAGGAGTTTGATATTTGGTCTTGTGGTAGTTTCATTGTATGTTTAGTTTTGAAAAAAAATTTCTAAGTGTTTTCCTGACTGGCTGTACCATTTTACATTCCCATGAGCAACATATGAGTAATCTAGTTTTTTCACATCGTCAATAGCATTTGATGTTGCACTATTTTTTAGTTTAGCTATTCTGAATGTCATGATGAATTCTCATTTTGGTTTTATTCAGAGTTTCCCTAAAGGCTAATGAAGTTGAATATTTTTTCATGTGTTTATTTGCCAACTATATATCATCTGTGGTGAAATGTCTCTTCTTGTTTTTTCTTCATTCTACTCAAAAATTTTAATATTGAATTTTGAGAGTTCATCTATTTCATTATTTCATTATTTATTTATTTATTTACCTTTTCATCATTTTTATTATTTCTTACTGACATATAGTTGATTTACAAAATTTATATTAGTTTCAGGTGTACAAAATAGTGATTCAAATTTTTTATACATTATACTTCATTTAAAGTTGTTATAAAATGTTGGCTATATTCCCCATACTGTGCAATATATCTTTGTAGCTTATTTTATACATAGCAGTTTGTACTTCTTAATCCCCTACCCTTATCTTGCCCCTCCTCCCTTTCTTTTTCTCCTCTGGTAACCATTAGTTTGTTCTCAATATCTGTGAGTCTGTTCCTGTTTTATTATATTCATTTGTTTGTTTTATTTTTTAGCTTCTGCATATAAATAAAAACATACTGTTTATGTCTTTTAAAATCTGACTTATTTCACTAGACATGGTAACCTAAAATTTCATCCATGTTGTTGCAAATGGCAAAATTTCATTAGTATTTTATGGCTCCGTAATGTTTGTTGTGTATTAATTTTCTATTGCTGAATAATAAATTACCACAAACTTAGAGTGTCTTCCATGCTGAATTTCCAACTGGAGCTTCTGGAGGAAAAAAAAAAAAAGCCACTCCAGCTCATTCTTGTTATTGACAGAATTTGGTTCCTTGAAGTTATATGACTAATGTCCCCATTTCTTAACTGGTTAAGAAATGCCAGGGACTGCTTTCAGCTCCTAGAGGTCACCCACATTCTTTGCCATGTGACCACTTCCATCTTTAAGCCAGCAACAACACATCAAGGCTTTCTCATTCTCACCAGATAACCTCTCTTTCTTAAAGCCAATTGTGCCATCAAATATGACCTAATCAAATTCATAGTCCTCAGGAAATATGCAGAGCATATATATGATGGAGGTGGGAAATCTTTGGGGCTATCTTAACATTTTGCTTACACAGGGGTTTATCTCACTTTGTAGTTATGGGGTCATTCACTGGCTGCTTTTTTAAACCTTTAACACTGGGCGAATTTGTCCCAGTCTGTGAAAGCATCTGAAGTTCTGGGTTTGTCCCTGTGACTTTTACTTTCCTGGTAGAAACCTGGTCACTTTAGCTTCTTGAGGGCTGGATTCCCAGTCTGAAACTGCTTTTGAAGTCTTGTAACTGAGTTCATTAAAGCCAACTTTGCTTTCTCAGCCAAACTAATTTTCACTTATGGTTTATTTAATCCATGTTTTCCTTTCACCTCTCTCAAAGCAAAAGATGTGAGACTTCCAAGGGCACAGCAGGGGCACCAGTGGATTTATTGATCATCTCTTAGCAACTACTTCTAAAAGACTACACATTGATTCTTTTTGTTTTCTTTTTTAAATCCAGCATATCTGCAACTTAAAAAAGGAGGTTAAAATCCCTCTGAGTATGAACAAATTATTTCTCTCTTTTGAGTAATTGAAACACTGCATTCCTGTTTTCTGCCCTCTCCAATGTACAACAGAAGTGTCATGTGCTGGGGAGGGACTTGGGAGGAAATGGTAGTTAACATATCAAGTCTCTGAAAAGGCCATCTGTCTGACATTACTCCATCACCAAAGAGGAAAAAGCAGGCACAAGTTAGTTGTATATGATTTAGATTCTTATGGAATTACAGAATGTCAAAGCTGGAAGAAATCTAATGCTGGCCTTGCACATTGGTAGCCTCTTGGGCGAAACTAAGCCTGTGGATCTCTTTTTTTAGCCAGCCCAATATTTTCTTTTAAACTTTTCAATCTGAAAATCTTTAAGTGGGACATACATGGTCCAGTTTTTAACACAGTCCTCACCACTCTATAGTGTCTTATACCAGGGTTCATACATTTCCTCAAATGCCTGAGAAATAGGATGGAAAAAGAAGAATGTGGCCTCTGAAGCCAGACTGCTTTGGTTCAATTTCAGCTCTTATACTTCTCAGCTCTGTGATTTTGTGCTGCTTTACTTTGTGATTTAATTCTCAAATCAGTAAGAATGAAGTTAATAATAATAGCATGGTATTACTATGAGCTCTACCTCATAGAGCTGTTGTGAGTATTAAATGTTATAATATTCATAAAGTGCTTAAAACAGTGCCTATCACTTAGTAAATTCTATAGAGGTATTAGTGCTGTTAAACCCCTGAAGGCATTTCAGTTTGCATCTCCTGATTTCAGTAAATTTTCCCAGTCCCACATTTTACAGGTAAAGAAATTAAAGCCTGTTGAAGTCAAAGGTTTTGCCTTGATTGGCTAATGTACTGTCTCTGTTTATTGACAAAACAGTAATAATATTATGGCAATGATTTACATAATATTTCAATATATTGGGTGCTGTTCCAAGTACTTAATACACATTAAGTTATTTAATACCCATAGCAACCCCAGGAGGTAAGTAGTAATATTTTTTTCTGTCTTAGTTTGGGCTTCTATAACAAAATACCATAGACTGAGTGGCTTAATTAAACATTTGTTTCTCTCGGTTCTGGAGGCTGGAGAGTTCAAGATCAGGAATTGATTTGGTTCATAATAGGCGTCTTCCTGGTTTGCATATGGCCATCTTCTTGCTTTGTCCTCACATGGTATGAAGCAGAGAGGAAGCAAGTTCTTTAACATCTCTGCTTATAAGGGCACTAATACCATCATGAGGGCTCCAGCTTCATGACCCAATTACCTCTCAAAGTCCCCATCTCCAAATACCATCACAGTGGGGATTAAAGTTCCAATGTATGAATTTTGGGGAGACAAAAACATCTAGTCCGTAACAAGCTCCATCTTTACAGCTGAGGAAACCAAAACACAGAAGACTAAAGGTATCATCTTAAATTATCATGATGTTTTACACAAGGAAGTTTAGTATTTCCCTTGGTCTCCACATAGATGGATTTAGTATGGTATATAACACAGTGGACAGGGCCTGGTATTTGTAGTGGGATGGCTGTGGGCTCTCCCACTACCAAGCTATGAACTTGGACAAGTCATTTAACTTCTTAGAGCCTTGATAAAAAAGGTGATGAGAGGTATATCCTAGAGTTGATGCATGGGTCAAATTAAGTGACATGAAAAATCTTAGCACATAATTACATAGTTAAGCACTCAACAAATGTGTGTTATTTTTCTTTCCAACTATGTACAAAGTTGTGTCCCTATACAGTTCTGTTTTTGTATATAAATCTCTCAGGTGACCCGCCCCAACCCTGACCACCACCTAGAGCATATATTATTTTTAAATGTTTACATCACGGGTGTGGGCTACACTTTGGCTTTCCTCTCTTTGACATTTTTACTGATGGATTATCTCTGTCAACAGTATATTCTAGAATGTCTCACAGTCATTTTCTTCCTCTTGCTCCATATACCTGTTGGCTTAGGGAAATCTTATTTCCCTGTTGGGAAGACCTGGGTCCAAATCCCAGCTCTTCCCTGTGTGACCTTGGACCTGTCCCTTCTCTTCTCTGTCCCTCTGATCTCAACTGAAAAAAGAGAGGTTAAACTGAGTCATCTTTAAGGACCTTTCATCATTCAACATTGGATTCCTTCTGGGCTATAACAAGGTTGTGGTCATTTTGGCAGCAATTGTGGGCAACCTCTGGGTGGGGAGATGGGGGAATGTCCCAGCTCTGAGCCTGGATAGCCTGTGATAAGTATGTGAGGATTTCTGCTAGGTCCACCAGTGTGCAATTGAAAACATTTTAAAAAGCTTCCAGTCTTAAGCAGAACAATGTATCAGTTTTGTTCATTAATGTTCTCTTTAGCCTTTTGCTCCCAAGGATAAAGGTTACTTGGTTTGGAAAGCAATTTCTTCTTTGATCAATAATTAACAACTCAGAATGCAAAACTGTCACCAAATTGAACAATCAAGTTACCATTTCTCAAATCTTCCAGTGTGTTATAGGAAGCCATATTTGGCCAGCAAACTTGTATGTGCTAAGCTCTGAATTGTGATAGGGACCCTTGCTTTATGTTACTTGGTATCCAGATTTCAATCTTCAGTTCCACCTATAGTACATTCTGTTTAGATTCTGCCACCGTCTGTGTGATCTGGGATCAGTCTCTTTCCTTTCCTAGGCCTCAGTTTCCACCTCTGTAAAGTGAGAGAAGTTGACCTAGAAAATTTTGATGGTAGGATTCCATAAACGATGATGATAATTATAATGATGATGATGATGATGATGATGATGATGATGATGATGATGATGATGGTGATGATGATGATTCTACATGCATCTAGCATTTACTATGTGCCAGGCATGCTTCTAGACTCCTTTTGTGGATTATCTCATTACATCTTTATAACACTGCTATGAGGTAAGTGCTAAAATTACCTTCCATTTTATAGGTGGAGGCATCAAGGAAACAGTGAAGATAAGGTTAAGAATGGATTTATGTCTGAGTAGTCTAATTGTATTATAAATATTGTGACCACAGTTTCATATAGGTTTTTCATTTGATCTGCCCAGTACAAGTTAGTTCTGTATAATACAAACTGTGGGAAGTTTGGGGCTTTCTTAAGTCACCAGAGTGGATAAAGAGCAAAAGAGTCAAAGACGGAGGAAGGATCCTGGCCACCAGGCTACCTTCCTATTCAATTATACATATGTGAGTGTGTTTGTGTGCTTTAATGTTTAAAAACTATTTCATATCTATTTTCCCATGTAACCTGCACATAACCCTGGGAATCAGACAGGGCAGGGAATATAAAGTCTGCTTTGTAGAAGTGGACGCCACAACCCAGAGGGGAGAGATCTCCAGTGAAGGACCCCATAGGAGAGGTAGCTCAGCATATCAGTTAAAAGCAGAAGACTCTAGATCCAACTGGTTTCACAGCCACCAGAAAAATCCTGATCTTCTGAGAATGAGTTTAATTTTTGATGGATAAATTGGGGAGCAAAAAGAGCTGCTTATTTGGACAAAAACCTGGGGCATTCCTGAGGCTCTTCTAATGACTTGAAGGATGTCTGTCCCCCAGAGTAAAATGGTAGACAATAACTGTTCCAGGCATTAAACTTAATTCATTCTCTGAACAACCTTCTAGCTGGGCTTTATTACCACTATTCCACTGATGAGGAAACTAAAGTACACAGAAACTTAGCTCATCCAATATCACTCAGATACTGACAGACGTGAGATTTGAACGCTGATTTGTCTGCTTCCCACCTTGTGAACTACAGCAGAATCAAAGGAAAAAATGGACATCTTCTCAGGGAGAGAACTTTGAAAAACAACCATGCTAGAATGTATAAGTTGAAGAAAAAAACCTCATCTATCTACTTGATAATCATATATATTTATGTAATATCAGAGAGGCTCTGATCCTGAGGCTTTCTGATGAAATAAAGCAATTTATTCATGAAGCCAAGCACACCAACATTCACATCCACAGACTGAGTCTGATTCACCCATTGAGCTTCTAATGTGAGGATGAAAGAGAGTGTTAAGTTAGTGCGGGGTATAGCATCTGTGTTGGCACCACTCATAATATGATTTCAGATGTCCAATCTATCCACTTCAACTGACCAATGCCTGAAATTCCTCTATTAAAGCCACATCTTTCTAGCTTAAGGATCTCCTTGTTAAAATAAAACTTCCAGGGGAAAGTAATAGTATAAACCAGTATTTCTCAAAGTGCATCCTATCTTGGATACCTGGGGTGGGGATAATGTTACTAGGTGTTAATATTAAAAAAAAAAAAAAGAAAACTAGGGAGTTATTTGACTAAATAAGTTTGGACCACAAAGCATATTCTATATCACTTTTGAATTGTATGAGTTCTATATATTTTTTGGATATTAACCCCCTATCAGATATATGGTTTGCAAATATTTTTCCCATTCTTAGGTTATCTTTTCACTCTGTTGATTGTTTCTTTTGCTGTACACAAGCTTTTTACTTTGATGTAGTCCCATTTATTTATTTTTGATTTTGTGGCTTGTGCTTTAGGTGTCATATCCAAAACAATCATTGTAAAGTCCCATGTCAAGGAGATTTTCCCTATGTTTTCTTCTAGGAGTTTCATTGTTCCAGTTTTTACATTTAAGTCGTTAATCCACTTTGAGTTAATATTTTTGTGAGTAGTGTAAGATAGGGGCTGAGTTTCATTCCTTTACATCTGATTCTACCAGAACCATTTATTGAAGAGACTGTCTTTTCTCCACTGTATATTCTTCACTCCGTTGTCAAATATTAGTTGACCATATGTGCTTGAGTTTATTTCTAGGCTCTTGATTCTGGTTCATTGATCTATTTGTCTGTTTTTGTGCCAGTACCATACTATAGCTTTATAGTGTAGCTTGAGATCAGGAAGTTCAACGCCTCTCACTTTGTTCTTTCTCAGGATTGCTTTGCATATTTGGGGTCTTTTGTGGTTCCATAGAAATTTTAGAATTTTTAAAAATGTTTCTGTAAAAGTGACATTGGAATCTTGATAGGAATTGCACTGAATCTGTAAAAATGAATAAAGAAAAACTCTGTTAAAATGGAATAGGGAATCTCTGAAAGGAGAGCTCTCATGCACATACCACTTGCTGCAATCTACATACCTAGCAGGAGGGAGGAAGATAATAATTATTTTAACAAGGTCTGTTTGTATAGAATTCTTTGTATAAAATTCTTTCAGTCTTAACTTCTTACCCATGATAAGAATGTTACTTTTCTTCTTGTACAAAGGATTACATATTTCACATTGAAAACTCATTTCTTACTTTTAAAAAAGGAAGCTATCTCCCTGCCCCAGCAACAATGTGCTAAGCACTACTTGCAGCCCATAAGAAACTGCCACAACCTCAAACTCTTGTTCTTCTCTAATGAATTTTTATTCAAAACCACCCTCCCCAATTTCCCCCTAAAACCTAACAAAATCTTACCTTCCCTTGGCTCTTCAGGCTTCCTTAATATACACCATATCTTACCTGTCCTGAGTTGCAATTATCTGTTATTTCTGAATAAAGCCAGTTTGCTGACAAAATAACTGACTAATTTCTGAGGTTGGCATAACTTGTTGATTAGAAGTGAGATTCAAAGAAGGACTCCCCCCCCAAAAAAACCTCTGAGGCTGGTGAACAAACAAGTGATGGTAGTGACAGAGTTCATTGAGCCCACTTGCTTTCTCATCAACCCAGGATCTTGAGGATAAGTCTTTCAAGGAGCCTAACTCTACTCTTTTTGATTTGAGCTCTCTGGCTTTATATGGGATCTGTTTTTATGAAGATTCCTGTTAAGTCACCCTTTATGTTCAAAAGGAGGGAAAACGTGATTCCTGGTGTTTTAGAACAGCTATTGGAAAACAGGACCCGTCATACTTAAGATGTTTTAGGGAATCCAAAGGCAAGATAGATTCAACCTGGTCCTTAGATCAGGATTTTGTGTCTTTCTGCAAAAATGAATGAACTTTTGGATAATTTAGAATTTTGATAACCATTCTGGGGAAACTTTGTTTTTAATAAGTCCACCTTAACAGATACCCTTAAAAAAGAGGATCCCAAATCTCTCAGAAAATGGAATGCATTATTTTATTAGTATGCAGAAGCTTCTAAAAACAAAATGGCTTACATGCAAATAAGAATTTTTTGGTAAAGACTTTGGCCTTCTGACCAAGTAACCTTAATTTATTCCATCTGCCAGAAACACAATTTGGATCCTACTACTCCTTTGAATTTTCTACCTAAGACATGGCTAAATTTTTTAAAAAGCGAAACCTATAAGACCTCTGTGTCTGCTTGTATATTATGTATATCATTATGTGTGTTTTAAGTATATATCTTTCTACCTTCAGGTGGTATTGCCAATATTAAATTGTAAAGAGCTCCATTTAATTGACTTAAAGAAAAATTAAGTGTGTGTGTGTGTGTGTGTGTGTGTGTGTATATATATCTCAGGTATGCTCTTAGATATATAGAAGCTAACCCAAATATTTTTCAACTTCACATGACCTGAGATTCTTTAATAAATAAAAGCCAGTTTAAATGCTTTGGTTTAACAAAAATTAGACAAGAAGGAAGAGGGCAGGACACAACCAACAAAAGAATGACACAGCAATTGAGGATAGGACATAAACTGGTTATAACCTACTTAGCCCAAGATGGTGGAAGATTTGACTTCCAGTAGATATTGAGACTCAATATAGGCTCATTGTAATACATGAGCATGCTAAATGACACACCCATGGTGCCATGAGAGTTCCCAGGCTGACTGTAAAAGGCCAAGAAATGGACAGGGGCTGAATTCCTGGAAATTCCTGCCCCTCCCCAAAGCAGTTGGAATAATCCTCCCACTTATTAGCATATGAAATTACCCAGTCTATAAAAACTAACCACCCTTACACTTCAGGGCTGCTCTCACTTTCCTAGATGACCCCCATGCTTTGGGGCTGCCTCTCTTACATTCTGAGATGGCTCACACTCTGTCTATATTTTTTCTTTCTTTAATTTTTTGGGGGGATTTATAATTTTGTATTAGTTTCTGGTATACAGTATAGTGATATATATATATATATATATATATATATATATTCATTTTCATCACAGGTTACTAAAGCCACTGAATATAGTTCTTTGTGCTGTAGAGTAGGGCCTTGTTATTTATCTATTCTGTACAGAGTAGTTTGTATCAGTCAACCCCAAACTCCTAATATATCACTCTCTCCGTTCTGGTAACTGTAAGTTTGTTTTCTATGTCTATAAGTTTCTTCCTGTTTCGTGCCATTTTATCTATCTATCTATCTATCTATCTATCTTTTAAAAAATTGATATAGTCAGATACAATATCTCAATTTCTGGTGTACAGCATTTTATATATATATGTGTATATATATATATACATACACATATATATGTATACATACATATATATATATTTATTTTCATATTCTTTTTCTTTAAAGATTACTACAAGATATTGAATGTAGTTCCCTGTGCTATACAGAATACATTTGGTTTTAATCTATTTTTATATATAGTTGTGATCATTGTCAAATCTCAAACTCCCAAATTTATCCCTTCCCACTCATTTCCCCCCAGTAACCATAAGATTGTTTACTATGTCTGTGAGTCTGTTTCTGTTTTGTAGATGGGTTCACTAATGTCTTTTCTCTTTTTTTTTTTCTACTTTTAGATTCCACATATGAGTGATATCATTTGGAATTTTTCTGTTTCTGACTTATTTCACTTAAAATGATGACCTCCAGGTTCATCCATGTTGCTGCAAATGGCATTATTTTATTTTTTTAAATCATTGAGTAGTATTCCATTGTATAAATATAACACAACTTCTTTATCCAGTCATCTGTTGATGGACATTTAGGCTGCTTCCATGTCTTGGCTACAGTATATACTGATGCTATGAACATTGGAGTGCATTAATATTTTCAAATTAGATTTCCCTCCAGATATATGCCAAAAAGTGGGATTGGTGGATCATATGGTAAGTCTATTTTTAATTTTTTGAGGAACCTCCATACTGTTGTCCAGAGTGGCTGCACCAAACTGCATTCCCACCAGCAGTGTAGATGGATCTTCTTTTCTCCACAATCTCTTTAACTTTTATCATTTGTGGACTTGTGAATGATAGTCATTCTGATTGGTGAGAGGTGATACCTCATTGTAGTTTTGATTTGCATTTCTCTGATAATGAGTGATATTGAGCATTTTTTCACTTGCCTATTGTCCATTTGTATGTGCTCATTTAAGAATTGCTTGTTTACATCTTCTGCCCATTTTTGGATTAGGTTGTTTGCTTTCTTTGTTATTAAGTTGTATGAGCTGTTTATATATACTGGAAATTAAGCCCTTGTCAGTCTCATCTTTTGCATTTTCTCCCATTATGTAGATTGTCATTTTGTTTTGCTTATGGTTTCTTTTGCTGTGCAAAAGCTTGTAAGTTTAATTAGGTTCCATTTGTTTATTTTTGCTTTTATTTCTATTGCCTGGGTAGACTGCCTTAGGAGAACATTGCTAAGATTTATGTCAAAGAATGCTTTGCCTCTGTTTTCTTCTAGGAGATTTATTGTTCCCTGTCTTATGTTTAAGTCTTTAAGCCATTTTGAGTTTATTTTTGTGTATGGTGTGAGGGATCGTTTTAACTTCATTGATTTATATGCAGCTGTCCAGTTTTCCCAATACCATTTGCTGAAGAGAGTGTCTTTATTCCATTGTATGTTCTTGCCTCCTTTGTCAAAGATTAATTGACCAAAAGTTTCTGGGTTCATTTCTGGGCTCTCTATTCTTTTCCATTGGTCCGTATGTCTGTTTCTGTACCAATACCATGCTGTTTTGATTACTGTAGCTCTGTAGTATTGACTGAAGTCTGAGAGGGTTATTCCTCCAGCTTTCTTCCTTTTCTTCAGTATTGCTTGGTCAACTCTGGGTCTTTTTTTATTCCATATAAATTTTATTATGATTTGTTCTAGTTCTGTGAAAAATATCCTAAGTAACTTGATAGGGAATGCATTAAATCTGTAGATTGCCTTGGGAAGTATGGCCATTTTGACAATATTGATTCTTCCAATCCAAGAGCCTGGGATATCTTTCCATTTCTTTAAGTCTTCTTTAATTTTCTTAATCAATGTTTTATAATTCTCCATGTATAAGACTTTTACTTCTTTGGTCAGATTTATTCCTAAGTATTTTATTGTTTTAGATGCAATTTTAAAAGAGATTTTTTCTTTACTCTCTTTTTTCTTATATTTCATTGTTAGTGAGAAGAAGTGCAACTGATTTCTATATGTTAATATTGTATCCTGTTACTTTGCCAAATACTTTTATCAGCTCTAGTAGTTTTTATGTGGAGCTTTTAGCGTTTTCTATATATAGCATTTTGTCATCTGCATATGCTGACAGTTTTACCTCTCTCTTCCAATTTGAATTTGTTTTATTTATTTTTCCTGCCTGATTGCTGTGGATAGGACTTCCAAGACTATGTTGAATAGAAGTGGTGATGGTGGGCATCCTGTCTCATTCCAGATTTTATTGCAAAGGCTTTCAATTTTTCACCATTGATTATTATGCTGGCTGTAGATTTGTCATAAATAGCTTTAATTATGTTGAGATATATTTGCTCTATACCAACTTTGGTAGGATTTTTTATCATGAATGGGTGCTGAAAATTATCAAATTCTTTTTCTGCATTTATTGAGATGATTATGTGATTTGTGCCCTTTCTTTTGTTGATGTGGTGTATCACATTGATTGGTTTGTGCTTGCTGAAACTTCCTTGTGTCTCTGGTATTAATCCTACATAATTATGGTGTATAATCTTTTTATGTGTTATTGGATTCTATTTCTTAGTATTTTGCTGAGGATTTCTGCATCTATATTCAACAATGATATTGGCCTGTAATTTTCTTTTTTGGTAGTGTCTTTGTCTGGTTTTGATATCAGGGTGATGGTGGCTTCATAGAATGAGTTTGGGGGTAATGCCTCTACTTCAATTTTTTGGAAGAGGTTGAGAAGGATTAGTATAAGTTTTTCTTTGTATATTTGGTAGAATTCACCAGTGAAACTTATTGGTCCTGGACTTTTATTTCTTGGGAGGTTTTTTCTTTTTAATTGCTGATTCTATTTCATTTCTAGTGATCAATCTGTTTGAGTGGTCTATTTCTTCTTTAGTCAGCCTTGGTGGATTGTATGTTTCCAGAAACTTGTCTATTTCTTCTAGGTGGTCCAATTTTTTTCATATATTTGTCCATAGTTTTTTTTTTTTTTGTATTTCTGTAATATTGGTTGTAATTTCTCCATTTTCCTTTCTTTTTTTGTATGTATCCTGTCTCTTTCCTTCTTGTAGAGCCTGGCTAGAGGTTTGTCAGTTTTGCTTACACTCTCAAAAAAACAGCTCTTGGTTTGGTTGATTTTTCTATTGTTTCTTAATCTCTATTTTATTTGTTCCTCTCTGATCTTTATTATTTCCTTCCTTCTGCTGACTTTAGGTTTTGTTTGCTCTTCTTTTCCTAATTCTATTAGGTGATAGGTTAATTTGTTTATTTGAGATTGTTCTTGTTTTTAAGGAAAGCCTGTATCACTATGGAATTCTCTCTTAGGACTGCTTTTTCTCCATCCCTTAGATTTTATGTGGCTGTGTTTTCATTGTCATTTGTCTCAAAATAATTTTTAATTTCTTCTTTTATTTTATCTTTGACCCATTCATTGATTTTTTAGCCATATTGTTTAGTCCTCATGAAATTGTTTTCTTTTTTCTCGTTTGTTTTTCTGTGTTTGATTTCTAGTTTAATGGCATTGTGGTCAGAAAGGATGCTTGAAATAATTCCTATTGTCTGAAAGTTTTGAGTCCTCTGTTTTGCTAGAGAATGTTCCATGCACAGTTGAAAAAAATGCATATTCTCTTTTTTGAGGATGTAATATCCTAAATATAACCAAGTACAACTGTTATATTGTGTCATTTAATATCAACATTGTCTTATTGATTTTCCATCTGGAAGATCTGTCAATGTTAATGGGTTGTTAAAATCTCCTACTATTATTGTGTTCTCATCAATTTCTTCCTTTATGTCTGTTAGTATTTGCTTTATGTATTTAGGTGCTCCTATATTGAGTGCATATGTTAATAACCATAATGTCCTCATCTTGTATTGCTCCTTTAATCATTATATAGTATCCTTTATTTTTCTTTATCACCTTTGTTTTAAGTCCATTTTGTCTGATATCAGTGTTGGTATTCCCTCTTTATTGTCATTTCCATTTGAAAGAAATATCTTTTTCCCTCCTCTCACTTTCAGTCTATGTGTGTCTTTCACCATAAAGTGGGTCTCTTGTAGTCAGCATATTGTAGACTCTTATTTTGTTTCCAATCTGCCACTCTATGTCTTTCAAGTGGAGCATTTAGTCCATTGACATTTATAGTAATTATTGATAGATATGTGTTTATTTCCATTTTGAATCTAGTTTTTTAATTAATTTTGTATTTCTGCTTTGTTCCTTATTTAATTTTTCTTTTTGTGGTTTGATAATTTTATTTTGCATTAGCTTGGTTTCTTTTTGGTTTTTGTGATTCTATTGTATGCCTTTGATTTGTGGTTACCCTGTTTTTCAAGTATATTAACCCATTACTATATCTGTTTTCTTCAAACTGATAGTCATATAAGCTCAAACATCCTAAAAAAGAAAAAAAAATCTATATTTTATGCTCTTCTCTCCCACCTTTAATGCTTTTGATGCCCTCTTTTACATCTCCATGTTTATTCTGTTTCAACTCATTGTAGTTATTGAATATCCAATTATGTTTTTTTCCTTTTTATAGCTTCCTGCTTCTTTTCTATTTAGAGTAGATCTTTCAATATTTCTTTTAGCATAGGTTTAGAGTTATTAAATTATTTTAGTTTTTGCTTGTTTGTGAAAGTCTTTATCTGTCCTTCTATTCTGAAGAATAATCTTGCTGAATAGAGTATCCTAGGTTGCAGCTGTTTCTAATTCAGGACTTTGAATATATCTTACCAATCCCTTCTGGATTGAAATGTTAGTGCTGAGAAATCAGCAGAAAGCCATACAAGGGATTCCCTTGTAACTATTTTTTCTCTTGTTGCCTTTAGAATCATTTTTTATTCTTCAACTTTGGTCATCTTAATTTTAATATTTCTTTGTGTAGGTCTATTTGGATTCTTGTTTGGGACCTTCTGTTCTCCCTGTACTTGGATATTTGATTCCTTCTTTAGGTTTGGGAAGTTTTCAATCATGATTTCTTCAAATACCCTTCCAATCCCCTTTTTTCTTCTCCTTCTGGGACCCTGATTACGCATAGATTGACATGCTTTATATAATCCCATTGGTCCTTGATATTGCTTTCATTGATTTTCACTTGCTTTTCTATCTAATGTTCTGATTGGATAATTTCTGTTATCTGATCTTCTAAGGCACTTATTCCTTTCTCTGTATTATCTAATCTGCTTTTGACTGCCATCAGCTCTGCTCTTGTCTCAGTCACTGAGTTTTCTGTTTTTAATTGGTTCCTCTTTAAAGTTTCCATTTACTTTTTATAGTATTCTGCATTTTTATTCATATTCTCTTTTATTTTCTTTAGTGTTTTCATCACTCCTTTTTTGAAGTCATGATCTAGGAGACTATTGCAGTCTATTTCATTGATTGTTCTTTCAGGGACTTCTCTTGTTCTTCTAATAGAGAGTTTTCCCTCTGCTTCTTCATTGTACTTGTATCTCCCTCAATGGATTAAGGAAAGTCAGTTACCTACTGTGGTCCTGAAAGGCTTCTTTTTTCAAGTGGAAGTATTCCTGTGTAGACTGTGCACCTCTAATAATTTTGTCACAAGGTCTGTTTTTAATATGGATGATTGCCACATTTTTCTTCCATGTGTGTTGTCTGTTATCCCTTTGATTGGGGATATGGTAAGTTTTGTGTGATCAGAGCCTTTCCTGGTTGTTCAGTGGTAGCTCCTTTTTGTTCTGTTGCTGTCACAGCCCTGACAGGGGCCAGGTCTGCTCTCCTTCTGTTGGAATAGAGGCTTCCAGATCTGTTTCAAAGCTGTGGTATGTGGTAGGTGGGGTTGGAGTGCTTCAGATAATCTTTATTGATGCTGTCCTTGTCCTTGCTTTAGGTGCAGTAATGTCAGCTCCCTGCCCTGATGTCCCCCAGGTTCTGCACCAGCAGAGCCACCAGTGAAGATCTGCTGATATCAGGCACTAGGACCCACCATAGTTATCATGCGATCACATACTTGAATCTGTGGTGTGCCACAGCACCACTGCAGACCCCAGTTCCATGTCTGCATACTGTATGCAGGTCCATTGAAAATGCTGTACCTGCACCTGCCACCACTATGCACCAGAACTCTGCTTATTGCTCATTCATCTTAGAGGGTTTTGCCTGCACCTGCAGAGCCACCAGTGCAGATCCTCAAACATCATGTACTGGGGCTTGCTGTAGCCATCGTGCAGTCACACATCTGGATCTGTGGTGTGCTAATGGTTCAGCACCTTCCCCAGCACTGTGTCTGCATATGGACTGCAGGTCCAATGAAAATGTTGCATCCACCTCCTCTGTGTGCCAGTACTCCACTCCTTGCTTGTTTGTCTTAGAGATGCAGGTCCACAAAGGCACCAGTAGAGCAAATCCACCTCCTCCATTTGGGACTGTAAATAAATCTCAGACCCCACCCCCATGAAGTTGTGGGTCCCCTGGGCGTGGATTCAGGTTTTCTGGATGCAATTTTAAAAGGGATATCTCTTTACTTTCGTTTTCTGATATTTCATTTTTAGTGTAAAGAAATGGCACTAAATTCTGTATGTTAATCTTGTATCCTGCTACCTTGCCAATTTATCTTATTAGCCCTAGTAGTATTTGTGTGGTGCCTTTAGGGTTTTCTATATATATAGTATCATGCTGTCTGTATATAATGACAATTTTACTTCTTCTCTCCCAATTTGGATCCCTTTTATTTATTTTTCTTGTCCAGTTGATATGGCTAGGAATTACAATACTATATTGAATAGAAATGGCGAGAGTGAACATCCTTGTCTTGTTCCAGATTTTAGCAGAAAGGCTTTCTGGACACTATATACTGATCAAAGGAGCAATCCAAGATGAAGATATTATACTCATTATCATATATGCACCCAATATAGGAGGAACTAAATCCGTAAAACAAATACTAACAGACATAAAAGGAGAAATTAATGATAGTGCAATAATAGTAGATGACTTTAATTCTCCACTAACATCATTGGACAGGACTTCCAGACAGAAAATAAATAAGGCAGCAGAGATACTAAACAACACAATAGAAAAGTTGGAAGTGGTTGAAATTTTTAGGACATTACATCCCCCCAAACCAGAATATACATTCTTTCCAAGTGTTCATGGAACATCTTGTAGGTTAAAACACAGACTTCGGCACAAAAGAAACCTCAACAAATTTAAGAGGATAGAAACTATTCCAATCATCTTCTGTGACCTCCACGGTATGAAATAAAAATCAATCACAGAAAAACAAATGAGAAAAAAAAATGATAGCATGAAGACTAAACAACTTGCTACTGAAAAACCGGTGGGTAAATGATGAAATCAAGGAAGAAGAAAAACATACCTTCAGACAAAAACAATGAAAACACAACCATGCAAAATCTATGGGATGTAGCAAAACCAGTTCTAAGATGAAAGTTCATAGCTATACAGGCCTTCCTCAAAAAAAAAATCTAATTATTGCTAGATGTGTGTTTATTGCCATTTTGAAATTTGTTTTCCAGTTGATTTGGTATTTCGTCTTTGTTCCTTTCTTTTCCTTTTTGTTTTTCTTCCTGTGGTTTTATAATTTTCTTTGGTATTAACTTGGTTTCTTTTTGGTTTTTGTGACTCTATTGTATGCTTTTGTTTTGTAGTTACTGTATTTTTCAAGCATGTTAACCCCTTACTATATCTGATTGCTTTAGACTGATATTCATGTGGGCTCAAACATCCTAAAAATAATGAAGAAAAAAAGAAAGAAAAAGAAAAAGAAAAACGAAGAGAGAGAAAAAATCTATATTTTCTTGCTACCCTCTCCTACTCTTTATGATTTTGTTATTCTATCTATTTATTTATTTATTTATTTATTTATTTATTTATTTATTTATTTAATATCTTCATGTTTATTCTTTTGTAATTTAGTGTACTTATCACATTTGCAATTATGGTTTTCTCATTTCTATACCTTCTGCTTTCTTTTCTATTTAAAATAGAACTTTCAGTAATTTTTTTTTTTTAGTATAGGTTTAGTATTGTTGATTTCTTTTAGTTTTTGCTTGTCTGTGAAATTATTGATCTCTCCTTCTATTCTAAAGGATAGTCTTGCTGGATAGAGTATCCTAGGTTGTAGATTTTTCGTATACAGGGCTTTGAATATATCTTGCCACTCCCTTCTGGCCAGTAATGTTTGTGTAGAGAAATTAGCTGAAAACCTTATGGGGGTTCTCTCGTAATTGACTTTTTTTTTTCTTCTTGCTGCCTTTAGAATCCTTTATTTATCTTTAACTTTGGCCATCATAATTATAATATATCTTAGTGTATGTCTGTTTGAGACCCTCTGTGCCTCCTGTACTTGGATATCTGATACATTCTTTAGGTTTGGAAAATTTTCAATCATGTGTTCTTCAAGTACATTTTCAATCCCCTTTTCTCTTTCTTCTTCTTCTGGAACATCTATTATGAATAGGTTGGCATGCTTTATATTATCCCATATGTTCCTTATATTGCTTTCATAGGTTGTATTTGCTTCTCTTTTTGCTGTTATGATTGGGTGACTTCTGTAATCCTGTCTTTTAAGTCACTAATTCATTACTCTGCATTATCTAGTCTAACTTTGACTGCCTGTAGTTCAGCCCTTATCGAAGCAACTGAATTTTCTGTTTTTAATATTTTTTATTGAGCTATAGTCATTTTACAATGTGGTGTCAAATTCCAGTGTACACAATTTTACAGTTATACATGAAAATATATATATTCATTATCACAATTTTTTGCTGTATATATTTCCCTGTGGTATACAGTAAAATCTTGTTTATCAATCCTACATTTTGAAGTCCCAGTCTGTCCCTTCCCACCCCCATCCCCTTGGCAACCCCAAGTATGTATTCTATGACTATGAGTCACTTTCTGTTTTGTATTTATTTATTTATTTTTTTTAAGATTGCACATATGAGCGATCTCATATGGTATTTTTCTGTCTCTTTCTGGCTTTACTTCATTCTCCAGGAACATCCATGTTGCTACAAATGGCATTATGTTATCATTTTTTATGGATGAATAATATGCCATTGTATAAATATACCACCCTTCTTTATCCAGTCATCTGTCGATGGACATTTAGGCTGCATCAATGTCTTGGCTATTGTAAATAGTGTTTCTATGAACATTGGGATGCAGGTGTCATTTTGGAGTAGTGTTCCTTCTAGATATATGCCCAGGAGCAGGATTCCTGGGTCATATAGTAAGTTTATTCCTAGTCTTTTGAGGAATCATCATAAAGTTTTCCACTGTGGCTGAACCAAACTGCGTTCCCGCCAGCAGTGTAAGAGGGTTCCCTTTTCTCCACAGCCTCTCCAGCATTTGTCATTTGTGGACTTTTGAATGATGGCCATTCTGGCTGGTGTGAGGTGATACCTCATTGTAGTTTTGATTTGCATTTCTCTGATAATTAGTGATATTGAGCATTTTTTCATGTGCCTATTGATCATTTGCATTTCTTCCTTGGAGAATTGCTTGTTTAGGTCTTCTGCCCAATTTTGGATTGGTTTTTTTTTTTTCTTATTAAGTCATATGAGCTGCTTATATATTCTGGAGATCAAGCCTTTGTTGGTTTCATTTGCAAAATTTTTCTCCCATTCTGTAGGTTGTCGTTTTGTTTTATTTATGGTTTCCTTTGCTGTGCAGAAGCTTGTAAGTTTCATTAGGTCCCATTTGTTTATTCTTACTTTTATTTCCATTGCTTGAGTAGACTGATCTAGGAGAACATTTTTGAGATGTATGTCAGATAATGCTTTCCCTAAATTTTCTTCTAGGAGGTTTATTGTATCTTGTGTTATGTTTAATGCTTTGATCAATTTAAGTTTATTTTTGTTTATGGTGTAAGGGAGTGTTCTAACTTCATTGCTTTTCATGCTGTCCAGTATTCCCAACACCATTTGCTGAAGAGACTGTCTTTATTCTATTGTATATTCTTGCCTCCTTTGTCAAAGATTAGCTGACCAAAAGTTTGTGGGTTCATTTCTGGGCTCTCTATTCTTTTCCATTGGTCCATATGACTCTTTTTGTACCAATATCATGCTGTTTTGATTACTGTAGCTCTATAGTATTGTCTGAAGTCTGGGAGAGTTATTCCTCTAGCCTATTTCTTTTTCTTCAGTAATGTTTTGGCAATTCTAGGTATTTGATGGTTCCATATAAAATTTATTATGATTTGTTCTAGTTCTGTGAACTATGTCCTGGGTAATTTGATAGGGATTGTATTTAATCTGTAGATTGCCTTGGGTAGTATGACCATTTTGATAATAATGATTCTTCCAATATAGGAGCATGGGATATCTTTCCATTTTTTAAGTCTTCTTTAATTTCCTTAATCAGTGTTTTATAGTTTTCCATGTATAATTTTTTCTCCTCCTTGGTTAGATTTATTCCCAGGTATTTTATTACTTTTGGTGCTATTTTAAAGGGGATTGTTTCTTTACTTTCTATTCCTGTTGATTCATCATTAGTGTAAAGAAACACAACTGATTTTTGAATGTTAATCTTGTAAACTTCTACCTTGCTGAATTCTTTCATCCACTCTAGTAGTTTTTGTGTCGATCTTTTTGGGTTTTCTATGTATAGTATCATGTCATCAGCATATAGTGATAATTTTACCTCCTCTTTTCCAATTTGGATCCCTTTTATTTCTCTCTCTTACCTGATTGCTGTGGCTAGATCAACCAAGACTATGTTGTATACAAGTGGTGATAATGGGTAGCCTTGTCTTTTCCCAGATTTTAGTGGGAAACTTTTGAGTTTTTCACCATTGAGTACTATGCTGGCTGTAGGTTTGTCCTATATAACTTTTATTATGTTCAGATATGTTCCCTCTATACCCACTTTGGTGAGAGTTTTTATCATAAATGGGTGTTGAATTTTATCAAATGTTTTTTCTGCCTCTATTGAGATGATCATGTGGTTTTTGTCCTTTCTCTTGTTGATATGATGTATTATGTTGATTGATTTGCATATGTTTAACCACCCTTGTGTCCCTGGGATGAACCCAACTTGATCATGATTTATAATCTTTTGTCTGTTATTTTAGATTCCATTTGCTAATATTTTGGTAAGGATTTTTGCATCTAAGTTCATCAGTGATATTGGTGTGCAATTCTCTTTTCTGGTGGTGTCTTTCCCTGGTTTTGGTATCAAGGTGATGGTGGCTTCATAGAATGAGTTTGGGAGTATTCCCTCCTTTTCAGTCTTCTGGAAGAGTTTGAGAAGGACTGGTATGAGTTCTTCTTTTTATATTTGATAGATTTCCCCAGTGAAGCCATCCGGTCCTGGACTTTTATTTGTAGGGAGGTTTTCTATTACTAATTCAATTTCATTTCAAGTGATTGATTTGTTCATGTAGTCAGTTTCTTCATTCAGTCTTGGTGGACTTTATGTTTCCAGAATCTTGTCCATCTCCTCTAGGTTATCCAGTTTGCTTCCAGGGAGTTTTTGATAATATTCTCGTATGATATTCTGTATTTCTATCTTATTCGTTGTAATTTCTCCATTTTCCTTTCTTATTTTGCTTACTTGTGCACTATCTTTTTTCATCTTTGTGAGTTTTGCCACAGTTTTGTTGATTTTATTTACTTTTTCTAAAAAACATCTTTTGGTTTGATTGATTTTTTTCTATTTTTATTAATCTCTATTTTAATTATTTCCTCCCTAATATTTATTATTTCCTTCCTTTTGCTGGGTTTTGGGGTTTTTTTGCCCTTCTTTTTCTAATTATTTTAGCCAGTGGGTTAGATTGTTTATTTGAGATAGTCATTGTATTTTGAGGAAGGCCTGTGTCGCTATAAACTTCTCTCTTAGCACTGCCTTTGCTGTGTCCATAAATTTAGAGTAATTGTGTTTTCATTTTCATTTGTCTCAAGGTATTTTTTAATTTCAACATTGAGTTCATAATTTATCCATTGGTTTTTTAAATAGCATGTTGTTTAATCTCCATGCTTTCCTTTTTTTCTCCTTTGTTTCTCTGTAGTTGATTTCTAGTTTCATGTCTTTGTGATCAGGAAAGATGCTTGAGATAATTTCTATCTTCTTAAAATTGTTGAGGCTTCTTTTGTGCCCAAGTACATGATCAATCCTAGAAAATGTTCCATGTGCACTAAAAGAATGTATATCCTATTTTTGGGGGGTGTAATGCTCTGATAATATCCACCAAATCCAATTTTTCTATTGTATCATTTAATTTCTCTGTTGCCTTATTTATTTTCTGTCTGGAAGATCTGTCCAATGTTGTTAGTGTGGTATTAAAATCTCCGACAATTATTGTATTCTCATCAATTTCCCCCTTTATCTCTGTTAGTAATTGTTTTATGTACTTAGGTGCTCCTATATTGGATGCATATATATTTATGAGTGTAAATCCTCATCTTGTATTACTACTTTAATCATTATAAAATGTTATTTATCTTTCTTTATGGCCTTTGTTTTTAAGTTTATTTTGTCTGAAACGAGTACTGCTACACTCGCTTTTTTGGCTTTTCCATTTGCATGGAATATCCTTTTCCATCCTTTCACTCTCAATCTATGTGTCCTTCTCCCTAAAGTGGGTCTTTTGTATGCATCATATTGATGGTTCTTGCTTTATCTTCCAGTGTGCCACTCTATGTCTTTTGATTGGAGCATTTAGTCCATTAACATTTACATTATTTAATGATAGACATGTGTTTATTGCCATTTTGAACTTATTTTTGTCATTGATTTGGTTTTTCCTCTTAGTTACTTTTTCTTCTTTTTGTTGTTTGATAACTTTCCTTTGCATTATCTTGAGTTTTTTTTAGTTTTTGTGATTCATTTGTAAACTTTTGCCCTGTGGTTCCCCTTTCCTTATGTATATTAACCCATTACTCTAACTGTTTGTATTAAATAGATAATAATATAAGCTCAACCCTTCCTATCAGGAACAAAAAATTTTAAAAAGAACAAAAGAAACTCTATTTTCTTGCTTCCCTCTCCCACTCTTAATGCTTCAGAAGACTTCTTTTACAATTTTATGTTTATTCTATTTGTAGTTTATGGTAGTTATCACCTTTCCATTAATAGTTTTCAAGTTTCTGTAGCATCCTGCTGCTTTTCTATTTAGAGTAGACCTTTCAATATTTCTTTTAGCATTTCTTTTAAGTGTTGCTAAACTCTTATAGTTTTTGCTTGTCTGTGAAATTATTTATCTCTTTTTGTATCCTAAAGGATAGCCTTGTGGGATAAAGTATCTTAGGCTGCATCTATTTTTCATTCAGGACTTTGAGTATATCTTGCCACTCCTTTCTGGCCTGTAGTGTTTGTGTAGAGAAATCAGCTGAGAGCCTTATGGGGGTTCCCTTGTAACTCACTCTTTGTTTTTCTCTTTCTGCCTTCAGCATCATTTCTTTATCCTTGACTGTGGCCATCTTGATTATGATATGTCTTGGTGTTGGTCTGTTTGGGTCCTTCCTGTTTGGGCCCCTGAGCTTCCTGTACTTGGATATCTGATTCCTTGTTTAGGTTTGGGAAGTTTTCAGTCATGATTTCTTCAAATACTTTTTCAATCCCCTTTGTTCTTTCTTTCCCTTCTGGAACCCCTATCATGGGTAGATTTTCACACTTTAAATTATCCCATAGGTCCCTTATATTGTTTTAACTGTTTTTTATTTGTTTTTCTCTCAGATATTCTGATTGTGTGCTTTCTGTTATCCTGTCTTCTAGGTCACTTATTCTTTCCTCTGCATTATCTAATCTGCTTTGTACAGACTTTAGATCGGCTCTCATCTCAGCAAATGAGTTTTCCAGTTTTTCTTGGCTCTTCTTTATAGCTTCAATTTCATTTTTGGCATATTTTATAATCTCTGAACACTGTCTCTTTTAGTTCCTTCAGTACTTTGATCACTCTTTTTTTTGAAATCTTGTTCTAGTCACCCATCAATGTCTATTTCATTGATCATTTAAGGGAATTTCTCTTGCTTTTTTAATTGGGAGTGGTTCCTCTGCTTCTTCATCCTGCTCATATCTCTCTGGCACTGTGGCTTATAGAGTATCAGTTATCTATTTTGGTCCTTAAGGAGTTTATTTATCTATCTAACGCCTATGTAGGAATAAAACTTAAAAAAGGAGAGAGAATTTTAAAAGAATGGACAAAAAAGTTTGAAAACAGTGCATAATCAATCAAAGAAGAAAAAGTTGAAACAGAATAACAATTGAGTTGAGACGTCTTTTAAAAACCTTAAAAAAGGGAGAAACAAATCAGAAAACAATATTTTAAACCTGTGTATAATCAATAACAGGATATTAAAATCATTGAACTAAAAATGAAATATGGTGTTTTTTTAAAATAATAAGAATGAAAATATCTTAGAAGAAAAATTTTAAAGGGACTAAAATTGGAGACATATATAAGTGTCTAAAAACTAAAATTTTAAAAGGTAATAGAAAATAGAACAGATTTTAAAATAGATAAAACAAGAGAAAATTTTAAAAGAAAGGGGGAAAATATTTGAAAACAGTGTATAATGAATAATAGAAGAGCAAGTTGAAACAATAGCAATCGAGTTGAAAGGTCCTTTAAAAACCCTTAAAAAAGGAGAAAAAATTAAAAAAAACAATATTTGAAACCTGTGTATAATCAGTAACATGAGATCAAAACCAAGAGAATTAAAAATGAAATGAGGTGGATTTTTTAAAATAATAATAATAAAAATATTTTAAAAGAAAAATTTGAAAGGGATTAAAACTTTAGACATATATAGTTGTTTAAAAAGTAAAAATGAAAAAGTTAATACAAAATAGAACAGATATAAGAAAGATTTAAAAAGGGATATGTTCTCCTGGAGACTGTGTGCTCTTAATGATTTTATTGAGAGGTCTTTCTGTCTTTGCCATGTTTTGCGAGCTCAGCTTGCTGTTTCCAGAGGCCCTCCATTTGTGCCCTCATCTGTGCTGCTCCCAGTGCCTGTAAACAAGCAGCTCACAACCCCTATGAACACTGGGTCAGGTGCTGCTCTCCTTCGCGGTTGGTGGTCAGATCTCTTTCCCTTCTGATGCGGCAGTCAGATGCTGTGCTCAGGCGAGGTAGGCAGGCGGATCATGCCCCTTCCCAGCACCGTGGTAATGTGCTGCATTCCTGCCAGGAAGGCAGGTGGCCACTCGCCCTCTCCCGGCCCCGGTCATTCGGCTGCTCTGTGCAGCTGCCCGCTCCACCTCGGGTTAGCACTCTGTAGGTGGGCTCGGGGAAGACCGCGGAACAGCCCTGCCCCTGGTCCATGCCAAACCTCAGCTCCTTGTTTGTCTTGGCAGTGCAAATTCTCTGAGGTACCAGGGCGGAAATCTCCTATCTGACTCCAGCTGTAAACAAATCTCGGTCCTGCCTAGGAGGTTGCAGAGCTCCCAGGTGCAGATTCAAGTCTCAGCCCCACCCCAGCCCTGGCGCTGTGTGCAGGAGGATATGGTGGCTGTGGCTGCGCCCTGTCTCTCTTCTCCAGAGAAGTGCCAGTAATGGTGCTGCAGGTCTGAGGTGACAAAGCCTATTGCACCCCTCCCCCAGGGCACACCAGCAGTGTTGCTTTGCTGTATTTTTTCATAATTTATGGGGTACCCAGGTTGTTCTGCTCTGTATCCCATCCCAGCCATGGCACACAGCACCCTGCAGTCCCCTGGGGCTGCCTCAGTGCAGCCTCCCCACTCCTCCACCTGGCTCGGACAGCCTGTCTTGTCCCCCAGCTGCTGGCTCGCATCTCAGGCTGGGTGTCGCAAGGACCCTTTGTGCTCACTTCACTTAGTTCTGTCGGTCAAGGGGTGCTCCATACAGATCCAAGCCTTGAAAGCTCCCCCTCCATCCCACTGGCCTCTCTGTTGGAGACGGGGAGATTCACCGAACAAGAGCCATTCCTCCTTTGCCACTCCCTCCCTGCAGGACTGGGCCTGCATTATTTTGCTTTTTCTTCTTTCTTTTTTCCCTTTCTCCTACCAGATTCTTGGCATCATTGTCTTTTGAAGAGGGCGATGTTCTGTCACGGTTCAGCAGGTGCTCTGGTTGGCTGGGTGGGTCCGTGGACATGAGTTTTGGTGTATTTGTGGGAGAGGGTGAGCTACGAGCGTCCTTCTACTCTGCCATCTTGGCCCTTTCTGAATTTTCTGCTTTTGATTGGCTCTTGTTTATGGTTTCAGTTTCCTTTTAAAAATATTCTCTGCCTCTATTGATAGTCTCTTTTAGGTCCTTTATTGCATTGATCATTCCCTTTTTGAAGTCATGATCTAGTAGATTATTGAGGTCTATTTCACTGATCATTCTTTCAGAGGATTTCTCTTGTTCTTTTAATTAGGATTGGTTCCTCTGCTTATTCATTTAACTTATATTTCTCTGGCTCTATGAATTTCTTCTAGACCCATTTCTGAGCTGTGGTTTATAGTAAACAGAATTGGAGTGCTTCAGCTGAGAAGAAGATTAGGCAGGGGATATCCACTGGGAAGTGCCCTTGGTGGTGTTGTCTGTCACTTGTTACGCAGGCTTATAAACCACTCTTTGTTGATATTGCCTTTGTCCCTGCCTTAGCTGCAGGAATGTCAGCCAGCTGCTCTGGTGTCCCCCAGGTTCTGAGCCCCAGGAACCATCAGTGCAGGTCTGCCAATGTCAGGCTCCTGAAACAGCTGTAGCAATTGTGCAGTCACACACCTGAATCTGTGGTCTACCATAGAGTCAGCACAGACCCCATCCCCGCCTCCACATATGGTACTGTACACTGGCTTGTTTTAAATTCCCATACTGTTCCCTCCACCAGCATGGGTCAGCACTCTACTCCGTGCCTGTAAGTCCCAAAGGTGTGGGTCCACAAAGAGTCCAGAGAGAGAAAATCAGCCCTCTCTGCCTAGGGCTGTAAACAAATCTCAGTCCCACCTGTGAAGTTGCAGGGCCACTGGGTATGTATTCAGCTTTCAGCCCCACCTTTTTGCAGCAGTGCTGGCTATGACCAAGTCCCACCTCTCTTCTCATCAGAATACACCAACAATGGATCCAAGCAGAGAAAGCAGCTATAATGTGTCTGCACAGTGCCCCTCCCCACCACACATCAACAGTGGTGCTTTTTAATGGGGATCCCAGGTTGTTCTGTTCCACACACACCCCTAGCCAGAGCTCACACTGCCCTCCAGTCCCCTGAGGCTGCCTCTGTGCAGTGAGTCCCAGCCTTCTGTCTGGGTTCCTCACTTATCTCCAGCAGCTATTCCAGGCTCATCTCTGCTGGCTCACGACAAGGGCTGAGGATCACAGGGACCCTCTGAGTCAGTTTTCCTCAGTTCTGTCTGCCATGCAGTTCCCATTTTCTCCTCCAAACCTCAGAAGCTCCACTTCTGTCCCCACTGACCTCTCAGCTGAAGAGGGGGTGTTCCAGCATGAGGGTGCCTTTCTTCCTGTGCTGCTCCCTCCCTACAGGACTGATCCTGCACTGATTTATTTTTTCTTACTGAATTGTTGAGAGTCCTCTTGTATTTCAAAGTGAGAGATGTTCTGCCAGAGTTCAGTAGGTGTTCTGTGTGATTCAGTGGGTTTGTAAATGTAATTCTTGGTGTATTTGTGGGAGAGAGTGAGCTGTTAGACTCTCTACTCTGCCATCTTGGCTCTTCTTTGTTTTCCTGTTCTTTGTTTCATTTGTTTCTGCTCTATATTACTTCCTTTCTATTGGAAACTTTGGGCTCAGTTTGTTTCTTTGTTTTTAGTTTCTTAAGGCATAGAGTTAGGTTGTTATTTGGGAAATTTCTTTCTTCTTAATGTAAATGTTTATTGCTATGAACTTCTTTCTTAGAACTGCTTTTCTGCATCCTGTAAGCTTTGGTATGTTGTGTTTCAATTTTCATTTATATCAAGATACTTTTTTATTTTACCTTTCATTTCTTATTTTATACACTTATTCAGGAAAGTATTGTTTAATTTCCATGTATTCATAGATTGTTCATTTTTCTTCTTTTTTTAAACATTTTTATTGAGTTATAATCATTTTAAAATGTTATGTCAAATTCCAGTGTAGAGCACAATTTTTCAGTCATACATAAACATATATATATTCATTGTCACATTTTCTTCTCTGTGAGCTACCATAAGATCTTGTATATATTTCCCTGTGCTATACAGTATAATCCTGTTCATCTACTCTACATTTTGAAACCCCAGTCTGTCTCCTCCCACCCCAAGCCCCCTTGGCAACCACAAGTTTGCATTCTATGTCTATGAGTCTGTTTCTGTTTTGTATTTATGTTTTGTTTTGTTTTGTTTAGATTTCACATATGAGCGATCTCATATATTATTTTTCTGTCTCTTTCTGGCCTACTTCACTTAGAATGACATAAAAACCGACAACATAATGCCATTTGCAGCAACATGGATGTTCCTGGAGAATGCCATTTTTCTTCTTAAAGAATAAAAACTTTGAAATGTATACTTTGGTTTTGATCATATGGAATATACTCACAGAATTTTACTTTTGTCTCTGGGCCTGACATTTTTTGTAGGCCATGGAATGGAACTTTGGCAGAAAAAGGAGATAATCACTTAGATAAATGTATGGGGAACTAGTAGGAGAATCATTATCTCACTGATGTTGAGGGATTAAAGACACTAGCTTGTGGGATTAAGACAGACAGAGAGAGAGAAAGAAAGAAAAGACATTCAGCCCTCATCTAACGTTTGCCTTTCCACCAGGCACTGTAGCAGAATACTTTAAGGGATTTTGATTTGACTACCTTCTCCTGCCAACTTTGCAGGCTGAGACATATATGGATGCCCATTGTCACGTGGATTAGCAAAAAGACATGGGGACTCTGGAACACTTGGCCATCAGCTGGCTGTGTGCCTTTGGGCTTCAGTTTGCTTATCCATTAACCAAGGAGCTCAGAGTACATGCTAATGACTCATCCAGGCTGAGGATTTGGTCCATGAATGGAAGTACTTATCACTGTTGTAGCTGTCACTTGCCTTGCTCTTTTAGGGTTTCCAAGGTACGTTTGGCTTTTTGAAAACCTGCAGTATTGTTTAATCTTTTCCTTTATTACAAAATGGTGCATAAGTGAGATAAACATTTTTTTATCTCACACAGTTTCTGTGGGTCAGGAATCCAGGAGTGATTTATCTCAGTGGTTCTGTTTCAGAGTCTGAGGTTACAGATAAGATATTGGCTAGGGCTGAAGTCACTTGAAGCTTGAGTAGAGCTGGAGGATCTGCTTCCAAGATGGTTTTCTCATATGACTAGCAAATTAAGTGTTAGTTGCTGATTGGAAATCACAGTTCTTCATCATGTAGGCCTCTCTATAGGGTAACTTGTGTGTCCTCATGACACAGAACCTGGGTTTCACAGAGCAGGTGATTCAAGAGATAGCCATAGTGGAAAATTTAATGTCTTTTATAAACTAGTCTTAGAAGTCACACTTTCCACAATATCCTATTTGTCAAATAGCTAACCCTACTCAGGATGGGGACTACAGAAGCATATCAACACCAGGAGGCAATAATTATTTGGGGCTATCTTGGATGCTGGCTACCACACATACCTTAGTTTCATGAATATTTGTGACCTCCTGGAGTCTGTTCTTCTGTTAGAACAGACAGATAGCTAGATATTAGCAGAGAAAGGGGGACACAGTCCAAGTGGCAGGAATTGAGCAAAAAGGAGGGTCATGGGCTGAATGCAGGAAATCTTACATCATGTAAATAACAGGGGGTCTTTGAGCAGAGAAAGAAAAGCAGGAACCTCTGGGCTGTTAAGTGGTTACAACTTTGAGGGTGATAAGTGGTCCAGAGGTTAACAAAGAAAGGTAAGAAAAGGCAGGAATCTCCAGTGTCTGAATGTAACCTCTTACTCATTATGCCCTCATTTCAATAAAATTAGCCTTGTGGGTTAGGAATGCACATCATGCACAAATGCCATGACGCTTCTGATCCAGACTAAATAAGGACAAAAAAATCCCTCCTTCCTTTGGGAAGCTGGAGTTTGAATGAAAATCAGAGAATACAACTCCAAACCCTTCCCTCCCCAATGACTATTCCATCCAACCATTTTTACACTCTTTGTAACCAACTTGCCAAAGAAACTCAGTGTAGCTGCTCACCTGAGCCTGCCTGCTCCCCTCTTGAGAGTGTACTGTCTATCCCTTAATGAATCCTCACTTTACTTTCTTAACCTCCACGTCCCATCTCTGAATTCTTTCTGTGACAGTACAGGAAACTTGTCACCGGCAGCACTTCTGCTCTTTGATTCAGGGCCAAAATGCATTGCTGTGAAAATTGAGCACTGAACTAGGGCTCTTGGTCAAGTGAGAAAGAAGGTGCTGAAATAGAGCCTGAGCTCCACTTACCACATCTTGCCCTTGTAGGGCTGCATCCTGGCAAATGATATGGGCCTTTTTCTAATTTTCATTAGGGCATTATCTGAGATATTTAGGCCAAATATCACTCAGATTTGCCTGTCTCATTCTATTAAAGACCTTGCTTTGACCTGCCTGGCTGGGTCACATCCCATCCTCATCCTCCAACTCTTACCTTAGACTGCCCAACCTTGCTGTTTGTCTTCTCTCCCAACCTTCCTATTGTTTTGTCAGTTATCTAGAGTCCAGTGCTTCTCTGTTTCATACAAGAGGAAATTAAAGCACAGAAAGATGAAGCCTTTTTGTGGGGAAATAGGCAGTGTCTTGCCCACAGGCATCCAGGTAGTAAATGGCAGAGCCAGGATTCTAACCCCAGAGGTCTAGCACCACAATCCTTGCTCCTAACTGCATCATTACACTGACTCTTATTTAATCAACTACCATTTGCCTGGTACTGTTTTAGGGGTTTTCTACACAGTCTCTCTTAATCACTATGAGCTAGGTGGTATTCGTCCCACTTTATAAATGAGGCATAGAAATCTTAAGTAATTCACTCAGGTTCATGCAGCCAAAGTTGCTACAGGAATCAAATCCATAGTTGTCTGAGTCCAAAGCTCATGTATCAATTCGTTCTAAAACATCTCCCTTACCTACTTCTCAATGTGCCAGAACTTTGCCAAGACTGAGGCTTTTTAGTCATTCAAGGTCCCTTATTCATTCATCCCTCTTATAGAAGGAGAAACAGCTAATACTCTCAACTGGATGTGCCGGCTACTTAGAAAGGCCAGGGCTTTCTAAGAGTGTGAGGGTAAGCCCTGAGGCTAGGACACTGGACCTGCAAACAAGTGTAAGCAGCTTTTGGCAGGAAAGAACTCTTTGCAAGAAAGAGCTCTCTACAGAAGACTCCTTTTTTTTTTTCTTGTCACTAACCTTCAAACCAGGAGCCAGCATGCTCTACTCATCTCCAGCCCTAACACAACTTTCAAATTTTTGATCACACAATACCTTGCCTAACATGTATTTTCTTTCCTAGGTTCTTTCTTAGATCAAAGAAGTAGAAATGGAGAATAAGTAATTAACAGATGACTAGCTCTCTTCATTAACTTCCCCTTCAGTAATATCATGAACAAGTTGTGTGAACAAGAAATCATCTAAAGAAAAATCACAAGAACTCGACATTCCTACATGACAAGCCTGCATGCAGTGGGGGAAAGTGATGATTCTGATCCCCTATCTCAATGTTTAACTGAGATTACTTCCTCTTTTCCCTTTAAAAATTTCATTACTGAGTAGACTCCTCAGAGTTAGATTTTGCAAACACTGAGCCCAACATCTCCCCAGATTGCTGGCATTCTGATTAGAAGCAACTTTCCTTTCTACTAACATTTGTCTCTCTCAAGTGTTAATTTTTGAATAGCATGAAGCTGGACCTGAGTTTGGTAACACAGGTGTGGGGTAAGTGGTCTAGAAAAGAACAGTGGATGGGGTCAGTGGCAGACTGTGAAGTCTTCCCAGTTTTTCCAGGTCCCTGTGTCTCTTGGAACTCCTAGAAGGGATAGGATTGTGGAAGGAGTGAAGTGCTATCTGGGCCTCTATGAAGACACATTGTTTTTTGGGGGGAAGTGAGTCATAGCCCTTCCAGGCAATGTTTTCCTAGCCTGTTCAGGAAGGTGAACTGACATCCTGTGGTGGGGACTAAAGCCCAGAGGCACTCCCTTGAGCCTCTCTGCAGGCCATTCATCTTGGGATATACCCTGAGATACCCTGGAGGTTCCTTCTACCCAATGTCTCCCAAACTTGAGTGCTTAAGAGCCTCCCCCCTCTGCATCTCCCTTCTCTAGACCTCAGAACTCTCGACTTCTTGCCTGCCTCAGTTCTTTAAGGTCAATCTATCTCATCCACCCCCAACTCCACAAGAGGCTGGATTTCTGTTACTCCTTCCAAGTCTTTTTGTTCATTCCCTTGTTCACTGAGCCCTGCAAATTTTTCATCAGGAAGCTAGACCTTCATTCCACAAAAAAGAATCAAGGCTAGAATGATGAGCCTGCTGTTTGAAGGCTGCCATTTCCTTTTATTCCCACCAAGAAACAAGTAACCAGGATCTCTGTGGAAGGAACACAGCAGTGGGAATCAGAAGGCCTTGGGATTGTTCCTGGTTTTCCCCTACTGAGCTGAGCTAATTTGGGTGCATCCCTTCTCCTATCTGGGGCTCTGTTTCCCCATCTGAAACCTTAAAGGATAGGGCTACATGAAGTCTAAGTGCTCATGCTGCTCTCATAATCTGTGTCTTGCATTTCCTAGAAGAAATAAGTCACTGGGAAAAGTAGCAGCAACAATAAGAATAACTCACATTAATTGAACACTAACTATGTGTTAGGCACTGTTATAAAAGCTTTAGATATTATTAGTCCATTGAATCCTTGCTTAGTATTAGTAAGGATTCTCTTCTATGAGGTAGATAGTATTGTTATCACCATTTTACAGATATGAAAACTAAAGCAAAAATATGTTAAATAATCAAGATGATACAGCTAGTGAGAGGAGTATATCTTAGCATAATAATTGCATTGAAGTCCAAGAAAGAAAAGGTCAAGGAAGAGGCTCTGCTTCCATTCATCATTCACCTTGTTTAGTCTCAGTCCCTCTCATTCTCTCTTTCTCTCTCTCTATTTTGTCAATATGCTTTGGCCTACCTCAGACACTGACAACCCAAGAGAATAAAAGTCAACTCTCTTCTCTACAGTAAACCACAAAGGATTTGGAGAGATGGAGCTTGTGACAGCAAGTAGTTTCTCTCATCAATCACAGTACCTAATGATCTTCCATTAGAGCATAGGAACTAAGAATTAGGATAATGTTGGTCTAGGAACACAAAGCCTGGGAAAGAGAGACATACAGATGGATGCTGGTATTTTGGCATTTTCCTTTAACCTCATAAAGAGGATGATGGCTTTTAGTATAGCTGGACATTCTTGAAGGGCATATTGCTACTTCTCATCAGGGACAATTTCCTATATACTGAGCTGAACCTCGGTTTTTCTATCTTTACTATTTTTACTCTCAAGGATGACATCAAATCCAGCAGAGAAAAAAAAAGTGTTTAGGGAAAGTAGTGCCCCAAGTAATAGCTTGAACAAGCTGCACAGTTCGAAGATGGCATTCCATCCATCCCTGTCTCTGTCCTAACTGGTAGACTTCTAGAAGCTGGGTCTATTGAGGCTACTGTAAGGCATATATATGTTCACCCATATAGATAGGGCCTGTTTAGTCTGTTTTGAGAGAAATTATAAAAAATAGTATTTTGACAGGAAGAAAAATAAAGATAGGAGCACACAGGGAGGATATTAATGGAAAGACAGCATCAGCATGAGCCAAGGCCTAGAGGGCTGAAGGCATAAAGTGTGTTTGGAGACTAAAGTTATGCAAAGGGGCTAGAATATGCGATCAAAGTATAAACAAGATAATGAAAAGAGAAATGGGGCTATGGAGGTAAAAAATCACCAGATTACAAATATCTTTGGATGAATTTTTTTTTTATTGAATTATAGTCAGTTTACAATGTTGTGTCAATTTCCAGTCTAAAGCACAATTTTTCAGTTATACATGAACATACATATATTCATTGTCACATTCTTTTTCACTGTGAGCTACCACCAGATCTTGTATATATTTCCGTGTGCTATACCGTATAATCTTGTTTATCTATCCTACATAAGCCTGTCAGTATTTTTTTACATTTTTTATTGAGTAACAGTTATTTTACAATGTTGTGTCAAATTCTAGTGTAGAGCACAATTTTTCAGTCATACACGAACATATATATATTCATTGTCACATTTTTTTCGCTATGAGCTACCACAAGATCTTGTATATTTTTTCCTTGTGATATACAGTATAATCTTGTTTATCTATTCTGCATTTTAAAATCCCGGACTGTCCCTTCCCACACCCTACCCCCTTGGCAACCACAAGTTTGTATTCTATGTCTATGAATCTGTTTCTGTTTTGTATTTTTTTAATTCCTCATATAAGCGATCACAAATGGTATTTTTCTTTCTCTTTCTGGCTTACTTCACTTAGAATGACATTCTCCAGGAACATCCATGTTGCTGCAAATGGTGTTATGTTTTCGGGTTTTGTGGCTGAATAGTATTCCATTGTATAAATATACAACATCTTCTTTATTCAGTCATCTGTTGATGGACATCTAGGCTGCTTCCATGTCTTGGCTATAGTAAATAGTTCTGCTATGAACATTTGGGTGCAAGTGTCATTTTGAAGTAGGGTTCCTTCTGGATATATGCCCACGAGCAGGATTCCTGGGTCATATGTTAAGTCTATTCTTAGTCTGGGGAATCTCCATACTGTTTTCCACAGTGGCTTTCATTGCTTCCCTCTCCCACTCTTAATGATTTAGATGTCTTCTTTTACAATTTTGTGTTTATTCTTTTTGTAATTCATGGTAGTTATCTTCTTTCCAGTTATGAGTTTCTCATTTTTGTAGCATCCTGCTTCTTTTCTATTTAGAGTAGACCTGTCAATATTTCTTTTAGTATGGGTTTAGTGTTGCTGAACTCTTTTAGTTTTTGCTTGCCTGTGAAGTTCTTTATCTCTCCTTCTAAAGGATAGCCTTCCTGGATAGAGTATCCTAGGCTGCATCGTTTTTTCATGCAGGACTTTGAATATATCTTGCCACTCCCT
This sequence comes from Camelus bactrianus, assembly GCF_048773025.1. NCBI lineage: Eukaryota > Metazoa > Chordata > Mammalia > Artiodactyla > Camelidae > Camelus > Camelus bactrianus. The sequence continues at coordinate 47,828,843 of NC_133575.1, forward strand.
TCTGGCCTGTAGTGTTTGTGTAGAAAAATCAGCTGAGAGCCTTATGGGTGTTCCCTTGTGACTCACTCTTTGTTTTTCTCTTGTTGCCTTCAGGATCATTTCTTTATCCTTGACTCTAGCCATCTTGATTATGATATGTCTTGGTGTGGGTCTGTTTGGGTTCTTCCTGTTTGGGACCCTCTGAGCCTCCTGTACTTGGATATCTGATTCCTTCTTTAGGTTTGGGAAGTTTTCAGTCATGATTTCTTCAAATGCCTTTTCAGTCCCCTTTGTTCTTTCTTCCCCTCCTGGAACCCCTATTATTGTAGATTGGCATGCTTTATGTTATCCCATAATTCCCTTATACTGTTTTCATCGTTTTTATTTGTTTTTCTCTCAGCTGTTCTGATTCGGTGCTTTCTATTGTCCTGTCTTCTAGATCACTTATTCGTTCCTCTGCATTATCTAGTCTGCTTTGTACAGCCTTTAGGTCAGCTCTCATCTCAGCAAATGAGTTTACTAATTCTACTTGATTCTTATTTATAGCTTCTATTTCATTTTTTACATATTTTATATCTCTAAATACTATTTCTTTTAGTTCCTTCAGTACTTTGATCACTCCTTTTTTGAAATCTTCATCTAGTAGGCCATCAATGTCTATTTCCTTGATCGTGTTTTCAGGGGATTTCTCTTGATCTTTTAATTGGGAGTGGTTCCTCTGCTTCTTCAAATTGCTCCTATCTCTCTGGCACTGTGGCTTAAGGAGTATCAGTTATCTAGTTCTCCTGAAGATGATGTACTTTAACGGATTTTTTTGAGAGGTCTTTGTGTCTTTGCCCTGTTTTGCAAACTCAGCTTGCTGTTTACAGATGCCCTCTCTTAGCACCCTCGTCTGTGTTGCTCCCAGTGGTTGTTGGCTAGCAGATTGTGCTCCCTCCTAACACTGGGTCAGGAGCTGAGCTCTTACCCAGTGGGCAGGCGGGTCACTCCCCCTCCCAATGCCGCAGTCAGATGCTGCACTTGGGGGATGCAGGTGGACAGATCATGCCCCCTCCCAGCACCATGGTCAGGTGCTGCATTCCTGCCAGGAAGGGGGGTGGCTGCCCACCCTCTCCCAGCACCGGTTGCTCCACTGCTCTGTGCAGCTGCATGCTCAGCCTCAGGTCGGTGCTCCGAAGTCCGGCTCGGGGAAGACCGCAGAATTGCCCCGCCCCTTCTCCATGCCAAATCTAAGCTCCTTGTTTGTCTTGGTGGTGCAAGTTCTCTGAGGTGCCAGGGCAGAAAGGTCCTATCTGCCTCCAGCTGTAAACAAGTCTCAGTCCTGCCTAGGAGGTTGCAGAGCCTCCAGGTGTGGATTTAGGGCTAGGCCCTCACCCTGCCTGGGTGCTACACACAAGAGGACATGGCGGCTGTGGCTGTGCCCCGCCTCTCCTCGCAAGATATGCCAGTATAGGCGGTGCAGGCCTGAGGAGACAAAGACTACAGAGCCCCTCCCCCCAGGACACACCAGCCGTGTTGCTTTCTTTTTTCACAATTTATGGGGGACTGAGGTTTTTCTGCTCCATATCCCCTCCCAGCCATGGTGTGCAGCACCCTGCAGTCCCCTGGGGCTGCCTCAGTGCAGCCACCCTAGTCCTCCACCCAGCATGGGCAGCCCATCCTGGACCCAGCTGCCAACTCACATCTTGGGCTGCATGTCATGGGGACCCTCTGTGCCCATGTAACACAGTTCTGTCAGTCAAGGGATACTCGGGGAAGATCTGAGCCTTGGAGGCTTCTCTTCCATCCTGCTGCCTTCTCCGTTGGAGGGGGGAGACCCAGCGAATGAGCGCCAGTCCTCCTTTGCCCCTCACTCCCAGCAGGATTGGTCCTGCTCTGTTTTGCTTTTTCTTCTTTCTTTTTTCCTTTTCTCGTACCAGATTTTTGGCATCTTTGTCTTTTGAAGAGGGAGATGTTCTGTTGGAGTTTGGCAGGTGCTTTGGTTGGCTGAGTAGGTCCGTAGGTGTGAGTTTTGGTGTATTTGTTGAAAACAGTGAGCTACAAGCTTCCCTTTAATCTGCCATCTTGCTTCTCTGATTCATATGCCTGCCAGTATTGATGAATATTTTTTAATCTTAGAAGATTTTTAAAATATGCTTGAGGGCATTTGAAGCTGAGGAAAAAATTTAAGCAGGAGAATGAATGGAATAATAATAATTTAATAATAATAATAATAATTAATAATAATAATTAATAATAATAATAAATAATATGCATTTATTGAGAGATCACTGCATGCCAGGATTTGTGCTAAGTATTTTATGTATATCCTGTTTATTCTCTTTAATCTGCAAAACTTCCCTATGAATTGCATAGAATAAGATACTAGTTCCATTTTGCAGATGAGGAGCTGAAGCACAGAGCAGAACAGCTAGAGATACATAAGCCAAACTGTGTTCAATTTTGGAGTCTCCTGTATACCCATTCCCCTTAGGAGTGGCCTGAGGCCAATGTCAACAAACTTATAAGACCTCAGTTCATCTTCCTTTGATTTTCCTCTCTGGGCATCAAATAAGAAAATTCTTGAGAGGATTAAAATCTTGCTAGGATTGGGTATAGAAGGGCCCCTGCCTGGTCTAGTTGAGGCCTCCATGCTTGCCCAAGGCCTGAATGCTAAAATTTGACTGTCATGGAGGACTCCCCTGAGCATTCCCTGCTTTGTAGTCTCACATCTGCCACTCACCTGGACACATATCTTTCACTCTCTGGGCCTTAGTCTCCTCACTTGTGACTTAAAGGAAGGGTACTTATTCTTTCAATAAGTGTTTACTGAGCACCAACTATGTGTCATGCACTATTATGGGTGCTGGGGGCATAGTGGTGAATAACATAGCTAAATACCTGTAATCACGGGGCTAACATTCTAGTGATGAGGCCCAATAAACAAATAAATAATAATTTTAAATAGCAGTGAGAACCATGAAGAAAGCAAAATACAGCGAAGTGTTACAGAGTGACTGGGCAAAGAATGTACTATTAGTAGAGTGATCAGGGAGGCTTCTATTGTGAATGAAAAATGTTACCTGCCATATCAATAAACTAAGAATATTGCAACCATCAAGCCACTACAGCCACTCCCTGACAGTGAACACTGAGGGAACTCAGGATGGAGGTAAAGGGGCTGTCTCTGCCAAGCCATTGCCACTGCAGCCATCCCCAGTTGTGCACCCTGAGTGGATTCAGGATGGGAAAGAACAGGATACTAGTCTTAAATAGGTAAGGTGCATATCAAAGGAATGATTTCAATGAGCCCAGATACTTGCATCTTCCCATAAATAGAAAAATAATAAAATCCTTAACTTGAGATATCTGGTTTTCTTTAATTAATGGTAGTCTTTTGATGTTCCGACTACCTGGTCTTTGTTGCAAAAACCCACATGTATATACTGGCTCTTCCTTTACCTCTTCAAAGCAGTTCCTCAGAGCTATCTGAGAGGCTGTTTTCCAGGCTTGAAGTCTTCAGAAATTCTGCCAAATAAAACATAATTCTCAACTTTTAGGTTGTGCATTTTTTCAGTCAACATTATTAAATGGTAGTATTTCAGCTGAGACCTGAAAGATGAGAAAAACTATTCAAGCAGAGTACAGAAAGAACATCCCAGGTGGCTCCCCAACCTTTTTTCTGTTTCTCAAACACATGAAGCTAGTTTTTATCTCTGGGTCTTTGCTTTTACTGTTTACACTACCTAGGATGTATGTAGTTAAGTGTGTAAGAAGTGAGTATAAAATGCAGTCAAAGAAGAGACAGAGGCTGGCTAGACCACATGTAGCTTTGTAAGCCACAGAAAGGAATTTGTATTTATTCTAAATGTTATAGGGGGCTAAATGTGATAGTAAATGCATGACACAATCTGATGCAGATTTTTAAACATGATCCTTCTGGTTGTAGTGTAGAGAATGCTTGTAGCAGAATGGGAGCCCAGTAATGAGGTTTTGTAGTAATGTGTATGAGACATGATTAATGTCTTAGACTAGTGTGTGGTCAGTGGAAAGGAGAAATATTGTTATAGTTGGATATATTTTAGAGATAGAATTGCCAGGATGTTTTGAAGTGGGAGGAAAGCTGAGACAAAAGAGAGAAATCAATGATGACTCCTAGGTTTGGGATTTTTGAGCAACAAAACTGATATTTGTATTATTTCCTGAGATAAGAAAGATTAGGTAAGGGAGCAGTGTAATCCCACTGGTTAAGAGATGGACTCTGAAGCCAAGCTGCCTAACTTCAAATTTCAGTGCTGTAGCTTGTGGCCTTTAAGCAAGTTTTTTTTTAACCACTCTGGGCCATGGTTTCCCCATCTGCACAAAAGGAATAATAGCGGTGATAATAAACACACCTACATAATAGGGCTGTTGTAAGTATTACATAAGTTAACAGAGTTAAAGCACTTAGAATGATGTCTGTCATAGAGCAAATGCTGTGTTACTTGTTAAACAATTCTCCTTTCTAGTGGATGAACTTACAACTTGGTAAGCTTCACCCATCTAATTCTATATTCTCGATCTCACTTCATGTTTATTGTTTTGTCCTCTTCTTGCCTCTGACTTTGTCTTTCCTCCAGTGAGATCCAGAAGATAAGCAGAGGAAGCTCATTAAACTAACTCAGGCTGTAATGGGTAGGTCTTCTGCAATCAGGTGGAAGAGAAAGTGCCCAAGACAAGAAAGGAGACTACCATTATCTTGGCAGCCAGGGTATCTTGAATTCCCAGGATGGACTAACTTTGATAGGGTTTGTTACAAAGATAGAATATGCTATAGAGTGTATATTATAGTGTGTGTAGAGCTTTGGCAAGCTGCTGATATTTCATGAAGCTAGATTCTGTGGCTTTTTTCACCTTTTCTGGATCTTTTGTTCTGTTCTCTAATTTTCTCTTCAAAAGATACCTGCAAACTGCTCTATCTTTTGATTTGAATGTCCTCTTCAAATGGATGTCCTGCTAATGTTAATAGTTTTCTTTTTCCTTTGGAGGGAGAAGGGGGGTGAGGGGTCCTGTGATCAAATTTTATGATTAAGAAAATTAAACATTTTAGGAACCTCTACTCTGCTAATGTGCATTGTGAATTTCCAAAAGAGAAGATAAAGTTACAGCAATTCTTAAACTTACTTGAACAGGGAGCCCTACTCTTAGTTGAAGTATGTCACATTTTGGGAAATGCTATCATAGTCAAATCCTTCTTAGGAGAGTCAAGTACCATGACTGTTCTTTTGATAGGAATACACTGGTGTATAAGCTTACTATCTTAGAAAATTTTCCTTCTCAGTTCATCTTTCAATGTGAAAAGAAAAAAAAAAAAAATCAGGCTTTGCATCCTGTCAAACCTGGTTCAAATTCTGACCCAGCCACTTATAATCTATGTGACTTTAAGCAAGTCCCTTTGCTTCTCTTGCCTTTTGTTTCCTTATTTGTAAATTGTTTAAAAAGTAATGATTTTGTTATTCAGGAAAATTATGAGTTGAAATACTGTTGCTGATGTCTGCAAACGGTGTTCCAGGTTTTGCCGTCTGAGAAAGAATTCAGAAACAAGACATAGTAAAAGAAAAAATAAAGTGAGGATTTATTAAATGATAAATATTACACTTTCAAGGGGAGAGCGGGCAGGCTCAGGTGAGTGGGTGCCCCGAGTTTCTTTGGCAAGTTGGTTACATAAAGTGTATAAATGAATGGGTGGAATATTTATTAGGGAGGGAAGGGTCTGGGGTCCTATTCTCTGATTTTCATCCCAAATCCATCTTTCCAAAGGGAGGAGGCATTTTTGTCCTTATTTAGTCTGGATAAGAAGTGTCATGGTGTTGATGCATGATGGGTACTTCTAATCTACAAGGCTAATTTTATTAAAATAAGGACAAAATGAGCAAAAGGTTACATTCAGACACTGGAGATTCCTGCTTTTTCTCACCTTTCTTTTTTGATCTCTGGGCCACTTATCACCCCCAAAGGTGTAACAATTTATCAGCCCAGAAGTTCCTACTTTTCTTTCTCTGCCTAGGGACCCCTGGTGTTTACATGATGTATGGCTTCCTGTATTTGGCCTGTGGCCCTTCTTTCTACCCAATTCCTGCCATTTGGCCTGTATCTCCCTTTCTCTCCTCATATCTAGCTATATACCTGTTCTAACAATATTGTATTTGAGGGCTACTGGTACACTGAATGTGGTCTATAGGCTGGAGAGTTTGCTTTTCAGACATTAGCATGCATGTGGGACATTTAAGTATTTCTATTTTTTAAGACATGACATTGCACAGGAAATGATTTGCAGAAGACAAGATGCTGGGAACCTGACTAGAAATAGGAATAGAATGGCCCTCGCATACAGGTCTATAATGCTTGGATATTACCACTAGATGCTGAGGACTTAGTCTCAGAACTTAAAAAAAAAAGCATTTCTGATCATAAACTTACTAAATAAAAGCTTATTATAGAAATTCTAGAAAATACAGAAAAATTAACAAGGAAAAAAATTTTAAATTCCTCATGTTTCCACCCTAGAGACATTGTTAATGAATAACTTTTCCTGAGTTTTTAAAATTGTATATTTTTTATAGAGTTTACATTGTGCTGTATATATAATTTTGGTTCTTGCTTTATTCACTGAATATAATTACATAAGCATTTCCTCTCTTCATGTAATTTAAGAATGGTTTGTCAGTATGGTCAATATGTTGTATATCTGTAGTATGCATAAATTTAATTTGTGAATACTTTATAAAATAAATGTAAGTTGAGGTTGCTACTGGAATCCTACATGTAGGAGACAAGCCCCGTTGGCTGCTTGGAGAAATGGTGGGACATGTAGAAAAGCTAGAGAAGCATATATTTCATTTTTGAAGAATGCATGGATGCTGGTGTGTCCCCAGGTAGGGTAGAGAGAGGTCTGCTTTAGTGGCTGCCACGTCAGTCTCCCCAGTCTGAACCAAGTGAACACACCAGCTTTGCTCACTCCATGTCACAGTTGGCAGTGGATCTACGACAGCCAACATTTGAGAAAAGACTAAATCTAGAGACAGAGACACAGAAGTGATTCAGAGCATAAGTCAGGTGGGTCATTAGCAGTCATTGTTGATGCTTATCTGAATAGCGCCCCAGAAATAGTCCAGACTTCCGACAACAGTGTGGCAGCTGGAATTCCTGGGACTCCCCAAGATCAAGCTTAGTGAAAGCTCTGGCCCAGTCCATTCCATGCCACAGAATAACACTAGATCTTGGGCAACCACAACAGGGGAAAATATTTGAACATGGGCTGTGTTTGAGTGGAACTTGAAACACCTACATAGGTAGTGCATTGGATTTCTGTAAGTGCATGAGCCCCACTTGCTTCAGCACTCCCCTCCTTTGGGGCAAAGGTCCCAGTGTGGGGAAAAAGGGAAGCACACTCTAGGAGGAAACAGAGCCAACTCAAGCCCAACCTTCAGGGCTTCCACTCTAGCAAATTAGAAGCAGATCCTGCCCCTGACAGATCTGTGATGGCCACTTAGGTTCAAAGTTTTTTCACCTTGAGATTGAGGTTTCAGGATTTTCTGTGTCTGCCACTTTGTGAGAGATTTAGGTTTCAGGTTATCTTTTTTACTTTTGGTGAGTGCTCAGAATAATGGGAAATTCTTATAACAGAGATTCAAAGAAATGTGACTCTCCACCAGGAATCTCTGCTGGCTTTAAGTTTAACACTTCTGGACCTTCATCCTATAACTAGCTATATAAATGGATTCATTTAGCCTGAGATGATTTGAAGTTACATCAGACAAATGGGAAACTTTTGGACTTTCCAAATTAGTTTATCTTTGTGCATGACTAGAGAAAACTATCAGAACCAGAAAAATAATGAGAAGTATAGATTAATTGTTATCTAGAAGCTGCTAAACATTACACTGAGAAAATTGTCTCCTTCCAAGCTGTAAATGAAAAGTTGTCTCAGATTGTCTCTAAACTAAAAAACTAAGCTGAATATTCTCATCCCTCTCCTACTCCATCCTGAATTCTGTATCTTCTCCTCCATCCTTTACCTGCCTCTTTATAAACTCCCTTTTTTTATCCAACTGACTGCTTCCATACTCCTCCTTCATCAGACCCCCTTCCTTCTCTTCCTCCACCAATTGACACCCCTGAACCTAAAGTCTCTCTTGACCACCCTGTTCTGGCAGCCACTAACTAAGTCCACTGAACAAAGGGGGAAAAAAAAAACTACCCCAGCTCATCAATTCCCCATGCATTCCTACAAATAATCAGAAAATAAATCAGCTGGGAGCCAATATTCAAGTACTAATAGAAACAACTACTTTTCTCTAGCAAATCTGTAGAAAATCAAAAGTACAACTCTAGAAACAAGTCAACCCACCTATTTTACCAGTCCCAAGGCCCACCTATTCCTGTCAAAATGATTGTATTATAAAAAAAATCAGGATATTAGAGCAAAATAGTTTTGCACTTAAGAAAAAATTAATAGTAAGTATCCCACAATTTATAATAGTAGATAAATATACTCCAGAACTCCTAGGAGAAACCTTACATTTTTTTCTCCGTTCCTTAAGGTTATAAATTTTATCATGTCTTTGAAATGTAAACATAGTCCACATTGTCTGACACTGCAGCCTTGGCTCAATCAGTTGAACCAAAAACAAAAGAGGAAGAAAGAGAGAGAGAGAGAGAGAAGAGAGGAATTTTAAAACACAAACAGCTAAAAGGATTCTCTTGCTTCCTTAGAATTGGTTGTCAATGGCAAAGACAGACCTTGAAAGTCTTCTCTACAAATAATAAAGTACTCTGGTAATCTGAGAGAATAATCTAATCAAATTTATTCCAACCATTATTTGTTAAGTAGTGAGTTTTGTACTGAATGTAATTCATGACTAAAAATTTTAAATGAAAACTATGATATCTCTGTCTACATGTGTATGTTATAAATATGGTATCTTCCTACCTCCAGATAATACTGCCAAAAATTAATTTATGAAAGAGCCCCATTTAACTGGTTTAAGCAAATAAACACATAAATAAAAGTTCTCAAAAATATAATAAAAACTAACCCAACTGTTTTTCAAGTTCACATGGTCTAGGATAATTTAAAACCCAATTTTAAGCTTGTTGATTTAATTACTACAGTTTTGTCTTTAGAGTTAGCATTAGATATAATGGAGATAAACAACTCTTGTTCTACCTGCATTTACTAGCTAAAAGTGCTAATATCATCTTTGTTGCTAAGTCTATTTTTTTTAATTTAAGATAATTTCTAGCTGCTTTAATATCTTATGAAATTTTCATGAGTAATCTAAGTATGATTGCTAAGGACAAGTGAATTAAAGAAATGTAAATGAAGTAAGGATTTTAGGCACACTTTTTAACAATAATTGTTTTATGACATGTTTACTTAACTAGTTTCCTAAATCTCTTTGGTAATTTGTACCCATAGAGTTGTACTAAGTTAAGTTAAATGATGGGAATTCATTGAATGTTTAGATCATTTCCAAATAAGTTTAAATACTGAAACATTAACTGCTAAGCATGTCTAATTTTACCTACTTTTGACCTCTTATTATATAGACTTAGTATATTTGAGTCTATTGTTAAATGTGTTTTGTGCTTTATTGAAAGATTGTACTACAAAGTAGCATATGTTTCTAAAAATTATAAAATGTATTTTTACTCACCAAGATACAAAATGCCAACATATTTCAACTATTTACTTCTTTATTTTCACTAAAAATAAGAATATCAAAGGATTAAGAATTCTAATTAATATATGAGGAAAATATTACCAGGTATAATAATAGAAACATGATGTGTATTGGAGTAATAAAAGTTATAAGCTATGGAGATTTTTTCTCTTAATTTTCTTTATTGAATCATAGTCAGTTTACAATGTTCTGTCAATTTCTGGTGTGCAGCACAATTTTTCAGTCATACATGAATATACATATATTCATTTTCATATTCTTTTTCACCATGAGCTACTACAAGATCTAGAATATATTTCCCTGTGACATACAGTATAAACTTGTTTATCTGTTGTATATATACCTGTCACCGTCTACAAATCTCCAACTCCCAGTCCGTATCTTCCCACCCAACTCCCCCCTGGCAACCACAAGATTGCATTCTATGTCTGTGAGTCTGTTTCTGCCTTATACTTCAGTTCATTTGTCTTCTTCTTCTTTTTTTTTTTTTTTTTATATTCAACATGTGAGTGATGACACGTGGAATTTTTCTTTCTCTTTCTGGCTTACTTCACTTAGAATGAGATTGTCCAGGGAAATCCATGTTGCTACAAATGGCAATATGTGGTCATTTTTTATGGCTGAATGGTATTCCATTGAATAAATATACCACAACTTCTTTATCCAGTCATCTGTTGATGGATATTTAGGTTGTTTCTATGTCTTGGCTATTGTAAATAGTGCTGCTATGAACATTGGGGTGCAGGTGTCTTTTTGAATTAAGGTTCCTTCCAAATATATGCCCAGGAGTGGGATTTCTGTGTCATATGGTAAGTTTATATTCAGTCTTTTGTGGAATACCCATAATGTTTCCATAAGGACTGCACTAAACTGCATTGCCACCAACAGTGTAGGAGGGTAATTTTTCTCCACACCCTCTCCAGTATTTATCATTTGTGGATTTTTTAAATGATGGCCATTCTGACTGGTGTGAGATGATACCTCATTGTTGTTTTGATTTGCATTTCTCTGATAATTGGTAATATTGAGCATTTTTTCATGTGCCTATTGGTCATTTGTATGCCTTCATTGGAGAATTGTTTGTTTAGGTCTTCTGCTCATTTTTTGATTGGGTTTTTTTTTTTTTTTTTTGCTTATTAAGTCATATGAGCTGTTTATATATTCTGGAGATCAAGCCTTTGTCAGTTTCATATTTTGCAAATATTTTATCCCATTCCATAGGTTGTCATTTTGTTTTGCTTATGGTTTCCTTTGCTGTACAAAAGCTTGTAAGTTTAATTAGGTCCCATTTGTTTATTTTTGATTTTATTTATATTTCTTGAATATACTGACCTAGGAGAACATTGCTGAGATGTATGTGAGATAATGTTTTGCCTAAGTTTTCTTCTAGGAGTTTTATTGTGTTTTGTCTTATGTTTAAGTCTTTGATCCATTTTGAGTTTACTTTTATGTACAGTGTGAGAGAGTATTCTAACTTCATTGATTTACATGCCACTGTTCAGTTTTCCCAACACCATTTGCTGAAGAAACTGTCTTTATTACATTTTATGTTCTTGCCTCCTTTGTTGAAGATTAATTGACCAAAAGTTTGTGGGTTCATTTCTGGGCTCTCTATTCTATTCCATTGATCCATATGTCTGTTTTTGTACCAATACCATGCTGTTTTGATGACTAGCTCTGTAGTATTGTCTGAAGTCTGAGAGGGTTATTCCTCCAGCCTCTTTCTTTTTCTTCAGTAATACTTTGGCATTTCTAGTTCTTTTGTGGTTCCATATAAGTTTTATTATGACCTGTTCTAGTTCTGTGAAATATGTCCTGGGTAATTTGATAGGGATTGCATTAAATCTGTAGATTGGCTTGGGCAGTATGACCATTTTATCAATATTGATTCTTCCAACCCAGGAGCATGTGATAGCTTTCCCTTTTTTAAAGTCTTCTTTAATTTCCTTAATGAATGTTTTGTAGTTCTCCATGTATAAATCTTTCACTTCCTTGGTTAGATTTATACTAGATTTTTTTATTACTTTGGGTGATATTTTAAAAGAGATTGTTTCTTTACCTTCTTTTTCTGTTGATACATCATTAATGTAAAGAAATGTAACTGATTTTTATACATTAGTTTTCTATCCTGCTACCTTGCTGAATTCTTCAATTAGATCTAGTAGTTTTTGTGTGGAAGTTTTAGGGTTTTCTATATATAGTATCATGTCATCTGCATATTGTGTCAGTTTCACCTGTTCTTTCCCAATTTGGATCCCTTTTATTTCTTTTTCTTGCCTGATTGCTGTGGCTAGGACTTCCAAGACTATGTTGAACAGGAGTGGTGAGAGTGGACAATGTTGTCTTGCCCCAGATTTTAGTGGGAAGATTTTCAGTTTTTCACTATTGAGTACTAAGCTGGCTGTAGGTTTGTTATAAATAGCCTTTATTATGTTCAGATATGTTTCCTCTATACCCACTTTGGTAAGAGGGTTTTTTTAATCATAAATGGGTGTTGAATTTTATCAAATGATTTTTCTGCCTCTATTGAGATGATCATGTGGTTTTTGCCCTTTATCTTATTGATGTGGTGTATTACATTAACTGATTTGCATATGTGTTCCTGGGATGAACTGCACTTGGTCATTATGTATGATCTCTTTTATGTGCTGTTGGATTCTGTTTGCTAACATTTTGTTGAGGATTTTTGCATCTATGTTCATCAGTGATATTGGTCTGTAATTTTCCTTTTTGGTAGTGTCTTTATCTAGTTTTGGTGTCAGGGTGATGGTGGCTTCATAGAATGAGTTTGGGAGTACTCCCTCCTTTTCAATCTTCTGGAAGAGTTTGAGAAGGACCATTATGAGTTCTTTGTATATTTGGTAGAATTCCCCATTGAAGCTATCCAGTCCTGGACTTTTACTTGTAGGGAGGTTTTTGTTTGTTTGTTTGTTTGTTTTTTGCCAAACTATTTAATTTCTATTGATTATTTTGTTCACTTTGTCAATTTCTTCTTAATTCAGTCTTGGTGGACTGTATGTTTTGAGAAACTTGTCCATTTCTTCTAGGTTATTCATTTTGTTTCCATATAGTTGCTAATATAATTCTCTTTTGATATTGTGTATGTCTGTGGTATTGGTTGTAATTTCTCCATTTTCCTTTATTATTTTGTTTATTAGTGCTCTCTTCTCTTCTTTGTGAGGTTGGCCAGAGGTTTGTCAATTTTGTTTTCCCCTTTAAATAAAAACAGGTTTGATTGATTTTTTCTATTGTTTTTTTAAATCTCTTTAATTTCTTTCCTCCCTGATCTTTATTTTTTTTTTCATTCTGCTACTTTTGGATTTTTTGCTCTTCTTTTTCTAATTCTTACAGCTGGTAGGTTAGGTTGTTTATTTGAGATTGTTCTTCTTTTTTGAGGAAGGCCTGTGTCGTTATAACCCTCCCTCTTAGTACTGACTTTGCTGCATCTTAGAGATTCTATGTGGTTTTCTTTCATTGCCATTTGTCTCAAAGTATTTTTAAATTTCTTCTTCGATTTCATCATTGGCCCTTTGGGTTTTTAGTAGCATGTTGTTTAATCTCCATTCTGTAATTTTTTCCTCCTTTGTTTTTCTGTAGTTTATTTCTAGTTTCATGGCATTGTGGTCAGAAAAGATGCTTGAAATCATTTCTATCTTCTTAAAATTGTTGAGGCTTCTTTTCATTCCAAGTACATGATGTATCTTAGAAAATGTTCCGTGTGCACTTGAAAAGAATGTATATTCTTTTTTATGAAGATGTAATGTTTTGAAAATATCAACCAAGTCCAGTTTTTCTATTGTATCTTGTAATTTCTGTGTTGCTTTATTTATTTTCTGTCTGGACAATCTGTCCAGTGATGTTAATGTGTTGTTAAAAAGCTCCTAATATGATTTATTCCCATCAATTTCTCTCTTTATATCTGTTAGCATTTGCTTTACGTATTTAGGTGCTCCTATTTTGGGTGCATATATGTTAATGAATGTTATATCCTCATCTTGTAGTTCTCCTTTTGATCATTATAAAAAGTCCTTCTTTACCTTTCTTTATGGCCTTTGTTTTAAAGTCTATTTTGTCTGAAATCAGTATCGCTACTCCTGCTTTTTTGTCATTTCTATTTGCATAGAATGTCTTTTTCCATCCTCTAACTCTCAATCTGTGTGTGTCCTTCTCCCTAAAATGGATCTTTTGTAAGCAGCATATTGTAGGTTCTTGTTTTATTATCCAGTCTGCCACTCTACATCTTTTGATTGGAGCATTTAATCCATTGACATTTACAGTAGTTAATTATAGATGTGTGTTTACTTCCATTTTGAACTTTGTTTTGCAGTTGATTTGGTATTCCTCTTTGTTCCTGTCTTTTTCTTTTTGTGGTTTGATCATTTTCCTTTCTATTATCTTGTTTTTTGTTTGTTTTTGTGAGTCTATTGTAAGTTTTTGTCTTGTGGTTATCCTATTTTCTGTATATATTAACCCATTACTATAACTAATTGGTTTAAACAGATATTAATAAAGCTCAAGCTCATCCTACTGAGAAAAAAAATTTTTTAAGGAAAAAAAACTCTGTATTTTCTTGCTCCCCTCTCCCACTCTTAATGATTTAGATCGCCTCCTTTACAATTTCAAGATGTTTCTCTTGTAATGCATTGTAGTTATCACTTTCCCAATTTTGGTTTTCTCATTTCTATAGCATCCTGCTTCTTTTCTATTTAAAGTAGACCTTCCAATATTTCTTTTAGAATAGGTTTACTGTTGCTAAATTCTTTTAGGTTTTTCTTGTCTGTGAAGTTCTTTATCTCTCCTTCTATTCTAAAGGATAACTTTGCTGCATAAAGTATCCTAGATTGCATCTTTTTCTCATTCAGGACTTTGAATACATCTTGCCACTCCCTTCTGGCCTGTAGTGTTCCTGTAGAGAATTCAGCTCAAATCTGTATCAGGGTTCCCTTGTAACTCATTCTTTATTTTTCTCTTGCTGCCTCCAGGATCATTTCTTTACCCTTAACACTTGTTATCCTGATTATAATGTGTCTTGGTGTGGGTCTGTTTGGATTCCTGTTGTTTGTGACCCTCTGAGCTTCCTGTAATTGGGTATCTGATCTCTTCTTTAGGTTTGGGAACTTTTCAGTAATGATTTCTTCAAATATCTTTTCAATCCCCTTTAATCTTTCTTCCCCTTCTGTGACCCCTATTATGCATATTTTGGCATGCCTTATATTATCCCATAGGTCCCTTATGTTGATTTCATTGGTTTTTATTTGTTTTTCTCTCAGCTGTTCTGATTGGGTGATTTCTGTTGTACTGTCTTCTAGGTCACTAATTCGTTCCTCTGCATTATCTAGTCAGCTTTGTACAGCGTTTAGATCATTCCTCATCTCAGCCAATGAGTTTACCAATTCTACTTGGCTCTTCTTTATAGCTTCAATTTCATTTTGACATTTTTTATATCTCTAAACACTATCTCTTTTACTTCCTTCAGTACTTTGATCATTCCTTTTTTGAAATCTTGATCTAGTAGGCTATCAATGTCTATTTCTTTTTTTAAAAAATTTTTATTGATTTATAATCATTTTACAATGTTGTGTTAAATTCCAGTGTTCAGCACAATTTTTCAGTCATACCTGGACATATACACACTCATTGTCACATTTTTTTCTCCGTGAGCTACCATAAAATTTTGTGTCTTTTTCCCTGTGCTATACAGTATAATCTTGTTTATCTATTCTACAATTTTGAAATCCCAGTCTATACCTTCCCACCCTCTGCCCCCCTGGCAACCAGAAGTCTGTATTCTCTGTCTATGAGTCTATTCCTGTCCTGTATTTATGCTTTGTTTTTTTTGTTTGATTTTGTTATCGTTTTTGTTTTTTAGATTCCACATATGAGCAATCTCATATGGTATTTTTCTTTCTCTTTCTGATTTACTTCACTTAGAATGACATTTTCCAGGAGCATCCATGTTGCTGCAAATGGTGTTATGTTGTAAGGTTTATGGCTGAGTAGTATTACATTTTATAAATATACCAAATCTTCCTTATCCAGTCACCTGTTGATGGACATTTAGGCTCTTTCCATGTTTTGGCTATTGTAAAGGTGCTGCTATGAACATTGGGGTGCAGGTGTCATCCTGAAGTAGGGTTCCTTCTGGATACAAGCCCAGGAGTGGGATTCCTGGGTCATATGGTAAGACTATTCCTAGTCTTTTGAGGAATCTCCACACTGTTTTCCATAGTGGCTGCACCAAACTGCAATCCCACCCCTTTCTCCACAGCCTCTGCAGCATTTGTAATTTGTGGATTTTAAATGACTGCCATTTGACTGGCGTGAGGTGATACCTCATTGTAGTTTTGATTTGCATTTCTCTGATAATTAGTGATATTGAGCATTTTTTCATGTGCTTATTGATCATTTGTATGTCTTCCTTGGAGAATTGCTTCTTTAGGTCTTCTGCCCATTAATGGATTGGGTTGTTTATTTTTTTCTTATTGAGTCATATGAGCTGGTTATATATTCCACAGATCAAGCCTTTGTCAGTTTCATGGGCAAAAATTTTCTCCCATTCTGTTGGTTGTCTTCTTGTTTTACTTATTGTTTCCTTTGCTGTGCAGAAGCTTGTAAGTTTCATTAGGTCTCATTGGTTTATTCTTGCTTTTATTTCTTCTAGGAGAAAATTTTTGAAATGTATGTCAGATAGTGTTTTGCTTATGTTTTCCTCCAGGAGGTTTATTTTATCTTGTCTTATGTTTAAGTTTTTGATCCATTTTGAGCTGATTTTTGTATATGGTGTAAGGGAGTGTTCTAGCTTCATTGTTTTACATGCTGCTGTCCAGTTTTCCCAACACCATTTGCTGAAGAGACTGTCTTTTTTCCATTGTATATTCTTGCCTCCTTTGTCAAACATTAGCTGACCAAAAGTTTGTGGGTTCACTTCTGGGCTCTCTATTCTGTTCCATTGGTCTATATCTCTGTTTTCAAACCAATACCATGCTGTCTTGATGACTGTAACTCTATAGTATTGTCTGAAGTTTGGGAGAGTTATTCCTCCAGCCTCTTTCTTTCTCTTCAGTAATGCTTTGACAATTCTAGGTCTTTGATGTTTCCGTATAAATTTTATTATGATTTGTTCTACTTCTGTGAAATATGTCCTGGGTAATTTGATAGAGATTGCATTAAATCTGTAGATTGCCTTGGGCAGTGTGACCATTTTACCAATATTGATTCTTCAAATCCAAGAGCATAGTAGAGCTTTCCATTTTTTAATGTCTTCTTTAATTTCCTTCATCAATGGTTTATAGTTTTCTGTGTATAATTCTTTCACCTCCTTGGTTATATTTATTCCCAGATATTTTATTACATTGGGTGCTATTTTAAAGGGGATTTTTTTCTTTACTTTCATTTTCTGTTGATTCATTGTTAGTGGAAAGAAATGCAACTGATTTTTGAACGTTAATTTTGTAACCTCCTACCTTGCTGAATTCTTCAATCAGCTCTAGTAGTTTTTGTGTGGACCTTTTAGGGTTTTCTATATATAGTAACATGTCGTCAACATATAGTGACACTTTTACCTCTTCTTTTCCAATTTGGATCCCTTTTATTTCTCTCTCTTGCCTGATTGCTGTGGCTAGGACTTCCAAGACTATGTTGAATAGGAGTGATGATAATGGGCATCCTTGTCTTGTCCCAGATTTTAGTGGGAAGCTTTTAAGTTTTTCACCATTGACTACTATGTTGGCTGTAGGTTTGTCATATATAGCTTTCATTATGTTGAGATATGTTCCCTCTATACCCACTTCGGCAAGAGTTTTTAATCATAAATGGGTGTTGAACTTTATCAAATGCTTTTTCTCCCTCTATTGAGATGATCATGTGGTTTTTGTCCTTTCTCTTGTTGATGTGATGTTTTACATTGATTGATTTGCATATGTTGAACCACCCTTGTGTCCCTGGGATGAACCCCACTTGGTCATGATGTGTAATCTTTTTTATGTGTTGTTTGATTCTGTTTGCTAATATTTTGGTGAGGATTTTGGCATCTATGTTCATCAGTGATATTGGTCTATAATTTTTTTTTTTGTAGTGTCTTTGCCTGGTTTTGATATCAGGGTGATGGTGGCTTCGTAGAATAAGTTTGGGAGTATTCCCTCCTTTTCAATCGTCTGGAAGAGTTTGAGAAGTGCTGGTATGTGTTCTTTTTTGTATGTTTGGTAGAATTCCCTGGTGAAGCCGTCTTGTCCTGGACTTTTATTTGTAAGGAGGTTTTTAATTGCTATTTCTATTTCCTTTCTAGTGAACGGATTGTTCAAGTGGTCAGTTTCTTCTTTATTCAGTCTTGATAGACAGTATGTTTCCAGAAACGTGTACATCTCCTCTAGGTTTTCCAGGTTGGCTCCATATAATTTTTCATAATATTGTTGTATGGTATTCTGTATTTATATTTTATTTGTTGTAATTTCTCCATTATCCTTTCTTATTTTGCTAGTTTGTTTTCTCATTTTCTCTTTTCTGAGTTTGGCCAGAGATTTGTCGATTTTATTTATCTTTTCAGAAAACCAGCTTTTGGTTTGGTTGATTTTTTTCTATGGTCTTGTTAACCTCTATTGTATTTATTTACTCCCTGATCTTTATTGTTTCCTTCCTTCTGCTGCTTTTTGGTGCTTTTTGTTCTTCTTTTTCTAATTCATTCAGGTGTTGGGTTAAATTGTTTATTTGAGATTGTTCTTTTATGAGGAAGGCTTGTATCACTATAAACTTCTCTCTTTGCACTTCACTTCCTTTGCTGTGTCCCATAGATTTTGAGTGGTTGTGCTGACATTGTCATTTGTCTTAAGGTATTTTTTAATTTCAGCTTTGATTTCCTAGTTGATCCATTGTTTTTTCAATAACATATTGTTTAATCTCCATGCTTTCCTTTTTTTCTCCTTTGTTTCTCTGTTGTTGATTTCCAGTTTCATGGCATTGTGGTCAGTAAAGATGCTTGAGACAATTTCTATCTTCTTAAAATTGTTGAGGTTTAATGTCTATTTCATTGAGCATTCTTTTAGGGGATTTCTCTTGTTCTTTTAATTGGGAATGTTTTCTCTGCTTCTTCATCTTGCTCATATCTCTCTGGCACTGTGGCTTATGGAGTATTAGTTTTCTATTGTGACCCTTAAAGGAGTTTATTTATTTATCTATCTAATGCCTATGTAGGAATAAAATGTTTTCAGAAGCCCTCCATTGGAGCCCTTATCTGTGCTGCTCCCAGTGCCTGTCAGCCAACAGATCGCGCCCCCTACCAGCACAGCATTCCTGCCAGAAAGGCGGAGGTCACTTGCAGTCCCCTGGCGCAGATCTCTCCGTGCTGCTGCGTGTTCTTCCCCAGCTAGGAGCTCCGCAGGCAGACCCCAGGAAGAGCCCCGCCCCTGCTCTGTGTCCAAATTCAGCTCCTTGTTTGTCCTGCTGGTGCGAACTTTGCAAGGCACCAGGGCAGAAGAATCCTATCTGACTTGGATTGCAAACAAGTCACTATCTGTCCTTTGAGGCTGCCAAGCCCCCAGGCGCAGATTCAGGTTTTGCCCCCACACCCACGTGGGTGCCAAGCTCTGGAGGATATGGCGGCTGTGCCTGAGCCCCGCCTCATCTCACTGAAAACCTTCCATGGGTTTTCAGAGATGGGGGTATGCACCCTCCCCCTAGGGCACTTCAGCCATGCTGTTTTATGGAGGGCCCAGGTTGTTTTGCCTTGTGCACCCACTCATCCACATTGAGCAGCACCCTGCAGTCCCCAGGGGCTGCCTCAGTGCAGCCATCCCCATCCTCTGCCTGACTCAGGCAACCTGTCCTGGCCCCCAGCTCCTGGCTCAGGTCTCGGGCTGGGTGTCACAGGGACCCTCCATGCCCATTTAACTTTGTTCTGTAGGTCAAGGGCTGCTCCATACAGATCCGAGCCTCGGAGGCTCCCCCTCTATCCCACTGGCCTCTCCATTGGAAAGGGGGAGATCCAGCGAATGAGTGCCAGTCCTCCTTTGCTCCTCCCTTCCCATGGGACTGGTCCTGTACTGTTTTGTCTGTCTTTCTTTTTTTCCTTTCTCCTACCATATTTTTGGCATCTTTGTCTTTTGAAGAGGACAATGTTCTGTCGAAATTCCACTGGTGCTCTGGTTGGCTGAGTGTGTCCGTGGATGTGAGTCTTGGTGTATCTGTAGGTGAGGGTGAGCTACGTGTGTCCTACTACTCAGCCATCTTGGCCTCATCTCCTAGAATTTATTTTGAGGTAGGTTCTCTCTCCTTATAAAAATAGATATTAAACTAATTAGATATAATTGATGTTAAATTACTTGGGACCCATTATCAGATAAGGAGTCATGTTAAGCCTTCCTTATACTGTGTCTATATAGGTATGTATTATAAGTGTTCCAGAAATTGTTTGAAATCCTGGGAAATCTTATATATCCTGACATAAAATGCTCCCTGTCATCAAAATTGAGGCTCACCTTAAACGGACTGAACCCAAGTATCAGGAAAATGCTCTAAACTGAATTTTATGTATAAACAGAAGCAACAAAAGGATCTGTAAATATTATGGCACATCTGGATGAAGTCCATTCTGCTTCTGCATAATCAATCAACCAATCAATAACCCCTCATTGTCAGATTTTGCCATGCTGATGTCCTTGTAACATGGCAACAGTCTGCTTCCAAATCAAAGAAATCAAGATGGGTGAACAATAGCTGTAAATTATACAAATAGCACTATGGTAAATCCAGGACAGCCATTTAGCTCTTCCCAGCTACATGAGAAACTCTAATTTTCATTTTTATTTTGCATTCCTTTACCCACCATACTGAATTTAAGATAACTCAAGTTGTAAGTAAACATTGGCAAGGATATTTCTGTAAAATTGTGAAAACATTCTACCAGCAATGTCTGATCTATCAGGTTACAAACTTGGGGAAAAATATTCTTGTCCCCCAAAGTCTCAGATTTCTTCCCTTTGGACCCTTGGAATACCTGAAACTTGATTTCATTCGACTGCAGCTTACTATGGGTTTTCAAGATGTTTTTGTTATTGAATTGATGTTTTCCAAATGGGTTAAAGCCTTCCCTTGCTGCAAGACTGACACACTCAAAATGGTAAAGAAACTGTTAGAAAAAATGTGTTTCCACTTTGGGTATGCCTTCCACAATCTCCAGTGATCAAGGCACTTACTTCATTGATCAAATCATATGAGTTTCAACAAAAACTTTGCAAACTTCTTGAAGTTACCACTATCATTATCTGGCAAAGTCGACAGAACTAATGGAAAGACTGGACTCAAGCAGAATAAGAATTAATATATTGGATTAAATAAACTAATAAATAAAATAACAATTTTTATGTTTTTGTCTAAAATATTACCAGTTTGTAATCTTGTGTTCCCCAAATGAAAGGTAATTTTTAAAGACTTACAGCAATTTGGTTAATTATACATTGCAAGCAAATTGAAGAGATTAAAGTTTTCTCCCTGCTTGATCCCTCCAGAATTCAGAAACTCTCACTGAATATTCTTATATTCTTGCAATATAGTTGTTTACATAAGTTCAATACGAATCTGTTCTCCTTAAAAGAGAACACAATTGGAAACTTTGATTACATTACCACAGCTTTGACTGGAATGTCACATTTGAGCAGAGCATGCATAGACTCAGATAGGACCAAGCAGCTTGAAGAAGCTAAGATTGACTTTATGAAGCTAATAAAGCCCCTTGGAAAAACAGCTTTGCTTAAAGCATTCCCAGCAGCTTTATCAGAACTAAAACAGTTCTTTTTCTAAAACTAGATGACTTGATAAAACTTCACAGAAATTGCTGACAGCTTTATATTTAAACAATTCCTGTGACTGTGTGGCATGAGTCACTCAGAAAGTTTACCTGAACACCTGATAATATGATCAAAGGAATTTCAAACTGCAAAAGATACTTGGATCTTGACATCTAGAAATCTTCATAACCAACTTCCCCCTGGGCTGAGAAATTGGTTTATAATTTGCTCCAATCATTAACCTTTGTTTTTTCCTTTTGCTTCCATAGATGTACTTCTCATTATATACCTGATTGCTTAGCTTGAGATCCTGCTTGAGTCACTGCTACCTTAAATGAAATATAGCTGTTTAAGTGAACTGACATGTCCTCAGAAATAGAAAACTGGTTCAAAAAAAAGGAAGAATTTACTAACACGTTCTCTCAGAGTCATAGTCACAGTCACCAGCTCAGCTTTTAATATGTGAAACTTCCAGAGATGTTTCAGAGGTGAGAACTATTGGGGTCCAGGATAGATTGCCCCAAAATGTGGCTCAATAACATATTGATTATTTTAAATTAAAGTTACCTAAGAAGAAACCAATGCAAGGGGACACTTTGACCCTACTTCTGTCTCCCTAAAAGCAGAAAATAAGTCTCCTATGTGAAAGATGCACTCCCTGTGTCAGAAAGTAGAAAGACACCCATATTGCCAGAGATAGGAAATTCGGGTCAAGAAGCCTATATAAATAAATCTAGTTATTTCTTTAATTTACTACCTCAAACCCAAACTCTGGTTCAGACTGTTCACTGACTGAGCAACCCAAACCTAAGTTTCTTGTCTTGGTCCTGTCAATTCCTAACAAATGCATTTTTTGTGGGGGTTGTTTTGTTTTTTGGTCTACAACTACCCAGTAAGAAGGAACTTGTGCTCTTCTTGGAGAAGAATGCTGTTTTTATATAAATAAATCATAAAAGATGGTACAACAATTAAAAACATTAAAGGCTAATATTGCTATCTTAAAAATTCTGAGAAATCTCTTGGGACTGGACAGATCTATTTAGTTGGTTGCCTTCTGGAGTAAGCACCCTTTTAAGGTCAAGATTGCAATTTGTATCGCTAATTGTCAACTTAGCCTTACCTACTTGGTTGTTATTAAAATTAATTGTATTATTTCAAAAATGTTTAGACACCAGATCTATAAGTACAATGGTGAACCAGAGATTGGAGACTATTCATCAAGCCTTCACCTTATAACTTGCCTTGCATCCCCTGAGGGGTCAACTAACTCTGAACTGAGATATGACTTGCCAGAAAGCATATCCCTAAGGCCCCTTGTTACTCAAAAATAAGTTTTCTGAAAACCTGAAATGCTCTCCTCTTGCTCCTTTTTTCCCACAAATGCAGATTTCCCAGGACAGGTCCATTGCAGCCCCATGGGGCAAAAAAAAAAAATCTAATTTATACAGACTCCCTGGGAGAAATCCATCTCAGCTACATGGGAGAAAACATCTAATCAATACAGAAGGTCCACAGGGCTCTTTTTGTTTATATATAGTAGTTTAGTTATCAAGGTTGGGGGGAACCTATTAGCCATAATGAACAAGCACAGAGGTATGCTAATAAGGAAACATTTTATATGCTACACATTTTATCAGTTGTACCAAATTGTCACACAAACACTGTACATGTGCTTTTACTAGTAGACTTAAAACAAGCAGTGATATATGTGATGAGTAGTTATACACTTTGATAATTTTACTACAGAATCTTCTTTTTCTCCTGAACATAGGGGCAGAAGTATAGCTAGAAGTAAAATAATAATTTTCAATTTAAATAGGGAGACAAACATTTGGTAGTTCAATTGAACTAGTAGGATGAGTGTTACAGGCCTGTTCAGAATTATTGGGTCAGCTACTTACTATTTCTGTTGTCTTCTCATCTTGGTATGGTTATTGTTTGAGGTCAGAAGTTATTTCTACAGACCAGTCCAAAGGATAGGCCCTTCTTAAGTGGGAAATATAAATTCAAGGGTCAATTACACTCAGTTTTACTTTGCATGAGATACTTAAGAATGCCTGATAAGGGTCTTTTCATCTAGGTTGGAGATAGAGTCCTTTGTATGATGTATTTTCCACTGTGTGTAATCCCCTGGTTGGAGTTCATGTGACATCTGATCTTCATCCAAAGATAGATTACTGTAATCAGCTTCATAAACAAGCTTAGAACATCATTTTAATAATTTAGTTAAACTTTTCAATAATATCACATACCAACAAAAAGCCAAGTTGGCTGTAGGTAACAAATACTAAAACTTAGTATATACAAAACCTCAATATACATAAAAGTATGTTTCTAAAATACATTTTCTCTCTAGACCATCCTCACATCTACTAAATCTAGCAAAATTAAGACTAATTTGTTTGCAAAAGAAGTCTGATTTCAATAAACTTGACCTAATTATTTACATAAATGCAATTGATCATATAAGGATATTTTTAAAATTTTATCAAGTTACAGTAAGTTTACAATTTGTGTCAATTTCTGGTGTACAGCACAATTTTTCAGTCATACATGAATATATATATATGTTCATTTTCATATTCTTTTCACCATGAGCTTCTACAAGATCTTGAATATATTTCTCTGTGCTATACAGTATAAGCTCATTTATCTATTTTATATATACCTGTCAGTATCTACAAATCTCAAACTCACAGTCTGTCCCTTCCCACCCCCCTCCCCCTGGCAACCACAAGTTTATATTCTATGTCTATGAGTCTGTTTCTGTTTTATATTTAAGTTTATTAGTTTTCTTGTTTAATTTTTTAGATTCCACTTAAGAGTCATATCATATGGTATTTTTCTTTCTCTTTCTGGCTTACTTCACTTAGAATGACATTCTCCAGGGACATCCATGTTGCTGCAAATGGCATTATGTTGCCATTTTTAATGGCTGAATAGTATTTCACTGTATAAATATACCACAATTTTTTTATCCAGTCATCTGTTGATGGACATTTAGGTTTTATCCATGTCTTGGCTATTGTAAATAGTGCTTCTATGAACATTGGTGTACAGGTGTCTTTTTGAATTAGAGTTCCTTCTGGATATACGCCCAGGAGTGAGATTGCTGGGTCATATGGCAAGTCTATTTTCAGTCTTTCGAGGAATCTCTGTACTGTTTTCCACAATGGCTACACCAGACTGCATTCCCACCAACAGTGTAGGAGGGTTCCCAATATAAGCTCTTTTAAATTGGCTGTATTAGAATATTTCATAAGGAATCTCAAATCAAACATTTAAAAGTATATGCCAAGGACTTTTCATCAGATTTTACCTACAATATCTACAGATTTGTGTAAATCTCCCTCTTCTTGAGGTCCCTCAAATATCTTGACATTCATGCAACTGCCAGAAACAGACCATACTTATTAACCTGGAAAGTCTTCTGGTAACCCTGTAAGCAAGGTACCAGGTTGTTTTTCTCAGGGAGTTTTATGGCTCCATAAAGTCCAACTTAGTTCTTTAATGCTATCTGGTCATATTTGATTTTATGTATTTTCCAAATATGAAATTTCAGGAAAAGCCTTGGTAATATAAACAATATTTCCAACTGTGTCCTGTTATAAGGAGAACAAATTCTTACTGAATTAATGCAAATAATTATATTGCCATAAAAATAAGTATGCTTACTGAGATTTTTCAAGTTATAGAGAGATTGGGTAGAAAGGATAAATGTTTCAATTTTACTTACAAAGGTAAAATTTACCAAATTGTTATATGTCATAATTAGTTTAAGGATAAAGGTATCTTTTTATATGAAAAACACAGCTAAAAAGCTAACAATATTTTAGACAAAACCATAAAATTTATAACTATATTTATTAGTTCACATAGTTCTATGTAAGTAGCCCTTGATCTTGATCTTCTGTTAACAGGTTATAAAGCCATCCATTTTTTAAATTAGAATTCTTTAATTTTTTAACTAGTTCAGTGATATGATCTAAAAGTTATCATAAATCTGTACTTGTCAAAAAGTCTTTTATGTGAATCTTCTTGAATATAAGACACTTGGCAAAAGCATCAGAGTAAAGTAATAACTGTCTACAAATGACAAAAGACTTAGAAAAGTATGGTTAAAGATCCTATTACAATATAATTGACAAAAAAGTTATTTTTGTGACATACAATAATTTAACATAATTACTAGAATTATGACTGATAACATACCAAGATATATTTAAATTTTAGGAACATCATATAATTTCTGGAACATTTATATTAATAACAATTACCCATACAATATAACCTAAGAATATAACCTATCACTTTCCATTTGATAATTCTGCCCATGTAATTTAATATATGAAATAAGACTTATTATTTTAATATCTCTCTTTGAGATGCTTCATGGGCCCTCTGAAATGTCCCAAAGTTAGCTAGAGTTCAAAAGAATTTCATTTATAATTTGATTTGAGGAAGTTTGTCAAAAGTATTAAAAAGATTTTAAAACGCTTGTTCAAATGGGATCATAGGACACTGTTAAATGATACTTATTCATTTAACAAAAGTGACAGTAAAATATTTCAAAGACAATTGCAGAAAGTTACAATAGATTACTTAAAATTTTAAGAAACTTACAAACTGTTAACTAAAGTAGCAAAATATTCCAGTAAAACTTTATTCTCTTAACAGAGAAAACCAAACTTCAATTTTGTAGAAGCTTACTTTCAATGACAAAATTCATTTACTTAACTAAATTCTATTTAATTAAATTTTACCTAATTTTAGCCAGTTTTTATCATGCACAAAACACTTTTCTCAGGGTTCCTTTTCCTTCTACAACTTTCTTGATCCATATTAGTTTGTCCCTTATTTTCTTTCCCATCCAGAAATGACAAGCTGTAGGAAAAAATTACTTTCTTTTCCCTTAATAAAGCTACCACCAATCGTCATAACTTCTCTTACTAGAAAAACATATATCCTACTTTTTTTTATCAAGAAATAATTTAGCTTTATTTTTCCTATTATCAGCCTGAAAAAATCAAAGAAGTTATTAAAATACCAAAGATGTGTTTTCAATGGCTAAAGTAAATAATGTTAAGCATCATTTCAGTGCTTAAAATTAAAGAAAATAAAGGAAATAAAATTGTAAATCCACATGCCTTTATAATCCAAGGGATATGGTATCCTACTTTCCTTACATATTGAAATGTCTCCCTTATTATTTCTAGTAGCCTTAATTACATATATTACAATTTTTAATCCATGAAAACCTTAATCTCTAGCAAAAACCATGAAACAAGCAATTGTAAACTGTTTTTCATACAAGCATTTTTGATTATCAAACTTATAAACATGTTATATGACCTCTAAAACATATATTTTCTCATAGCATAATTTTTCTTCTCAATATGAAACAAAGCATATTTCCAATAAACCAAACATTTTTTGTTCTTTCTCAGAAGACAAAAGTAGGTAAACATAAACTTGTCTAGCAATCTTTGTTCCAGTATCTTATCTTATTTAAAAATGATCTAGACTTTTCACAAATTGTCATCATTTAACTCATTAGGAAAACTCTAAACTTCCAAGTTACCACAAATCTAGAAAAACTATCTTAGCTAGATGCAACTAAAACATAATGATTCCTAAAGAGTTAACCTAAGTCTCTTACCTCATTTATCACTATTTCATTACTTGTGAAAATATTATCACGTCAAGTTAATTTTCTGTTGACAAACTTTGTAACAAAAATAATATCTTATTTGACTTATAGTAAACCTAGGTACAATAGAATTATTATACTTGATGTCAATGACTTAAAATACATGTCTGTATTAATTAAACCAACAAATTGTATTGAAACTTCCCATGATATATGATTTATTTCTCCAGTCTCAATCCCTACTTCCCCATCCTTTTGCACTTTAGTCTCTAAGCCTATCAAAAATTTGCATTTCCCTTGAATACACCACATTCTCTCACACTCCTGTACTGTTTTGGGTGCTCTTGTCACTTTCTCAACTGGCATACTTCTCTCAATCCCAGATGACTCTGCAGACTCATCAACTTCTCTGGAAGAATCCATACCAACAAACCAACACACTTTCTCTTAAATCCTCTTATTGTAGCACAGACTATATTATATTAAAGTTAGTTTACTTACCTCTGGAATCCTCATTATCTGAGATCTCCTCACAGGCCAGTACTAGATGAAAGTCCTCTCTATGTTCCCAGTACCTGGAATATACCCACTATGCAATAAGGGCCCAAGCAAATCCTTGCTGAATAGATGGATAAGTTAAAAAAAAAAAAAGAATCAAAGAGCTAAAGAAGGATTGAGAGTCAGAATGGAAGCATGGGACTATAGTTTTAAAAAGGTAAGGGGGCAGGTTGATATAGTGAAAGGAGCTTTTTGGAGGCAGACATACTTAGCTTTGAATCCTAGCTTCACCTTTAATATTTGTGTGATCTTGGCCAAATAATTTCACATCTTATGCCTCAGTTTCTATATTGGTAACATGGGTTTAATAATTCTAGATATGTTGTGAGTAATAGGGGAAACAACACCCATAAAATGTCTAATATAAATTCAGATGCATATTATATAATTAACATGAGATTTCCTTCTCTTCCTACTGCTGTCTACTTGTCATCCTGCTTTGTTTCCAAACACTTTCTTCTTTATTCACCTCTACCACCTCTCTTTATCCTGTCTTCTGCCAATTCCCAAGATGTCTTAGTCTTCTACCTACTAGCTCTTAGGAGTCTGAGTCTTCTCCACAGAACAGACATCAGGCTTGGGGTTACTGTTCCACTCCTTGCAGAAGTGTTATTATTGTGGGTCATTAGACTGACCCTAGACTCTTCTTATTAGTGCTTGACAACTCTGGAACCAATGGCTGTTGCTTTATAATTGCTCATCCTGGAGCTGTTTTTAATAGTTCATAAAGTATTTGTGCTCTGTAATGCACCTTGGCCCCCAACCTTCACACTACCAGTGGGAGATCTCATTTCCTCTCTTAAAGAGGAGGAGAAAATGATGCTGCACTGTACAGCCCTTTCTGTCTTCCTTTCCTGAGAGACTTTCTGTTCTAGGCCCTTGGGAACCAGGGAACAGAAATAGCCCAGAGTTTAGAGCCTTGCCAGTTCCTGTCAGCCTGCCTTCCTCTAAGTTTGTTTGTGTATTTTTATTTGGGAGTCAAGAATACATTGGTAGGGGGAAGGCAATGAGGGATAAGGTAAGAAATTATTTTCTGTGGAAAGGATTGGTACCTTTTATTTACCTCTTTTATAAGTATCTCTCCATCTTCAAGCTCTTCTGGAGTCCTGTAGCTAACTATATAAACACATCCAGTTTCAGAGCTGAAAAGGATATTCGCAGTCTTCTTAGCCTATCCCATCACTTTAAAGCAAAGAAGTTGAACTCTAGACATGCAGAAAGAATTTACTCAAGGTCACTCAGTAAGTTCTCTCTTTTGTGAGTCTTTAAACTTCCATAAAGAATCAAAGTACTCAGCTTCCCTAATGAACTATTCAATTCTCTGTGACCCCTAAATTTGTCATGGTCTAGAAATTTGACTGAGGGTAACCTAGAGAAGCAGGGGTCACAGTCTTAAAATAAGAGGATTTTTCTGCCCCCAGGTAAACTATATTAAGCATTTCACAGAGTACCTCATTGATGTTTTCAATATTCTTGTTGTTAAGTTTCAAGTACTACAATTAAACAGTGAACCTGGAGAGTGGGAGAAATTATGAAATGTGAGAAATAGAAAAATGCCTCATTTTTCCAAAAATAGAAATGTACAAATTTTAAAAACCAGGGACTAAACAACTTGATCTTGACATTAGACAAAAATCTGGAACATACTATGGAAAGAATGGTGTGTGGAAACTTAGAGAAGGAAATGGCAATCAGAAAAACCATCAAAATCTTACCTGGAACACAAAAAACATGTCAAGTGAATCAGCTGCATTACCTTTATGCAATGCAAAGACATGAATTGGGGAAACGGAGATATATGATTATCTGGCCAATTGAAGGACACTTATCACATCTTTTCTGATTATCTCTTTGTGTAAATAGATAAATATAGATTGACTGACAGAGCAATTTGGTAGATTTGTAATTGACTAAATGATTATATCCAATATATGCTTACTACTATTATTATTGTGGCAATTGTTGCTACATTATTAATATAATAGCATAAAGGCCTATAGAATCAAATGGAACTTTTTAATGTTTATTATTTTATTACAAAGGATATAAGTGAACAGCTAGATGAATTATTTTGGTTTCCATAAATAAATAGGACACATATTTGTGGTCAACTGACTTTTGACAATGATGCTAAAACCACTCCACGTGAAAATACTAGTCTTTAACAAATCTCACTGGAAATACTATATAGCCACATGAAAAACAATGAATTTGGACTCCTATCTCAGACCATATACACAAATTAATTCAAAATGGGTCAAAGTCCTCAATATAAGGGCATAAACAATAAAACTCTTAGAACAAAATAAAGAAGCACGTTTTTGTGACCTTGAACTTAACAATGTCTTTTCAGATATGGTGCCAAAAACAAGCAATTAAAAATAGATAATTTAGAGATAATCAAAAATTTTTAAAAACTTTGCACTTCAAAGGATACTAACAATAATTTGAAAAAGACAATTAATAGAATGAGAGAAATTTTTTATAAATCATATACTTGTCAAGTGTTTAGTATCTGGAATATATAAAGAACTGAATATATTACAACTCCAAACAAAATTAAATAATATAACTTCTCCAAAGAAGATATACAAAGATTCAATAGGCACGTGAAAAAATACTCAACATCATTAGTCATTAGGAAATGCAAATTAAACCCACAATGAGACATCTCACTCACTAGGATGGCTAAATTTTTCTAAAAACCCAGAAAATAGTAAATGTTAGTGAGGATGTGGAGACATTGGAACCCTCATGCATTGCTGGTGGGAATGTAAAATGATGAAGCAGCTATGAAAAAATGTGGTTCCTCAAAAAGTTAATCATAAAACTTTTATATGACCCAGCAACTTCATTTCTTGGTGTATACTTTTAAAAAATGAAAGCAGGAACTCAGATACTTGTATACCAATATTCACAGCAGCATTGTTCACAAAAGCCAAAAGGTGGGAAAATGGCCCAAATGTCCATCAACAGATAGTCCTGTCCTTTAAGAAAGCACTTAATTACCTGAAGCATGGCTATAGGAACATGTCCAAGGAGTAAAAGGACTCAAGGTAGATTCAAGAATGGAACTGGCTTAGAGGATTTAAAGGTGCTCTAGGAGGTAATATAGCTTAGAATATACTTAGTTATATAGCTTTTATTCCAGTTATTCTACTTATTAGATTGGTGAATTTAAAGAAATCACTCACTACATTAGCCAGAATTATTATCACTGAAAGTGGCAGGAACCCAATTTAAACTGCTTTAAGCAAAATGAGGAATATATGTGAGTATGTAATGCAGAAGTTCAGGGATACACAAGAGTGAGAGTTCTAAGCCAATTGTCAGGCTCCACAGCCCAGGGTTCTGGCATTAGGAGGAGGAGGAGACCCCAGGACATCAGGTTTTGAAGGCCAGTGATGCTTAATTCCAGGACCCCCACTGGACTGGGGAAAACAGAGACTTAATTCTCTTGGGAGACATACACAGAGTCTTGCATGCACCAGGTCCAAGGGAAAAGGCAGTGATTTCATAGGAATCTGAGTCAGACCTGCCTGTTGGAGGGTCTCCTGGGGAGTTAGGAGAGAGCTGGGAGCTGGGGCTCACTCAGGGAGCATAAAAGCTGGTGGTGGACATTCCAGGAGTGTTCATCTACATGAGCTTTCCTGGAGGCCGGCATCTTGATTGGATCATTAACACCAAGACCTAACCCCACCAAACATCTTATAGGCTTTAGTGCTGGGAAGCCTTTGGCCAAACAACATACTGGGTGGAAAAACAGCCCCACCCATCACCTGACTTCCTGAGCCACAAACACCTCTAAACATGGCCCTACCCACCAGAGATCCAGGACAAAGCTTCACCTAGCAGTGGGCAGGCACCAACTCCTCCTGCCAGGAAGCCTGCATAATCTTCTAGCCCAGCCTCATCAACCAGGGGACAGATACCAGAAATAAGAAAACAATCCCAAAGCCTATGGAAGGGATCCACAAACACAGGTCAAACTCTACACCGGGTGACAAGAGAAGAGTGTACTTCTGGGACACATAAGATATTTCCTACAGAGGGATACTTCTCCAAGGTAGAAAAACATAAATAACCTACTTAAAATACAAAGATAGATAGTATTAGGTGGCAGTGGAATATCTCCCAGTCCAAGGCACAAGATAAAAATCCCAGAAGAAA
The DNA here is from genome assembly GCF_048773025.1 of Camelus bactrianus. Classification (NCBI taxonomy): domain Eukaryota; kingdom Metazoa; phylum Chordata; class Mammalia; order Artiodactyla; family Camelidae; genus Camelus; species Camelus bactrianus. Next base: position 47,860,681 of record NC_133575.1, read on the forward strand.
TAAGTGATGAGGAGATAGGCAATTTATGTGAGAAAGAGTTTAAAGTAATGATGGCAAAGATGTTCAGAGAACTCAAGAGGAATACAGATACACAGAGTGAAGTTTTAGCAAAGAGTTGGTTGTTTGCTTTTTAATTGAAGTACAATTGATTTTAAATATTGTATTAGTTTCTGGTGTATAGCATGGATAGTCTTGGAGAGCATTATGCTAAGTGAAATAAACCAGACAAAGACAAATACTGTAAGATATCACTTACATGTGGAATCTTAAAAAAATACAACAAACTAGTGAATATAACAGAAAAAAAAATCTCAGGGATAGATGCATCTTGATCCAGGAACTCCAAGACTGTCCATGGGATCTAGCCTCTGTCTCTCTCTTTCTCTAAGCCCTGTCTTGTTCAGTTGGCTCTACACTCAGACAGGCTCTCACTTCAGGGTGGTAAGATGGCTGCTAATTGTTCCATGCTACATCATTCTAGGCGTGTGTGTGTGTGTGGTTTGTGTGTGTGTGTGTGTGTGTGTTGGAAACAGGGTATTTCCTGGGAATTCCCATATGAATCCAAGATTTACCCTAGTTAGAACACCTTGGGTCAGGTGCAATTCACTGAACCAATCACTGTGCCTAAGAATCAATCTGCTGACTGATCATGACTAGGTACACTTGGAAGCCTGCTTAAAGTAAATATACTGAGAACTGGGAGAACTTGAGTCCTTAAAATAAAATGAGAGGTATTCTATCCAAAGGAGCAGAAATGCATGTTTGGCAGCCAAAATACAACAATATGAACTCTGTGCCTCAAGTTTTCTCATATGTAGGATTAGGATAATCATACCCATTACATAGGATTGTTATAAGGATTGAATGAGATAACATATGTACAGTGTCTAGCAGAATCTAACCTGTGGTAGATGTTCTATAAATGTTAGTTTACTTTCCTTCTCTTAACATGTATCAAAACCTCTGTCCCTTTGTCTTAGATTTTCACGCCAATGTTACTGAGTTCATGCAGATATCATTCCATTGTGCTTTAGTTTTCTTTATTTCCAAAAGCTTGGTCTCTGAAGCAGAGGCAGTAAGTATGTAAACTTTCAGAAGCCTCCAGCCTCACTTACCTACCATATTATATGAAATAGGTCATCTGATCTTCTCGAGTTTACTTGACAAAATTCTGAATATTATCATTTTTTCCTGGTTTCAACAGATATTTTAAAGCCACTCTTTCTTAGAACTTCCCTTACTTAAAAAGCTAAATCATTTTCCTTTCTGGACATTTTAAGCATGCTTTCAAGATAATAACAACAACTTTGTAACAGTGTTTCTTAGGAAGATGTGGTGACACTTAATGAAATAACATTGTTGACTCTAGCAGGAGACACTTGACCCTTGGAGGAGGATGAAGATAGAATCTGGAAGATGGTGCTGAATAAAAGACAGAGGAGAGAGAAGAGGACATTTCCAGTTGCCACTTAGAATGAACCTGAAGCATTTCCTGAACTTCTTCTAAGCTTTAAGATGAACAGAGTCATCCCTAAACTCCAGCAAAGAGATCAGGTGCTAAAACTATTTGACCAGACCTGAGACTAAAGTTATAACTCTAAGATTGCTTTATACAGTTAGCCCACTCCAGAATGCCCTATATTCTAATTTTGGCAGAACTGAAGTTCACTGTATATCTCACTCTCTCAAACTTCTCTGATGTGAAACACAACTTGCACCAGGCCCCATACAGTGCATACACGTGTGTATGAGTATATTTGTATATGTATATATGTGTGTACATGTGGACATGCCCTCCTCTATCAATAACCCTGAAGGCTGATGGTGGTGTACTTTACCTGGGGTTTGTACTCTGGATATAAACAAGAGCAAGAAAATAAAACCGAAAGAGAAAGAGCCAGAGCCATTATGCAGGCTGTGTTACCAATTGCAAGCAGGAAAATTAGCCTAGAAAAGGCCAATGGGGGGAGGAGATCAGCCAAGATGGCAGAGTAGAAGGATGCTCATAGCTCACCCTCTCCCACAAATACACCAAGACTCACATCTACAGATGCACTCAGCCAATCAGAGCACCTGCTGAACTTTGACAGAACATCACCTTTTTTCAAAAGAAAAAATACACCAGAAATCTGGTAGGAGAAAAGGAAAAAGAAAGAAGAAAAAGCAAAACAGTGGGGGATTTGTCTTGCAGGTAGGGAGCAGCAAAGGAGGAATAGAGCTCAATCATTGCGTCTCCCCCTCTCCAATGGAGAGGTCAGCGGGAAGGAGGAGGAACCTCTGAGGCTCAGATCTGTACAGAATAGCCCTTGACCAACAGAACTAAGATAAATGGGCACAGAGGGTCTCTGTGACCCCCAGCCCTAGAGGTAAAGCGGCAGGTGGGGGATAGGACAGACTGTCCAAACCAGGAACAGAACTGGGGAAGGCGGTACAGAGGCAACCTGGGGAGACTGCAGTGTGCTGTGTGCTGTGGCTGAGAGGGTATATAGAGCAGAACAACCTGAGTCCTCCATAAAATATGAAAACAAATAAATCAACATGACTGGTGTGCCCAGGAGGGTAGGGTTCCATAGCCTTTGTCTCTGAAAACCTGCCAAACCAGTACTGGTGCCTTCTCAGGAGAAGAGAGGCGGGGCTCAGCCACAGTCACCATATCTTCTGGTACTTAGCATACAGGCAGGGGCAGCGTTGAAACCTGAATTGGTACCTAGGGGCTTAGCAAACTCATAGGCAGGACTGAGACTTGTTTGCAGCCTGAGGCAGATAGGATCTTTCTTCCCTGGTGCCTCTGAGAACTCACACCTTTAAGACAAATGAACAAAGAGGAGAATTCTGGCACAGAGCATGGACGAGTGCTGTTCTGCCATTTTTCCCGAGCCTGTCTAAAGAGCATGAACCCAAGGCAGGGCAGGGAGCTGTAAGAGCAGGGGAGCAACCATGGCTCCATGAGAGGGTGTGACACACCCACCCACCGTGTAGGAGTCCAGCACCTGACCAGTGTAGGGAGGGGGCATGACCTGTTTGCCAACCAGCACTGGAAGCAGCACAGACCAGGGGCACAAACAGAGGGCCTCTGGAAGCAGTGAGCTGAGTTCACACAGCAGGGCGAGGGCAGGAGCAGTGACAACCACAAAAAAAAAAAAAAAAGGAGGTGCCATTCAATAACAAGGGGAGGCTCTGACTATCAGGTCAATGGCCACACCCCTAACCAAAGTGAAGTAAGACTTGGCAACCACCTATACTTAAGAAGGACTTGTTGACAAAATCATTAAGAAGGCAGAGTCTCCATGGGAGAACATCCACTTTTTTTCCCTCTGTTCTATATTCTTTTATTTTTATTTTATTTTTTACTTTTTAAGTAATTATATATGTCTCTATTATTAATCCCTTTAAAATTTTTCTTTTAAAATACTTTTTTTTATTATTACTATTTTAAAATTCACCACAATTTCATTTTTATTTCTCTTGGATTTTTTCTCCTGTTATTGATTATAACAATATAGTTTTCAAATACTGTTTTTTTTCATTTTTCCTCTTTTAATGTTTTTAAAATATGTATCAACTCAATTTTTATTTTGCTTCAATTTGTTCTTCTGTTATTGATTATACTCTGTTTTCAAACCTTTTTTCTCTCTTTTTAAAATTTCTCTTTTTGTTTTATTTCTGCATAAATTTAGATAGATAAATAAATAAACTCCTTAAGGACAACAGTAGATAACTGATACTCCATAAGCCACAGTGCCAGAGAGATATGAGAAAGATGAAGAAGTAGAGGAACCACTCCCAATTGAAAGAACAAGAGAAATCCCTTAAAGAATGATCAATGAAATAGACATTGATAGACTACTAGATCAACATTTCAAAAAAAGGAGTAATGCAAGGACTGAAGGATCTAAAAGAGATAGTGTTCAGAGACAGAGAATATGTCAAAAATGAAATTGAAGCTACAAAGAACAGCCAATTAAAATTGTAAAACTCATTTGCTGAAATGAGAGCTCTTCTAAAGACTGGAAAAAGCAGGCTAGATAATGCAGAGCAATGAATAACTGACTTAGAAGACTGGACAACAGAAACCACACAATCAGAATAGCTGAGAGAAAAAAAAAACTAACAAAAACAATATAAGAGGCTTATGGGATAACATAAAGCATGTCAATTTACACATAATAGGGGATTCAGGAGGGGAAAAAAGAGCATAGGAGATTGAAAAGGTATTTGAAGCAATCATGACTGAAAACTTCCCAAACCTAAACAAGGAATCAGATATCCAAGTACAAGAATTCAGAGGGTTCCAATCAGGAAGAACCCAAACAGACCCACACCAAGACACATTATAATCAAGATAGCCGTGGTTAAGGATAAAGAAATGATCCTAAAGGTAGCAAGAGAAAAACAGAGTGAGTTACAAGGGAACGACCATAAGGCTTTCAGCTAATTTCTCTACACAAGCACTACAGGCCAGAAGAGAGTGACAAGATATATTCAAAGTCCTGAATGAAAAAAAGATGCAGCCTAGGATACTTTATCTAGCAAGGTTATGCTTTAGAATAGAAGGAGAGATAAGGACGTCACAGACAAACAAAAACTAGAAGAATTTAGCAACACTAAACCCATGCTAAAATAAATATTGAAAGGTCTACTCTAAATAGAAAAGAAGCAGAATGCTACAGAAACTTGAAAACCATAACTGGAAAGGTGATAACTACCATGAATTATAAACAGAATAAACATGAAATTGTAAAAGAAGTCATCTGAAGCATTAAGAGTGGGAGAGGGCAGCAAGAAAATATAGAGTTTCTTTTTTTCCTTTTTAAAATTTTTTGTTCTCGATAGGAAGTGTTTGAGCTTATATTATTATTTATTTAATACAGTTAGAGTAATGGGTTAATATACATAAGAAAAGGGTAACCACAAGACAAAGGCTTCCAAATGAGTCACAAAAATTAAATAAAATCCAAGATAATACAAAGGAAAATTATCAAACCACAAAAAAAAGAAAGGAACAAAGAGGAAATAATAAATCAACTGCAAAGATAAGCTCAAGATGGCAATAAACACACATCTATAATTAACTAAATGTCAATGGACTAAATGCTCCAATCAAAAGACATAGAGTGGCAGACTGTATAATAAAGGAAGAACCTTCAATATGCTGCATACAAGAGACCCACATTAGGGAGAAGGACACATATAGATTGAGAATGAAAAGATGGAAAAGGATATTCCATGCAAATGGAAATGACAAGAAAATAGGAGTAGCAATACTGATTTCAGACAAAACAGACTTTAAAACAAAGGCTATAAAGATGAAGAAGGACTTTTTATAATGATTAGAGTAACACAAAATGAGGATATTACACTCATTAATATATATGCACCCAATATAGGAGCACCTAAGTACATAAAGCAAATACTAACAGAGAAAAAGGGGGAAATTAATGGGAATATAATCATTGTCAGAGTCTTTAACACTACATTAACATCACTGGAAAGATCTTCCAGACAGAAAATAAATAAGACAACAGAGAAATTAAATGATACAGTAGAACAACTAAACTAGGTTGATGTTTTTAGAACATTACACCACCAAACAATAGAATATACATTCTTTTCAAGGGCACATGGAGCATTTTCTAGGATTGATCATGTACTTGGGCACAAAAAAACTCAACAATTTTAAGAAGATAGAATTTATCTCAAGCATCTTTTCTGACCACACTGCCATGAAAGTAGAAATAACCTACAGAAAAACTAAGGAGAAAAAAATGACAATATGGAGATTAAACACTCTGCTACTAAAATATCAATGGGTCAGTGATGAAATCACAGTTGAAATATAAAATACTTTGAGACAAATGACAATGAAAACACAACCACACAAAATTTATGGGACACAGCAAAGGCAGTGCTAAGAGGGAAGTTTGTAGCAATACAGGCCTTCCTCAAAAAAGAATAACAATCTCAAATAAACAATCTAACCTACCAGGTAAAAGAACTAGAGAAAGAAGGGCAAGAAAACCTAAAACTCAGCAGAAGGAAAGCAATAATTCAGATCAGGGAGGAAACAAATAAAATAGAGATAAAAAACAATAAAAAAGTCAATCAAAACAAGAGCTGGTTTTTGAAATGGTAAATAAAATCAACAACCTCTGGCCAAGCTCATAAAGAAGAGAAAAGAGAGAACACAAATAAACAAAATTAAAAATGAAAATGGAAAAATAACACCAATAACACAGAAATGCAAAATATCATACAAGAATATTATGAACAATTATATGGAAATAAAATGGATAACCTAGAAGAGATGGACAAATTTCTGGAAACATACAGTCCACCAAGACTGAATCAAGGAAATGACCGCTTGAACAAACCAATAACTAAAAATGAAATCTAATTAGCAAAAATAAATAAATAAATAAATCTCCCTACAAATAAATGTCCATGACCAGATGGTTTCACTGGGGAATCTACCAGACATACAAAGGAGAACTCATACAGGTCCTTCTCAAACTTTTCCAGAAGATTGAAAAGGAGGGAATACTCCCAAACTCATTCTATGAAACTGAGACAGGAAGGGGTCAGGGCATAGCCATTCAAGGAATGCTACAACAATTAACATCAAAATGGTGAAAGTTTCAACCCCCAGTAGGCCTTGAGACTCAAGATGGTGGTAGATTTGACTTCTAGCAGATCTTGAGCTTCATTATACTCTTATTGTAATATACTAGCATGGTGAATAACATGCCCACAGGCACCATGATAGTCCCAAGGCTAGCCATAAAAGGTAAAAGTTGTGAAATGGCCAACTTCCTGGGAATCCGAGCCCCTTTCTCAGACTAGTTAGAATGATTCTTCCATTTATTAGCATATGAAGCCACATAAAAACTTCCAACATGGTGCCTTACTGCCACCCTGTCTATCTGCCTCTTTGCAGATGGCCCACACTCTGTCTATGGACTGTGTACTTACTTTTACTCTAATCTGAGAACCGAACCACCACACTTCGTGGCCTTTCTCTTGTCTATTGATGTATATCTCTAAATAAATCTACCTTTACTCAAAAGTGGCTGGCTTTTCAATTATTTCCTGTGTGAAGCCAAGGACCCACACTTGGTTCGGCATGACCTAGGGGCCCAACCAAAGCCTGGGACACAGCCATTATCATGACCCACATCTATTTTTCACTTCATCAAAGCCAACATCACCCTGATACCTAAACCAGGCAAAGATACTAGCAAAAAAGAGAATTACAGAGTAACATCACTGAAGAATATAGATAGAAAAATTCTTACAAAAATATTAGCAAATAAAATCCAACAACACATAAAAAAGATTGTACACCATGATCAAATTGTACACCATGATCAGGGACACAAGGGTGGTTCCACAAACACAAATAAATCAATGTAATATACCAAATCAACAAGAGAAAGAAAAAAAAAAACACATGATCATCTCAATAGAGGCAGAAAAAGCATTTCGTAAAAGTCAACACCCATTTATGATAAAAACTCTCACCAAAGTGGGTATAGAGGGAATATATCTCAACATAATAAAAGCTATACATAACAAACCTACAGCCAGCATATTACTCAATGGTGAAAAACTCAAAAGCTTCCCACTAAAACATGGGACAAGACAAGGATGTCCACTATCACCACTCCTATTCAACATAGTCTTGGAAGTCCTAGCCACAGCAAGCAGGCAGGAGAGAGAAATAAAAGGGATGCAAATTGGAAAAGAATAGGTAAAAGTGTCACTATATGCCAAGACATGTTATTATATATAGAAAACTCTAAAAGGTCCACACAAAAAATAGTAGTGCTGATTGATGAATTCAGCAAGGTAGCAGGTTACAAGATTAATGTTCATAATCAGTGGCATTTCTTTACACTAATGATGAATCAACAGAAAAACAAAGTAAAGAAACAATCCCCTTTAAAATAGCACCCAAAGTAATAAAATATCAGGGAATAAATCTAACCAAGGAGGTGAAAGAATTATACATAGAAAACTATAAACCATTGATGAAGGAAATTAAAGAAGACATTAAAGAATGGAAAGCTATCCCATGCTCTTGGATTGGAAGAATCAATATTGTTAAAATGGTCACACTGCCCAAGGCAATCTACAGATTTAATGCAATCCCTATCAAATTACCCAGGACATGTTTCACAGAACTAGAACAAATCATAGAAAAATTTATATGGAACCATCAAAGACCTAGAATTGCCAAAGCATTACTGAAGAGAAAGAAAGAGGCTGGAGGAATAACTCTCCCAGACTTCAGGCAATACTATAGAGCTACAGTCATCAAGACAGCATGGTATTGGTACAAAAACAGACATATACAAAAATGGAACAGAATAAAGAGCCCAGGAATGAACCCAGAAACTTTTGGCCAACTAAGCTTTGACAAAGGAGGCAAGAATATACAATAGAATAAAGACAGTCTCTTCATCAAATGGTGTTGGGAAAACTGGACAGCAGCATGTAAAACAATGAAGCTAGAACACTCCCTTACAGCATACACAAAAATCAACTAAAGATGAATCAAAGACTTAAATATAAGACAAGATACAATAAAACTCCTAGAGGAAAGTACAGGCAAAACATTATCTGACATACATCTCAAAAATATTCTTCTAGAAGAAATAAAAGCAAGAATAAACAAATGTGACCTAATGAAACTTACAAGCTTCTGCACAGCAAAGGAAACAATATGTAGCACAAAAAGACAACCTATGGAATGGGAAAAAATTTTTGCAAATGAGACTGACAAAGGCTTGATCTCCAGAATATATAAGCAGCTTCTACAACTCAATAAGAAAACAATGAACAACCCAATCTAAAATTGGACAGAAGAGCTAAACAAGCAATTGCCCAAGGAAGACATACAAATGATCAATGGGCACATGAAAAAATGCTCAATATCACTAATTATCAGAGAGATGCAAATCAAAACTACACAACCAATAGAAATAAAAGCAAGAATAAACAAATGGGACCTAATTAAACTTACGAGCTTTTGCACAAGAAAGGAAACAATAAGCAAGGGACTGGAGGGTGGGAAGGGATAGACTGGGATTTCAAAATTGTAGGATAGATAAACAAGATTATACTGCATAGCACTGGGAAATATATACAAGATCTTATGGTAGCTCACAGAGAAAAAAAGTGACAATGAATATATATATGTTCATGTATAACTGAAAAATTGTGCTCTACACTGAAATTTGACATATTGTAAAATGATTATAAATCAATAAAAAATGTTAAGAAAAAGAACTTGCATATGCTTCCTCGTGCTTTACAGTATAATCTTGTTTATCTGTCTATATATGCATGTTAGTATGTACAAATTTTGAATTCCCGTTCTGTCCCTTCTCACCCCCCACCCCAGCAACCACAAGTTTGTATCCTACATCTTTGAGTCTGTTTCTGTTTTGTATATATGTTATTCTTATTTATTTATTTTTTTTTAGATTCCACATATGAGCGATCTCATATGGTATTTTTCTTTCTCTTTCTGATTTACTTCACTTAGAATGACATTCTCCAGGAGCATCCATGTTGCTGCAAATGGCGTTATGTTGCCGGTTTTTATGGCTGAGTAGTATTCCATTGTATAAATATACCACCTCTTCTTTATCCAATCATCTGTCGATGGACATTTAGGCAGTTCCCATGTCTTGTGTATTGTAAATATTGCTGTTATGAACACTGGGATGCTCGTTTCTTTTTGAAATAGGGTTGCTTCTGAATATATGCCTAAGAGTGGGGTTGCTGAGTCATATGGTAAGTCTATTCCTAGTCTTTTGAGGAATCTCCATACTGTTTTCCACAGTGGATGCACCAAACTGCATTCTCACCAACAGTATAGGAGGGTTCCATTTTCTCCACAGCCTCTCCAGCATTTATCATTTGTGGATTTTTGAATGATGGTCATTCTGACTGGTGTGAGGTGATACCTCATTGTAGTTTTGATTTGCAATTCTCTGATAATTAGTGATATTGAGCATTTTTTCATGTGCTTAATGGCCATTTGTATATCTTCATTGGAGAATTGTTTGTTTCTGTCTTCTGTCCATTTTTGGATTGGGTTGTTTGCTTTTTTCTTATTAAGTCATATGAGCTGCTTATATATTCTGGAGATCATGCCTTTGTTAGCTTCAAATTTTGCAAAACTTTTCTCCCATTCCATAGGTTGTCATTTTGTTTTCCTTATTGTTTCCTTTCTTGTGCAAAAGCTCGTAAGTTTAATTAAGTCACATTTGTTTATTCTTGCTTTTATTTCTATTGGTTGTGTAGGCTGCCCTAGGAGAACATTGCTGAGATATATGTGAGATAATATTGGCCAATAATTTCTTCTAGGAAGTTTATCGTATCTTGTCTTATGTTTAAATCTATTTAAATATTTAAATCTATTTATATTTAAATATATTCTATATTTTCCTGCCTCTATCTCCCACTCTCAATTATTTGTATGTCTTCTTTTATCATTTCATGTTTATTCTTCTTGCATTTCATGAGTTATCACCTTTCCAGTTGTGACTTTCTCATTTCTGTAGCATCCTGGTGCTTTTCTATTTAGATTAGACCTTTCAATATTTCTTTTAGCATTGGTTTAGTGTTGCTAAACTCTTGGAGTTTTTGCTTGTCTGTGAAATTCTTTATGTCTCCTTCTATTCTAAAGGATAACCTTTCTGGGTTAAGTATCCTAGGCTGAATCTTTTTTCGTTCAGGACTTTGTATATATCTTGCCACTCCCTTCTGGCCTATAGTGTTTGTGTAGAGAAACCAGCTGAGAGACTTATGGGGGTTCCTTTGTAACTCACTCTTTGCTTTTCTCTTGATGACTTTAGGATCATTTCTGTACCCTTGACTCTGGCCATCTTAATTATGATATGTCTTCATGTGAGTCTATTTGGGTTCTTCCTGTTTGGGACCCTCTGAGCTTCCTGTACTTGGTTATCTGATTCCTTCTTTAAGTTTGGGAAGTTTTCAGTCATGATTTCTTCAAAAACCTTTTCAATCCCCTTTGATCTTTCTTCCCTTTCTGGGACCCCTATTATGCAAAGATTGTCATGCTTTATATTATCCCATAGGTCTCTTCTTCTATTTTCATTTGTTTTTGTTTATCTTGTAGCTGTTCTGATTGGGTTCTTTCTATTTTCCTGTGTTCTAGGTCACTAATTCGTTCCTCTGCATTATCTAGTTGGCTTTGCACAGCCTTTAGATCTTTCCTTATCTCAGCCAATGAGTTTACCAATTTACTTGGTTTTTCTTTATAGCTTCAATTTTATTGTTGACATATTTTATATCTCTAAACACTGTCTCTTTTAGTTCCTTCAGTACTTTGATCACTCCTTTTGAAATCTTGATCTAGTAGGCTATCGATGTCTATTTCATTAATCATTCTTTCAGAGGATTTCTCTTGTTCTTTTAATTTGGAATGATTTCTCTGCTTCTTCATCTTGCTCGTACCTCTCTGGCACTCTATTTTATGAAGTATCAGTTATCTTCTTTGGTCCTTACAGAGTTTATCTATCTAATGCCTATGTAGGAATAAAACTTAGAAAAAAAAAAGAGAGAGAAAGAATTTTAAAAGAAGGGAGAAAAAAAGGTTTGAAAACAGTGTATAATGAATAATAGAAGAGCAAGTTGAAGCAGAATTTTTAAAAATAATAATAATAAAAATATTTTTTTAAAAAATTTAAAGGGAATAAAACTGGGAGTATATCTAATTGTTTAAGAAGCAAAAATTAAAAGGGCAATAGAAAATAGAACAGGTAAAACAGATTTTAAAAAAGTATGGGGGGGTCGATGTTCTGGAGACTGTGTGCTTTTAATGTGAAGTCTTTCTGTCTTCGTCCTGTTTTGGAATCTCAGCTTATTGTTTCCAGAGGTCTTCCGTTGGCATCCTCATGTGTGCTGCTCCCAGTGCCTGTCAGCAAGCAGATGGTGCCTCCTCCCAACACGGGATCAGGTGAAGCACTCCTTTGCTGTGGGCTGGCGTGTCACTGCCCCTCCTGATTCCGCAGTCAGATGTTGCAGATCGGCCACATAGGAGGGAGGTTGCACCCCCTCCCAGCACCACGGTCAGAGGCTGCGTTCCTGCCCAAAAGGCGGGGGGCCACCTGCCCTCTCCCGGCTTCGGTCACTCTTCTGCTGTGTGTCACTCTGTGCTCCACCTCGGGTTGGCGCTTGGCAGGCTGGCTCAGGGAAGACCGAGGAACAGCCCCTTCCCTGCTCTGAGCCAAAACCCAGCTCCTTGTTTGTCTTGGGGGAGCAAGTTCTCTGAGGGACAAGGACGGAAGGATCCTATCTGCCTCGGGCTGTAGACAAGTCTCCATCTGGCCTTTGAGGCTTTTAAGTCCTTAGGTGCAGATGCACGTTTTGCCCCTGCCCCCACCTGGGTGCTAAGCGCTAGAGGATATGGCGGCTGTGCCTGAGCCCTGCCTCTCTTCACCGGAAAACTTTCTGTGGGATTTCAGAGATGGAGTATGCACCCTCCCCCCCAGAGCACATCAACCGTGTTGTTTTATGGAGGGCCCAGTTTGTTCTGCTCTGTTCACCCACAGCCACAGCACGCAGCCCTCTGCAGTACCTGGGGCTGCCTCAGTGCAGCAGTTCCTGTCTTCCGCCGGGCTTGGGCAGCCTGGCCCTGCCCCCAGCTGCCGGGCCACGTCTCGGGCTGGGTGTCGCGGAGACCCTCTGTGCCCATTTAACTTATTTCTGTCAGTCAAGGGCTGCTCTGTAAAGATCCAAGCCTCAGAGGCTCCCCCTCCATCCCACTGGCCTCTCGGTTGGAGAGGGGAGACCCAGTGAACGAGTGCCAGTCCTCCTTTGCTGCTCCCTCCCCACAGGACCCGTCCCACTCTGTTTTGCCTTTTCTTCTTTCTTTTTTCCTTTTTTCCTATCAGATTTTTGGCGTCTCTATCTTTTGAAGAGGACGATTATCTGTCGGATTTCAGTAGGTGCTCTGGTTGGCTGAGTGGGTCTGTGGATGTGAGTCTTGGTGCATTTGTGGGAGAGGGTGAGCTACGAGAGTCCTTCTACTCTGCCATCTTGGCCTCCCGCCTACAAGTTCTTATGGTAGCTCACGGTGAAAAAGAATTTGACAATGAATATATGTATGTTCATGTATAACTGGAAAATTGTGCTCTGCACTAGAATTTGACACAACTTTGTAAACTAACTTTAACTCAATAAAATAAAATTTAAAAAGAGAAATAATAGCAAAAAAAAAAAAAAAAAACCAAAAAGGCCATTGGGGGAATATGTATGGGTGTTTAGGAATCTTTCACAGGCAGGTCAGATCTCAGTAGAGGGAGGAAACTTCTTCAGTGCATGTGGGTTCATGGATGCTGACATCTTATATCTTGGAAAATTGATTATGAATCTTATCTGTTTTTAGGAGAGGAAACTGAGATGTGAATTCTCAGGAGGATTGTAGGGTCTGTATTTTTCCAAATATGAAGAAAGTTCCTCTGCAGGAATAAGGACAATTACCCACTAGCGGCATTGTGTTGGGAACTACAACACCCAAAGAAGGTATTGTCTCAAGATAGGGAGATGAAACCAGGAAAAGTATATGAGATAAAAGCTAGCAAAAATCAACCCATAGTAGTTAAAGCGAGCTGCTTATAGAAGTGACCCAGCCAAAATCAACAAGCATATGTGCAAATGGCTACCAACATGCCTGCTGTCTTTCTCAACTCAGTCAGGTAAATGAGCTGATCCTCAAAAAGTTGTCACTGGAATTTGACACAACATTGTAAAATGATTATAAATCAATAAAAAATGTTAAAAAAAAAAGTTGTCACTCATCCATTGCTGAAGAGAGAAATGCTTTGGCATAGGGGTTGAAAGCCCTAGAGTTGGATGTCTATTCTGCTCTTAATTTACCACATGATATTAAGGAATTCCTTCTCCTTCAGTGGAAATTTCATTTCTCTAAAATGAAGGGACAAGAGCAGGGAGGTCTCCAAATACCTTCTAGCTCAAAACTTTGATGATTCCACTCAACTGTGTTATAACTTGTTTGAGGTAATTACTGTGTTCTCATAACAGAGGGTGTGTAGGGGGCATATTGGCTGGGAATAGGGAAGCAGTATAGCCTTACAATTTCTAAGAAGCTGTGAGTATAGTTTTGACATTGACAGGAATACTTTAGCTTTGGCAATCACAGCCAATCAAAAGTATCAAGAGAGATATCTTTCAAGAATGTTGGACCTCCTTTGTCCTAATTCTCTGATGACCAAGAATCCTCGAAGTATGCATTCAGCCTCCATGTAGACTGACACACCAGGAAAGAAGGCCCTTAAAAGAATGGTGTTTATGGGTGATCTGATAGGCTCTGACCCTCAGGAGAAATGAATGAGATGATAGTTGCTCTTTCTTACATCACGATCTAAAGAATTTGATTAGTGAGGATTTATGTTCCTGAGCCCTAACATCCCTCACAGGGGCATTAAAATTCTATTCCTGACCCCATAAAACTGAGGCTCAGTCCCTACTCCCGAGGCAAGTTCTCCAAATTGCTGACCCAGCTTCCTACCCAACAATAGCCAGAACCTCCCTGCCTTATTTTTGATATCTTTGGAGCAGTGCCATTCATTCTCTCTGTCTCTCTCTCTCTCTCTCTCTCTCTCATCTATCTATCTTTTTTCCTTCACCCACTCCCAATCAGACTGTGGAGTGAGAGAATATGCCACAACCTGTGCTGCATATACTTTCCTTCTCACAGCTGTGGTCTGACAAATCTCTAATCACTGTAGCATCCACTGCATGGAGGACTAAAGTTAATGCCTAGCTTGCCAAAGCACATCCACAAGATGGTAGCTGTTTATAGGTCAGGCCACCCAGGGCATAAGAGAGCACTATCCTTGGGAATAAAGGCTTGGGCCCTTGACTGTTCAGTACCATAAATTCATTCTATGACTTTTGGCAATTTATTTTCCTTCCCTAGCCTTGCATTTCTTCATCTGTAACAAGATGGGGATCAGACCAGTCTAAGGATGCAAACTCAAATTATCTCTAAAACATAAACACTGAGAAATAAATTGAAGTTGCTTAATGCATTACAACAGAGAGTAGTGGAAATTTTGGTGAATTGAAGAGTACATATTCTAACTAAAGACAGTAACTTACCCTTAGATGGTTGTGGTCATGTGAAAATTCATGAGATGGTAAAACTCTGGAACTTTTAATATAAAATCTCCTAACTTATAACTATTAAATGTTAATTTAATTTTAAAAAATAATATATAATCTACCCAAAATATGTCTGCAGACTGGCATATGTACTAGAATATCTCTAAGGGCCCTTGCATTCAGGGCAGCAGAATGACTGATGGGAAAGAACAATGAGGTAGGATTGAGGGATCCAATTATAAGCCTGCCTTGAACTTGAGGGACCTAAAATTCTGCTCTGGGACCAGTTTCTTCAACTTTCACCTGGGGCTAGTAAGTTTTGCCCTGTCTTTCTCACAAGGTTGTTTTGAGGAGCCAACGAGATCAGTACTTTGAAAACATTAAATATTCTGAATGTACTTTGAGAAAAATATCACCTATAGAGAATGATGTCAGCAAGATGGTAGACTAGGAGGTCCCAACACTTGTTCCCCATAGGCAAAAATGATAAACAACTACATGCCAACAAAAATAGTTTTAGAAAGCCCTGGAGTACAGTGAAGAACCTATAGCAATCCAGTGGAACACAAAAACAGTATGGCCACAGAAAAAAGTATAAGGGACTATCTTACTTATGTCACCCTATTTTCCAGTCTGGCACAGCTTGGAACCAAGAGAGTATCCCTTGCTGTGACCTCTCCCAATGTAGGAAAAGGAGAACATGAGGACCTCAGCAGTCACTGCCACCACTACAGACTTCCATAGCTTTCGCCACTTATCTCTGTTGTCTTCACCAATACTGATTATAACTGATAGAGCTGCATGGAATTCATGCTGCAGCACCTCCCTCTGGAGAGGGAGCTGCCATTATACCTTCCACCTCAGCCCCCTGCCCCACTGTAACTATGTGCATGCCCAGGATCCTGGCCCTGCAATTGTTTCATGTGTGCCTACACTCCAGACACCAATGACACTGCTATAGTGAGCATGATTGTGTCCCAAACCATAGCATTATGGTCATTTCACACACACCCAGACTCTAGACCCCAGCTTTATAGCTAGTATTTGCATGTCTGTGCCCTGGACAGCAGCACCACTGTCACAGTTAGTATACCCACACTCTGGACACTGGAACCACTGCTGCAGCAAGCTAACACATGCTCTAGACCCTGGAGCTATAATTATTCCAAGTGCAACCATGGCCCAGCCCCAGACCTGTGGATGTCTTTTCCACAGACATATGCACAACTGCTGCAGCTAGTGTGCTCACATCCAGGACACCAACTCCATTGCCTCAGTGAATGCACCTATTGCCCAGTGCTTTTATCACTTTATGCATACTCATTCCCCAGAGTCTGGCTCCCCATATCCTCTTGGCTATGGTTTTCCCTGTGGGGAAAAAGAGAACAAGATGATCTCAGCAAGTTTTCACCACAAATGACCTCAACAGCCCTCACCACTCCTGCATTCACCCACAGCTTTGGCTATCAATAATTCCTACAGTCTTAATTAATGTTGACCTCAGTTAATGAAGAATATGCCACTAACCTTCCTCCAGAGTGGGAGCCAGTGCTTCCTGACTGGAGCTGGAATTGTCACATCCCACCTAGTTGGTGCCTCCACACTTACCTGTAGGTTATGGTCTTTCCTTATTGAAGCCAGTCCATAGAGTTTGGAAGAGGGGACTACTCCCTTAAATGTGCAGACATCAATGTGAGGCTCCAAGAAACACAAAATTCAAGAAAACATGACACCACCAAAATAATACAGTACTTTTCCAAAAATTGATTTCAAATAAATGGAGATCTACAAATTGCCTAACAAATAATTCAAAATAATTGTTTTAAAGTAGTTTAATGAGCACAAAATAATATAGATAACTCAACAGAATCAGAAGAACAACATATGGAAAAAATTGAGAATTTTGTCAAGAGATAGAAATCATATCTAAAAGTTTGGTCCTGGGTTTCAGCACAAGGGGGGAGGGAGAGAGAGAGAGAGAGAGAGAGAGAGAGAGAGAAATCATTAAAAAGAACCAAATTCTGGAGCTGAAGAATATAATGAATGAATGAAATGAAAAATTCCATAAGAGCTAAGACAGTATATTTGATCAAACAGAAGAATCTGCAAACTCAAAGAAAGAACATTTGAATTTATTGAGACAAAGGAGAAAAAAGAGTGAAAAAGAGTGAGAAAAGCCTATGGGATTAGTGGCACATCATAAAGGAACCAATATGTGCATTATGGCAGTCTCAGAAGGAGAAGACAGAGAGAAAGGTGCAGGAAGTTTATTTAAAGGAATAATGGCTGAAAATCACCAAAATCATAGGAAGGAAATAGGATATGCAGACTCATGAAACTCAAAAATCCCCAAATATAATCAACTTAAAGAAGACTACACTGAGACATGTAATAATCAAATTGTCAAAAGTCAAAAACAAAGAATTTTGTAAGCAGCAAGAGAAAAGTGACTTATCACATAAATGGATACCCATAAGACTACTAGTGGATTTCTAAATAGAACCTTGTAGGGTATGATAGAATGGGGTGAGATATTCAAAGTACTGAAAGAGAAAAACTGCCAACCAAGAATACTATGCCTGGCAAAATTATCCTTTAAAAATAAGTGATAGATAGTAAAAACGGGGAGTTTGTCACCACTCAATCTGCCTTACAAGAAATACTTAACAGGGCTATGCAAATTGAAATAAAAAAAACTAAATAACAATGGGAAAACATATAAAAGTATAAATATCAGTGCTGGAGTTAAATATATAGAAATACACAGATTAATGTAACACTGTAATGGTGTTGCATAAAATACATTTGACTGTAGATAAAAGTTAAATGAATTTGGTAATGGATACACAATATAAAAAGAAGCAAACTCTGACTACAAGAACACAAATTGTGGGGCCCATAATAAAAGTGGGTTTTCATATGTGACTAAGTTAAGTTGTTACAAACTTAAAATAGAAGATTATAACTGCAAGATGTTTTGTGCAAGCTTCAAGCTAACCACAAAGGGAAAAAAAATATAATAGATACACAAAAGTTAAGAAGAAAAGAATGAAAGTAAATCACTACATAAAATAATAAAATAACAAAGGAAGAGAGAAAGGAAAGAAGAGGGGTACAAAAAATGTAAAACAAATATAAAATAATAAAATGGCAATAGTAATTCCTTCTTACCTTAAATGTAAATGGATTAAACTCTCCAATCAAAAGGTATAGGGTGGCCGAGTGAATAAAAATGTAAAATTCAGCATTACACTGTCTACAAGACATTTAAGATTTAAGCCTATTTCAACATAGGCTGAAAGTGAAGGGATTGGAAGATATATTTCATGTAAATGGTAATTTAAAAAGCAGGAGTGTTATATTAGGCAAAATTAACTTTATAACTAAAATTGTTTCTAGAGACAAAGAAGGTTATTATATAATGATAAAGTATAAATTCAACTGAAAGATATAACTATTATAAATATATATGAACCTAATATCAGAGAAGCTAAATATATAAAAGAAACATTAAGAGATCTGAAGGCAAAAATGACAGAAATAATCATATAGTGGACTTGAGTATCCCACTTGTAATAATGGATAGAACATCCAGACAGAAAGTCAATAAACAGCTGACTTGAACAACACTATAGACCAAATGGGCCTAACAGACATATACAAAACTTTCCATCTAATAGCAGAAGAATACACATTCTTCTCAAATGCACATGTAATATTCTCCAAGACTTATGCTAGGCTACAAAGAATGTCTTAATAAATTTAAGAAGTTCAAAATCATTCTGAGTATATATTCTATTCTGAACATGATAGAATGAAATTTGAAATCAATAAAATTAAGAAAACTGAAAAATTCACAAATATGTGGAAACTAAACATCACACTCTTGAACAACCATTGGGTCAAAGAGGAAAACAAAATGGAATTTTAAAAGTATTTCAAATGAAAAGGTAAACACACCATACCAAAACCTATGGGATACAGCAAAAGCAATACTGAGAGAATTTTATAGTAATAAATGCCTGCATTAAGGAAAAAGAAAGATCTCAAATAAACACATGAACTTTATACCTCAAAGAACTAGAAAAAGAACAAGTTAAGCCCAATGTGAGCAGAGGGAATGAGATAATAAATTTTAGAACAGACATAAAGCAAATAGACAATTTTAAAATAGAAAAGATCAACAAAATTGAATTTTTTAAAGCCAAGCAACATTGACAAACTCTTAGCTAAGACTAAGAAAAAAGGAGAGACTCACTCAAATAAATCAAATCATAAATGAAAAAGATATTACAGCATATGCCTCAGAAAGAAAAAGAAGGATGAGACTATTATCAACAACTGGATGCCAATAAACTTTCTAGGAAAAAATAGTAATTCCTAGAAATGTATAACCTACCAGATTGAATCAAGAAGTAGAAAGCCTACACAGAATAATAATAAATGAATTCAATAAATCACTAATTAAACTCACAACAAAGAAAAGTCCAAGACCAGATGATTTCACATGTGAATTCTATCAAATATTCAAAGAAGAATTAATTCGATTTCTCCTTAAACTCATCCAAAAAAGAAAGAGGAACACTTCCAAAGTCATTTTATGAAGCCATAATTGCCCTGATATCAAAACCAGGTAAAGACACTAAAGAAAGGAAAGCTACAGGCAAATATCCTTGATGAGCATAGATATAGAAATCCTCAATAAAATATTATCAAATTGAATTCAACAGTACATTAAAAGGATCATATACTATGATTAAATGAAATTTATTCCTGAGATGCAAGGATAGTTCAACATACACAAATCAAACAACTTAGTAAAATACATTAATAACATGAAAGAAAAATCTACATGATCATCTCAGTAGACACAGAAAAAACATTTGACCAATTTCAACATCAATTCATGATTAAAACTTTCAACAAAATAGGTGAAGAAGGAGCTTACATCAACACAATAAAGTGTAAAGTCCACCGGTAACATCTTTTGTGTGTGTGTTCTTACTTTATTTTTTTTTAATTGAAGTATAGTCAGTTTACAATGTTGTATCAAATTCTGGTGTACAGCATCATGTTTCTGTCATACATATACATGCATATATTTGTTTTCATATTCTTTTTCATTATAGGTTACTACAAGATATTGATTATAGCTTCCTGTGCTATACAGAGGAAATTTGTTATATATATATTTTATATATAGTAGTTAGTATCTGCAAATCTTGAACTCCCAATTTATCTCCTCCCACCCCCTTTTCACCCTGGTAATCATGCGTTTATTTTCTATGTCTGTGAGTCTTCTTCTATTTTCTAAATAAGTTCATTTGTGTCATTTTTTTAATATTCCACATATGAGTGACATTATATAGTATTTTTCTTTCTCCTTCTGGCTTACTTCACTTAGATTAATGCTCTCCAGGTTCATCCATGTTACTGCAAATGGCATTATTTTATTCTTTTTTTATGACTGAGTAGCATTTCATTGTATAAATATACCACAATTGACATGATACTATATATAGAAAATGCTAAAGATTCTTCACAAAAAGTACTAGAGCTGATAAAAGAATTCAGCAAGGTAGCAGGGTACGAGATGAACATACAGAAATCAGTTGCATTTCTTACACTAACAGTGAATTATTGTAAAAAAAAAAAAAAGTAAAGAAGCGATCTCCTTTAAAATAACATCTAAAAAATAAAATTCTTAGGAATAAATCTGACCAAGGAGGTGAAAGAGTTATATACAAAGAATTACAAAACATTGATTAAGAGAATTAAAGATGACTTAAGAAATGGAAAGATGTCACATGCTCTTGGATTGGAAGAATTAATCTTGTTAAAAAGGCCATACTACCCAAAGCAATCTACAAATTTAATGTGATCCCTATCAAATTACCCAGGAAATTTTTCACAAAACTAGAACAAATAACCTTAAAATTTATATGGAGTCACAAAAGACCATGAAGTGCCAAAGCAATACTGAAGAAAAAGAATGAAGCTGGAGGAATAACTCTCCCAGGCTTAAGACAATACTACAGAGCTACAGTAATCAAAACAGCAGGTATAGGCACAAAAACATACATATAGATCAATGGAACAGAAGACAGAGCCCAGAAACAGACCCACAGATTTACAGTCAATTAATCTTAGACAAAGATGGCAAGAATATACAATGGAGGAAAGACAGTCTCTTCAACAAGTGATGTTGGGAAACTGGACAGTTGTATATAAATCAATGAAGTTTAAAAACTCTCATATCATACATAAAAATAAACTCAAAATGCTTTAAAAAGACTTAAATAAATATAAGACAAGACACTCTGAACCTCCTAGAAGAAAACAGAGGCAGAACATTCTCTGACATAAATCTTAGCAATGTCCTCCTAGGGAAGTGTACCCAGGCAATGAAAATAAAGGAAAAGTTAACAATCGGAACCTAATTAAACTTATAAGCTTTTGCACAGCAGAGGAAACCATAAGCAAAACAAAACGACAACCTACAGAATGTGAGAAAATATTTGCAAATGATGTAACTGACGAGGGCTTACTCTCCAGAATATATAAATATCTCATACAGGTTAATAACAAAAACAAACAAACAAACAAACAACCCAATCCAAAAATCGGCAGAGGACCTAAACAAGCAGTTCTCCAATGCAGACAAACAAATGGCTAATAGGCACATGAAAAAATGCTCAATACTGCTAATTATCAGAGAAAAACGAATCAAAACTACAATGAGGTATCACTCCACACTAGTCAGAATGTACATCACTGAATAGTTCACAAATGATAAATACTGGAGAAGCTGTGGAGAAAATGAAACCCTCCTACACTGTTGGTGGGGATGTAGTTTGGTGAAGCCATTATGAAAAAAGTATGGAGATTCCTCAAAAAACTAAAAATAGACTACCATATGATCCAGCAATCCCACTCCTGGGCATATATCAAGATGAAACTCTGATTTGAAAAGATATATGCACCTCAATTTTCATAGAAGAAATATTTTAAATAGTCAAGACATGGAAACAACCTAAATGTCCATCAGCAGATGACTGGATAAAGAAGTTGTGGTACATTTACACAGGTAACATCTTAATCAATGGGGAAAAACTGAAATATTTCCCTTTAAGATCCAGTACAAGACAAGGATGCCCACTTTTGTCACCTCTCTTATCATTGCACTGAAAGTCCTAGCCAGATCAATTAGACAAGAAAGCTAAAAAACATTCAAATTAAAAGGAACAAGTGAAATTATCTGTTTACAAATGACATGATCATATATTCAGAAAACCCTAAAGACACAACAAAAAGTTAGAACTAATAAATCTCAATAAAGCTGGAAAATTAACAGCTATAAAATATTATTTATTTCAACATTGTCAAGTACCTATTCAATGCCAAATATAGAGTGGGAAGGACATAGAAAGACAAGTGAAACAAAGTTGTAGCTTTTAAGTAATACCTATTCTAGTGGAAAAGGTAAGTGCTAATATGGTGCTTAATGTTATAGGGCAATCTACTGAACAGGAAAGGTAGTGTTTGAGTTGATATTTGAAGGATGAAGTTTTCTGAGTGAACAGTAATTGTGATGATGATGCAGATCAAATTCAAGAAAGAGGGATCAGCTCCATTTGGATTGAATTTCCAAGAGTTAGTGATCATGTTTGTCTTGTCCATTATTTCTACCAAGTGCCAGGCCCACAGTACTGTGTTCAATGGACATTTATTGATAGAGTGAATATGAATATGTAAAGCATGAATAAAGAGACAGGCAATTGAGAAATGACAGGTAAGTTAAGGAGGTGGTGAATAATCAGATATGGCTAGAAGCAGGCTCTCTTAAGGGTTGGGAGGTAGGTATGTCATCTCTTTCTTTCATAATAGAAAAGGTCAAAAGCCCAAATCACTAGGCCATTCCTTGACCCAAGTCTTAAGATTAACTATGGAGCAAAACCTCATTAGAAACTTTCCTTGCAGGTATAGGTTATAGAGATAAGAGATCGAGAAGTCTAAATTCCTATTACCCATGAAGAATGGGAAGAAAGAATATGAACTTGTAGGCTAGCTGCCCCACTGGATTACATGATGTCTACAAGAGTTGAAGACTGCTTTAGTAAAGAAATGACATGAAATCCCAAGTATCCCTTTTACTAAGTGAACCAATGTTCCAGAACTATAATAATTCTACAGCTGTTCTTGGAGCCCACCATTGAATCAAAGACCACTGAACTGAAATTTCCCTTAAGGACAAGCTAGAAAGGCCAGTGGTGTTTAGCCTATGGTCTCTGAAGCTCTAGGAATTCCTCAAAGGTACCTTGGTGATAGGTAGGTTGGCTGGACACTAGAGCTGAAAGTCAAGCAGGTAGCCCTGAGCCTCGACCTTATCTTCAATTAGAGAAGCCATACTGGGCTTCTGCATTAGATTTTATTAGAAGAATGGTTTCTCTACAAAAATAAAATAAAATAGAATACTTGGAAAACAGCTGCTTACATCAAATCCTGCCATTTTACAAGTCCTGAAATGGAAGCTGGGGACAAGTGGCTACAGTGATGTCCCAAGGCCAGCCAGTGGGAGAGTCGGAACTCAGGGATGCCCTGCTGCACAATTAAGGAGGGTACAATTCCCATCATATTTATCAAGAGTTGTGCAGCATGGCAACTTTGCAATAGAATGTTTATTTTCTGATGCACAATTGTGTTATTTTTCACATTGTCATGTACACACAGCATTAAAAAAGGAGATAATCAAATCAAAGGGATACAAACTTTGAAAAAATTTGTTGTTATTTACTTAAGGGGAAAATTACCTCTGAATTTCAAAAACCAATTGTTGAGTTAAATATATACATATTTATATCTCAATAAACTCAATATACCTATCAAACACCTACAATGTGTCAGATATTGCACTTGGTGTTTGGAAAACACATAAGAGCAAGATCAAGTTCTGTCTCTAAGTAACTTACAATCTAGTGGAGGAGACCTAAGACACCTGGACATGAAACATCAGCCATATCTTCCATCTGTACCTCAGGTCTTTTGAGAATTGAGGCAAGCACTGTTCAGTGGCATACAGGTAAGTATGTAACAACTGACTTTCCAAGGAAAAAACCCAACAACCTGATATATACTCTTTTCCAATTTCCATGGTGCAAACACTCCAATCATGGCTAATTTAAGGCTGCCACATGACTGAATGTGTAGGTGGGATGAGATGTTTATAATCGCCTTTCTCACCAGCTATTGCAGACCAGATCAAGCACTGTACTGGAATAAGTACTTTCCTTTAAACTCTCTTCCCTCAATCTTTTTTTTTTTAATTAATTAATTTAAAAAAAATTTTATTGAGTTACAGTCAGTTTACAATGTGTCAATTTACAATGTAGAGCACATTTTTTTCAGTTATACATGAACATATATATATATTCATTGTCACATTTTTTTTTGCAGTGAGCTACCACAAGATCTTGTATATATTTCCCTGTGCTACTCAGTATAATCTTGTTTATCTATTCTACATATGCTTGTCAGTATCTACAAATTTCAAACTTCCAGTCTGTCTCTTACCACCCTCCTCCGCATTGAAAACCACAAGTTTGTATTCTATGTCTATGAGTCTGTTTCTGCTTTGTATTTATGTTCTTTTTTTGTCAGATTCCATATCTGAGCAATCTGATATGGTATTTTTCTCTCTCTTCCTGGCTTATTTCACTTAGAATGACATTCTCCAGGGACATCCATGTTGCTGCAAATGGCATTATGTTGTCAGTTTTTATGGCTGAATAGTATTCCATTCTATAAATATACCACCTCTTCTTTATCCAGTCATCTGTTGATAGACATTTAGGCTGTTTCCATGTCTTGGCTGTTGTAAATAGTGCTTCTATTAACATTGGGGTGCAGGTGTGTTTTTGAAGTAGGGTTCCTTCTGGATACAAGCCCAGGAGCGGTATTCCTGGGTCATACGGTAAGTCTATTCCTAGTCTTTTGAGGAATCTCCATACTGTTTTCCACAGTGGCTGCACCAAACTGCATGTCCACCAGCAGTGTGGAGGGTTCCCTTTTCCTCTGAATTTGGTATTGCTACACCTGCTTTTCTGGCTTTTCCATTTGTATGGAATATCCTTTTCCATCCCTTCACTCTCAAACTATATGTGTCCCTCTCCCTAAAGTGGGTCTCTTGAATGCAGCATATTGAAGGTTCTTGATTTAATATCCAGTCTGCCACTGTATGTATTTTGATTGGAGCATTTAGTCCATTAACATTTACAGTATTTAATGATAGATGTGTGTTTATTGCCATTTTGAATTTATTTTTGCTGTTGATTTGGTATTTCCTCTCTGTTCCTTTCTTCCTTTTGTTGGTTGATAATTTTCCTTTATATTATCTTGGATTTTATTCAGTTATTGTGACTCCTTCATAAGTTTTTCTCTTGTGGTTATCCTTTTTTGTAAGTCCATTAACCCATTACTATAACTGTTTGTATTAAACAGATAGTAATATAAGCTCAAACCCATTCTACTGAGAACAAAAAATTTAAAAAAGGAAAAAAAACTCTGTTTTCTTGCTTTCCTCTCCCACTCTTAATGATTTATATGTCTTATTTTACAATTTCATGTTTATTCTATTTTTAATTCATGGTAATTCATGTAATTCATTATCACCTTTCCAGTTATAATTTTCTCATTTCTGTAGCATCCTGCTTCTTTTCTGTTTAGAGTAGACCTTTCAATATTTCTTTTAGCATGGGTTTAGTGTTGCTAAACTCTTGTAGTTTTTGCTTGTCTGTGGAGTTCTTTATTGCTCCTTCTATTCTAAAGGATAACCTTGCTGGATAAAGTATCTTACGCTGAATCTTTTTTTCATTCAGGAATTTGAATATATCTTGCCACTCTCTTCTGTCCTCTAGTGTTTGTGTAGAGAAATCAGCTGAGAGCCTTATGGGGGTTCCCTAGTAACACACTGTTTGCTTTTCTCTTGCTGCCTTTAGGATCATTTCTTTATCCTTAACCCATGTCATCTTGTTTATAATATGTCTTTGTGTGGGTCTGTTTGGGACCATCTGAACTTCCTGTACTTGGATATCTGATTCCTTGTTAAGCTTTGGGAAATTTTTGGTCTTGATTTCTTCAAATACATTTTCAATTCCCTTTGTTCTTTCTTCCCCTTCTGAATCCCCTATTATGCATAGATTGGCACACTTTATATTATCCCAAAGGTCCCTTATATTGTTTTTGTTGGGTTTTATTTGTTTTTCTCTCAGCTGTTCTTATTGGGTGCTTTCTGTTGTCCTGTCTTTAAGGTCACTTATTCGTTCCTCTGTATTATATATCCTGCTTTGTACAGCCTTCAGATCAGCTTTCATCTCAGCAAATGAGTTTTCCAATTTTTATTGGCTCTTCTTTATAGCTTCAATTTCACTTTGACATATTTTAAATCTCTAAACACTATCTCTTTTACTTCCTTCAGTACTTTGATTGCTCCTTTTTTTGAAATCTTGATCTAGTAGGCCATCAATGTCTATTTCATTGATCATTCTTTCAGGGGATTTCTCTTGTTCTTTTAATTGGGAATGGTTCCTCTGCTTCTTCATCTTTCTCATATCTCTCTGGCACTGTGGCTTAAGGAGTGTCAGTTATCTATTGTGTTCCTTTAAGATTTTATTTATTTTTCTATCTAACACCTATGCAAGAATAAAACTTAAAAAAAAGAATTTTAAAAGAAGGATGAGAAAAAGAAAAAAAAGGTTTGAAAGTGGTGTATAATCAGTAACAGAAGAGCAAGTTGAAGCAAAATAGCAATCAAGTTGAGACATCTTTTAAAAACCTTAAAAAAAGAAAAGAAAAAATATATATTTGTATTCCAAGTGTAATCAATAACAGGAAATAAAAACCAAGAGAAATAAAAATATATTGAGGTGGATTTTAAGAATAATAATATTAAAAATATTGTAAAAGAAAAATTTAAATGGGATTAAAACTGGAGACATATACAACTGTTTAAAAAGTAAAAATTGAAAAGGTAATAGAAAATTAAACAGATAAAAAAAGAAAAATAGAAAGAAAAAAAGGGGATGTGTTGTCATGGAGACTGTGCATTCTTAATGATTTTATCGAGAGGTCTTTCTGTCCTTGCCCTGCTGTGTGAACTCAGCTTGCTGCTTCCAGAGGCCTTCCATTGGTGCCCCTGGTCTGTGCTGCTCCCAGTGCAGGTCGGCAAGCAGATTTCATCTGCTCCCAAAACAGCTGTCAGAGGCTGTGCTCTTATGCAGTGGGCAGGCTGGTCAATCCCCCTCCCAATGCCGTGGTTAGATGCTGTGCTCCAGCAAGGTAGATGGGCAGGTCACGCCCTCTCCCAGCAACTTGATCAAGTGCTGCACTCCTGCCCGGAAGGTGGGTGGCCATTCACCCTCTCCCAGAACAAGTCACTCCCCTGCTCTGTGTAGTTGCCTGCTACACCTTGGATCCGAGCTCTGTAGGAGGGCTTGGGGAAGAAGGTGGAACAGCCCTGCCCCTGATCTGTGCCAGAACTCAGCTCCTTGTTTATTTTTCTTGGAGGCATGAGTTCTCTGAAGTACCAAGGCAGAAAGATCCTATCTGCCTCAGGCTGTAAACAAGTCTCTGCCTCACTTTTGAGGCTGCTTAGCCTTTAGCTTCAGATTCAGGTTTTGACCCCACCCCCCTCTGAGTGCTAAGCACCAGAGGATATGGGGCTGTGCCTGAGCCCCGCCTCTCTTCTCTGGAAAAACTTCATCGGGTTTTCTGAGCTGGGGGTATGGCACACTTCTGCCCAGTGCACATCAGCCGTGTTGTTTTATGGAGGGCCCAGATTGTTTTGCCTATGTGCCTACTCATCCATAGCACACAGCACCCTGCAGTCCCCTAGGTTTGCCTCTGTGCAGCCTTCCTCAGTTCTCCGCCCAGCTCGGGCAGACTGTCCAGTCTCCCACCTGCCACTTTGCCTCTAGGAATGGGGGATGTGGAGACCATATATGTCCATTTAACTTAGTTCTGTCAGTCAAGGGCTCCTCCATACCGATCCGAGCCTCAGAGGCTCCCCCTCCATCTGGCTGACCTCTCCATTGGAGAGGGGGAGATTCAGCAAATGAGTGCTATTCCTCCTTTGCCACTCCCTCCCCATGGGACCAGTCCTGCATTCTTTTCCATTTTCTTCTTTCTTTTTTCCTTTTCTCCTACCAGATTCGTGGCATCTTTGTCTTTTGAAGACAGCGATGTTCTGTCGGAGTTAAACAGGTACTCTGGTTGGCCAGGTGGGTCCATGGATGTGAGTTTTTGTATATTTGTGGGAAAGGGTGAGCTATGAGCATCCTTCTACTCTGCCATCTTGGCTGATCTCCACCCCTCCAATCTTTATATGACTAGCTGTGATCTGTGTGCATAGAGAACTTTGTGGTCCATTTTCCAATTATCCTTATTTGGGAAACACATACAAGAGAAAATTCTTCACACTTATTTTTGATTGAGAGTGAAGGGTATTTCCTTTTTGGCAGCGTATCTTTCCTAAAGAGCACCTGCAGGACTGGTCATCAGAATGTTAGTACCCTCGCTCTTTTTTCTAGTTTCCTCTTCTTACAGCCACTCAATCTACTAATTTCCATTCTTGACATTTACATTCAGATAGTCCTCATAAAGCAGTGTGACAGGCCCTCTAATCAGAAGACAGATAAATAGCTGAGCCAGGAAAGCTGGACTTTAGGGAGATATGAAACTGTTAGAGGGGCACTTGACACAACTCAGAAAGAACTACTTTTTGCCAAGGCCTATTCATGTCTTCTGCTCATTGCTGATACCTACCCTCCTAGTCTGACAATTCTATGACCACTCAAATGAAGGAGTCTGGGATAGTGAGGATGCCTCATGATACCTACCAAGAAGGTCAGTTAAATTTTCTGCTCCCTCCTTTCAAGAATTCTAGTTCAAGATGCATATCTAGCCATGGACTTCATGCTTCCCAAGGTCATCAGTGGATAGACTAGGGCTTGTTTCAGAGTCCCTGGCACCTGGAATCACTTAAGAGGGACTGACATGAGGATGCAGGCAGGGGCTGAACTCAAGGTTTTGTGTGATTTATATGCTGCTGTCAACTCACTGAATCTCTACCACAGAAGTCATTACTTATTTTATTCCTCAGTTGCACCCATAATCATATATATGGAACTTAGACCAAGTAGCTTCTGCCCTGTACCACTCAGTCAATATGTTTTTTGATTTTGTTTAAACCCTCTTCATTTGGCTCTAGATTACAGGTGACCTCCTCTCCCTGTGGTGAGGGGAAGAGGAAATCAACTCTTAAATAAAATTAATTAAAATATTGCTTTATTTAATTGACTCGGATAGTGAAGCTTTCTTTAGAAGTATTTATATTGTACATGGAATTTGTATACTATAAAGTACATGGAAGTTGATTTGTGGAATTTATAGAATTTTATTACTTTGAAAGAGCCCTTAGAGGTGATATATTCTTCATTATACAAGTGAAAACACTGAGACAGAAAAAGTAAATGACTTATCTAAGGTCATACAGGAGATTCATGATGAACCAGGACTAAAATCAAGAAGCCTAATTTCCATGTGGTTTTATTTTTACATCTTGTTTATAGTTTGTTCTTGGGGTCAATGCAACCAAAAATTAGATAACAAGCTTCTGAACAGGTCTGTAGATCCCAGTTATGATATTGTCTTTTGGGAAACATCACATTTAGCTTATATTTGATTTGTTTTTTCTAGGAAATTGTTTTTCCCAAAGTCTGAAGACTGTATTTTTAATATGGAGTCGTGGGGGGAGCTGCCACTGGGGGATGATTCCAACCTTGTCTAAATTGTTATGTGAAGAATTAAACACTCCAATTTCTTGAAGTTAATTTCCTGATTTGGCAATGGAATAAGGTACCTGGGCCATCAAGGAAAATTCCCTGAGTTGTCCAGATTTCAGGGCACCAAGAAGGGATATACCCAGAGACCTGGTCATTGTTAGAATAGCTTTCTCTCTCTGGGAAAATGCCAGATGCCAATTCCTTTCTTGGCTGACAGGTACATGGGTGCCCTGTGTTTTTGGACCCTTTGATCCTGCAGGCGAATGTTAAGAATTTGTAAGTTTACTGGCCTGAAAGAGCAGGTTCTATTTTGGTCTCATAATACTCTTTTGAATATTGTGGCATATGTTCCCCCTTTCTGATGTATAGGAGGAGAGAGACTGATGTTGTGCAAAGGAGGTTCATTTTGGGGTGACTGTGTGGCTAGCTGACTGCCAGAATTGTGAGCCATTTTATTTCAGTGGGGTGTAGAGGGATCCTTGGTTACCCAAATTGTCACTAACTTTCTCTTTCTCTGATTCTCTTCCAACCTCTCTGACTACTCCTTGGACCTACAGTCAGAATGCCTGATTTGGGATCTTGGCAATGTTACTCATTAGTTCAGTAGCTTTAGATCCACAGCTGGCTTGATATTTCTTCCATTTCTAAGTCTCCAATGGCTTTCCAACCCACATAGAATAATTTCAGAAGTCATGAAAATGGCCTTTAGAGACCCTACATGATTTGATTCTCTGACTTCATCTCCGACTACTTCCCTCTTGCTCACTCCACTCTAGGTGCATTGGCTTCCTTGCTTATTTGAACACACAGATGCCCTCCTGCTTTGTGGTCTTTGAATCTACTGTCCCTTTTGCATGGAATGCTCTGCTCTTAGATATTGAATGGTTTATTCCTTCATTTCCTTCAGGCTGTTACTTAAATGTCACTTTATCTATTTACCTCAAATAGAACCCCTTGTTTCTCTTAATCCCCATACCCTAGTTTATTTTGCTTCATAGCATTTATTCTACCCTGATAAATCTTTTCTCATTTGTTTATTGCATGTCTCTCCCCATTAGAGTCTATTTTCCTTGTTGCATGCACAGTAACTGGCATATATAGGTGCTTAATAAATATGTACTAAATGAACATATGAATGAAGGAATGAATGGAATCTCTAAGAGCTATTGTGAGATTTCAATGAGATAATATATATGACAGTGACAGTGGTTTGTAAACAGTAATGTATGAATTGCTGCTTTTTATTTTGTTTTGTTGTTACTTGCATTGTATACTTTTCTTAGTCTCCTAAAGAAACTATTCTGCAAAATTTCTGGATCACATCTCCTTGTGCCTCATAGTCAGGAAGTAGTTAATGATGTCTAGCTAGAAGCTGAACTGTTGCTCTCGGCATCATTTCTGTCTTGCCTGGATGTTGGGAAACCTGTAAACAGCAGCCCATGATCACCCCTTTCTTCTTCCTTCCCCTCTGTTGTCATTAAGGGTCCCTTATAAGAGTTAGAGTTGCTGTATAGGGTTGCACAATTTGTGCTCTGTACAACTCCAGGGAATACCAGTCATCTAGACTTCAACGTGTATTATACCCCTTGGAATTGCGCAACTTATTGGCCCTCCAAGAGCTTGTGAGTCAGAAAGTCCCCAAGGGATCTCAACTGGTTTCTATAGAAAGTGAATCCTCTGTATTCTTCTAATGTACTTCCACTATGCTAAAAGCAGATGAGGGAGGAAGTGAGACAACCCCCACATCCTCTTTGTCCAGGAAAAACAGTAGTAATGAATATAACTCAACTTCCCTTTCCTCTTGCAGCCTCAGCCTTCACTAGCAGTCCCCACACAAGAATAAAGAGCACTCAAGGGAAAGAGACTTCTTTCTTCTTCTTTAGGTCTGTTGAGTTTACACATTTTCATCTCTTAATCAAGATAATGTACCTGACAAGCATCTTTAGAATTTCTCTGAACAAGACATTGCTTTTCCAGAAGCAGAAGAGATAAGATTTTCTTGGCTGACTTTTTACTTGCGAATAAACCAAAGGTATTTACTAATGTAATATCCTAGATCTACCCACTAACATTTTAATTCCTTCCAGGTATACCTTTCACCATTCCATGGTTTATAGTCTTTAATATCGACACCTGTAAGAGGCTTACCCCAGAGACAGACAGTTCTGCTAATTTGGGGTATAATTCTTCCAGAATTGAGGGATGCAATTGTGAAATGCAGTAAGAAACTTTAGTCAGTCAGAGGCCCTGCTATCAGAGGAACCCACTGGGTTCTTCTTAGATGATCAGGATTTTGGAAAGGAGGGGAGATAGGGAGTCATGGATAACTCCCCCAGGATGGGTAATCAAATATCTAGCCACTGATTGGCTAATGTCAAGCTTATTAAGGCTAACATCTATGCTTCCTTCAGAAAGGAGTGACCACCTTGCAGCAAATCCTGCCAGCAAGAGCCTGCTTTCTGGTGTCCCAGCACTGGACTACAGGCTTACTTCATTTGAGGAAATTCTTGGGGTTTTTTTTGTTTGTTTTTTCGTTTTTTTGTTTTTGGTGTGTGACTCACCCCCAGAGTTGTGAGAAAAGGAGCCACCTCATCGGTAGTGTGGGCACAATTCAGAGACACAGAGCCTGGGCCTCATGCCAAGACATTGTGTTCAGCTACTATTAGGTACGTCAGAAGAATCCAGGATGGGAAGGACATATGAGGTCATTTTTCTCTGACCAGGAGCCAGTAAACTACTTCCCTTCCTTTTTTTACCCTTCCTATCTACCTGCTGGGTTATTCAGAAAGCAATATTTTAAAAGAGTCCTTTCCCCTGTTTTAGATTCAGTAGTTCTCCCAACTGGAGTATTGTCAGGGAAGTCTATTCCTTTTTATTCGTGGGTTTAATGGCAATAGATGAACTTGTCAATATGGTAGTTAAGAGTTTTGTAGGTAAGAAAACCAAGATGTAACAAAATATAGCAGCCATTCCAGTCCACCTTCCCACCCCAACACACATAAACACCTGCAGTGTACACAATGCAGCACAGAAGTCTAGACGTGGGGAACCTGGCTTAGCTAGGGAATGACAAGAGGCCAAATCTTCATTCAGTACCTTGTTAACTTGACTGAGGATGTACAACCTTATTAGCATAGGGATTGACTCCAATTGGTTTGTTTCTAAGCAGTCTTGGGTGGAGAGGTGGAGCTTATAGTCCTCAGAACAAAAGATGCTTTTAAAGGGACACTTAGATTAAATGAAAAGACTTTGGACAGTCAATGGTGACTGAATCTACATTCTCTGTAGTTAAAAGAGATAACATCATTTTTTTAAAGAGATTCTAATTTATTTACTTCTCTAAGATCTTATACAAATCTATATTTTGGTTGACCATCTTTATCAAAATTATCTTCCTTTTTTAATTGGATGTACAGTGATATTACATGGTAAATGTTCTTTTCAAATTATGTATTAAATATTTAATTCTTTGCTAACAGATTTGGTTTCCTCTGATTAAGATCTTGAAAAAGACACATATTACACTTGGCCATGATTTATTCTTTTTATTAAAATATACTTTATTTTGTGGTAATTGTAGATTCACATGTAGTTGTAAGAAATAATGCACAGATATCCTGTGTACTCTTTACCCAGTTTCCCCAATGGTAACATCTTGCATACCTGCAGTACAATATCACAACCAGGATATTGATACTGATAAAATCCATTGACCTTATTCAGATTTCACCAGTTTTACATGCACTTGTGTGTGTTTGTGTGGTAATTAAGTTCTATTTAATTTTATAGCATTCATAGATTTGTGTAATCATTGCCAGCAGTAAGCTATAGAACTGTTCCATAGAAAGTATTCCCCCATACAACCTTCTTATAGCCACAGTCACCACAATTCTACTATTCTCCCTAACTACAGTAAATAACTAATCCCTATAATTTTGTCATTTCAGGAATATTATAAAATTGGAATCACACTATGTACCTTTTGGAATTGCCTTTTTTCACTCAGTATAATTTCCTCTAGATTCATCCAAGTTGTTGTCTGTATCAATAACTCTTTTCTTCTAATTGGTAAGTTGTATTCTATGGCATGGATGTACTACTGTCAGTTTAACCATTCAGCTGCTAAAGGACATCTGAGATGTTTCTGGGGTTTAGCTATTACAAATAAAGCTTCTATTAACATTCATATACAAGTGTTTGTGTAAATATAAGTTTTTTTTTTCTCTAGGATAAATGCTTAGGAGTTCAATTTCTGAGTCATGGTAATTGCATGGTTTCTTTTTTTTAAGAAACAGTCAAATGTTTTCCAGAGTATCTGACCATTTTACATTCCTATAAACAGTATATAAGTGATCCAAATTCTTCACATCTTAGCCAACATTTAGTGTTATCACTATTTTTATTTTTAATTTCTATATTTGATTTTTTAACATTTTTATTGAGTTATAGTCATTTTACAATGCTATGTCAAATTCCAGTGTAGAGCACAATTTTTCAGTTATACATAAACATATATATGTTCATTGTCACATTTTTTTCACTGTGAGCTACCACAAGATCTTGTATATATTTCCCTGTGCTATTCAGTATAATCTTTTTTACCTATTCTGCATATGCCTGTCAGTATCTACAAATTTTGAAATCCCAGTCTGTCCCTTCCCACACACCACCCCCTTGGCAACCAATAGCCAAGACATGGAAACAGCCTAAATGTCCATCAACAGATGACTGAATAAAGATGTGGTATATTTATACAATGGAATACTATTTAGCCATAAAAATTGACAACATAACACCATTTGCAGCAACATGGATGTCCCTGGAGAATGTCAGTCTAACTAAGCCAGAAAGAGAAAGAAAAATATCATATGATATCACTCATATGAGGAATCTTAAAAAAAAAAAACATAAATACAAAACAGAAACAGACTCATAGACATAGAGTCTATATGTGATTTTTGATACACATTCTGATAGGTTTGTAGTGGTATCTCATGGTTTTAATTTGCATTTCCTTATGACTAATGATGTTTATCATCTTTTCAAGTGCTTATTGACCCTCTTAATATTCCTTTCTGTGAAATATCTGTGCATTTTGGATGACTTCACTTTTGCCTCATTCTTCTAGTTAATGTTTGTCTAAAATTCTCAAGTATCTTCTACAATCCATCCTCTCCCAAACACCTTAATAGTATAGAAATCACTGACAAGAAAATTTGCTGGATCTCAACATCATCTCTAGCCATCACCGACCACTAAATAAATCCCAATTAGTATCTTTCTAAACTTGAGGGATCTGAAGAAGTCTTATCAACATTGTTTTAAGGAACTATGATGGGGAGAATCAGAGATGGAGTTTTTACTAAAAACACACTTTCCAAAAGTGCACATTAGCATATAGAAACAAAGACTTAAGTTGTCACTGCTGAAAGACCTTTATGCCCTGTCTTCATTCCTCCCTGAGAAGCTCCAGAGACACAGTTAGGCATACAAATAGGAAGCCCTAGGCTTATATTTACTCACTGGTATGCAAAACCCAGCAAGAAGGTTCTTCCTGGGTAGTTCCTTAATATATTATCATAGTATCAGTACTATGATTGCCATACTTATGGTAATTGTTTCATTAAACAGTGACTGGGTATCAGGCCTTCTGATGAATCTTATTGAGATGAGGGTTATTGGTAATAGGAAAATTCAGAAGATTGGAAGTTCCTACAATTGGGGACCAAAGTGTGATATCTTGGATAAGCCTGAAGATGCACCTGGACATGGTCTATTAGTTAATAATTAATGACCAGCCTCCAGATTTCTTCTTCCTCAAGGGGTAATAAAACAAGCTCCAGGTCTATAGCATCTTTCTTAGGGAGGCCTTTATCCAGTTAGAAGATCCAACCAGCCCTTATGATCTTAAGACCTGGAATGGATGTGGAGAAATAACCTCTTCTGAGTCCTCCCCCTGACTTTGTTTGAATGAGAGGTGTTTATATATATTATGGACCTTCAATATGATACTGTAATTATCAAGTGGTGACATCAGGCACAGAGAAGAAAAAGAAGTTGTTTGGAGACAGGAACAGAAGTGATTGTGACTGAAAAAAGATCAAAAGAGGAAAAATTTGATAAGAGGGGAGATCAAGATGGCACAGTGGGAGTACATTGAGCTCACCTTCCCCCAAGAACATATCAAAATTACATCTACATGTGGAACAACTCTCACTGAAGACAATCTGTAGATTGGCAGTAAGGCTTTTCTACAAACAAAGCTATAAAGATCCAAATGGAATTAGGTAGGAAGGAAGAAGCAATCAGGTCAGGATTCATGACCCTAGCAGGGGACACAGAAGAGGAGGGGAATATCATAGGATATCATGAGGCTCAGGGATCCTCCCTGGGGAGTGAGGCTTTCAAGTCACATATTGGGCACCCCAACTCTGTGGTCCAGTGCTTGGAAGATGAGTCCCCTTAATTGATTTGAAAACCAGTGGGACTTACTAAAAGGCTGTAAGAAATCAAGGCTCTGATCATGAAGACTGTGCACATTGCATGCATATTCCTGGGAACAGGCAGAGTAAGCAGATTGAAAATAGGCTGGGCCTTTGACAAACTTGATAGGACTGCTCCAGCGTGCACCATGGCCCCAGTGGGTACATGGTCAGCCCCTCTTGCTCCATATTGTGCTCCACTAAGGTGGAGATGCTGTTGCTGGAGGGAGGGCACAAACATGGAACAGAACCAGCTCAGATCTGAAACTCAGGGCTTCTACTCCAGCAATGTAGGTCCTTCCCTTGCCATGATAGGGTGGTGATGACCATTGAACCACTGAGCACTAAGAGAAGCCCCAGCTCACACTTGGCTCTGGCTCTAGCCAACCCATCTCCAACCCTACATTCCAGCAAGGTGGTAGCTTCTAGCATAATCTAGAGGAACAGATGACCCATGCTCATTTCAGATCCAACTCTCCTAACAAAGCCATTGGGAACACAAAGACTGCATAGAGATGCTACAAATTGGACATTCCTTCAACATCAGGATAAGTAACTGTTTCACCTAATTATACAGATTTAGGGAAAGTTATTCAAAATAAGAAGAAAGAGGAATTTGTTTCAAATGAAAGAACAAGGGAAAGACACTAAAAAAAACAATGAAACATAAACAATTTACTAGATAAATAATTCAAAACATTAGTAACAAAAATAATAATTGAATTAGAAAAAAGACTAAATGAGTACAATGAGAATTTTAACAAAAAAAGTAGAAAATATAAAAAGGTCAGAATTGAAGAATACAATAACTAAGATGAAAAGTACAGTAGAAGGCATTAACAGCAAGTTAAGAGTTACATAAGAATGCATAAGTGATCTGGAAGATAGAATAATGGAAATCATCCAATCAGAACAGCAAAAAGAAAAACAAATGTTAAAAAGGTAATAGTTTAAGGGACCTCTAGGACAGCATCAAACACACTAACATTTACATTATAGGGTTCCCAGAAGTAAGAGACAGAGAAAAGAGTAGAAAATGTATTGATGAAATTATGGCTAAAAACTTCCAAAATTTAGAGAAAGAAACAGATATTTAGATAGAGAAGCACAGAGCATCCCAAACAAGATGAACTCAAACACACACACTAAGACATGTCATAATTAAAATGGCCAAAGTTAAAGAAAAAAAAAAGAATTTTAAAGGCAGCAAGAGGAAAACAAAGATTCATGTATAAATGAGCCCCCATAAGGCTATTAGCTTATTTTTCTGCAGAAATTTTGGAGACCAGAAGGGAGTGGCATGATACATTCAAGTGCTGAAAGGGGAAAACTTGTGACCTAGGTACTCTACCAAGCTAGATTATAATTTAGAATCAAAGGAGAGATGAAGAACTTCTCAGACAAACAAAATTAAGAGTTCATGAATGCCATACCTTCCTTAAAATAAGTGATGAAGAGTCTTCTATAAATGAAAAAGAAGAAACTATAAGAAAAGGAAAACCTCATTAGGAAATGCAGATATAGTAAAGGCTGAGGAACAATCACTGAAATAAGCCAGCACAGAAATTAAAAGATTAAAAAGTAAAATCAGCTATAACTACAATAAGCAGTAAAAGGATAAACATGAACATGCAAAATATGAAACTAAAAACATAAAATGTGGGGGAGGGAAGTATAAATGTAGATCTTTCTGAATGTGTTTGAACTTAAATGACTGCTATTTAAAACAAATAGATATAATATGGGTCAATATACATGAAACCCATGGTAACCAGAAATCAAAAACTTACAGTAAGTACACAAAAACTAGAGAGAAATCAGCACAAGCATACCACCAAAAAAAAAATTTTCCAAACACAAGAGATGAAACTAGAAGAAGAAAAGAACAGAGAAGAACTACAAAGACAAGCAGAAAACAAGTAACAAAATATCAATAAGTACAGACCTATCAATAATCACTTGAAATATCAATGAACTGTGCTTGTTTTGGCAACATATATACTAAAATGGTTGAGGACTAAATGCTCTAATCAAAAGACATAGAGTAGCTAATTGAAGAAAAAATCGAACAAAACAACAACCTACAGAGTGGGAGGAAATTTTTGCAAACAATGAAACCAATAAAGGCTTGATTTCCAGAGAATATAAGCAGATCATAAGACTTAATAAGAAAAAAAATCAAAAATGGGCAAAAGACTTAAACAAGCAATTCTCCAAGGAAGAAATACAGATGATCAATAGGCACATGAAAAAATGCTCAATATCACTAATTATCAGAGAGATGCAAATCAAAACTACAATGAGGTATCACATGACACCATTCAGAATGGCCATCATTCAAAAGTCCAAAAATGACAAATGCTGGAGAGGCTGTGGAGAAAAGGGAACCCTCCTACACTGCTGGTGGGAATGCAGGTTGGTGCAGCCACTGTGGAAAACAGTACAGAGATTCCTCAAAAGACTAGGAATAGACTTACCATATGATCCAGGAATGCCTCTCCTGGGCATATATCCAGAAGGAACCCTACTTCAAAAACACACCTGCACCCCAGTGTTCACAGCAGCACTATTTACAATAGCCAAGACATGGAAACAGCCTAAATGTCCATCAACAGATGACTGGATAAAGAAGTTGTGGTATATTTATACAATGGAATACTATCCAGCCATAAAAATGACAAGATAACACCATTTGCAGGAACATGGATATCCCTGGATAATGTCATCTAAGTGAAGTAAGCCAGAAAGAGAAAGAAAAATACCATATGAGATCGCTCATATGTGGAATCTAAAACAAACAAACAAAAGAACATAAATACAAAATAGAAACAGTCTCATAGACATAGAATACAAACTTGTGGTTGCCAAGGGGGAGAGGGGTAGGAAGAGACAGACTGGGAGTTCAAAATTTGTAGATACTGACAGTCATATGCAGAATAGGTAAACAAGATTATACTGTATAGCACAGGGAAATGTATACAAGATGTTTTAGTAGCTCACAGCAAAAAAAAAAGTGACAAAGAACATGTGTATGTTCATGTATAACTCAAAAATTGTGCTCTACACTGGAATTTGACACAACATTGTAAAATGACTATAACTCAATAAAAATGTTAAAAAAAATCAAACAAAACATAACAAGATCCATCTATATGCTGCTTATGAGACTAATTTCAGAGCTAAAGACAAACATGGACTGAAAGTGAGGGATTCAAAAAGATATTTCATGGAAATGGAAATGACATGAAAGCTAAGGTAGCAATATTTACATGAGACAAAATAGAGTTTAAAACAAAGCCTATAACAAAAGACAAGCACATTATATAATGATAAAGGGATCAATAAAAAAAGAGGATATAATATTCATTAACATATATGCACCTAATATGAGAGTACCTAAATATATAAAGCAAATACTAACAGGCTTAAAGGGAGAAACTGATGAAAATACAGAAAAAGTAGGGGACTTTAACACTCTACTTATATCAATGGATAGATCATCCAGAAAGAAAATTAATAAGGAAACAGTGGGCTTAAATAACATTACACCAGTCAAATTTAAGAGATATCTACAGAACATTTCATACAAAACCAGCAGAATATAAATTATTTTCAAGTGCACATGGAATATTCTCCAGGATAGATCATATACTAGGCCACAAAACAAGTCTCAACAAATTTAAGAGGATAGAAACAGTATCAAGCTTTTTTAACCCTGACCACAGCAGTGTGAAACTAAAATTAATTACAGAAAGAAAAAAGATAAACACACAAACACATGGAGACTAAACAACATGCTACAGAAAATACAATGGGTCAACAATGAAATCAAAAAGTAAAACCATAAAGTACCTAGATGCAAATAAAAATGAATATACAATTTTCCAAAAACTATGGAACTCATCAAAAGCAGTCCAAAAAAGGAAGATAATAGTGATACAGGCTTTCCACAAGAAACAACAAAAAAGCCTTCAAGTAACAAACTTAACCTCCCATCTAAAGGAATTAGAAAAAGAGGAACTAAAAAAACCCAAAGCCAGCAGAAGAACGGAAATAATAACGATCAAATTGGAAGTAAAGAAAATAGAGTTCAAGAAAACAATATAAAAGATCTATGAAGTCAAGATTTATTTTTTTAAACACACACCATATTGATAAGCCTTTAGTCAGACTTATTAAGAAAAAAGAGAAATAACCTAAATAAACAAAATAAGAAAAGAAAGAGGAGAAATAACAATTGATATCGCAGAGATTCAAAAAAAAAAAAACATAAGAAAATACTATGGAGAAATATATACCAATAATTTGGACAAGAGGAAGAGAGAAGATGGCGGAGTAGAAGGACGCTTGCAGCGCACCCTCTCCCACAAATGCACCGAGACTCACATACACAGACCCACTCAGCCAACCAGAGCACCTGTGGAACTCCGACAGAACATCACCCTCTTCAAGAGATAAAGAAGCCAAAAATCTGGTAGGAGAAAAGGAAAAAAGAAAGAACAAAAGGCAAAGCAGAGCTGGACAGGTCCCGCGGGGACGGAAAGGCAAAGGAGGACTGGCGCTGTTTCGCTGGGTCTCCCTCGCCAACTGAGAGGCCAGCGGGAAGGAGGGGGAGCCTCTTAGGCTCAGATCTCTACAGAGCAGCACTTGACTGACAGAACTAAGTTAAATGGGCACAGAAAGTCCCCCTGACACCCAGCCTGAGACGCAGGCCTGCAGCTGCGGGCAGGGCCAGGCTGCCAAAGCTGGGCGGAGGACAAGGGCGGCTGCACTGAGGCAGCCCCGGGGGACTGCAAGGGGCTGCACACCATGGCTGTGGGTGCACAGGGCAGAACAACCTGGGCCCTCCATAAAACAACACGGTTGATGTGCTCTGGGGGGAAGGGTGCATACTCACAACACTGAAAACCCGCGGAAAGTTTTTGGGGGAAGAGAGGCGGGGCTCAGGCACAGCCGCCATATCCTCCAGCGCTTAGCGCCCAGGCGGGGGCGGGGGCGAAACCTGCATCTGCACCGAAGGGCTTAGCAGCCTCAAAGGCCAGAGACTTGTGTCTACAGCCTGAGTCAGATAGGATCCTCCCATCCTGGTCCCTCAGAGAACTTGCTCAAAAAAGACAAACAAGGAGCTGAGTTTTGGCCCAGAGCACGGACAAGGCTTTTCCTCGGTCTTCCCCGAGCCCACCTGTGGAGCAACGACCAGAGGCAGAGCACGCAGCTGCACACAGCAGCGGATCTACCAGCGCCTGGAGAGGGAGGGCGGCCCCCCGAATTTCGGGCAGGAAGGCAGAACCTGAATGTGGTGCTGGGAGGAGGCACGACCTGCCCTCCTACCTGGCCAGTCTGCAAAATCTGACTGCAGCATCGGGGACACAGTGACCCGCCCGCCCACAGCAAAGGAGAGCTGCACCTGACCCAGTGTTGGGAGGAGGCGCGATCTGCTTGCCGACAGGTACTGAAAGCAGCACAGAAGAGGGCGCCAAGGGAGGGCCTCTGGAAAGAGCAAGCTGAGCTTCCAAAACAGGACGAAAACAGAAAGACTTCACATTAACAGCACACAGACTCCAGGAGAACACCGACATCCCCCACTTTTTTTTTAATCTGTTTTTAAATGTTCTATTTTCTATTACTCTCTTAATTTTTACTTCTTAATTCATTTCTAATTCTCTTGGGTTTTGATGTCCTGTTATTGATTAGACACAGGTTTCAAATATATTTTTTCATCTTTTCCACTTTTTTTAAACGTTTTAAAAGGACGCCTCAACCCGATTGATATTCTGCTTCAACTCACTCTTCTATTATTCATTATACACAGTTTTCAAACCTTCTTTCTCCCTTCTTTTAAAATTCTTTCTCTCACTCTCTTATTTTTTCGAATTTCCTAAGTCTTATTCCTAAACAGGCATTAGATAGACAAACTGCTTAAGGACCAAATAGATAACTGATACTCGATAAACCACAGTGCCAGAGAGGTATGAGCAAGATGTAGAAGCAGAGAAACATTTCCCAATTAAAAGAACAAGAGAAATCCCCTGAAAGAAAGATCAATGAAATAGATATCGATAGCCTAGTAGATCAAGATTTCAAAAAAGGAGTGATCAAATTGCAGAAGGAATTAAAAGAGATAGTGTTTAGAGATACAAAATATGTCAAAAATAAAATTGAAGCTATAAAGAACAGCCAAGTAGAATGGGTAAACTCATTGACAGAGATGAGGAATGATCTAATAGCTGTGCAAAGCCGACTAGATAACATAGAGGAAGAATTAGTGACCTAGAAGACAGGAAAATAGAAAGCACCCATTCAGAAGAGCTTCAAGATAAGCAAATAAAAAATAATGAAAATAGCATAAGGGAATTATGGGATAATATAAAGTGTCTCAATATTCGTATAATAGGTGTCCCAGAAGGAGAAGAAAGATCAAAGGGGATTGAAAAGGTTTTTGAAGAAATCATGACTGAAAACTTCCCAAACTTAAAGAAGGAATCAGATATCCAAGTACAGGAAGCTCAGAGGGTCCCAAACAGGAAGAAACCAAATAGATCAACACCAAGACATTTCCTAATCAAGATGGCCAGAGACAAGGATAAAGAAATGATTCTAAAGGCACAAAGAGAAAAGCAAAGAGTAAGTTACAAGGGAACCCCCATAAGGCTCTCAGCTGATTTCTCTACACAAACACTACAGGCCAGAAGGGAGTGGCAAGATATATTCAAAGTCCTGAATGAAAAAAAAAGATGCAGCCTAGGATACTTTATCCCACAAGGCTATCATTTAGCATAGAAGGAGAAATAAAGAATTTCACAGACAAGAAAAAGCTGCAGGAGTTTAGCAACACTAAACCCATGCTAAAAGGAATACTGAAAAGTCTATTCTAAATAGTAAAGCAGCAGGATGCTACAGAAATGAGAAACTCACAGCTGGAAAGGTGATAACCCATGAATTACAAATAAAATAAACACGAAATTATAAAAGAAAACATAAAGATCACTGAGAGTGGGAGAGGGAGGCAAGGAAATATAGAATATTTTATATTTCTTTTTAAAATTTTTTTAACAGTAGGATGGGTTTGAGATCATGTTACTATCAGTTTAATAAAAACAGTTATAGTAATGGGCTAATAGATTTATGAAAAAGGGTAACCACAAGCCAAAAACTTACAAGGTAGTCACAGAAACTAAGTAAAATCCATGATAATACAAAGGAAAATTACCAAACCACAAAAGGAAGAAGAAAGGAACAAAGAGGATATAACAACTCAATTGCAAAGTTAAGTTCAAAATGGCAATAAACACACATCTATCATTAATTACTGTAAATGTTAATGGACTAAATGCTCCAGTCAAAAGACATAGAGTGGCAGACTGGATAATAAAGCAAGAACCTTCAATATGCTGCATACAAGAGACTCACTTTAGGGAGAAGGACACATATAGATTGAGAGTGAAAGGATGGAAAAAGACATTCCAAGCAAATGGAAAATACAAAAAAGCAGGCGTTGCAGTACTGATTTCAG
This sequence comes from Camelus bactrianus, assembly GCF_048773025.1. Taxonomy (NCBI): domain Eukaryota; kingdom Metazoa; phylum Chordata; class Mammalia; order Artiodactyla; family Camelidae; genus Camelus; species Camelus bactrianus. The sequence continues at coordinate 47,904,672 of NC_133575.1, forward strand.
ATAAAATAGACTTTAAAACAAAGGCCATAAAGAAAGATAAAGAAGGACATTTTATAATGATTAAAGGAGTGATACAAGATGAGGATATAACACTCGTTTATATATGCACCCAATATAGGAGCACCTAAGTACATAAGACAATTGCTAACAGAGATAAAGGGGGATATTGAGGGGAATACAATCATAGTCGGAGATTTTAACACTGCATTAACATCACTAAACTGATCTTCCAGACAGAAAATAAATAAGGCAACAGAGAAATTAAATAATACAATAGAAAAGCTAGATTTGGTGGATATTTCAGAGCATTACATGCCCCCAAAATAGGATATACTGTCTTTTCAAGTGTACATGGAACATTTCCCAGGATCGATCATGTACTTGGGCACAAAGGAAACCACAACAATTTTAAGAAGATAGAAATTATCTCAAGCATCTTTACTGACCACAATGTCATGAAAATGGAAATCAACAACAGAGAAACAAAGGAGAAAAAAAGGGAAGCATGGAGATTAAATAATGTTATTTAAAAAACAATGGGTCAAAGAGGAAATCAAAGCTGAAATTAAAAAATACCTTGAGACAAATGACAATGAAAGCACAACCACTCAAAATCTATGGGACACAGCAGAGGTATTGCTAAGAGGGAAGTTTACAGCAATACAGGCCTTCCTCAAAAAAGAAGAACAATCTGAAATTAACAGTTTAACCAACCACCTGAATGAATTAGGAAAAGAAGAATAAAAAGCCACAAAAAGCTGCAGAAGGAAGGAAATAATAAAGATCATAGAGGAAATAAATACAATAGAAATTAACAAGACCATAGAAAAAATCAACCAAACCAAAAGCTGGTTTTCTGAAAAAGTAAATAAAATCGAGAAACCTCTGGCCAAACTCACAAAGAAGAAAAAAGAGAGAGCACAAATTAGCAAAATAAGAAAGGAAAATGGAGAAATTACAACAAATAAAATAGAAATACAGAATATCATACAAGAATAGTATGAAAAACCATATGAAACCAAACTGGATAACCTAGAGGTGATGGACAAGTTTCTGGAAACATACTGTCCACCAAGACTGAATCAAGAAGAAACTGACCACCTGAAAAATCTGATCACTAGAAACTAAATAGAAATAGCAATAAAAATCCTCCCTACAAATAAAAGTCCAGGACCAGATGGCTTCATTGGGGAATTCTACCAAACATACATAGAAGAACTCATACCAGTCCTTCTCAAACTCTTCCAGACGATTGAAAAGGAGGGAATATTCCCAAACTCATTCTATGAAACCACCATCACCCTGATACCAAAACCAGGCAAAGACACTACAAAACAAGAGAATTATAGGTGAATATCACTGATGAACATAGTCGCCAAAATCCTCACCAAAATATTAGCAAATAGAATCCAACAGCACATAAAAAAGATGATACATCATGACCAAGTGGGATTCATCCCAGGGACACAAGGGTGGTTCAACATATGCAAATCAATCATTGGAATACATCACATCAACAAGAGAAAGAACAAAAACCACATGATTATCTTAAGCAATGCAGAAAAAGCATTTGATAAAATTCAACACCCATTTACAATAAGAACTCTCACTGAAGTGTGCATAGAGGGAACATATCTCAACATCATAAAAGCTATATATGACAAACCTACAGCTAGCATAGTACTCAATGGTGAAAAACTCAAAAGCTTCCCACTAAAATCTGGGACAAGGCAAGGATGCCCACTATCACCACTCCTATTCAACATAGTCCTGGAAGTCCTAGCCACAGTAATCAGGCAAGGGAGAGAAATAAGGGGGATCCAAATTGGAAAGGAAGAGGTAAAAGTGTCACTATATTCTGATGACATGTTACTATATATAGAAAATCCTAAAAGGTCCACACAAAAACTACTAGAGCTGACTAAAGAATTCAGCAAGGTAGCAGGTTACAAAATTAACGTTCAAAAATCAGTTGCATTTCTTTACACTAACGATAAATCAACAGAAGAAGAAAGTAAAGAAACAATCCCCTTTAAAATAGCACCGAAAGTAATAAAATATCTGGGAATAAATCTAACCAAGGAGGTTAAAATAATTATACACAGAAAACTATAAACCATTGATGAAGGAAATTAAAGACTTTAAAAAATGGAAAGATCCTCAATGCTCTTGGATTGGAAGAATCAATATTGTTAAAATGGTCACACTGCCCAAGGCAATCTACAGATTTAATGCAATCCCTATCCAATTACCCAGGACATATTTCACAGAACTAGAACAAATCATAAAAAAATTTTTATGGAACCATCAAAGACCTAGAATTGTCAAAGCATTACTGAAGAGAAAGAAAGAGGCTGGAGGAATAACTCTCCCAGACTTCAGACAATACTATAGAGCTACAGTCATCAAGACAGCATGGTATTGGTTTGAAAACAGACATATAGACCAATGGAACAGAATAGAGAACCCAGAAATGAACCCACAAACTTTTGGCCAACTCATCTTTGACAAAGGAGGCAAGAATATACAATGGAATAAAGACAGTCTCTTCAGAAAATGGTGTTGGGAAAACTGGACAGCAGCATGTAAAACAATGAAGCTAGAACACTCCCTTACACCATATACAAAAATCAACTCAAAATGGATTAAAGACTTAAACATAAGACAAGATACATTAAAACTACTAGAGGAAAACATAGGCAAAATATTATCTGACATATATTTCAAAAATTTTCTCCTAGAAGAAATAAAAGCAAGAATAAACAAATGGGACCTAATGAAACTTACAAGCTTCTGCACAGCAAAGGAAACCAGAAGTAAAACAGGAAGACACCCAACAGAATGGGAGAAAGTTTTTGCAAATGAAACCGACAAAGGCTTGATCTCCAGAATATATAAGCAGCACATATGTCTCAATAAGAAAAAAATAAATAACCCAATCCAAAAATGGGCAGAAGACCTAAACAAACAGTTTTCCAAGGAAGACATACAAATGATCAAATACACATGAAAAAATTCTCAATATCACTAATTCTCAGAGAAATGCAAATCAAAACTACAATGAGGTATCACCTCACACCAGTCAGAATGGCTATCATTCAAAAGTCCACAAATGACAAATTTTGGAGAGGCTGAGAAAGGGAAACCCTCCTACACTGCTGGTGGGAATGCAGTTTGGTGCAGCCACTATGGAAAACAGTGTGGAGATTCCTCAAAAGACTAGGAATAGACTTACCATATGACGCAGGAATCCCACTCCTGTGCTTCTATCCAGAAGGAATGCTACTTCAGGATGACATCTGCACCCCAATGTTCATAGTAGCACTATTTACAATAGCCAAAACATGGAAACAGCCTAAATGTCCATCAACAGGTGACTGGATAATGAAGATATGGTATATTTATACAATGGAATACTACTCAGCCATAAAAACTGACAACATAACGCCATTTGCAGCAACATGGATGCTCCTGGATAATGTCATTCTAAGTGAAGTAAGCCAGAAAAAGAAAGAAAAATACCATATGAGATCGCTCATATGTCGAATCTAAAAAACAAACAAACAAACAAAGAAAAACAAAGTGTAAATACAGGACAGAAATAGACTCATAGACAGAGAATACAGACTTGTGGTTGCCAGTGGGCGGAGGGTGGGAAGGGATAGACTGGGATTTCAAAATTGTATAATAGATAAGCAAGATTATACTTTATAGCACAGGGAAATATACACAAAGCTTTATGGTATCTCACAGAGAAAAAAATGTGACAATGAGTGTGTATATGTCCATGTATGACTGAAAAGTTGTGCTGAACACTGGAATTTGACACAACATTGTAAAATGATTATAAATCAATAAAAAATACTAATTTGGACAATATATAAGAAATGGATAAATTCCTAGAAAGATACAATCTTCCAAAACCAAATCAGGAAAAAATAGAATATCTGATCTGACTGATCATTAGTAGTGAAATTGAGTCAGTAATTTAAAAAATGAAAACTCTCAGTAAACAAAAGCCGAGGAATGGACAACTTCGCAGGGCAATTCTACCAAAAATATAAAAGTGAGCTAATTAATGCCTAAACTTTTTAAACTATTCCAAAAGATTGAAGAGAGCAGAACATGGCCAAATTCAGTCTGCAAGGCCACCAGTACCCTGATAACAAAACCGGAGAAAGACAACTACAAAATAGTAAAATTCAAGCCAACATCTCTGATGAATATACATACAAAATCCTCAACAACAATATCAGCAAATGTGATTCAGCCATATATAAAAAGGATCATAAATCATGATGAAGGGGGCTTTATTCCAGGGATGCGAGTGTGGTTCAGTATCTACAAATCAATATGACACATCACATTACCAAAAGGAAGGATAAAAAATCATATGATCATTTCAACACATGCCGAAAAAACTGTCAAAATTCAACATCCATTCATGATAAAAAAAAAAACCTCTCATCAACATTGGTATAGGGATACGTATATCAACATAATAATGTCCATTTATGACAAACCCATAGCTAACATCATACTCAATGGTGAAAAGTTGAAAGCTTTTCCTTTAAGATCAGGGAAAAGACAAGGATGTCCACTCTCACCACTTATATTTATCATACTATTGAAAGTCTTATCCACAGCAATCAGACATGAAAAAGAAATAAAAGGCTTCTATATTGGAATGAAAGAAATAAAACTGTAACTATGTGCATATTACATGATACTATATAGAGAAAACCCTAAAGTCTCCACCAAAAATTATTGGCAGTAATTAATGAATTCAGTAAAGTTGCAGAATACAGGGTTAATGTTCAGAAATCTGTTGCTTTTTATACACTAATAATAAACGATCAGAATAAGAAAGTATATAACAATCTCACTTAAAATAAAACTGAAAAGTATAAAGTTCCTAGGAATAAACTTAACAAAGGAGGTGAAAGACCTATACTCTGAAAACTGTAGTGCATTATGAAGAAAATTTAATATGATGTATAGAAATGGAATAATTATTATTGTTACAATGGTCAAACTACCCAAAGCAATCTACAGATTTAATGCAATCTCTATCAAAATACCCATGGCATTTTTCACAGAAGTAAAACAAATAATCCTAAAATTGATATGGAACCAGAATAGACCTTGAATAGCCAAAGCAATCTTAAAAAAAAAAAAAAGTACAAAGCTGAAAGTATCACATTCCCTGACTTCAGACTATACTACAAAGCAACAGTAAACAAAACAGGATGGAACAGGCACAAAAACAGACACATAGATCAATAGGACAGAGTAGAGATCCCAGAAGTAAATCCACATGCTTATGGTTAATTTATGTACAGCAAAGGAGGTAAGGCCATACAATGAAGAAAACACAGTCTTCAATAAGTGATTCTGGAAAAAGTGGACAGCCACGTATAAAGCAATGGAATTAGAACATTTCCCACACCATATTTTAAAAAGAACTCAAAATGGATTAAAGACCTAAATATAACACCAGAAATCATAAAAATCTTAGAAGAGACCATAGACAGAACACTGGCATAAATTGTAGTAATATTTTTGGATCTGTCTCCTAAGGCAACATAAATAAAAGCAAAATTAAACAAAGAGGGCCTAATTAAACTTAAAATCTTCTGCATAGCAAAGGAAATGATGGACAGAACAAAAAGACAATCTACTGAATGGGGAAAAAACCAGTCACTAATGTTATGACTGATAAGGGGTTAATATCCAAAATATATAATAACTCATCCAACTCAGTATCAAAAAACAATCTTGTTAAAAAAAATGAGGATAAGACCTGAATAGACAGACATTTTACTAAAGAAAATGTACAAATGTCCAACAAGCATATGAAAAGATACTCAACGTCACTAATAGAAATGGAAATCAAAAGCACAATGAGATATCGCTCTCACCTGGCAGAATGGCTTTCATCAGGAAGTCTACAAATAATAAGTCTTGGTGAGGATATGGAGAAAAGGGAACCCTAGTAAACTGATAATGGGAATGTGAAGCCATTATGGAAAACAGTATTAAGGGTACTGAAAAAACTAAAAATAAAACTATCGTTTGATCAAGCAATTCCAGTTCTGGGTATATATCCAAATAAATGAAAACACTAATTAGAAAAGACACATACACCCCAATTTTCACAGCCAAGAGCATTATTTACAATAGTCAAGTTATGGAAGCAACCTAAGTGTCCACCAACAGATAAATGGATAAAGAAGTTGTCACACACACATACACACACACAAACACACACAGTGGAACATTAAAAAAAATAGAAGTTTGCCATTTGCAATAACATGGATGGATACAGAGGTTATTACACTTAGTGAGTTGTCAGACAAAGGAAGAGAAATACTGTATGTTACCTCTTATATGTTGAATCTAAAAAAAAAAATAAATGAGTGAATATAACAGAACAGAAACAGACTCACAAATGTAGAGAATGAACTAATGGTTACCTGTGGGGAAAGGGGGGAGGGACAGTATACTGATAGAAGATTAAGAAGCACAAACTACTATGTGTAAAATAAATAAGGTACAAGGATATATTGTATAGCACAGGGAATACAGCCAGTATTCTATAATAACTTTAAATGAAAATGCAGTCTATAAAATATTGAATTACTATGTTGTACATCTGAAGATAATATAATATGTAAATCAACTATACTAAAAAATAGAAAAACTTGAGAGCTGGGAACAGTTTGTGGAGGTTACTAGGATAATAGAACTACAAGAGATATTAGCACAACTCTCTAATTTTCAAACTTGGTACTTGGCATCTTCAGCCCCTGTAGGGACTGTTGGGCAGTCAGATACAGTCTCTTTGATTTGGTGACATTTGAGCAAAGCCTTGAAGGAATGGGGAAAATGAGCCAAGTAAGAGCTGGGGGAAGAAAGTTCCAACATAGAATAGTCAGTGCAAAGGCCCTGAGGTGACAGTGTTCTTAGTTTCTTAAGGAACTGGAAGGAGGCCAATGTGGCTAAAGCAGAATGGACAAGGAGGAGAGTGAAAGCAGAGGAGGTCAGAGAAGTATCTGAGGCCAAATACACTAGGGCAGTATTCCCTTTTTAGTTGTTCATTATAATTATCTAGGGAGCTTTAAAAACAGATCCCAGGGATTAAGATGATTCTGCCTAGGGTGTGAAGAGGGAGAGGAATCTGAATTTTTCTAAGCTCTCTGGGTGATTAAATGTGCAACTGTGTTTAGAATACCTGAAGAAAAACCTTTCAGACCTTTGTAAGGCTTTATTCTGAGTGACAGAAGAAGCCATTGAAGGATTTTGAGCACGGGATTAATAAGATGTGACTTACGTTTTAAAAGGATCCCTCAGGCTGCTGTGTGGTGATTAGACTGAAATAGGAGATAGGCTAAAAGAGGCAGGGAGATAAGAAGATAGTGTGATAGTCCAGGAATCAGAAAAAGTGTGATAGTCTAGGCAAGAGAGTACCTGAGACCTACATGACAGCTGATGATCAAGTAGCCAGCTGAATGACTAAGTAGAAGCATCTGGGATGTGACTCAGAGTATGAGAAAAAGAACCTATCCCCAAGTTTCTGAAGAAAGGTGGTTTGGTGAGTTTAGAGACAAAAGCCCAAGGCCAGGGCCTCAGGAAGTTGTGGTTCCCATGGAACTGACAGGTAAAATTCCCTCTTGTAAGCTTTCCTCAGAGTTTGATTATTCTATCCTAGGACTCTTAAATGATCTCAAACAACCAACACTGCTTGGAAATCAGGCACCAGAGACCTACTGCCTCAAGAAGTGTAGGGAAAGTTATCCCATTTCCTTCCCCCAGGCTGCAAGTATATGGCCAACAGCCTGCTAGGGATGTGTGGCTTCATCCTTATGAAGAAATATCTGGTCAGACCAGAGATGAGAAGGTATCAGAGAAGGATGTGAGCGAAAGAGGGGTTGACCTGACCAGGCAGCAAATTTCCATGGACTCCCACAGTCCTGCTTTTCATGGGATAGAGCAGGATATGAGGCTTGGTTTTACTTGTGTTTTCTCTCCAATGCTGGACAGTTGGTTTGGGGAGCAGAGAGGCTGAGGTTAACTTCTACTTGTCATTAAAAAAGAAAGCAGAGAAAGAGAGAGAGAGACATCCACTGCCAGGACTCTGAAACTACCAAGGTCTCTCTCAAGGCAAACTTGAGGCCCAAATGTGAAATTGATGAAGTATGTCACTGATTCCAGTTCTGTGCTATGGTCACTCTTGATGTGGCCCTATTGTCATCTGGTAGATCCTGAACCCTCTATTGTTATCTTCCTTATTGAAATAAGTCTTTAAGAAAGGAATTGATAGGCTCTCAATGGGATCTCACTGGAAGGTTAGAATCCAGAGTCATCCCCTCCTCCTCCACCTCTCACCTACCCAAATACCTTTACATTAGTCCTCCTGACACCAATTATGTTAACCAAGGGTGTTACTTTTGCAATCAAGTAATGCGTTTTTGTGACAAATCTGTAAATTATACTGAGCAGTTACTGATTCTATTTCCACAGAAATGGACCCAGAAAAAATGGCTGGTTTTGCATCTCCAAAACATCTTCCTCAATGGAGACTCAGAGCTGGCTTTGGAAAAGTAATTCTTAGTATCTCACATTCATCTTTCCTACTGAGATTTTTTTCTTCAAACAAAAATAACTCTGTACTGGGAAGAAATCTCTGAGGTTGCCTTTCTTATTTTACCATGGGTAGGGAAACTGAGGCCCAGACAAAGGAAGTGATGTCCCCAAAGTTATATTACCATTCAGTAGCATAGCCAAGAGTTGAGCTAAATTCCTTAGACTCCCAGGCAAAAGTTCTTATCATGCAAAATATTCTTTTAGAGTTTGAACCAAACCAACTTCCACACAGCCATGTAGGAGCAATACTTGGCTGACCTTAAAGATATATGTGTGTAGGCACTGAAGGTGGGATGGGAGTGACATAGAATACTGGCTGTTATCCAATTGTGGTTAATCAAGGAGCTCAGAATACCAGGTATCTGTTTTAATAAGGGTCAGCCTGGGAGGAAAGGTACAGATAGAAGTTTATCCCTTGGGTAACTAGCATATCCTCTAAGTGCCAATTATATAGTCTTCTTGGGCCCAAGGAGAGGGCAATGGCTCCTGGAATCATCCTAATATCATCAAAGGCATTTGGTGGGTATTTATATTTGGTGTATGAGTTTGGCTGAGGTATCAGGCTTAGCCCAATGGTCTCTAATCACCATGGCTCCTCTACTACTAGCAAATGGAAATAAGGCATGTTTGCTCCCTCCTTTGCTTCCTCTCTCTCTCCCTCTCAGACTAGTGAGTCAAAACTGACAATGATTTCTCCGTACTTCTCTTGTGGAGCTCTTCTTCCAGTCAGCCCTCTATCCCCATCCCTATGCCCCAGACAGACTGCAGTAAGGCCCTTCTTTTTATTGTGTTGGCAGTGGGCAACATGTCTTTCAAGCATGGCCCTGCATGAAGTAAACAATGAATGAATGAAGACAAACATGTTGGACTTCTGCCAAGCAGAGCAGGCAGCTGTTTAGTGACACCCAGAGGTTTCTGGATAAAAATGTCTGGCTATTTGGCACAAAATTCTTATAGTATAAGCCTAAGTCATTGGCTTGCTATCCTTGTGAAGACAGAAAGTCAAAAGGGGCCCTGTGTTTCTTTTGCACCATTATACCTTCAGCTTCCAAGGAAACCAGGAGCTGAAAACTTCTGGAAAAACATTTTACTGAATTACAAGGATTCTGCTATACAAGTGGTCACAAGCAATTTAGGCCCAGGCCAGGAAGAAATTGGGCAAGGTCAAAAAGAAGTCAGACTACAAGTAAAAATTATTAGTAAAATGGAGACCCAAGCTGAAATGCTGGCCTTATCCTATGACCTATGTTTACATGAGGTACTGTGTTTTTTTTAAAAAAATCTCTACTGAGTATCATTCACATATCATAAAACTCACTGTCTTAAAGTGTACAATTCATTGGGATTTAATATATTCAGAATTGTGCAATCATCACCATTATCTATTTCCAAAATATTTTCAGCACCCTTAAAAGAAACTCTATACCCATTTGTAGTCACTCCCCATTCTTTTCTCTCCCCTAGTCAGTCCCTGGAAACCACTAACCAAATTTCTGTCCCTATGGGTTTGCTTTTTCTGGATATGTCATATAAATGTAGTCATGTAATGTGTGGCCTTTTGTGTCTGATTTCCTTCACTTACCATAATATTTTTAAGGTTCATTCATTTTGAAGCATGTATCAATACTTCATTATTTTTAATGGCTGAGTAATATTGCATTGTACAGATACACTACATCTTGTTTCTCCATTCATCAACTGATGAACATTTGGTTAGTTTCTACTTTTTAGCTATTATAAATAGTGCTCCTATGAACCTAGAAAAGGAATTGCAGGTCACATAGTGACTCCATGTTTAACATTGCAAGGAATTACCAAACTATATGTGGTACATTTTTAAGCATGGGAAGTTTGGGTTCATTTTGTGAATTGATTTAGTAAGTATCTAACAAGAATCTACTCTCTGTGTATGGACATGAAAAATATATCAAGTAAATAGGGTACAAGTAAGGTGAAAGAGAAGGGATGCCTCATAATTACTGAAGGGGTCAAGGAGGGCTTCATGGAGGAATGACATCTGAATTAAGACTTAGAGGATGAATAAGATTTCCTTAGCAAGTGAAAGGGAGCAGAATGGGGGTGGAAAGGATTTTTCAAGTAGCAGGAACAGTATAGCAAGAGCACTAAGTTGGGAAATGATAGGACAGATTCAGCTGAAGTACAGGCTTCAGGGGATGATGGGTTAATTAGTAAAGGAAGGCAGGGATAGATCACAGAAAGACTCAAATGTCATGCAAAGGATTTGAGATTTTATTCCTAAAACAATGGAAAGTCATTGCAGAATTTTGCTGATACAAGTTACGTTTGGAGGTGGGTGCTTTAGGAAACCCAGCACTGGTGCACTGTTTTTCTTTCCTTAGGATTACTGTGACATTGGCTAGAAAATGAAATCAGAGACTGTTAGTGTTTTGAAAATATATCCTGTGAGGTACTCTGAGTAAGGTGATTGAAATAGTGAGGCCAAAGTAAGTGTACAGAAATATATATGTCTACATGTGCATGGGAATGTGTCATCTTCTTTCAAGAAGATTAAAAGGTTCTGATGGTTTGCTCCCAGTGGTATCATTTCTTGATTTTCTTTTCCTGTTGATACTCTCACTAATTTAGCCCCCTACCCACACCAAAGTATAAAATAAAGGAGATAAGGACAGTTGCAGAACAGTGGTATAATTCTAGGAACTACTGAGGAATAGTTTTAGAATGATATTCAACATAGCATAGAAATCTCATGTTACAGGTAAGGAAACTGAGGCTCTGAGTTGGAATATAACCTACCCAAGGTCACAAGTGAACTGATAGCAGAGCTGGGATTTAAAATCAAAATCTAGGTAACTACTTCAGCACACCATACAGCCTAATTAACATCCCTTAGGATGTTTAGAAACTGCATAATGTATTGTTCTTTGTATATGAATCCAGCATACCATTAAGGTATAGAAATAATAGATATGGGTTACAATGAGCTAGGTACTCTCTCCCCACACCATTCCTCTAATGTGTGGCATCAATTCATTCATTCATTCATTCATTCATTCAGTTAGTTGTCCAGTAAGTAGGCATTTGTTGAATGCTCTTTGCTGGGCATTGTGGCTTACAATCTTGTAGGGAATTTTAGCAAGGACACAGACAATAAACTGGGTGAAATAGAATTAACTATGACTACAATAAAAACATATTCATTTTCTATGGCTGCTGTAACAAATTACCACAAAGTTAGTGAATTAAATTCATTCTCTTATGCACTTTGAGGTCATAAGTATAAAATTAGTTTCATGGAGCAAAAATCAAGGTGTTGGCAGGGTTGTCCTTCTGAAAACTCTGAGGGAGAATGCTTTTCTTGCGTCTTCCAGTGTCTGGTGGCAGTTGGCATTTCTTGGCTTGTGGCTTCATTAGTCCAATTTTCAAAGTCAACATCTTCAAATCTCTCTGTTCCATCTTCACGTCACTTTCTTCTCTGTGTATGTAAATCTCCTTTTGTCTCCCTTTCATAAGGATACATGTGATTGTATTTAGAGTTCACTTGGATAATCCAGGATAATCTCCCCATCTCAAGATCTTTAACTTAATTACAACTGCAATGTCCCTTTTTGTCATGTAAGGTAACATATTTACAAGTCCCAGGAAATAGGATATAGATATATTTGGGAAGTCATTATTCAGCTTACCATAAAAGATATACATTTTAAGGTTGATGGAAAATACAAGACAAAGGTAGGGATCTGAGTGAAATCTGGCAAGATGAGAGGTGAGGGCTAGGGCTAGGGCTAGGGTTTTTCTCTTGAAATTACCAACTAGTTCACATGGAGTTCAAAAACAAGATTAAGTACTGTTCAGCACCATGCTCAACAGTTCATTAGAAATACTAGCCCATTCTATTGAATAAAGCCAGAAAGTCCATATATTAGAGCAGGCAGATAGCTAGATATGAACAGAGAAAGTGGGACACAGACCAAACAGCAGAAATTGGGCAGAAAAGAGGACAACAGGCCAAGGGCAGGAAACCATACATCATATAAGCACCAGGGGTCCCTGGGCAGAGAAAGAAAAGCAGGAACCTCTTTTGATAAGTGGTTACACCTTTGGGGGTGATAAGTGGCCCAGAGACCAATAAAGAAAGGTGAGAAAAGGCAGGAACTTCCAGTGTCCAAATGTAACCTTTTGCTCATTATGCCCTCATTTTAATAAAATTAGCCTTATAGATTAGAAGTACTCATCATGCACAGATGCCATGACAGTTCTGATCCAAACTAAATAAGGATAAAAATCCCTCCTCCCTTTGGGAAGATGGAGTTGGGATGAAAATCAGGGAATATGACCCCAGACCCTTTCCTCCCCAATGGATATTCTGTGCATTCATTTTTACACCCTATATAACCAACTTGCTAAAGAAACACCAGGCAACTGCTCACCTGAGCCTGCCCACTCTCCCCTTGAGAGTGTACTATCCATCCTTTAATAAATTCTCACTTTACTTTTTTAACCACTACATCTTGTCTCTGAATTCTTTCTGGGACAGCATAAGAACCTGGAGCACCACCACCGGCAACACATATCCAGTGGACTCCTGTGAAGTATTGATATAGGAAAAAGAGATGCAAGCAGATGGCCATGTCCAAGGTCCCAGGTGAGGCCCTGGGATGCACCCTATCAAGTGAGGTCTCTGGTTTCCCACAGGAAATAATTCAAAATGAGCCATAGTAGAGTAAAATTAGATTTATTCAGAGATATCATACTCCATAGACAGAGTGCAGGCTGCCTCAGAAGGCCAGAAAGAGTGACAGAAAGAGCTACCATAAGGTTCAGAGTTGTTAGTTTTTACAGGCTTGGTAGTTTCACATGTTAACAAGTGGGAGGATTATTCCAAGTACTTTGGGGAAGGGACTGGCATTCCCAGGAATTGGGCCATCACCTACTTTTTGACCTTTTATGGTCAGCCTTAAAACTGTAATGACACATGTAGGAGTGCCATTTAGCATGCTAATGTATTACAATGAGTGTATAATGAAGCTCAAGGTCTACTGGGAGTTGAATCTTCTGCCACCTTGGTGCTAATTACTGTGTCATTCTTTTAATGGTTGTGTCCTGCCCCCTTCCCTCCTATCTCAGTATTAACAAAGCTTGGGAATACAGAATGTATACACTACTAGACTTTTGATAGGAAAAGTGTGTAGTGTCAATTTGCTTGCAAATTGTTGGTCCAATTTTCTTTAGTCTCTGGGACAATGAGAGGCAGAAGATGCTAGGTGGGGGAACTGTTGTTTGTTTATTTATCTTGTCTCCTGGGTGACAAGGATTGCTTGAGAGCAGAATCTGGGCCTTGTCTATCTCTGTATCACTCATGGGACCTAGTCAGGTAGCTTACTGGCATGTGTCCAGTGAATATTTGTTTACTTCTTGAATGGCTGTATTTCCCTGGGAAGCTTGATAAACAGGAGTCATTCTTATGGTAAGGACATTTTGGCAGGCATGCAGCTGGATGAGATAACCTCTTGAGTTGTCTCTTATCAAAGTTTCTAGGATTATGCTTTCATGTGGGCAGAATCTAGAAAGGCCTATCTTAGAAAAATGTAATCTACCTGCATCTGTCTCTGTCTACTTCCCCATTGCAGAGGTTGTTACCCAGCACAGACATTATTATTGTTGTTATTATCATGGTGAGTATGATGAAGAGGAATAATTATGGCAATCAAAAATATGTATTCTTGTCTATATTGTCAAAAGTGTGCCAGCCACTAGCATGTAGAAAGAGCTGGCCCTTGTTTTGAAAGATTCCCATCTGAGCTTATCAAGATGGGCCCTATGGAAAGAGTGAAAAGGCCTGCTTCTAAAAGCAGAAGGCCAGATCCTTTCCATATGAAGCTCAGTAACAAGCTCTGATTATAGGCCAGGCATAAATCAACCCATTGAACCCTTTGTGAAGTACTGTGATGAAAGTCTTCTTTTTAGGGTCATTTAACAGATGAAGAATATTGGGGGTCCAAGGTGGTGAAGTGCTTTGCTCAAGGTTTTATTCTCAGTTTGGAGGTGGTGGTGTCCTCTCAGTTTGACATCAGTTACTGCACACCCTGGCAGGAATACTAGGAGTAAGAGGAGGCACTGAGAGGTAGGTAAGGATTAGGTGGAGTGAGATGTGAGGGAAGTCCCAGATCTGGCTTCTGTATGGAGCTGACAGGCTATCCTGGACGTCAGGACCCAATTGACATCTCCATGGTAAAGTTACAGAGTAAACTTGTTCAGTCCACTTATTTGTCAAGGATGGTTGCTTTTCTGTCTACTGGCAGAATTTCGAGGAAGGTTTTTCCAGGGGAATGCTGCCTCACACAGCTATCTCCATTGCACACTGCTTTTAGACTGTTGAAGTGATTCATGTGGGTTCCCCTAGCCCCAATATCTTATATAGATTAATTAGTATAATTACCAGATTGATTAGCCTAATTTCTCTATTAAAAAAAAAAAAGAGATGTATCCATTAAGCCCTTCCGTAAAACTCTGCAGTCAGTTCCTTCCACGGAGGGAGCAAGGACTCAAGTGTATGGTTCCTCAGCCATGAAGTGTGAGCTCCAGGAGGCAATGCTCCTTTGTCTTAGCATACATCTGGTGAGAGCTGAAGGAAAGCACCATTCAAGTCCCCCAGACCACTGCACTGTGGAGGTGTCTTTTCTCAACCACTTCAGGTTTGTTGCCTGAAAGCCTGTGCCTACAGAGCTATTTTTTTTTAAAGGTGGCGGGGGGTAGGGAGTGATTTTTTTAAATGCACGCTGTGATTAACAGGCGGGGAATCTGCCCTCCTGGGAATGTCGCAATCGCCAGGAAACTTCCAGGAGTAGATTGAATGGATCCAGGAAAAAGGTTGTCGACAGTCCGTCGCGCCCTCCCATCGCACCCTCCCCTTCCCTCCAGGCCGCCTCGGGGTGCGAGGCGGGGGCTTGAGGTCAGGGTGTGGTGCTCCGCAGGGCTCTCTTGCGGCGGGTGCAGGTGGGTGGCCTCTCAGAGAGGCCTGCAAAAGGGAGGACCCCATTACCCCGCCATCCTGGCCATTGGCTCCTGGGAGCTCAGCAATTAGGTAGATGAAATATTTGGGTTACAGGTCGGAGCTTGGCGGACCTAGGCATTCTGCGCGACCTGAGCAGGCAGCGGGGCGGGGACAGGGATGGTATTAGCGCACAGCAGATTCGACCTGCCCTCGTGGCTGCGCGCACCCTAGCTAGGGCACCTCCGGTCTCCACCCGCCAGAGTTGCTAGGTCTTCCTTTCTCTGGGAGGGAGTGTGAGTTGGCCTTTGGCCAGCCTTCTCCGTACAGGAGGCAGCGTTCTGATCTGAACTTCAGAGTTAGAGGCCCCTCCCCCAAAACCCCCACCCACTTCGCTAGCTTCCAAGGCTCCATCTTCCGCCAATTGTGACCCGAAGAACCCGACGCCCAGTAGTTGGCGAGGTGCAGCAGCCTGGAGGGGCTCAGATGAATGCAGGCCTCCTCGGCCCTTAGCTGGCGCTTCGTGCATCTCCGCCAGCGCTCCTAGGCGCGCCCATTACCAGCTGAGGGCCACCGCAGCGCCCCGCGAGGCGCAACTGGGTGCCAGGAGCGATCAGAGCAACGCGGTGGCTGGTTCTCTTGCTTGGGCTGGTGAGGCGGCAGTCAGCGGTGCTCCGCCGCAGTGGCACTCCCTCCGAAGCTGCTTCTGCGCCAGCCGCCGCCAACACGCTAGCCGGGACGCTCGTCAGCGGGACCGTCTCGCTCCAGGCTACGAAGGGTAAGAGACCTCCCCAGCCAGCCTGCAGCCCGCGGTCCTGACCGCGGCGTGGCACAGCCTAGCCGAAGGAGCGCAGCCTAGGTGCGGACCCACCGACTAGCCAGTCGAGTCTACCGACGGAGCACTTGCTGCTGCTGGCGGCTTGTAAGGTAACTCCCGCTGTCGGCTCCTTGCGGAACTAGTATGTTGCGCTGCCAGGGCAAGGCCCCAATTTTGTCTCCAGCTTGGAGAAAGTGGCAGAGATGGGAGCTACTTGAGGAGTCTAACAGGGACCACTGGGGCGTGCAGGATAGAGTTGGGCAGGAGGCACCCACGTGGTGCAACTCAAGGCCCAGTAGTTTGAGTGGGTCAACAGGCGAGCTTTCAGATTTTTGGACATAGGGTAAAAACCTACCCACTTCTGAATAGTTCTTCCGTGGGAATAAGATGGGGAGATGAGGAGGGGAGGGGAGCGGGTGGTGAAAAACCAAGGGTAGAGGGTGGAGAAGCTACCAATGACAGTGTAAAGCTGTTGGCTAGCCTGAGGGCCAGACATCAGACCTCAGGGCACTTCAACACTTGGACGCCCTTAGGTATTGAGCTCTGTTCATTCTTTGCTTGTGGTGTAAGGGGCTTGAGGCCACAGGGTAAGTGCACTTCTGTAAGACCAACTCTCCGAAGTAGATACCTAGTGACAGCCTCTGGTGACAAATAACACGATTTTGTGGAAAATGAGGCCAACTGTAAGCCCCCTATCTGCAGGAAGATGAAATCTGAATGAGTGGAGGGTAGTCTTGCAATGAATCATGGTGAGGGAAGGGAAGCAGGGCAGGGGTACTGTCTTCAAATACCTTCAAAGCCGGCATGTGGAAAAGATCACATTTGTGTTAAGTGACCTCAAGAAGGAGAACTCAGGATGGGTCAGAATTCAACAGAGTGGAAATAACCAGGAGACAGAATTAAGCTTACTATAAGGAGGTCCTTTCTAATAGGGAGGGAGGAATGTTTTTACTGTGTATCAGGCATTTTACTAAGTGCTTTAAATAAATTATACTACTTAACACTTAGCAAGGCTTAGATATGTCCGGTGATGAAATGGATTGCAAGGAGGTAATGGGATCACTGTGCTTATCTAAGCCACAGTTGTTTCTGATCCCAGGTTAAGATGTGGTTGGTGACAAACACCTGTTCATTTGGTGGAGTTGAAAAAGGTGTGCACAAGGAATTGGGAGATTCTGTCACTTACTCATGTTATAACATTAGGGATGTCCCAGCATCTCTCTTGACCTCAAGTCCCCCACCTGTAAAGTCAGAGAGTTGGACCTCACTGGGTTATCTCAAAAGATCCCTTTGACCATTGAAAATAAAAATTAAAACAAATAAATTAAGCTTTGTTTTCTTGTACACTTGTATTTATAGGAGTTACAGAATTGGAGCTCCATAACATCTTGAATTTGGGTCCTTATAGGGGAACTAAAATGCCTCTCCCTTCTTTTATTGGCTAAGGTGTAACTCTAATGTCCATTCAACTAAGATAGGCTTTCAGCGGAAGCAATGTTTCCCAACAGCCAATGTCTCTGAAGAGTAAAACTCAAGGCCCTCTTTGATGTTGCTTGAATATTTGTCTGACAACTACAATAGTTTCTAGTCACTGCCAAGGTAATTGCTCTGGCCTGTTATGCACAAGTACAGAGAATCTGCTGGTGTGGTGCATTGTGTTGAGCAACTGGAGATAAGGGCAGAGAGGACTGGATAAAATAGGCTCCTACCCTTAGGGAGCTTCAGGTCTGTTGTGGGAAAGGTGAATACAAGGACTTTAGACTGTATTACAAGGCTGAAAGGTGCTTTGGGGTGGAGGGGTACAGATAAGGCAGAAGACATGTGGAGTCATAAAAAAATACACTGGATTAGAAATTTGGGAACCCTCAGTTATAAAGTTGGCTGGTCAACTAGAGCAGGTCAGCCTACCTCCTGAGACCTGCAACTTTAAGGCCTTCTGATATTAGATAAGAATCTCTGGTTTGGGTGAGTCTTCAAGAGGCATTTGTGTGGGCCTTGAAGGGATCTGGGTAGGGTTTACACTAATAGAGGAAGACAGAAGAGGTTGGGACAGAGCTTTCCTGGGCACATGAAAAACATACATACCTTCTTGGAGGCAAGGAGGTACTGGATATGCAGGGGACAGCTAGTGGCTATTCTCAATGCTGAGCCAAAAAAAGGAAATAGAAATTAAGGTTGCAAAGGGAGCCCATGAACACTAGACCCAGGCATTTTGGACTTGAGTCTGGAAAGACAATGACAGCCATGCCTGGTTTTTGAACTGGGTGGTACCAATGAGCAAATAGCTGTGACACTGAGTAGAGTTTCCTGTAAATGAACTATGCCTTACCCAAGCTTCATTCTGCTCAGACATCTGAAGAATGGCAGTACCTTCCTCTTGGGGAACTTGAGCAAATGGCCTGGAAGTCAGGAGACTTTAGTTTTATCAAGTCCCTTTCCCTTTGTAAGCCTCAATTTTTCCACCTGTAGTATAAGAGTTGGGGAGGTTGGCTTCAATGATTCTTCAGGTCCTTTCCAGGTCTAAAAACCTATCAAAGGTATATGATTTGGATCCTCTGTGGATGAATCCAGAGAGACTTTCCCTAGAATTGAAGTAATAATGCTGTGATTTATTTTGAACTGAGGGCTTAAAAAAGATATCTTTGTTTTGGAGAGGACCTTCCTTGGTAGAGAAAAGTCGGTAGGAGTGTTATTGAGCTGAATTCTTTGGACATTTCCTTTCTCAAATCCCTCTTTCTCTTCCTTTCCTTTCCATCTTCCACCAACACTTCTTTCTTAGATTTCCATTGACCATTGCTCTGCCCTTAACACCTGGCACATTGGACCCTTTTACTTTTTCCAACAGGACAGCCCCTGGGTTCTTTGCCTTGTGTTTACCCATTGAGCACCATAGCCATCTTCATCTTCTCTTTCCTAGCATCCAGCATACACCATTCTGTCCCCAATTTACTTAGCTGCTAAGTATCTATAATCAATGATGATACTATATTTTATTTTAAAACATAAGCATAATACTGCTACTATAAAATGCATCAAAAAATAAGATGGATAGATGGATTAATGAATAGGTTAATTAATGATGATACATAAATGAATGATATGTGAAAAAGAATGAACAGTAAACAGATAAACAAAATATGGGGGAATATAAGATAATAATATACAATGATGTTATAAACAATTCAAACTATATAGAAGTACATAGAATAAAAATGGAAAATTCCCTTCATCCTCCTTATTCCAAACCCCCCTCCCCAGAAGTAAATACAGTTCACAGGTTTCTAGTGTATTTTTCTAGTCATTTTTTCTATGCATATCCAAAAATATATACATATATATCTACCAAATAGTTTTTCATTATAATTTAAATGGATTACACATTACAGTTGAGTCGGCAATTTGCATTTTTTCCACTTCACAATACATTTTGGAAATCTCTTCAAATCAGTATATAGATCTACCTCATTAAAAAAAACAGCTGCATAATATTTCATAGTATGAGTATACCATAATGTACTTAAAATTTGCTTTTTGATGGACATCTAAATGATTTCCAATTCTTCCGTAAAACACAAGGCTGCAGGGTACCTCTTTGATTACTTATTACTTATGTGCATGTGAGCATCTATTTTCTGTAAGACAGATTCATAGAAATGAAGCTGTTGTGCCAAAAGAGTTATGTTTTAAAGTTCTGGCCCTCCCCACAACATTCATTATGGGACATTTTCAAACATACAGAAAAGTTGAAATAATTGTATAGTGAACACTTATATATCTACTGCTTAGACTCTGCCATTAACATTTAACTATATTTACTTTATATCCCTTTGTTCATCTTTCTATACATTAATTAAATCATCTTTTAATTTATGTACATCCTACAAATGAAATATGTTATTTTGAGTCATTTGCATTTTCTTTACTACTGCAGAGGTTGAACATATACAAATATGCTTATTGGCCATTTATATTTCTTTTTCTGTAAATTTTCTTTTCATATTTTTGTCCATTTGTCTGTTGCTTGTTTGTGTTTTACCTATGGATCTGTGAAAACTCTGTATTTTGTAATGTATCTGTATGCACTGATGGTCTTGCAGAGCTCATGAGTCTTTTTCCAAAGCACTATTATTACTGATTGAAGACTGTTCCCTTTCAACCCTCCTCACTATTTCCTACCTCAGGCTCTCGTTATGTTTTACCTGGACAATGACCACAGTGATGTTTTAAAAAACAAATCTGATGGTATCACTTCCTTGCTTAAAACAAATTTGATGCTATCAACAGCCCCACATGGCTTACAGAATACAGTCCAAGTTCTTCAGCCTTAAATCTAACTCTATCTGACACCAAATTGCCTTTCTATTGCTATCCCTTCTACTCTAGATTAAAACTTCTAAATATCAATCAAATTTAGCAACTTGCTTTTCTTCAAATGCACACCAACGTTTTCCTCCTCTGCTTTTTCTCAGGCTTTCCATCTAAAATGTTTTTTGCTTCCCCCATCACCATGTGGCTAAATGTTCTCATCCTTTAAGGCCTAAATCAAATGCAACATCTTCCACATGGTCACCCCAGAGTTTGTTCCTTAAAAAGGCATATAATTTAGAGGACATGGACACTCTTACCTGAAATTTCTCTCTCTTTCTCTCACTTTCTCCCCCTGCTTCCCCACCCCTAACATTTAAACTAGTTATTACACTGTCTACTTAGTTTACATGCTAATAAATATTATATTTTTCTGTTTTCTATTTATCTAAGGGTCTTAAGCATTAGGTGCTCAAAAAATTAAGAAAATGATGAATTTAGCCTGAAAGTAAGTGCATACCCACACACTTTCCATACCTGCCTTGGTATCCCTAGTTTATCTGCAGAGTTTGGGGTAGAGTGTAATAGAGGCAGAGGGAAGGGTGGAACAACTTGGGATATATTTCAGTGCTGATAGACATGCTTTATCTGAGACACATGATATAAAGAACACAGCTTAGTGAAGGAGGCTATGGGCAGGATGCACAGAGCTATTTCTGTGCTATTAGTGTTTTGGGTTCTTCTGATTTGCCAAAGTCATTATGAATGTAATGTGGATGAAGCCACCTTGTCACGTCACCTTAAACAAACTGCTTCCACACTCTGAGCTTCAGGTTCTCAATTGGTCAAACAGTGGGAAAGTAATACTGATTTTGCCACAGGAAGAAGCAAATTAGGTGATCTATGGAAACACACACCTTTTTAAAGAACCAAAATGCCATATAAACTTGAAGTATTTTTCATTGTAATAATGCTTTATTTGTGTGGTGTTGAGTCAGGAGATCAGAGTTCCAGACATGACTTTGGACAAGTACCTTGCTATTTCTTGGCCTTGGTTTGCCATCTCCAATGCTCAATTAGACTAGATTTATGGTTTTCAACAAGGACATCTTCCATGGAAGACAAATATGTTCCCAGTGGAGCTCTTTGGGCTCTGAGATTATCTTCTGGGCTGGTGCCTAAGAGATGGTCTAGATGAAGCTAAATAATCTCCAAGAATCTTTCAAGTTCTGATATTTCTATGAATCTGTCCCTCCAGATAGCTCTACTACCCCCACTGTTTTCTAAAATCAGGATAGATACACAAAACATGGCTTTTCCTTCCTTCCCATCTATTCTTAGGACCTCTGTCACACTTCTTTCCCAGCACTTTTGCTCTCTCTACTTTTCAACCAGGGTCTGTGGCCTGTCTCCCAGGATTGGCTATTTTTGGAACTTGTACTCAGACATTATAGCCATTGTTAATTCCACAGTTGAGGGCTTTGGGGGCAGGGGCCAATGGAAGAAGGAAGGAAGGCACAGCCTGAGTTTCCACAGTCCTTTATGGAAGCTACCTGGGCCACAGCCTTTTGGGTTATGAGGAAGAAGAGCAGCATCAGTGGCACAAGTGGCCCACGGGGGTTTCCTACCCATTCTTCTAGTTTGATTCTCACAGCTGACAGCTAGCTTCAACTAGCTTACAGTTGCTATCTGAATCAATCCTGACTTTTTGGACCCATGAACAGATGGTACCAGGCCTTGCCTAGCACCTGAAGCCAAATTCTCTGCCTAGCCTCCAAGGCATCCTTCTAAACCAGCTTCTCTCTCCCATTTCTTCATCTTTTTATTAGAGCAACTGAATCCTAAAAAATTTAGTTGAAGACCACACTCAAGTAAAATGTAACTGAGTTTCAGAAAGTTCCTTATTAGGACCTTATTTAGGACCTTATTTAGAACCACAAGCAAATAAAACAACACAGTTTGTTCCATTTCAGAAAGAAATTTTATTGCTTTAAAAAAAGAACAAAGAGGAAAAAACTATATTCAACTGATTAAAATTTTCCCCAACTATACTTCAGTCCATATAATGGTCAGCTAAAGCTTGAGGAGAGAAACAAAAGGGGAGGAAGGGGAGAAAGAGAGATGGGGTGAGGGGAGGTGAGATGAACATCAGTGAGTGACACAGATACTCACAAAAGGAAAAAATTGTGAAGATCTTGAATTGTTCTTTATGCTTGTGCTTTTAGAGCTCTCCTTTGAATGAGAGGGAAATTATTCATAACAGCTCATCAGAGGCAGTGATCAGAGCACCATTACTCCAGATTATTTCTGGTCTCCTAGAAGTAGTCACCCTCCAATAAGCCATTTGTTCCCTTTTCCCTGGCTTTCCTACACTCCAACCTGCTTTTTTGATATTCTGGTACTTTCGTAACCACCATTCTACAAGTTAGACTGGGGTTCAGGGGATCAGAAACTAGGCTGTTGGAAGAAAAGATGGGTAGGGAAGTTTGAACCCTTAGGCTGAGGACCCTGAAGCCAGAGATAGGAGAGTTTGTACAGTCAGTACTTTGTTCTTCATGGCCCCAGTGATGGGAGGTTGTTGAGAGTTGGGGATAGGGCTAGAGGGCAAGAGAGTGTAAGCTATAGAGCTTGGGTCATGATCATTGTCAAAATAAGATAATCTTGAAACCTGATTTTAGCCAAGAGCCACCACCATTTTTTTCCAGTCCCAAACCAGTGACAAAGACACATTTGCTTTTCCTATTCTCATTTTTCTCCTGTGGAATAGAGTGAGGAAGAGCAGAGGGCCAAGACTTGGTAATGGGGTGCATGAAGAAAGAGTCAGCTGGGGTTTCAGAGAAGAACTGGCCAGTCAGGACAGAGGGAGTGGCTTTCTGGAGCAGAACAAGGGCTTGTGGGCAGAGGCTCCCTGCCTTTTTGTCCTGGCTTCTGACAGAATTCTAAGCAGGAAATAAGCTGTACTCACATTGTTCTCTAGGCCTGCAAGACAGGTATCTGGTGGCCTCCTCAGCTTGCAAGAGAAGGAAAAGGGCTTATGGGAAAGCACTGGGCCTTGTGCCTGAGGTATCTGCTTTTCATACCCCCAGCCCTGATGGCCTGGTGTCCTTTTGTTTGTTTTTTTCTGGTTTGGAAAACAATAGGCCTCAAGAGTCCTGAGAGTCTGACTCCAGGAAATAGGGGGTGGAGATGGGTGAGTGTGGGGCATAGTGGCCAGCACTAAGGTCTTATAACTACCCTCTTTGTTTGTTTTTTCTGCCGTCAACTCCCAAATGCCCCAGCTTCACAGTTCCCTGTCTTTTCTCTCTTCCCTTCCTTCTTCCTGCCCTCAGTTAAAGCTCCCTTTCTTCCCCGCTGTTTGATCTCTACTAGATTTTACAGAATGTCCTATGATTGAGTCACACTAAGGTGTACCTGGCTGATTTACAAAGCAAATTTTAAGAGCAAATTTTAAGTTGGCCTCAGGCTATTCATTTGTAAAACAAGATAATATTAATTACCTCATCAGATTATTATGAAGATTAAATGAGTTAATGCAATAAAGCACTTGGAATAGGGCCTCACATATAGTAAGCCTACAATAAATGTTAACTGTCATTAATTCTGTCAGGGGAGAAGCAGTGTGGTAGTGTGAAAGGAGCACTGGATTAGGAGTCAAGAGTAATGGGTTCTAGTACTTCCTATTCCACTGTCTTGCTAAGTCTCCATGGACAAGTCCCTGACCCTTCTGAGCTTTAATTTCCCTAGAGTGCCATGAGGATAGGACCAGATGATTTCTAAGAACCCTCATAGCTATCTCATTCCTAGTTATAGAATTCTAATCCCCAAAGGAAAGCAGATATTGGCTCAAGAGTGTGGGGTAAAAACAAGATATATAAAAAAAGATATGTTTAATGATCTCTAGGTACATCCATGTTGCTGAAAATGGCATTATTTTATTCTTTTTATGACTGAGTAGCATTCCATGGTATAAATATACCACAACTTCTTTATCCAGTCATTTGTCAATGGACATTTAGGTTGTTTCCATGTCTTAGCTACTGTAAATAGTGCTGCTATTAACATTGGGGTGCAGTTGTCTTTTTGAAATAGGGTTCCTTCTGGATATATGCCCAGGAGTGGGATTACTTGGTCATATGGTAAGTTTATTCCTAGGCTTTTGAGGACTCTCCATACTGTTTTCCACAGTGGCTGCACCAAACTGCATTCCCACCAGCAGTGAAGGAGGGTTCCTTTTTCTCCACAGCCTCTCCAGCATTTGTCACTTGTGGACTTTTGAATGATGGCCATTCTTACTGGTGTGAGGTGATACCTCATTGTAGTTTTGATTTGCATTTCTCTGATAATTAGTGATATTGAGCATTTTTTCATGTGCCTATTGGCCATTTGTATGTCTTGCTTGGAGAATTGCTTGTTTAGGTCTCCTGCCCATTTTTGGATTGGGTTGTTTGGGTTTTTTTGTTATTAAGTTGTATGAGCTGTTTATATATTCTGGAAATTAAACCTTTGTCAGTCGCATCATTTGCAAATATTTTCTCGCATTCAATATGTTGTCATTTTGTTTTGCGTATGGTTTCCTTTGCTGTGCAAAAGCTTATAAGTTTATGTGGTTCCATTTGTTAATTTTTGCTTTTATTTCCAGTGCCTGGGTACACTTCCCTAGGAGAACATTGCTAAGATTTATGTCAGAGAATGTTTTGCCTGTTTTCTTCTAGGAGGTTTATAATGTCTTGTTTTATATTTAAGTCTTTAAGCCATTTAGAGTTTATTTTTGTGTATGGTGTGAGGGAGTGTTTTAACTTCATTGATTTACATGCCGCTGTCCAGTTTTCCCAACACCACTTGCTGAGGAGACTTTTTTCTCCATTGTATATTTTTGCCTCCTTTGTCAAAGATTAATTGACCATAAGTCTGTGGGTTTATTTCTGGGCTCTCTATTCTGTTCCATTGATCTATGTCTGTTTTTGTGCCAATGCCACATTGTATTGATTACTGTAGCTCTATAGTATTGTCTGAAGTCTGGGAGGGTTATTCTTCCACAGATCATCATTCTAAATGAAGTAAGCCAGAAAGAGAAAGAAAAATACCATTTGATATCACTCATATGTGAAATCTACAAGAAAAAAGAGAAAAAGAGGACACTAATAAACTCATCTACAAAACAGAAACAGACTTGCAGACATAGTAAACAATCATGGTTACTGAAGAAAGGGGGTGGGAAAGGATAAATTTGGAAGTTTGAGATTTACAAATGTTAGCTACTATATATAAAAACAGATTTTTAAAATGTTTCTGCTGTATAGCACAGGGAACTATGTTCAATATATTGTAATAACCTTTAATGAAAAAGAACATGAAAATGAACTGGACTGGAACATTGTGCTGTAGACCAGAAATTGACACATTGTAACTGACTGTACTTCAACAAAAATTTAAAGAAAATAAAAATAAATTAAAAGAAGATATGCCTGGGTAGTAAGCAAGCAGTCCACATGATAAATGTGTGTGCTAGGTGCTAGCATTAGAACTTCCCCTAGGCTGTTATAAGTTGAGGTATAAGCCAGGGAGTTCTGTCTGCAGGCCATGGAGCTGCAGTGGCTCTGGAAGGCCTCTGTATTTAGTTATATAAAGGCTTACAGTCCTCATATATAGGCAGTTTCTCAAGCCTTCTCTTACACTAAGGGGTGTATGAGAAATATTATCCAGAATATAGCCCTACCATCTTCTTTCTATGTCCATTCTTACTTCCAAGCTGCCATATGATCACTTGTCTCCTAGTTCTGGACAAAGTTGGCCTGGACATTCACTGTTCCCCAGGGAGACACACTGGGTTATGTATGTGAAACAAAGACTGATTTTTCCCTGAGTCTGGATCTTCTCCTCACCTCTCATTAAACCTCCCTCTCCAGGACTCTGGGCTTCTTTGCCTTCCTAGGCTTGAAAGATGAGAGAGATCCTTAAACCAGTGATGAGTCTAAGGAAAAGTGGGGAGTTTTACTAAACCTTTGTCTTCCCCTTGGGAATGAATGAGCTAGAGTTTTCTGCACTAATATTCCCTTGCCTGTAGCTAGAACTTGGGGTACATTCTTAGGCTGAGCCAAGAATGGCTGGATGAATAGTCACAGCCGGGGCTCATGATATATCTTGGCTTAGAATCATAGAAAAAAAAATTTTTTCCTGCTACTATCTTTCTAATTGTTTTCCCTAAACCTTATGTATCCAAGTAGTATATTTAAAACTAATAAAAACTATATAGTATATAAATTGTTCCAGGCACTGTATACATACATTTATATATGTATAAATTAATTTAATATAAATTATATTAAATTATTTTACATAAATTATATTATTAAATTATATTATTAATTTAATCCTCAAACAGCTTAGTTCAACCTCCTTATGTGGGAGCCAGCAAGCAGGTTTGGCCAGTCTGAAGGCTCTGTGGTGGAGAAGGCACTAATCAGTCCAAGCCCATTGCTGTTCCCACAACAGAAGTCTGCAATTTCAAATGTCCCTGCAAAAGTGGAAATGAGCTACTCAGCCCTCTTCCTTTACCCAGAGATGAGCCTATGGAGGTTAAAAGTTGGGGTTGATTTGGGAGAGGGTATTGGGTGAGGAGAAGAGCAGGATGGGAAATAGACTTTTAGTCAGTCGGCATTTATTGAGGGCCATCTATGTGTTTAGCCTAAGACCAGACTACGCTGTAGAGGGGAAGAGAAGCTGTGGGTGGGTGGAGAGAAGTTGTAGAGGAGGTCAGAGGGTCAAGGACCCTAGCGCTGATGTCTTCCTATACAAGACCTACTCACTGCACTCTTGGAGCAGCAAACAATAGTTAAGTTATAACTTGTGTGATACTAATACTCAGAATCTAAGAGAAAGGAGAAGCCACTCTCCACTGAGGTAACCAGTGCTGACCTTTGTATGATGTGTGAGGAGAAGCAAAGATGACACTCCAGGCAGCATTTGGGGGATTATAGTTGAACCATAAACAAGTGTTAGTCCTCTTCTTCCCACTCACCACCTGAGGCAGTTACTTTGTTTCTCTCCACACCTCTTACCCTCCCTTCTTCTTGTCTTTTGACTGAACAAAAATGCAGCCAGTACTTGGAGATGCCTCCCTAGGGGTTGGGCAGACCTGCAGCTTTGTAAAGTGGTCCATGTGTCTCTTTGTCAGGATATTCCACTATCCCAGACCCTTCAGTGAAGCAGTTTTGTAGGTGGCACAGTGCTGGACTAGGCCCCCCAAGTGGGTGGGTGGTGCAGAGATCAATGAGGCAGAGCCCCTGTGCCTTAGTCTGGTGGATAGGAGAATAAGTCAAGTATGGAAGTAACTATTAAAAAGCTATGGGGGAAAAATATCTATGGAGCCAGTGCTCTGGTGAAGTAAAGGAGGGAGAGCTTAATCAAGGTAGGCTTTGTGAAGAATGTGATACACCAAAGTGGGCAGATTGGGCCCGAGTGGGAGATGAAGTTAGATTAGTAGTATGGAGGTAGGTTGGGGAAAGCCATGAATGTAAAATGAGGAATTTTATTTGATTCAGAAGGTAGCTGTGTGAATGGTTTGGAAGAAGAGGCATCAGGAGGCAGGGAAACTGGTAGGAAGCTATTGCAATGATCCAGGTAAGTGATATTCTAGAACTGAACCAGGCCAATGGCTGTGGGATTGCAGAGACAAGGATGCATGGAACAGTTACTTAGAAAGTATGATGAAGCATTATTTTTTTGAGAAGTAGTGTCCCACCTCCTTCTGTTACTGCTTGTAGAAGCAAAGGAAATAAATAATTCCAAAGCCAAGAAAGAAATTCTAAAACAGATTTCTTGGCAGTACAGTCTGGATATTCAGGAATTGCTACTAATTTGGTTAGTTGTGATAACGATATTGTGGCTATGTAGGGGAAAGTCCTTATTTTTAAAAGGTGCATGCTGATCTTACAAGGTAAAACTTCATGATATCTATAGTTTAAAGTACTTCAGAAAAAATAGCTGAAGCAAATACAGTAGAATGTTAATTGCTAAATCTAGATGATACATATGTGAGTAGATATATTACTCTTTCTACTTTTTTATATTTGATTTTTTTAAAATAAATGTAAATAAATAGGTATAATCCAGGGATGACCAGCATCAGAATCATTTGGGGAGCATATTACACATATAGATTCCTGGGTCTCATACCCTACCCCCTTGATCAGAATTTCAAGATGGGGCACAGAAATATGTATGCATACCAATTACCTAGGGGTTCTGATGCCCACTCAAGTTTGAGAAGTGTTTATGTACCGTCTAGCCCAGGGACAGATGCTTTTCATGTGCTCCTGATGCAAGTTCTCCATTTTTAGCAGTGACAGTTCTCATATTTCAGTATTGCAGAGGCTCAGACCAAAGACAAGGCTACTTAAGGTTCTTTTGTTATGTGGGAATAGGACTGGAAAGGTGATGACACATCCCTTGGGCTGTGATGACCCATCCCAGAAGCTAATGACTGGAGTCTACCAGGACTTTATCTCTGCCTACTACAATGCCCAAAGTAGCCTCTATTCATCCCTGTGTGTCATGGGAGTCAAAAAAAATAAAATAAAATAAACACTGCACCTGGGAT
The DNA here is from genome assembly GCF_048773025.1 of Camelus bactrianus. Taxonomy (NCBI): domain Eukaryota; kingdom Metazoa; phylum Chordata; class Mammalia; order Artiodactyla; family Camelidae; genus Camelus; species Camelus bactrianus. The sequence goes on from NC_133575.1 coordinate 47,934,009, forward strand.
CAGAAAGAGACTCAACTCATATCCTAGCTCTGCACTTTTACCAGCTCAGTAGGCTAACTACACTGAACCTCAGTTTCCTTATCAGGGAAACTTGGGCACTAATGGTATCAGTTTCACAGGGTTGATATTAAATAAGGCAATGTAATGAACATTTCCTCTCATTTAGGTAAGGCTTTGTAAATGATGGCTGTTTATTATTATTATTATTATTATTATTATTATTATTACTATTATTACTATTATTATTATTACTATTTTCTCATCTCAGAGATGGTCTTTCTGGTTCTGAATGTTCCTCAGCTGTTATCCTATCACCTTGGTGCAGGCAGACAATTAATTCTGAGGTACAAAGTATTCTCTACTAGATCCCATGAAGAATTTAACTCTTATACAACCAGGAGACACTGAAGAGCTCTATCCTAAACTCTCCTCCTTAGCAGTCAGGATACTACTGATAAAGGTCCAAAAGAAGGTGACAAAAGTGTTGAAGTAAACACTGAGCCTGAACCCCGAAACCTGAAGTCTAACTCCATTTAAGGTACAAAACATTTTATGGCATAGTTTTCCACAGCCTCTGTTAAATGGAGGTAAGGGGAAAGGGTAACCCAAGCTTTTCAGAAAATTGGAAGTCAAGCTGAGATCAGAGAAGACAATAGGCATGGAAAAAACCTCCCAAAGCTTTTTGGAAGAAAGAATAAGGCTTTTTCTTCTTTGTAATATGAAGCTGATCTACCATGTAGGAGCAGAGGCCCTTGTCAGAGGCTCAGAGACTTCTTTCCTGAGGCAAAGTCCAGTCTGGGCTTGAGTCCTGGCTCTGGCTATGAAACTTCGAGAAAAAATCTTTTCTATCTCTGCACCTTAGTTTCCCCATCTGCAAAGGAGTGTTAGGGAGTGGAACTCACTGAATTTGAAGGTCTCCTGTAGCTCTGCTAGCCTATGAATGAAAGGTATTTTCTCCTCAGAGAGATTTCAGGCATTAGTGAACAGACAAGGAACAGGTTTTGGGAACTGGGTCCTTGATTCTATATAAAGCTAGCATATTTTCTAGCTCAGTCTCAGATTGATAGCTGCTCCAAAGTAGATTATTTTAAAAGGGAAAGGTTCTCTTCATGGACATGCTAGACTTACTTTGTACCCCTACTCTTTTCCTGTCACTGATCTACTTTTTAACTTCTGTGTGGAAGTGGCTATAAGCTACAGGAAGTAATATAGAAGGACTGATCCTAACCCCAGAGGCCTTCTCCTTTCTAATAAGAATCCTTCTATAGAACTCAGTTCTATTCATTATACTTTTTATGGCATAGAATTTTTATTGTGGTATAGTATCCATAACAAAATTGACCAATTAATAATTTTAAGGGTATAATTCAGCAAATATAAGTACATACACCATGCTTTGTAACCATCACCAACATCTACTTTCAAAACTTTTTTTTATCATACCCAAAGTAAATTCTGTACACATTACAATAACTCCCTCTTCCTGGCCCCCAATTCCTTGGTAACCTCTAATCTACCCTCTTTCTCTGTGAATTTGCCTATTTTGAGGTATCTCACATAAGTAGAATTGTTATATGTGTCCTACTATGTCTGATCCATTTTATTTGGTATACTGTTTTAAAGTTTCATCCATTGTTGTAGCATGTAGCAGAATTTTATTCTCTTTATCCATTCATCTGTTGATGGACATTTTGGTTGCTTTTCCACCTTTTGGTTATTGTAAACAATGTTGTTGTAAACATTCATGTACAGGTATCAATTTGAGTCTTTGCTTTCCATTCCTTTGAGCATATATCTAGAAATAGAATTGCTGGATTATTTAACTTTTTGAGGAACTACCAAACTGTTTTCCACAGCAGCTGCACCATTTTACATTACCACCAATGCATGAGAATTCCAATTTCTCCATATCCTCATGAATACTTTCTATTTTCTGCATTATTAAAATAAATAGCCATCCTAGTGGGTGAGAACTGGTATCGTGTTCTGGTTTTGATTTGAATTTCTCTAATAACTAGTGCTGTTGAGCATCTTCATGTGCTTATTGGCTATTTGCATGTCTTCTTTGGAAAAATGTCTATCCAAGTTCTTTGACCATTTTAAAATTCATTTTTGTTGTCATTGTTGAGTTGTAGGAGTTCTTTATATACACTGGATATTAATTCTTTATTAGATATATGATTTGAAAATATTTTATCCAGTTCTATGTATTATCTTTTCACTCTCTTATTAGTGTCTTCATGCACAAAAGTTTTTCATTTTGATGAATTCCAATTTAGCTATTTTTTCTTTTGCTGCCTGTGTTATTGACAACATATCCAAGAAATACTAGCTAAACTCAATGTCATGAAGACTTCTTCAGTATATTCTTCTAAGAGTTTTTATAATTTTAACTTTTAAACATAGATCTTTAATCCATTTAGATGAACTTTTTATATATGGTGTAAGATAAGGGTCCAACTTTATTCTTTAACATGTGGACTTCTAGTTTTCCCAGCACAACTGGTTGAAAAAACTGTCTTTTCCATCATTGAATGGTCTTGGCACCATTGTTGAAAATCAGTTGACCATGAATGCAAGGGTTTGTTTCTGGGCTTTCTATTCTATTCCATGGGTATATATGTCTGTCTTTGTGTCACTGCCACACTGTTTTTGTTGTTGTTGTTGTTGTTGTTACAGTAGCTTTATAATAAGTTTTGAAATCAGGAAGTGTGAATCTTTCAACTTTGTTCTTTTTCAAGATTGTTTTGGGTATTCAGAATTCCTTGATATTCCATACAAATCTTATGATATATATTTCTATTTCTGCAGAAGATGCTATTGAGATTTTGATAGGGTAACATTGAATCTGTTGTTCAGTTTGGGTAGTGTTATCGTCTTAATGATATAAAGTCTTCCAATCCATGAACACAGAATTTTCCATTTATGTATGTTTAATTTCTTTGAGCAATGTTTTGTAGTATTCAAGGGACAAGTCATTTATCTCCTTGTAAATTTGTTTCTGAGTATTTTATTCTTTTTTTTAAATTTCAATACATTTTCTCCCACTTTTATTGAGATATAGTTGACATATAGCACTATATATAGTTTAAGCTATATAGCATAATGATTTTACTTATATATGTAACAAAGAGATTATCATAGTAAGTTTAGTGAGCATCCATCATTTCATATAGATACAAAATTAAAGAAATAAAAAAATTATCCTTGTGATGAGAACTCAGGATTTGCCCTCTTAACAACTTTCATATATAACATACAAAAGTGTTAATTACATTTATCATGTTCTATGTTACATCCCTAGACTTATTTTTGTTATAACTGGAAGTTTGTACCTTTTAACTGCCTTCATCCAATTCCCTGTCTCCCTACCCCTTGCTTCCGGTAACCATAAATATGACTACTTTTTCTATGAACTTGTTTGTTTTGGGATGTATAATTGACCTAGAACACTGTGTTAGTTCCTGTTACACAACATAATTATTTGATATTTCTATACATTTCAAAAGGATGTCATGATACGTCTGCTTGTAAGCTATCACCATACTAAGACATTACAGTGTTGTTTACTATATTCTCCACACTGTACATTTTATACCCATGACTCATTTATTTAGCACCAGAAGTTTGTATCTCTTAATGTCCTTAACCATTTCTTTCCTCCCACAACCCCCTTTCACTCTGGCAACCACGTTTGATTTCTGTATCTATAACACTTTTTATTGTGTTGTTTCTTCATTTGTTTTCTTTTTTAGATTTCACATGTAAATGGATTCATACAGTATTTTCTTTCTCTGCCTGACTTATCTCACTTAATATAATATCCTCTAAGTCCATCCATGTTGTCAAAAATGGCAAGATTTCATGATTTTTATGACTGAGTAATATTCTATAGTGTTTAGGTACCGTATCTTCTTTATCCATTCATCTATTAATGGACACTAAGGTTGTTTCCATATCTTGGCTATTAAAAATAATGCTACAGTGAACATGGGGGTCCTATATCTTTTCCAGCTAGTGTTTTTATATTCTTTGTATAAATATGAGGTATGGGATGCTGGATCATTTTAAGTTCTATTTTTAATTTTTTTTGTGGAATCTCCATACTGTTTTCCATAGTGACTTCAACAATTTACATTCCCAGCAACAGTGAATGAGGGTTCCCTTTCTCCACATCCTCACCAACACTTGTTATTTGTTGTCTTTTTGATCATAGCCATTCTGGCAAGTGTAAGGTGATATCTCATTGTGACTTTGATTTTCATTTCCCTGATGATTAGTAATGTTGTGCAATTTTTCATGTGCCTGTTGTCCATCTGCATGCCTTCTTTGGAAAAATGTCTGTTCAGATCATTTGCCCATTTATTATGTTAATCTGGTTGTTTGATTAATGTTGAGTTGTTAGAGTTCTTTGTATATTTTGGATATTAACCCTTTATAGGATATATTGTTTGCAAATATGTTCTCCCAATCAGTAGGGGCTTTTTTGTTTTGTTGAAAATTTCTGTCACTGTGAAACAGCTTTCTTGTGTGATGTAGGCCTGTTTGTTTATTTTTAGTTTTGTTTCTCCAGAGAGACATCAAAAAATAATAAGACCTATATCATAGAGTGTACTGCCTATGTATTCTTCTAGAAATGTTATGATTTCAGGTCTTACACTTAAGTCTCTAATCCAATTTGAACTCATTTTTGTTCATGGTGTGAGATAGTAGTCCAGTTTGAATTTTTTGCATGTAGCTGTCCAGTTTCCCAGCACCATTTTTTGAAGATGCTATCGTTTCCCCATTGTATATTTTTGTCTCTTTTCTCTTAGATTAATTGCCAATGTAAGTGTGGGTTCCTTTCTGGGCTCTCTGTTCTGTTCCGTTTATCCATGTGTCTGTTTGTCTGCCAATTCTATACTGTTTTGATTGCATTGTAATATAGTTTGAAATTATTTGTATTATTATTTGTAATATAGTTTGAAATTATTGCATTGTAATATAGTTTGAAATTAGGAAGCATGACACTTCCATCTTTGTTCTTCTTCCTCTAGATTATTTTGGATATTTGGGGTCTTTAGTGTTTCCATACAAATTTTAGAATTATGTGTTTTAGTTCTATGAAAAATGCCATTGGTATTTTGAAAGGGATTGCATCACCTTAGGTAGTATGGTCTTTTTTACAATACTAATTATTCCAATCCATCAACATGGTATATCTTTCCATCTGTTTGTGTTATCTTCGATTATTTTCATCAGGGTCTTAATAGTTTTCTGAGTACAAGTCTTTTACCTACCTAGGTAGGTTTATTTGAGATATTTTGTTCTTTTTGATGCAGTGATGAATGGGATTGCTTCCTTAATTTCTTTTTTCTGATATTCATTATTAGTGTATAGAATTGCAACAATTTCTGCATATTAATTTTGTATCCTTCAACTTTACCGAATTCATTTGTGAGCTCTAGTAGTTTTAATGGTGCCTTTAGGATTTTCTGTGTATTGTATCAGGTCATATACGAGCAGTGGCAGTTTAACTTCTTCCTTTCCAATTTGCCTTTGTTTGTTTTCCTTGTCTGATTGCAGTGGCAAGGATATCCAATATTATATTGAGTAAAATTGACAAGAGTGAACATCCTTGTCTTGTTCCTAAATTTAGAGGAAATTATTTCAGCTTTTCAGTGTTTAGTATGATGTTAGTTGAGCACTTGCCATATATGGTCTTTATTATGTTGAGATATGTTCCTTTTCTGCCCACTATCTGGAGAGTTTTTATGATAAATGGATGTTGAATTTTGTCAAAAGCTTTCCTTACATCTATTGAGATGATTATATGATTTTTATTGTTTAGTTTGTTAATGTGTTGTATCAAATTGATTGATTTGTGGATATTGAACTATCTTTGCATCCCTGGGGTGAATTATATTTGGTCATGGTGTATAATCCTTTTAATGTATTGTTGAACTTTATTTGCTAATATTTTGTTGAGGATTTTTGCATCTACATTCATCAGTGATATTGGTCTGTAATTTTTTTGTGTGTGATATCTATGTCTGGTTTTAGCACCAGGGTGACACTCACCTTATAGAACAAGTTCAGAAGTATTCCTTCCTTTGTAATTTTTGGAACAATTTTAGAAGGGTAAGTATTAACTATTTTCTAAATATTTGGTATAATTTAGCTGTGAAACCATCTGGTCTTGAACTTTTGTTTGTTCAAATTTATTTTATTACTGATTCAATTTCATTAATGGTAATTGGTCCATTCACATTTTCTATTTCTTCCTTGTTCAGGCTTGAGAAATTGTACATTTCAAGAATTTGTTCAATTTCTTTGCTTTTCATTGTATTAGTGCATAATTGTTTGTAGTAGTCTCTTCTGATCCTTTGTATTTCTGTAGTGTCGGTTGCAATTTCTCCTTTATTATTTCTGATTTTATTGATTCAGACGTTCTCTCTCTGTCTCTTTCTCTTTTATATGAGTCTAGATAAAGTTTTATCAATTTTGTTTATCTTTCAAAGAACCAGCTCTTAGTTTCATTGATCTTTTATATATTTTTTTAGTTTCTATTTCATTTATTTTTGCTCTGATTTTAAGGATTTCTTTCCTTCTATTAATTTTGGGTTTTGTTTGTTCTTCTTCTTCTAGTTCCTTTAGGTGTAAATTTAGCTTATTTATTTGAGATTATTCTTGTTTCCCTAAGTAGACTTGTTTCACTATAAACTTCCCTCTTAGAATTGGTTTTGCAATTCCATAGATTTTGGATCATTGTTTTCTTTTTCATTTGTCTTTAGGTATTTTTGAATTTCTTTCTTGACTTCTTCAGTGATCCATTTGGTGTTCATTAGCATATTGTTTGGCTTCCAAATGTGTGTGGGTTTTTTTTTATTTTTTTTTCTCATAGTTTATCTCTAGTCACATAGTGTGATTGTCAGAAGAAGATACTTGGTATGATTTCCATCTTATTAAATTTTGGGAGATTTCTTTTGTGGCCTTACATGTGATCTACCCTGGAAATGGTCCATGTGCACCTGAAAAGAATATTTATTCTGCTGCCTTTGGATGGAATGTTCTGTAGATATCTATTAATTCCATTAAGAATTCCATTGATACTCTATTAAAGCTAGTGTTTCCTTATTAATTTTCTGTCTGCATGATCAATCCACTGATGTAAGTGTGGTGTTAAAGTCCTCTATTATAATTTGTGTTACTGTCTATTTCTCCCTTTATTCTGTTAATATTTGCTTTATGTATTTAAGTTCTCCTATGTTGAGTGCATTATATTTACAGTTGTTATATCTTCTTGGTCATTAGTGTATGTCCCTCTTTGTCTCCTATAACACTCTGTTTTAAAGTATATTTTGTCTGATATGAGTATTCCTACCCTGGCTTTCTTTTCATTTCCACTGGCATGGAAAACTGTTTTCTATTGTATTGCTTTTTGTATGTTTCTTTAGATCTAAAGTGAAACTCTTACAGGCAGCTTATATATGAGTTTTGTTTTTGTATCCATTCAGCCAATCTGTACCTTTTGATTGGAGCATTTGCCAATTTACTTTTAAAGGAATTATTGAAAAGTATGTACTTATTACCATTAAGTTAATTTAGAGGGTTATTTCTATAGTTATTTTTTGTTTCTTTCTTCTTCTTTTCTTCCCTTTTCTTGTGATATGACTATCTTTAGTGTTATAATTGGATTCTTTTCTCTTTTTGTGTGTGCATCTATTATAGATTTTTGTTTTGTGCTTACCATGAGGTGTGTATGTGTGTATTGTGTGTGTGTGTGTATAAAATTATATATATATATATGTATATGTACTCTTATTTTAAGTTGCTGATCTCTTAAATTCAAACACATTTTAACAATCTTGCATTTTTGCTCTCCCTTGCGCTTTTGATGTTTTTGACATGATATTTTACATATTTTTTTGTGTGTATTCCTTAACGACTTATTGTGGATATAGATGGTTATAGTACTTTTTTTCTTATAATCGCCCTGCTAGCTTTATATGTAGTTGATTTTTGCCTTTACTGTATACTTGCCTTTGCCAATGAGATTATTTTCCCCTAATTTTCATATTTCTAGTTGTGACCTTTTCTTTTCCACTTAAAGAAGTCTCTCTAACATTTCTTGCAAATTTTGTTTGGCGGCGCTAAAATGTTTTAGCTTTGACTTGTCTATAAAACTTTTGATCTCTCCATCAAATCTAAATTAAAGGTTTGTCAGATAGACTATTCTTGGTTGTAGTTTTTTTTTTCCTACTTCATCACATTAAATATATCATGCCACTCCTTTCTTGCCTACAGACTTTATACTGTAAAGTCAGTAGGTGGTCTTAGGAGAGTTTCCTTCTGTGTAACTTGCTGCTTTTCCCTTGTTGCTTTTAATATTCTTTCTTGATTCTTAATTTTTGCCATTTTTAATTACAGTGTATCTTGGTGTGGTCCTGTTTGGGTTGATCCTGTTTTGGGACTCTGATTCCTAGACTTGGATGTCTGTTTCCTTTCCCAGGTTAGGGAAATTTTCAGCTATTATGTCTTTAAATATGTTCTCTGCAACATTCTCTCTCTCTTCTATTTCCAGGCCCCACTTAATATGAATGTTAGTACAATTGCTGTTGTCCCAGTAGTCTCTTAAAATGTCCTCATTCCTTATTATTATTTATTCTTTTCAGTGTCAGTGATTTCCAGTACTCTCTTCCAGCTTGCTGATCACTTACTTTGTATCATTCAACTTCCTGTTGATTCCTTCTAGGCTGTTTTTCATTTCAGTTCCCTGTGGTATACAGTAGGACCTTGTTGTTTATCTATTTTATAGGTAGTAGTTAGTATCTACAAATCGGAACTCCCAATTTATCCCTCCCCACTCCTTTTTCCCTGGTAACCATAAGTTTGTTTTCTAGGTCTGTGGGTCTGCCTCTGCTTTGCAAATAAATTTATTTGTGTCCTGTTTTGCTTTGTTTTTAGATTCCACATATAAGTGATATCATATGGTATTTTTATTTCTCTTTCTGGCTTACTTCACTTAAAATGATGATCTTTAGTTCCGTCCATGTTGCTGCAAATGGTATTATTTTATTTCTTTTTAAGGTTGAGTAGTATTCCATTTTATTTATATACCACAACTTCTTTATCCAGGCATCTGTCCATAGATATTTAGATTGCTTCCATGTCTTGGCTATTGTAAATAGTGCTGCTATAAACATTGGGGTGCATTTATATTTTCAATTAGTGTTCCCTCCAGATATATGCCCAAAGATGGGACTGCTGGATCATATGGTAAATCTATTATTAGTTGTTTGAGGAATCTTCATACACTTTTCCATAATGGTTGCACCAAACTACATTCTCACCAACATCTTTTTTTTTGAGGCTTTAACATTTTTTATTGATTTATAATCATTTTACAATGTTGTGTCAAATTCCAGTGTTCAGCACAATTTTTCAGTCATACATGGACATATACAAACTCATTGTCACATTTTTTTCTCTGTGAGTTATCATAACATTTTATGTATATTTCCCTGTGCTATAAAGTATAATCCCATTTATCTATTCTACAATTTTGAAATCCCAGTCTATCCCATCCCACCCTCCACCCCCTTGGCAACCACAAGTCTGTATTCTCTATCAGTTTATTTCTGTCCTGTATTTATGCTTCGTTTTTATTTGTTCATTTGTTTGTTTGTTTTTGTTTTTGTTTTTTAGATTCCACATATGAGCATTCTCATATGGTATTTTTCTTTCTCTTTCTGGCTTACTTCACTTAGAATGACATTATCCAGGAGCATCCATGTTGCTCCAAATGGCATTATGTTGTCGGGTTTCATGGCTGAGTAGTATTCCATTGTATAAATATACCACCTCTTCTTTATCCACTCAACTGTTGATGGACATTTAGGCTGTTTCCATGTTTTGGCTATTGTAAATAGTGCTGCTATGAACATTGGGGTGAAGGTGTCATCCTGAAGTAGCATTCCTTCTGGATAGAAGCCCAGGAGTGGGATTCCTGGGTCATGTGGTAAGTCTATTCCTAGTCTTTTGAGGAATCTCCACACTGTTTTCCATAGTGGCTGCACCAAACTGCATTCCCACCAGCACTGTATGAGGGTTTCCCTTTCTCCACAGCATTTCCAGCTTTTGTCATTTGTGAATTTTTGAATGATGGCCATTCTGACTGGTGTGATGTGATACCTCATTGTAGTTTTGATTTGCATTTCTCTGATAATTAGTGATATTGAGCATTTTGTCATGTGCATTTTGATCATTTGTATGTCTTCGTTGGAAAATTGCTTGTTTAGGTCTTCTGCCCATTTATGGATTGGGTTGTTTATTTTTTTCTTATTGAGTCTTATGAGCTGCTTATATATTCTGGAGATCATGCCTTTGTCAGTTTCATTTGCAAAAATTTTCTGCCACTTGGTAGGTTGTCTTCTTGTTTTGCTTATGGTTTCCTTTGCTGTGCAGAAGCTTGTAAGTTTCATTATGTCCCATTTGTTTATTCTTGCTTTTATTTCTTCTAGGAGAAAATTTTTGAAATTTATGTCAGATAATATTTTGCCTATATTTTCCTCTAGGAGTTTTACTGTATCTTGTCTTATGTTTAAGTCTTTGATCCATTTTGAGTTGATTTTTGTATATGGTGTAAGGGAGTGTTCTAGCTTCATTGTTTTACATACTGCTGTCCAGTTTTCCCAACACCATTTGCTGAAGAGACTGTCTTTATTCCATTGTATATTCTTGCCTCCTTTGTTGAAGATGAGTTGACCAAAAGTTTGTGGGTTCATTTCTGGGCTCTCTATTCTGATCCATTTTTGTATATGTCTGTTTTGGTACCAATACCATACTGTCTTGATGACCGTAGCTCTATAGTAATGTTTGAAGTTTGGGAGAGTTATTCCTCTAGCCTCTTTGTTTCCCTTCAGTAATGCTTTGACAATTCTAGGTCTTTGATGGTTCCATATAAATTTTATTATGATTTGTTCTAGTTCTGTGAAATATGTCCTGGGTAATTTGATAGGGATTGCATTAAATCTGTAGATTGCCTTGGACAGTATGACTATTTTGATAATAATGATTCTTCCAAAATAGGAGAATGGGATATCTTTCCATTTTTTAAGCCTTTTTAAATTTCCTTAATGAGTGTTTTATAGTTTTCTGTGTATAATTCTTTAAACTCCTTGGTTAGATTTATTCCCAGATATTTTATTAATTTGGGTGCTATTTTAAAGGGGATTTTTTCTTTATTTTCTTTTACTGTTGGTTCACCAGTGCAAAGAAACACAACTGATTTTTGCAAATTAATCTTTTAACCTGCTAACTTGCATGATTCTTTGATCAGCTCCAGTTGTTTTTGTGTGGACCTTGTAGGGTTTTCTATATATAGTAACATGTCATTGGCATATAGTGACACTTTTACCTCTTCTTTTCCAATTTGAATCCCATTTTTTTCTCTCTCTTGCCTGATTGCTGTGGCTAGGACTTCCAGGACTATGTTGAATAGGAGTGGTGATAGTGGGCATCCTTGCCTTGTCCCAGATTTTAGTGGGAAGCTTTTGAGTTTTTCACCATTGAGTACTATGCTAGCTGTAGATTTGTCATATATAGCTTTTATTATGTTGAGATATGTTCCCTCTATACCCAATTTGGCGAGAGTTCTTATCATAAATGGGTGTTGAACTTTATCAAATGCTTTTTCTGCATTGATTGAGATAATCATGTGTTTTTATTCCTTTCATTGTTGATGTGATGTATTACATTGATTGATTTGCGTATGTTGAACCAGCCTTGTGTCCCTGAGATGAACCCCACTTGGTCATGATGTATAATCTTTTTTTATTTGTTGTTGCATTCTATTTGCTAAAATTTTGGTGAGGATTTTGGTGTCTATGTTCATCAGTGATATTGGCTTATAATTCTCTTGTTTTGTTGTGTCTTTGCCTGGTTTTGGTTTCAGGGTTATGGTGGCTTAATTGAATGAGTTTGGGAGTATTCCCTCCTTTTCAATCGTCTGAAAGAGTTTGAGAAGGACTGGTATGATTTCTTCATTGTATGTTTGGTAGGATTCCCTGGTGAAGCCATCCTGTCCTGGACTTTTATTTGTAGGGAGGTTTTTAATTGCTATTTCTATTTTCTTTCTAGTGATTGGATTGTTCAAGTGTTCAGATTCTTCTTGATTCAGTTTTGGTGGACAGTATGTTTCCAGAAACTTGTCCATCTCCTCTAGGTTATCCAGTTTGGTTCCATATAGTTTTTCATAATATTCTCATAAGACATTCTGTATTTCTATTTTATTTGATTTAATTTCTCCATTTTCCTTTCTTATTTTGCTAATTTGTGCTCTCTCTTTTTCTTCTTTGTCAGTTTGGCAAAAGCTTTGTTGATTTGATTTACTTTTTCAAAAAACCAGCTTTTGGTTTGGTTGATTTTTTTCTATGGTCTTGTTAATCTCTATTGTATTTATTTCTTCTGTGATCTTTACTATTTCCTTCCTTCTGCTTCTTTTTGGGGCTTTTTGTACTTCTTCTTCTAATTCATTCAGGTGGTCGGTTAAATTGTTTATTTGAGATTTTTCTTCTTTTTTGAGGGAGGCCTGTATTACTGTATACTTCCCTCTTAGTACTGCCTTTGCTTTGTCCCATAGGTTTTGAGTGGTTGTGCTTTCATTGTCAATTGTCTCAAGGTAATTTTTAATTTCAGCTTTGATTTCCTCTTTCACCCATTGTTTTTTCAATAACATATTGTTTAATCTCCATGCTTTCCTTTTTTTCTCCTTTGTTTCTCTGTTGTTGATTTCCAGTTTCATGGCATTGTGGTCAGTAAAGATGCTTGAGATAATTTCTATCTTCTTAAAATTGTTGAGGTTTCTTTTGTGCCCAAGTACATGATCGATCCTGAAAAATGTTCCATGTGCACTTGGAAAGAATGTATATCCTTTTTTTTTCAGGGTGTAATGCTTTGAAAATATCCACCAAATCTCATTTTTCTATTGTAGTATTTAATTTCTCTGTTGCCTTGTTTATTTTCTGTCTGGAAGATCTGTCTAGTGATGTTAATGCAGTGTTAAAATCTCCAACTATGATTGTATTCCCCTCAATATCCCCCTTTATCTCTGTTAGTAATTGTTCTATGTACTTAGGTGCTCCTATATTGGGTGCATATATATTAACGAGTGTAATATCCTCATCTTGTATCACTCCTTTGATCATTATAAAATGTCCTTCTTTATCTTTCTTTACGGCCTTTGTTTTAACGTCTATTTTGTTTGACATCAGTACTGCAACACCTGCTTTTTTGGCTTTTCCATTTGCATGGAATATCCTTTTCCATCCTTCCACTCTCAATCTGTATGTGTCCTTCTCTCTAAGGTGGGTCTCTTGTATGCATCATATTGAAGATTGTTGCTTTATTATCCAGTCTGCCACTCTATGTCTTTTCATTGGAGTATTTAGTCCATTAACATTTAGCGTAATTAATTATAGATGTGTGTTTATTGCCATTTTGAACTTAACTTTGCAATTGAGTTGTTATATCCTCTTTGTTCCTTTCTTCTTCCTTTTGTGGTTTGGTAATTTTCCTTTGTATTATCATGGATTTTATTTAATTTTTGTGACTCCCTTGTAAGTTTTTGGTTAGTGGTTACCCTTTTTTGTAAATCTATTAGCCCATTACTATAACTGTTTTTATTAAACTGATAGTAACATGATCTCAAACACATCCTACCATTAAAAAAATTTAAAAAAGAAAGAAAAAAATATATTCTATATTTCCGTGCCTCCCTCTCCCACTCTCAGTGATTTGTATGTCTTCATTTATAATTTCGTGTTTACTTTATTTGTAATTCATGAGTTATCACCTTTCCAGTTGTGAGTTTCTCATTTCTGTAGTATCCTGCTGCTTTTCTATTTAGAACACACTTTTCAATATTTCTTTTAACATGGGTTTAGTGTTGCTAAACTCCTGCAGCTTTTTCTTGTCTGTGAAATTCTTTATTTCTCCTTCTATTCTAAACGTTAGTCTTGCTGGATAAAGTATCCTAGGCTGCATCTTTTTACATTCAGGGCTTTGAATATATCTTGCCACTCCCTTCTGGCCTGTAGTGTTTGTGTAGAGAAATCAGCTGAGAGACTTTGGGGGTTCCCTTGTAACTTACACTTTGCTTTTCTCTTGCTGCCTTTAGAATCATTTCTTTATCCTTAACTCTGGCCATCTTGATTATGATATGTCTTGGTGTGGGTCTATTTGGTTTCTTCCTGTTTGGGACCCTCTGAGCTTCCTGTACTTGGATATCTGATTCCTTCTTTAAATTTGGGAAGTTTTCAGTCATGATTTCTTCAAAAACCTTTTCAATCCCCTTTGATCTTTCTTCCCCTTCTGGGACCCCTATTATGCGAAGATTGGGATGCTTTATATTATCCCATAGATCCCTTATGCTATTTTCATTATTTTTTATTTGTATATCTTGTAGTTCTTCTGAATAGGTGCTTTCTATTGTCCTGTCTTCTAGTTCACTAATTCATTCCTCTGCATTATCTAGTTGGCTTTGCACAGCTATTAGATCATTCCTCACCTCTGTTAATTAGTTTCCCCATTCTACTTGGCTCTTCTTTATAGCTTCAATTTCATTTTTGACATATTTTATATCTCTAAACACTGTCTCTTTTAATTCCTTCTGCATTTAGATCACTCCTTTTTTGAAATCTTGATCTACTAGGCTATCGATATCTATTTCATTGAGCTTTCTTTCAGGGGATTTCTCTTGTTCTTTTAATTGGGAAAGGTTTCTCTGCTTCTTCATCTTGCTCATACCTCTATGGCACTGTGGTTTATGGAGTATCAGTTATCTATTTTTGTCCTTAAGCAGTTTGTCTATCTAATGCCTATTTAAGAATAAGACTTTGTAAAAAAAGAAAGAAAATAAGAGAGAGAGAGAAAGAATTTTAACATAAGGGAGAAAGAAGGTTTTAAAACAGTGTATAATGAATAATAGAAGACCGAGTTGAAGCAGAGTATCAATCAGGTTGAGACGTCCTTTCAAAACCTTTAAAAAAAAAGGGGGGGTGATGAAAAGATGTATTTGAAACCTGTGTCTAATCAATAACAGGACATCAAAACCTAAGAGAAATACAAATGAATTAAGAAGTAAAAATTAAGAGGGTAATAGAAAATAGAACAGGTAAGAATAGATTTAAAAAAGGGGAGGAGGTTATCGGTGTTTTCCTGGAGTCTGTGTGCTTTTAATGTGAAGTCTTTCTGTCTTCGTCCTGTTTTGGAAGCTCAGCTTGCTGTTTTCAGAGGCCCTCCATTGGCGCCCTCTTCTGTGCTGCTCCCAGTACCTGTCAGCAAGCAGATGGCTCCTCCTCCCAATGCTGGGTCAGATGCAGCTCTCCTTTGCTGTGGGCGGGCGGGTCACTGTCCCTCCCGATGCCACAGTCAGATGTTGCCAACTGGCCGTGTAGGAGGGCGGGTCATGCCCACTCCCAGCACCTCAGTCGGGGGCTGTGTTCCTGCCCAAAAGGCGGGGGGCCGCTCTCCCTCTCCCCACACCAGTAGCTCCACTGCTTTGTGCAGCTGTGTGCTCCGCCCTGGTCGGTGCTCCGCAGGTGGACTCGGGGAAGCCTGAGGGATAGCCTTATCCCTGCTTCGGATCAAAGCTCAGCTCCTTGTTTGTCTTTGTGGAGCAAGTCCTCTGATGGACCAGGATGGAAGGATCCTCTCTGCCTCGGGCTGTAGGCCAGTCTCAGTCTGGCCTTTCAGGCTGCTAAGCCCTTCAGTGTGGATGCAGGTTTCGCCCCTGCCCCTGCCTGGGTGCTAAGCACTGGAAGATATGGCGGCTGTGCCTGAGCCCCGCCTCTCTTCCCTGGAAAACTTTCCGTGGGTTTTCAGAGATGGGGGTATGCACACTTCCCTCCAGGGCACATCAACCATGCTGTTTTATGGAGGGCCCAGATTGTTCTGCCCTGTACACCCACAGCCACGGCACACAGCCCCTTGCAGTTCCCCAGGGCTGCATCAGTGCATCCACCCCCATCCTCTGCCTGGCTTGGGCAGCCTGGCCCTGCCCATAGCTGCCAGCCTGCATCTCAGGCTGGGTGTCGGGGGGACGCTCTGTGCCCATTTAACTTAGCTCTGTCAGTCAAGGGCTGCTCCGTACAGATCTGAGCCTCGGAGACTCCCCCTGTATCCTGCTGGCCTCTCAGTTGGAGAGGGGTGACCCAGTGAACGAGCGCCAGTCCTCCTTTGCTGCTCCCTCCCCGCGATACCAGTCCTGCTCTGCTTTGCCTTTTGTTCTTTCTTTTTTCCTTTTCTCCTACCAGATTTTTGGCGTCTTTATCTTTTGAAGAGGGCGATGTTCTGTTGGAGTTCCACAGGTGCTCTGGTTGGCTGAGAGGGTCTGTGGATGTGGGTCTTGGTGCATTTGTGGGAGAGGGTGAGCTGTGAGCGTCCTTCTACTCTGCCATATTCTCTCTTCTCTCCATTCTCACCAACATCTTGTTTGAGAATGTTGGTAAGCTTGATATTGCTCTAGAAGTCCCTTAAACTGTTCACATTTTTAAAAAATTTTATCTTTGCTGTTTGATCAGGTGATTTCTATTATTCTATCTTCCAGGTCACTTATGCATTGTTCTGTATCACATAGTCTGCTGTTAATTCCTCATAGTTTATTTATTTTTTGAGAACACTTTTTATGATAACAGCTTTATTGAGATATATTTCACATACTGTACAATTCACCCAGTGGGTTTTAGTATATTCATGTAGGAGTGCAACTATCACCACAATCAGTTCTAGAATATTTCATCACATCTAAAAGAAATCTCGAACCCATTAGCAGTCATTTCACATAAGTGGAAACATAAAACATGTGATCCTTTGTGTGTGGCTTCTTCCGTAGCATAATGTTTTCAGGTTCTATCTGTGTTGTAACATGAATCAGTAGTTCTTTTTATTGCCAAATAATAGTTTATTGCAGGGTCATACCACATTTTATTTAACCATTCATTTAGTTGATGAACATTTGTGTTGTCTCCACTTTTTGGCTAAGATGAATAATGCTGCTATGAACACTTGTGTACAGGTTTTTGTGTGGACATGTTTTCTTTTCTCTTGGATATATACCTAGGAGTGCCATTCCTGGGTCATATGGTAATGCTACATTTAACTTTTTGAGAAACTGCTACACTGTTTTCCAAAGTGACTGAACCATTCTACATAATTTTCCCACATCCTCGCTAACATTTGTTATTGTCTGACTTTTTGAGTACAGCCATCATAGAGGGTATGAAGTGATATCTCATTGTAGTTTTTGATTTGCACTGAGATAACAAAATCTTTCAAATAAGCAAAAATAAAATAGTCATCAAAACGCTATCAAGGGCAAGGCTTATAAGAAATAAACACTTTTATTATGGGTATAGTTTGGTACAGGTTTTTTGGAGGACAGTTTGATATATCAGAATGTGAAATGTACTTGACCTTTGACCAGATTTCCCAATTCTGGGTATTTGACCTATGGAGAAAAATTATACATTGGTATAGAATATACGTTGGAAAAAGAATGTGTCTTCATCATACCGCTGTTTATAATCACATAACAAAACCTTAGAAGTTAACTTAAATGTCTATCAAAAGGAAACTGGTTAAATAAATTATGATACAAGCATAAAATATTTAGGCAGTCATTAAAAATAACGATGAAAGCACAGTGTATTTTTATTGTCATGAGAAGCTATCCATCACATCCTGAGTGGGGCAAAATGAGATTATTCAATGCCTCCATAAGAAAATCCCACTTGTGTAAAATATCTTTATGCCTAGAGAGATTTTTTTTTGAAATGATGTCCAAAATATTAAGTGATTCTATACGAGTAGTGGGATTTTAGGTGATATTTAAACTTTGTTCTTTGAACTTTTTGTATTTCACTTAGTTAAAAATCAACCTCTGTAATTTTGGGGAGAAAATTATAAAACTACTTTAAAAGACTATGCATTTTATGTATGTATGTATGTATGTATTTATTTATTTATTTATTTTAACTTTTTTTTATTGAGTAATAGTCATTTTACAATGTTGTGTCAAGTTCCAGTGTAGAGCACAATTTTTCAGTTATATATGAACATATATATATTCATTGTCACTTTTTTTTCACTGTGAGCTACCACAAGATCTTGTATATATTTCCCTGTGCTATACAGTATACTCTTGTTTATCTTTTCTACTTTTTAAAATCCCAGTCTGTCCCTTCCCACCCCCCACCACCTTGGTAACCACAAGTTTGTATTCTATGTCTGTGAGTCTATTTTTGTTTTGTATTTATGTTTTTGTTTAGATTCCACATATGAGTGATCTCATATGGTATTTTTCTTTCACTTTCTGGCTACTTCACTTAGAATGACATTCTCCAGGAGCATCCATGTTGCTGCAAATGGAGTTATGTTGTCAGTTTTTGTGACTGAATAGTATTCCATTATATTAATATACCATGGCTTCTTCATCCAGTCATCCGTTGATGGACATTTAGGCTGTTTCCATGTCTTGGCTGTTGTAAATAGTTCTGCTATGAACATTGGGGTGCAGGTGTCATTTTGAAATAGGGTCTCTTCTGGATATATGCACAGGAGCTGGTTCATATGGTAAGTCTCCATACTGTTTTCCACAGTGGATTTCCTTGATTCCCTCTCCCATTCTTAATGATTTAGATGTCTTCTTTTATAATTCTGTGTTTATTCTATTTGAAATTCATGGTAGTTATCACCTTTCCAGTTATGAGTTTCTCATTTTTGTAGCATCCTACTTCCTTTCTATTTAGAGTAGACCTGTCAATATTTCTTTTAGCATGGGTTTAGTGTTGCTAAACTCTTTTAGTTTTTGCTTGTCTGTGAAGTTCTTTATCTCTCCTTCTATTCTAAAGGTTAGCCTTGCTGGAGAGAGTATCCTAGGCTGCATCTTTTTTTCATTTAGGACTTTGAATATATCTTGCCACTCCCTTCGGGCCTGTAGTGTTTGTGTAGAGAAATCAGCTGAGAGCCTTATTGGGGTTCCCTTGTGACTCACTCTTTGTTTTTCTTTTGCTGCCTTCAGGATCATTTCTTTATCATTGACTGTGGCCATCTTGATTATGATATGTCTTGGTGTGGGTCTATTTGGGTTCTTCCTGTTTGGGACCCTCTGAGCTTCCTGTACTTGGATATCTGATTCCTTCTTTAAGTTTGGGAAGTTTTCAGTCATGGTTTCTTCAAAAAACCTTTTCAATCACCTTTGATCTTTCTTCCCCTTCTGGGACCCCTATTATGCAAAGATTGGGACCCTTTATATTATCCCATAGGTCCCTTATATTGTTTTCATTGGCTTTTATTTGTTTTTATCTCAGCTGTTCTGATTCAGTGCTTTCTATTTTCTTGTCTTCTAGGCCACTTATTCGTTCCTCTGCATTATCTAGCCTGCTTTGAACAGCCTTTAGGTCAGCTCTCATCTCAGCAAATGAATTTACTAATTCTCCTTGGTTCTTCTTTACACCTTCTATTTCATTTTTGACATATTTTATATCTCTAAACACTATTTCTTTTAGTTCCTTCAGTACTTTGAGCGCTCCTTTTTTGAAATCTTGATCTAGTAGGTCATCAGTGTCTATTTCCTTGATCATGCTTTCAGGGGATTTCTATTGATCTTTTAATTGGGAGTGGTTCCTCTGCTTCTTCATAATGCTCATGCTCATATCTCTGGCACTGTGGCTTATGGAGTATCAGTTATCTATTGTAGTCCTTAAGGAGTTTATTTATTTATTTATCTAAAGCCTATGCAGGATTAAAACCAGTGGGTGGGCGGGTCACTTCCTCTTCTGATGCCACAGTCAGATGCTGCATTCGGGTGAGGCATGTGGGCAGATCATGCCCCCTCCCAGCACTGCAGTCAGGTGTTGCGTTCCTGCCAGGAAGGTGGGTGGCTGCCCACCCTCTCCCAGTGCCTGTTGCTCTGCTGCTCTGTGCAGCTGCCCCCTCTGCCTCAGGTTGGTGCTCCATAGGTGGGCTTGGGGAGGACTGTGGAACAGCCCTGCCCTTGCTCCGTTCCAAATCTCAGCTCCTTGTATGTCTTGGTGGTGTGAGTTCTCTGAGGTTCCAGGGAGACAGATCCTATCTTCCTCGGGCTGTAAACAAGTCTCAGTCCTGCCCAGGAGGTTGTGGAGCCCCCAGGTGTGGATTCACATCTCAGCCCCACCCCCGCCCGGGCACTGCACACAGGAGGATATTTAGTCTGTGGCTGTGCCCTGCCTCTCTTCTTGCAAGAAGCACCAGTAATGGCTCCAAGGGTCTGAGGAGACAAAGGCTAAGGCACCCCTCCCCACAGGGCACACCAGCCATGTTGCTTTGCTTTTTTCACAATTTATGGGGGACCAAGGTTGTTCTGCTCCATATCCCCTCCCAGGCACAGCATGCAGCACCCTGCAGTTCCCCAGGGCTGCATCAGTGCAGCCGCCCCAGTCCTCCATCTGGCTTGGGCAGCCTGTCCCAGCGCCAGCTGCTGGCTCGCATCTCAGGCTGGGTGTCACAGGGACCCTCTGTGCCCATTTAACTTAGTTCTGTCAGTCAAGAAGTGTTTGGGACAGATCTGAGCCTTGGAGGCTCCCCCTCCATCCTGTTGGCCTCTCCATTGGAGGGGGAAGACCCAGCAAATGAGCTATTCCTCCTTTGCTGCTCCCTCCCTGCGGGACCGGTCCCGCTCTATTTTGCTTTATCTTCTTTCTTTTTTCCTTTTCTCCTACCAGATTTTTGGCATCTTTGTCTTTCGAAGAAGGTGATATTTTGTCAGAGTTCGGTAGGTGCTCTGGATTGCTGAGTGGGTCTGTAGACGTGAGTTTTGGTGTATTTGTGGGAGAGGGTGAGCTACAAGCATCCTTCTACTTTACCATCTTACTTCTCTCCCCCCTTATAGTCTATTTTTCATTTCAGTTAATGTATTGCTCAGTTCTGACATTTTTTCCATATTTTATGCTTGTTAAAATTCTCACTATGTTCATCTATTCTTTTCTCTAATTCAGTTATCACTCTTATTACTAATGTTTTGAACTATTTACCTGGTAATTTATTTTTCTCTGTTTTATTACTTCTTTTCATTTTTCACTTGTTCTTTCATTTGAAACACAGTCTTCCATCTTCTTATTTTGCTTAACTTTCTCTGCTCTGCTCTGTGAAATTAGTTGAAGCATTTACCTACCCCAGTCTTGAAAGACTGTCCTTGTCTGGCCTCATCCTATACATTCTGTGTGTGCTCAGTGACTTTGGTGGGAAGACTGGATTTGACATAAGCATGGATCATGTCTTCTTCCAGATTGTTCTGGCAGCTATCACATTGATAGGAGATGGGTCCAGAGATGGAGGGGTAGAGCCACAGCCAAGTGTGAGCTGGGTCTTCACCTTTGCTCAATGGCCAACACTACCCTATTGGGAGTGGGATTGGGGTCCAAGTTGCTGGAGCAGAAGCCTTGAGAGTTGGGTCTAAGCTAGTGCTCTTCCCTCTGGATGTGTACTCTCCCTCCTCCCAGCATTGGATCCTTTGTCTCAGAAGAGAGCAGTGTTGGAGCAAGAGGGGCTGGAGGTAGTGCTTGGTATTGGTCAGATGCTGAGGCAGTCCTGGCACCAGAACTCCAGACCACTTCTGATTTATTGCCTCCATGAACTCCAGTAATGGTTACCTTTGCCTTATTCAGATGCCATGGAGGTCTTAACCAGCTTTGTCCCTTACAACTATGCACTCTTGTTGGCTGCAGCAGTTTTCCCCTAGTTTTTAGCTGTGCCATGGAGTAAGTGGTGCTGCATTAAGTGCTTGGCTCAGAGTGTGGTGCATGCTAGGGCAGTCAAGGGAACCCGGCCAGATTCCTAGAAAGTTTCAATCTACTTATTCTGCCTTGTCCTGGAGTAAGTGTGTGCATTCTTCATGAGTGGAGTCTAGATTTCTTGCAGATCTGCTGTCAGTCCCACTGGTTTTCAAACAAGCTAAGGGACTCATCCTCCCAGTGTCAGACCTCAGGTCTGGGGCATCCAATATGTGGTTCAAACCATTCACTGCTGGGGGAGGATCTACAAGCCCATGTAAACCCCTTTGTTTTCTTTGTCCCCTCTCAAGGATGCAGGTCTTGACCTGATTGCTTCTCATTCCTTCCTATTCGATTTTGTGTGGATATTTTTTACATCTTTGGTTGCATAAAAGTCTTTCAGCCAGTCTTGAGTTTTAATTTCAGTGAGAATTGCTCCACATTTAGATGCATTTTTGATGTGTTCATGTGGAGAGGTGAGCTTTGCATTCTCTTACTCCACCATCTTGATCTCCTCCTCCTCTCCTATTTTTCTTAGTCAATCTAGTTAAAGGTTTATCAA